>NC_133524.1:3722000-4359250 GCF_049354715.1 Callithrix jacchus
ACCTATAATCCAGGCCGAGGAGGATGGCTCACCTGTGGTCATGAGTTTGAGATCAGCCTGGCCAATAGGGCGAAACCCCGTCTCGACTAAAAATACAAAAATTAGCCAGGTGTGGTAGCACACACCTGTAATCCCAGCTACTTGGGAGGCTGAGGCACGAGAATCAGTTGAACCTGGAAGGCAGGTTACAGTGAGCTGAGATGGCCGCACTGCACTCCAGCATAGGCGATAAAGCCTGCCTGCATCTCAAAAAATATAAAAAGCAACTTGCGGCCAGGGGTGGTGGCTCATGTCTGTAATCCCAGTGCTTTGAGAGGCCAAGGCAGGATTACTTGAGGCCAGGCTGGGCAACAGAGCAAGACCCCCATCTCTAAAAAAATTTAAAAATTAGCTGAGTGTGGTGGCATGTGCCTGTAGTCCCAGCTACTCAGGAGGCTGAGGTGGGAGGATTGCTTGAGCCCAGAAAGTCAAGGCTGCAGTGAGCTACGATCGTACCACTGCACTCCAGCCTGGGACACAGAGTAAGACCCTATCTCAAAAACAAATATACTCAATGGTCTTGAGGTGTTAAAAAAAAAAGAAATTAAAATATTAATTGAAGCAACCTACAGAAAAAAACTGTAATAGATGACTAACCTCAGTTATTTTAAAATGCAAATCAAAACGTAATAGTTTTTACCTATGCAATTGGCAAAGAAAATTCAAAAGTGTAACACTTATAATAGCAAACATCTGAGGAAGTGTGTTAAGAGAACAACTTTAGCCGTATTCTCTTTAAAAGAGTTGAATTGAGCCAGAGTCGGCTCTGAGGTTCCAGCACGGCCACGTGGTGAGATTTGTGGACAAAAAAAGGAAAGCGACATGTGGAAAATGGAAGTGAGATTCAGAAACAGCTGGGTTGCTGAGAGCTAGGCGTTTGCCTTATTTGAACACAATTTGAACAGTTGGCTGCATTTGATTGGCTGTAACTCTGTGATGGGCACAAGAATAGGCTATGGTCCTTCTAAACCTCCACTTGTTAAGAGTTCTAGATGTACCCAGAGACCTTTGGGCTGAATGTGAAATATGTAGGGAGGCAGCTTTAGGCTAAACCTGATTTTGCAAGTATTTTTTTGGTTGTTTTCTTTTTAAACTATTGATTGAGTATAAACTAGAGGAGTATTATATTTTCTGAAAGCCAGTTTGCCAATGTCAACATGTAAAATGCATGTAAGTAACAAGTTCAAGGGTGAGAGGTGCGCCAGGAGGTATCCTCCATCTTCTTTTCATGTGCTAATATGTACATTTAAAATACTGGAGTGGGAACCAGAAAGAATAATGGAGAAGCCACATTTCTGCCACATTCCTGATGTGGGTGGGTGGTGTTTCCTGGCTTGGCTCATTCGGACAGCCTAAGGAAAAGACTAGAAGACCTTAAATGAAGCCCCTTAGCTCCCAAGCCCACCGTGAAAAGGGAAGAAAGAGGGACTCTAAGTCAATCCATGATGCCTCCTGGCTTGTTCCAGTTCTTTTGAGGTGACTTAAAATATTCAAGAATTGGCTGGGAGCAGTAGCTCACACCTATAATCCCAACACTATGGGAGGCCAAGGCGGGTGGATCACCATTGAAACCAGCCTGGCCAACATGGTGAAACCCCATCTCTAGTAAAAATACAAAAAAAAAAAAAATTAGCAGTGTGTGGTCGGGGGTGGGCCTGTAATCCCAGCTACTTGGGAGGCTGCGGCAGGAGAATCCCTTGAACCCAAAAGACGGAGGTGAGCCAAGATCGTGCCACTGCAATCCAGCCTGGGCAACAAGAGCAAAACTCCGTCTCAAAAAACAAACAACAACAACAACAACAGTCAAGAATTTTGTGAGCTAGTTGTTAAACTGTTGACAGCTTGAAAACCATGACGGGAAGAGTAAGCATTTACACCACAGGCACTGGTAAACGCAACAAATTAGGGCTTTATTTCACCCAGGGGAACTGGCTCTCCAGCACACCGCCCTTCTCTTCCTTCTCCTTTTTTTTTTTTTTTTTTGAGACAGGGTCTTGCTCTGTCACCCACGCTGGAGTGCAATGGTGCAATCATAGCTCACTGCAGCCTCGACTTCCTGTGCTCAAGCGATCCTACCACCTCAGCCTTTCAAGTAGCTGGGGCCACAGGTGCACACCACCACCACATTCGTAATTTTTTTTAAATTTTCTGTAGAGATAGGGTCTTGCCATGTTGCCCAGGCTGGTCTTGAACTCCTGGGCTGAAGTGACCCTCCTGTGTTGGTCAAAGTGTTGGGATTGCAGGTGTGAGCCACTGTGTCCAGCACAACAGTTTGCCATCCTCTTAATGTCCTTTTTTTAATTTTTAACCATACAGGAGACTTAATATCTTAAGAGTCCTGAGAGGACAGTGGCAGCTGATATTTAAGGGGTTATTTTCATCTGGCCAGCCACTGGCTGGTTTTTAAGGTGTGATGATGATAGGCTCCAAAAAGTAGAGGAACACCAGGGTTCGTGGTCCTTCAGCCGGTTTAGATAAAACCACATGGACACATGCGGAGTGGTTTATAGGAATGGAGCACTTTAATAAGCAAGAAAGAAGGAAGAAGAAAGAAGCTCCTCTGTACAGAGACAAAGGGAGTGAGGGCTGCAAAGCTGAGAGAGGAGACCCTCTCCTCTGGAATATCAGCCAGTTACATGAGGAGGCTGGAGGAGGCGGTGTCTGATTTGCATAGGGCTTAGGGGATTGGTTTGACCAGGCATGTCCTTTATATAGCGTAGGGCGGAGCGGTGGAAGGGCGAGACCGGCTCTCCCACAATACCCTTTTAACATGCAAATGCAGGGTGCCCTGATGTTCTACAGGTGGGGATATGTGGGGGCGGCCATGCTGCCAGGCACATGTGGGCCAGGGGCAAGAAGAAGAGGGTGGGAATTGCCATGTTTGGGTGGACCCAGTTTCTAATGGTCTGCATTTGTATATCGAAGGTTGCTGCCAGGTCTATGAGCCAGGGCTTTCCTGCTAGACAAGGAGCTGCTTTAAAACAAATGAAAACGTTCCAAAGACCCCTTTTCCTCTATCTGCCTAATTTCCTAATAACTCCTACCACAATGAGAATGCCAGTTGTAGTGGAGATAGATCAGAAAGTAAATGTAGGGCAAAAGTCCAGAATGCCTATAAACTCTGAGGTACTGAAGAGTTTGGAAAAAAGCAGATTTCCAGCAGCTTAAATGTAAATTTTAGCAGAAAAATCCTTCCCACTAGCAGCTTTCACTTAACCAATACAAACTAGAAGGGTAGTAGGAACAAAAATTAATTCTCAACATAGAAATAAAATGCACTATAATCTCACTATTATTCAAAATAGTTGGCAGAAGATACAATAAACTACTTCAAAACATCTACTAATTTACTTCCAAATATTACAGAAATATGGCAGGCCTACATCTACTAGCGAATATTCACATGTTACACACAGGCTGTACAACAAAACACAAAATGGGCACTCATAACAAATACAGTTCTTAAGAGTTTTATTTGCATTAATAACCTAACATGACATGGAAACTATGTGATCAGTTGCAAAGTTCAGAAGTTGAAGGAATGGGGAAAGATGGTTTATAACAATTTTTTTTTGAGATGTTGTCTCGCTCTTATCACCCAGGCTGGAGTACAGTGGCGTAATCTCGGCTCACTGCAACCTCTACCTCCCGGGTTCAAGTGATTATCCTGCCTGCCCCCTACGTAGCTGGGATTACAGGTGCCGGCCACAACACTTGACTAATTTTTCTATTTTTAGTAGAGACAGGGTTTCACCATGTTGGCCAGGCTGGTCTCGAACTCCTGACACCTCAGATGATCTGCCTACCTTGGCCTCCCAAAATGCTGGGATTACAGATAAGAGCCACTGTACCCGGCCTATAACAATTTACTTTTCCTTTGAAGTCTGACTCTACTTGAATGCAAGTATTTCAAACAAAAATTAGTTAAATATCAGATATGCTACCAGTGTAATTTAGAGATAGCATCACAGATGGTGGGAACGTGCCTTACTATAGCCATTATGGAAAACAGCATGGAAGTTCCTCAAAAAAACTACAAACAGAACTAGCCTATGGCCCAGCAATCCCACGACGGGGTATTGAGAATATCTGCACCCCCATGTTCACTGCAGCCCTATTCACAATAGCCAAGACATGGAGTCCACCTAAGTGTCCACTGATGGATGACTGGATATGAGAGACTACAATTCGGCCTTAACAAGGGGAAATTTTCTGTCATTTTTGACAACTTGGAGGAAGCTGGAGGTCATTATGCTAAGTGAAATAAACCAGACAGAGAAAGATAAATATTGCATGATCTCACTTATAGGTAGAATCTACAAATGTCAAATTTGGCCAGGTAAGGTGCCTCATACCTGTAATCCCAGCTGTTTGGGAAGCTAAGCAGGCAGATCTCTTGAGCCCAGGAGTTGGAGACCAGACTGCACAACATGGTGAAACCCCATCTCTACAAAAACTACAAAAATTAGCCGGGTGTGGTGGCACATGCCTGTAGTCCCTACTCAGGAGGCTGAGGCAGCAGAATAGCTTGGGCCTGGGAAGCCAAAGCTACAGGGAGCCATAACTGCACCACCACACTCCAGCCTGGGAGACAAAGCAAGACCTTCTCTCAAAGAAAAAACAAAGGAAATTGGTAATATCTGATCATAATTGAATTGTGTAAATCCTTTAATCCAGCAATTTCTTTTGAAATTTTATTCACCTCTCAGGACAATTTCAGTAAGTGAGCACTTAGTTAATACGTATCTATCCCTTTTATTACACACAAAGATTATACAGGTTTTAATGTATAAGACGAAATGTATTAAAGAGTTATATTTCACAGTTAATATAGGAATTCAAGTTCACAGGATCACAGAACAATAGAGCGAGAGGTAACCCTAAAATTGAACTGCTCTAGTCTCTTTATTTTGCAGATGAGGAGAATCAGCATAGAGTTCATATTTTCTAGGCCTAAGTACAGAGAACTTTCATTTTACCATCCCACGTAAGCAAAAAATTGTTAAAGGTTTAAAAGTAATTTTTGAATTGCATTTTAGGTTTTGGGGTACATGTGAAGAACGTGCAAGATAGTTGCATAGGTACACACGTGGCAGTGTGATTTGCTGCCTTCCTCCCCCTCACCTATATCTGGCATTTCTCCCCATGCTCTCTCTCCCCAACTCCCCACCCCCCACTGTCCCTCCCCTATTCCCCCCAACAGACCCCAGTGTGTGGTGCTCCCCTCCCTGTGTCCATGTGTTCTCATTGTTCAACACCCACCTATGAGTGAGAACATGTGGTGTTTGATTTTCTGTTCTTGTGTCAGTTTGCTGAGAATAATGGTCTCCAGGTTCATTCAGGTCCCTACAAAGGACACTAACTCATCGTTTTTGATTGCTGCATAATATTCAATGATGTACATGTGCCACATTTTCCCTGTCCAGTCTATCATCGATGGGCATTTGGATTGGTTCCAGGTCTTTGCTATTGTAAACTGTGCTGCAATGAACATTCGTGTGCATGTGACCTTATAGTAGAACGATTTATAATCCTTTGGATATATACCCAGTAATGGGATTGCTGGGTCAAATGGAATTTCTATTTCTAAGGCCTTGAGGAATCACCACACTGTCTTCCACAATGGTTGAACTAATTTACACTCCCACCAGTAGCATAAAAGTGTTCCTTTTTCTCCACATCCTCTCCAGCATCTGTTGTCTCCAGATTTTTTAATGATCGCCATTCTAACTGGTGTGAGATGGTATCTCAATGTAGTTTTGATTTGCATTTCTCTAATGACCAGTGATGATGAGCATTTTTTCATATGTTTGTTGGCCTCATGTATGTCTTCTTTTGAGAAGTGTCTGTTCATATCCTTTGCCCACTTTTGAATGGGCTTGTTTGTTTTTTTCTTGTAAATCTGTTTTAGTTCTTTGTAGATTCTAGATATCAGCCCTTTGTCAGATGGGCAGACTGAAAAAATTTTTTCCCATTATGTTGGTTGCTGATTCACTCTAATAACTGTTTCATTTGCTGTGCAGAAGCTGTGAAGTTTGGTAAGGTTTCATTTGTCTATTTTGGCTTTTGTTGCCAATGCTTTTGGTGTTTTGGTCATGAAGTCCTTGCCTACACCTATGTCCTGAATGGTTTTGCCTAGATTTTCTTGTAGGGTTTTTATGGTGTTAGGTCTTATGTTTAAGTCTTTAATCCATCTGGAGTTAATTTTAGTGTAAGGTGTCAGGAAGGGGTCCAGTTTCTGCTTTCTGCACATGGCTAGCCAGTTTTCCCAACACCATTTATTAAATGGGGAATCTTTTCCCCATTGCTTGTTTTTGTCACGTTTGTCAAAGATCGGATGGTTGTAGATATGTTGTGTTGCCTCCGAGGCCTCTGTTCTATTCCATTGGTCTATATCTCTGTTTTGGTACCAGTACCATGCTGTTTTGATTACTGTAGCCTTATAGTATAGTTTGAAGTCCAGTAGTGTGATGCCTCCCACTGTGTTCTTTTTGCTTAGAATTGACTTGGCTATGCGGGCTCTCTTTTGGTTCCATATGAAGTTTAAGGTGGTTTTTTCCAGTTCCGTGAAGAATGTCAATGGTAGCTTGATGGGGATAGCGCTGAATCTGTAAATTACTTTGGGCAGTATGGCCATTTTCATGATATTGATTCTTCCTAACCATAAACATGGAATGTTTCTCCATCTGTTTGTGTCCTCTCTTATTTCATTGAGCACTAATTTGTAGTTCTCCTTGAAGAGGTCCTTTGCATTCCTTGTTAGTTGTATTCCTAAATATTTTATTCTCTTTGTGGCAATTGTGAATGGCAGTTCGTTCTTGATTTGGCTCTCTTTAAGTCTGTTATTGGTGTATAGGAATGCTTGTGATTTTTGCACATTGATTTTGTATCCTGAGACTTTGCTGAAGTTGCTTATCAGTTTCAGGAGATTTTGGGCTGAGACGATGGGGTCTTCTAGATATACGATCATGTTGTCTGCAAATAGAGACAATTTGGCTTCCTCCTTTCCTATTTGAATGCCCTTTATTTCTTTTTCTTGCATGACTGCTCTGGCTAGAACTTCCAGCACTATATTGAATAGGAGCGGTGAGAGAGGGCATCCTTGTCTAGTGCCACATTTCAAAGGGAATGCTTCCAGTTTTTCCCCATTCAGTATGATATTGGCTGTTGGTTTGTCGTAAATAGCTTTTATTATTTTGAGATACGTTCCGTCAATACCTAGTTTATTGCGGGTTTTTAGCATAAAGAGCTGTTGAATTTTGTCAAAGGCCTTCTTTGCATCTATTGAGATAATCATGTGGTTTTTGTCTTTGGTTCTGTTTATGTAGTCAATTAGGTTTATAAACTTGCATATGTTGAACCAGCCTTGCATCCCCAGGGTGAATCCTACTTGATCATGGTGGATAAGCTTTTTGATGTGCCATTGCAATCGGCTTGCTAGTGTTTTATTGAAGATTTTTGCATCCATGTTCATCATGGATATTGGCCTGAAGTTTTGTTTTCTTGCTGAGTCTCTGCCCGGTTTTGGTATCAGGATGATGTTGGTCTCATAAAATGATTTGGGAAGGATTCCCTCTTTTTGGATTATTTGGAATAGTTTCAGAAGGAATGGTAACAGTTCCTCTTTGTGTGTCTGGTAGAATTCGGCTGTGAACCCATCTGGACCCGAGCTTTTTTTGGGTGTAGGCTCTTAATTGCTGCCTCAACTTCAGACCTTGTTATTGATCTATTCATAGTTTCAACTTCTTCCTGGTTTAGGCTTGGGGGGACACAGGAGTCCAGGAATTTATCCATTTCTTCCAGGTTTACTAGTTTATGTGCAGAGTTGTTTGTAATAATCTCTGATGATGGTTTGAATTTCTGTGGAATCTGTGGTGATATCCCCTTTATCGTTTTTTATTGCATCTATTTGGTTATTCTCTCTTTTCTTTTTTATTAATCTGGCTAGTGGTCTGTCTATTTTGTTGATCTTTTCAAAAAACCAGGTCCTGGATTTATCAATTTTTTATGTCTCTATCTCCTTCAGTTCTGCTCTGATCTTAGTTATTTCTTGTCTTCTGCTAGGTTTTGAGTTTTTTTGATCTTGCTTTAAACCATTTAAAATATTGACTAATTCAGATTTGAAAGGCTAACCAAATCCCTTAAAAAGATATAAATTTAAAAAAACTGAGCCATCAAAATTCATTCTGCCTGGCTAGAAAGAATACATCTTATTACTCCTTGGAGCCTAGAATGAGAACCATCTGTCATTACTTAAAGAATACATTTAAAGAGCAGAAAACTAAGCTATACTTCAGTGAACATAAAAGGACAGAAAATGTGATGCAAATCCAGTCAAGGGTAAGAAAATAATAAAGGTATGGGATCAAGATAGAGGCAAATGGTTAAAATGGCAGGTTCTTCTACATCTTCTGTGAATCCTGGAGGAGTCGGTGCTTCAAACTGGATCCCAAGTCACTCAATGGAACTAAATTCAAAACAGGGTCAAGTGGCCATTTGCTGACAAGACCTCACACATGTGCTCTGAGTTCCTGGAAAACCCAAATATTCTTACAACATTGAGGCTTTCACAGCTGTCAGTTCCTATTCATGCAGCCTCAGCAAGTGTCAACCAGTTAGAACCCAACAAGTGTCAATGAGTCAGAGCTCATCAGGTGTCGACCCATCAGAACTCAACAAGTGTTGACTCATCAGAATCCAAGTGCCAAACTCATCAGAACTCAACAAGTGCCCACCAGTCAGAACCCAGTAAGTGTCAACCCATCAGAACTCAAGAAGGGTTGACCCATCAGAACCCAAGTGCCAACCCATCAGAACTCAACAAGTGTCCACCTATCAGAATGCAACATGCATCAGCCTATCAGAGGCCAACAAGTGTCAAAGAGTCATAACTCAATGAGCATCAAGCAGTTAGATACAACCCAATGAATGCCAACCCATCAGAACTCAACAAGCCCCAACTAATCAGAACTCAACAAGTGTCAACCAGTCAGAAGTAAACAAGCATCAACCAGTCAGAATTCAACAAGCAGAAACCCATCAGGACCCAACAAGTGTCAATGTCTGAACTCAACAAGCATCACCCAGTCAGAACTACACAAGTTTGCATTTCTCAGCTGCCTAGCAAACCAGTGGGAACCTTGGACAGGAACTCCATTAAAAAACAAAATAAACAAACAAAACCCCTCTCTTTGTTTTCCAGAACCGTAGCTCTCCGGTTTGCAAACTGTTTGCTGGAATAATGTCTCTTACCATTTTTAAAATAAAACCCTTATCAGTAAATTTGTTGACACTTTGTTTTGTAGATTCTTTCTTTCATTTTCCCAAGGCAGTAATTTTAAACAGCCTCCGTACAAATCCTGTTTCATTATAAATTGTTTTTCAGCCAGGGGGTTTCTGAGACATTGATGAATTCATAAGCTGAGACAAGATGAATTCATAAGCCCACAAAATCTAAAAGTCTGATGAGAAATAGTTAAGAGTTAGACACATGCAATTCCACCACCATTTCCTTCCCCCTGGAAAAGAGAACACAGAAACCTATCCAGAACGCCAACGTCCACCCAGATCTTTCATGAGAGTTGGCAGAGTCTCTCAAATGGACTGGCTACAGAGTCATTGGCCGCCAGAAGCTGACACAGATATTCCACTGCCATTAGGAAAAGAGAATCCATCCAACTGGCATCCCAAACTAGCTCATAAAAAGTAATGGCAACCTGTAATATCAACAGCCGTTTGGGCCCAGCAGTTGTCAAAAACAACAACAAACCAAGAAGCTGGACTAACCAGTTGTCAATGTACAAATTTACAGAATCTACAAACAGGCTGCAGAAAAAAAATCATACTGACGTAATGCTAGAATACTCTTATTCTAATCAATGTACTGCAAAATGCCATCTTAGCCAGAAAGCTGCTGTGTGCCATATCGAACAATGGAACTAAAATGGTTTCGAGTTTGAAATTCACAGATGTCATGAGAATGCCAGCCGCAGGTTTCCTCCCGAGCCCAGCTGGCTTTGCTCCCTTGTGAACTCACCATTGAGTCCCGTTTTAATGTGGAAAAGCAAAGCGATACAGAGTGCAGAGCAGCCACTTTCTTTTTTAATAGAAAAGTGTTTTCCAAACACTAAGCAAGACCCAAGACAGGGTCATGGATTCCATGTTGCAGGTCTCTACTCATACTAAGAATAATTTGAAATAAGTGTTCTATGTAACCACGACTAATAAATTCATATCTGGTAACCCTGTTTCTACACTATTCATAATATTGTAAAGTCAGCTTCAGTTTTAGGGGCATGTGTGTGTGTTTGCATGTATGTGAGTCCGGGTGGTTCTATAAAATATGCACAATATATTTTTCACTGTGGCCACAGTAAAGGTATGAAAAATATTAGCTTAAAGAATCTCTTGTTAAGCACCATTATTTTAAAGATCGTATTCTTGAAAGAAGCAGAAGTTTCCTGTTTTGGATTGTTACCAGATACTTTTCTTAGAAAAAAGGTACAGTGGGGTTGGGTGGGAAAAAGAAAAAACCCAAGACAAAAGAAAAGGCCTGGAAACATCTGTGCACAATGAAATGGGTACTTCTACCATACCCTGTGCCGACTACTTAGGCTGACTTTTACCAATAATGAACGCTGCACCTTCTCCAGTGCCAGCTTTTTCCCACTGTACACGTTCAGGCACTCTGCTCATTCTTCATCAGTTCAATTAAAAACAAGGCCAACGTAAAATAACTGGAAGAACTCTGAACTCTGTAGACCAAATTGCCTTTCTTCATTCCCCACTTACTACAATGACATCATTTTCTAAACTTTGCCTTTTATAGATTTTTTCTTTCATTTTCCAAGGCAGTCATTTTAAACAGCCTCCGTACAAATCCTGTTTCATTATAAATTGTTTTTCAGCCAGGGGGTTTCCAAGACATTGCCCCCGAGGGGATTTTAAAAGCTGAATTTGTAGCCGGCTCAAAGCCAGACATTTATAACTAGATATGAAAGCATGAATGTATTCTCTGTGATGTCGTTGAGATCTACAAATATTTCAGATCCAAGTTCAGACCCAGGCTGCGGGCTTGTGTCTTCTCTGATTTTTGGAGTATGGGGTGGTTGATGATGGTTCCCAAGGACTGAGGAGAGGGGACAATGGGGACTTGCTGTTTAACAGGTATAAAGTTTCAGTCATGGAAAATAAAAATGTCTGGAGACCTGCTGGAGAAGACAGAGCTCATGGTGAACAGTGCACGTAAAAATCTGGTAAGAGGGTAGATCTCACATTGTGGTTTTTATCAGAATTTTAAACACTGAATTGTAGCTTTACACGTGTAGAAAATGGTCTCTTTAATGGACTTCTCAAAGGCAACTTGCCTAGTAAAATAAATTTGCAAGGCCCAACATGGTGGCTCGTGAGAGCCTGTAATCCCAATACTTCAGGATGCTGAGGTGGAAGGATCACTTGAGTCTGAGTTTGAGACCAACCTGGGCAACATAGCAAGACCCTGTCTCTACAAAAATATTTAAAAATTAGTTGGGCATGGTGGGAGTGTGACTATACTCCCAGCTACTTTGGAGGCTGAGTTGGGAGGATGGCTTGAGGCCAGGAGATCAAGACTGCAGTGAGCTGTGATTGTGCCATTGCACTCCAGCCTTGATGACACAATGAGACCCTGTCTCAACAAAAATAATAAAATAAATTTACAACAGATGAATGTTTAAAGAAAATATGGCAGTATATATACACTATGAAATACTATTCAGCCATTAATAAAGAATTAAATCCTTTCATTCTCATGAACTTGGATGAAACTGGAGGACATTACGTTACCTGAAATAAGCAGAAATGGAAAGGCGGATACCACAGGTTCTCCACTCACATGGAAGCTGAAAGTAGCTCTTAAAGAAGTAAAAAGTAGAAGAGAGGATACTAGAGGCTGGGAAGGGTGGAGGGAAGAGGGGATAGAGAGAGACTTCTTAAAGGATATGAAATTCCAGCGAGACAGGAGGATTGCCTCCTGGTGTTCTATAGCCCCGTAGGATGACTACATTTAACAATATATACGTTATACAGTTCTAAATAGCTGGGAAGATACTGAATGTTCCCCAAACAAAGAAATGATACCGGACTGGGATGACTGATGAATCCGCCAATTACCGTTATCTGATCACTGCACATTACGTTGACTCAATCATTGGTACGGAGCCCAAAAATATGTACCAGTATTATTTGTCAATAAAAACGTAAAGTAAAACTGTTTGTAAAAGTTTGATCCACAGAAGGGCTGATGGACTAGCTTTAGTACATCATGGTTTTCTGCCTTATAACAAAACATTAAATTTCCAGTTCTCTCATCAATATACTCACTGTAGGTCTTCAGCATTTGCTGGTTTCAACTGTCATCCAATATTTTCATCGGAAAATACAGAATGCTGTTCTTTGTTTCTCTAATAAACATCTAAATATGTTTATTATATACAATATATAAAATAAATATATATATACATACTAAACATGTACATATATATAAATTGCATTATATAGAAATACATTATGTACATATATACATATATACACATATATACATACATGCTATTGTTATGTATAATATATTTAGATATATTAAAGTGCTGTATGTGAATATATTACATGAATATCTTTATATATAGTACTTTAATATACATTAATATATGAATATATTGTATAAGTTAATATATTAATGTATATATTAAATTTAATATGCTACATTGCATAAACACATCACAAATATATAATATAAATCATTAATTCAATGTTATATCACATTAATTTTATATTAATATGTAATATATATCATTAACGTATATTTACATATTATATTCATCTATTTATTATACGTTATGCTTATATAACACATATTGATTACTGAAGTGTTTGACACCTTGGTGTGAGCAGGAGCAGATGGCATGGAAACCTCAGCTCTGTGACTTTGCTTTCCACTGAGTTCCTGGGCCAACAGCCTGGTCTTTCAGCAGTGGTTAGGGTGGCAGGCGTCCTGTGTGTCACGCTACTTTAAGGGCTGAATGCGAACTCTGTTGCACACACAGGTAATATCTCGCTGCCCACATAAAAGGGGTGCTCCCCAAACTGCAATTCCTCACGTATGCAGTTCCAGTGCTCTGCAGGGGCAAGGTGGGAGGATCGCTTGAGGCCAGGAGTTTGAGACCAGCCTGGCAACACAGGGAGACCTTGTCTCTACAATATAAAAATAAAAAATTAATTGGGTGTGGTGGTGCACACCTGTAGTCCCGGCTACTCAGGAGGCTGAGGTGGGAGGATCGCTTGAGCAAAGGGGTTCAAGGCTGCAGTGAGCTGTGATTCCATCAGGGCACTCCAGCCTGGCCAACAGAGGGAGACCCTGTCACAAAACAAAACAAAAACTCCAGCAATTCCTTTCTGTCTCTGCAAGTGATACCCGAGACAGCTCTTGTTAAGATGACAGGGGGTCCACCTAACTACGGTTTTCCTTCACACCCTTGGAGGTTTATCTGATCCTTTCAACAAGTACGCAAGATGAGCCTGACTTCCAGGAAAGTCAGAGGGCTCCAACGGGATGTGGCTAAGTATCAACACGTATCTATGACATATAATTGACACAACCCTGGATAATCTCTAGCAACCTTACCCCAAAGCACAAAGCATGTTTGTCCTGCCGAGGGGGCTTCAAGACCCCTCCCCTAGCCTTCCAGTAAACACATGAACATATCCTTCCCAAATCAGACTGTCACTCACCAAGAACCTATGCTACAAAAACTCCTGAGTGGCCCTTGGCCGGATTTGGAACCAGACCCTGAAGAGCCACACCACCCCATGGGAAGACTCCCTCCCTTCCCCGGGAATTTCAAGACAGGTACGAGGGTGGCTTGGTCATAAGTAAACAGGCTTTGTGTGTGACCCTTAGCTGGGTGTAATATTTCAACCTCTGCTAACAGCAAGTGCTATGTGAGTGTCAAAACTTACAAATCAATTGATTTTACAATGTATGAAGGCAGGATGTTTTTAGCAAGCTGAGAAAGTGACTCAGAAACCTAGGTGTCAAATATATGAGTAGTAAGTATAAGCAATAAAATATTTTATTCATTCATGATGATGAGGGCATCACAGGCTACAAGAGGAATCAGCAAATGCTGGCCCTCAGGCTAAATCTGGCCCTCTGATTATTTTTGTCAATAAAACTTTATTGGAACACAGCCATGCCCATTTGTTTACCTAGTGTCTATGGGGCCTTTTGCTTCTTGATTTTTTTAAGAGTCAGGTTCTTGTCCTGTCACCCAGGCTGGAGGGTAGTGGTACAAGCGTAGGTCAAAGCAGGCTCAAACTCCTGGGCACAAGTGGCCCTCCCGCCTCAGCCTCCTGAGTAGTCGCAGGCTCATGCTACCACTCCCAACAAATTTTTAAATTTTTGTAGAGATGGGGGTCTTGCTACGTGACCCAGGCTGGTCTCAAACTCCTGGGCTCCAGCGGTCCTCCTGCCTTGGCCTCCCAAAGCATTTGAATGACAGGCGTGCACCTCTATGCCTACCTATGGCAGGTTTTTTGCACTCTGTGCGACAGAGACTGTGTGTCCTGCAATGCAGAAAAGATCTGCCATGTGGCCCCTCCAGACAGCTGCCCATCCCTGGACTAGACCAAAGGAGAAAAGCCACAGCTTGTTTGGAGACAGAAGCAGACCAGACTCAAGACTTCTTAAAAGATACAAAGTTTTATTAAACAAACCTGGAATCAACAGTATTATTACATAAATTAGACAGCAGTAAAATTTTCCTAGGGCATATGTACAAATCACAGTGATTTCCATTGTGCAACAAATGGACAGGATTAAAAATAGGCACTCCCCTCCCCAACCCCCCAAGAGAAGGCGGGATCACCCCGCAGGGTTCCCAGTTCCGGCTCGCCAAGGGGTGCGCAAACCCGCAAAGGCACTCCGCCTGTGTGCGCAGCCTCTGACGGCAGTCACGGGGTCCCAGAAGCATGTCAGCAACACGCGAGGCTGCCCAGTGTTCAGCACAAAAAAGCATTCAGCTACGACAGCTGAGCAGAGCTCAACAGCCATCTCAGAGGACGAGGACTGTGGGAAGGCTTCCAATCCCATCCGCCTAAAACGCACATGTAATACCTTTTATATACAGAACAGATGTGTCCACCATGGGAGATCAAACTAAGCCTCAACAGAACTTCCCCACACATGGTAATTTACAGAGAACTGTTACAGAGCATCCCCCTTTTATCAGGAAGGACTGTTCTGCTGGGTACAAGGCCAGAAGGTTTGCAAAGCAAACTTGATGAAAAGGCTTGGTGAAAATGCAGCTCCCACCTTCACCAAGACACACACACACACACACACACAGAAACTATCCAAACGCATTAAGACACCTGTCTGTGTGCTTTCTTCTTGCTCAGTGAATCCCATCCATTTAAGGTAGACTAATGAGAAGGCCTCCCGGCCTCCATCAGCAACAGGGAAAAACAGTTGCATACGACTCCTCCAATATGTGGCAAACGTATGCTAGGTAGACTGAAGGAAAAATGAGAGGAATCAGGCACCCCATTTCAAATCTCTACAACTGGAGATATCAGAGGCTGCAGGGGCTGTGTAGACCAGATGCAAAATTAACTGGCGGCAAAAATACAACCCAGGCCTGTGCTGTCTCGCACTCTGTTCACTCCGTAGCTGGAGTGAGGAACGATCCTGACATTCCGCTGTGATATTCGTGCAGCCTGCAGTGCACCCTGGCTACAGAGTTGAGCCTTGGGGTCTTTAACAGTATCAAGCCATAGTTTCACAGTTACAACGGTCACAAGAACTAGACGTGAGGCAGGGCAAACACAGAAATGGCGAACACATCCCAAACAGCTCAACTGTTACGTTCCACTGTAGAGGTTTTTGAATGGGTAGTGATTTCAAATGATTTTTTTTTTTCTTTTTTTGCTTACTCTTCAAAGCAAACAAATGACTTTAAGTATGGACAAAAAGAAACAAAATGCTGAACAAGAAATTCACTAACAAGTGATTGTGCAGTTGTTTCATGGGCATGGAGAGGGAGGGGGTTACACAGCATTTTGAGGGGATGAAGCGTGCACGCCTACCCCACTGCTGGGGCTTTCTGCTTCTTATTCTGTCATGCTGACAGCAAACAGAATTTGCCCATCGCTGGCTATAGCTATGTTTAGGCTAAGCAGGATTTAGACTTGTGTCGCGAAGGAATCAGAATTCAGTAGATCGGGTGTGTGCTATTTGGTTCTGACTTTTCTCCCTCCTGGCTTTATCGGTGCCTATGAAAGCAGGCTGCTGGTATTTCCCTTCAGAAAAACAAGACTTCCCCAATATACTTCTCGTTGTGACATATGCATTTCCTTTTAAGAGAATACTGTCAACTCATAAAATCGCATGAAGCAAAGTAAATCTGTAATTTTTTCTGATACAAATTTTGTGATTATTATGAGTTTTCCTCCACATCTTGCACAGTGATTGTTTCATGTGATCATCTATGCAAAAATTTTGGAATGCCCGCCCAGGCAAACTATTTATTTTTATGTTTACTTTTTAAGATGGAGTCTCACTCTGGTACCCAGGCTGGAGTGCAGCGGCGCGATCTCGGCTCACTACAGCCTCTGCCTCTGGGTTCAAGCAATTCTCGTCTCAGCGTCCCAAGTAGCTGGGACTACAGGCACACACCACATGCCTGGCTAACTTTTGTATTTTTAGTAGAGATGAGGTTTCACCATGTTGGCCAGGCTAGTGTTGAACTCCTGGCCTCAGGTGATCTGCCTGCCTCAGCCTCCCAAAGTGCTGGGAGTACAGGCATGAGCCACCACGCCCAGCCAGGTAAACTATTTTTAAATTATACATAGTGATTGTTCCATGTTTAATTTTGATTAAATTAACCTCTACATGACACTGGGCCATTAAATTTTGACATCACCATGGGCAATTACCAGGTGGCCTGTGTCACTTCAAATGTTGAAATGCCCATGACGGTGGAAAGCAGGTTTCACACCATCTCACGTTCTTGGAATCGCTTCTAATTTCTCATTTGTTCTGTATAGCTGGAGGACAGTTACGATGATGTAAAGAACAAGGTCATCCATGTGCTTGTATGTTTCATTTTCCTGCGTGTCTGTTCACAATTAAGGCAAGGGACTGCAGGCTTGCCTCATGCTAACTTTCACGTCAGCCTGAAGTCCTGGGTAATACAACAGACAACCTTAAATAGGCATATGGACTCACGGGTCTATATACTTTTTAAAGTGTGCTCAAGAAAAGTGTTTCATTTATTGTTTTATTAATAATTTTTAAAGTAGAATGTTCAACATTATTACTATTATTTATTTTTATAGTCAGTGGACATGAGACTTAACGCTTTTCCTTCTAGGTCCACATCTCAGTGCACGGTGTCACAGTGTCACTTTTTTAAAATATGGAGTGCTGCGTGAACCTGCATATGTTCACGGCGCAGGGGGCCATGCTCATCTCTGTGTCGTTCCAGCCCTAGTGTACCTGCTGCTGGAGTCGGCACCAGTGTAACCTTCTCACGTTCATGATAAAACTGATTGGAAACTGCATGCTAAGTTTTTAGACAATGATGGTCCTCAAATTTTAATCCAAACAGGATGGTTACTGAGAAGCACAGGCTGAAAATACAGCTGCATACAGCATTTCTACATTTCACCATCTCAACATCATTTTCCACTGAGTTATTAATTGTAAAGAGTTTATTCTACTGAACCTATGAATTACTCTCACCTACTGAGTTGACCTCCACGGGAAAAAAAGCTCATTGATGGAAAAGGGGGGCTGTGATCTGTTTCTGCAATTTCACTGTGTTTTAACAATTTTTTTCTTTTTATAGAGATGGGGGTCTCACTGCTGCCCAGGTTGGTCTCACCTAGGCTCAAGCTATGTTCCTGCCTCAGCTTCCTGAAGTCCTGGGCTTACAGGAGTGAGCCACCACAGCAGCTTCGCCGCCTTTTAAAGCCTTAAGGTGAACGTTCGCTTCATTCCGCCTTCAAGAGCGCAATGCCATTGCCGCTTTTCGTCTGTTTGAAGACAGGGTCTTATTCTGTTACCCAGGCTAGAGTGCTTTGGCCTGGACCTCCCTGGGCTCAAGTGACCTCACACCTCAGCCTTCTGAGTAGCTGAGACTACAGGCACGCACCATCATGCCCAGCTAATTATTTTGTATTTTGTAGAGATGAGGTCTCACCATGTTTCCCAGACTGGTCTCAAACTCCTGGGCTCAAGCAATCCTCTCGCCTCAGCCTCCCAAAGTGTTAGGATTACAGGCATGAGCCACCACACCCGACCCAGTGCCTTCTTATTTATAGGCGAACTCTGGTCAAATCTGATTATATTTCCCTTACCATTTTGCTACTTTTTAAAAAATGTATGGCTTTTCCCAAAAGCAGCTTTCCACAGTACTAGATGTGTGTGCCAAAGAGAGGTAGCAAGTCCTCCAGGGAGAAATCTCTTCCCAGACCCTGCTTGGAAAAACAGCTCCAACAGCAAGGAACACACCCAGCAGCTCCAGAGATCCGGAGCTTTTGAGTT
Source organism: Callithrix jacchus (assembly GCF_049354715.1). Classification (NCBI taxonomy): domain Eukaryota; kingdom Metazoa; phylum Chordata; class Mammalia; order Primates; family Cebidae; genus Callithrix; species Callithrix jacchus. The sequence continues at coordinate 3,740,620 of NC_133524.1, forward strand.
TTGAGAAGAGATCAGGAACCACGGGGCACCCAAGCGTCTTCTCTCTGCATCCATTTTTACCTACACATGCCGAGGTCACACTCGGTTCCCGTTCTGGGTGTGGAAGGAGCCAGATGAAGGCAGACATAAGAGAACATGTGGAGAAGAAGGTCTTGGAGGTCTGTGTGGGTATATCCCTGTTGTCACCGAGGCATTGCTGGAAGGCTCCAGAACCTACTTCTTCAATGTACTGACCCCTGCCGCAGCTGGGCCCTGTGACCTCACGCGCAGCAGATTTCAGCAGGGCCATGCTCGGGCAGAAACAGGTGAAGTTCCTTTCAACTCTGCCGCCCACTCACATCCTACAGATCATCTGCTTTTCGCTTTTCCCAAAACTAAAAGTGAAATAAAATCTCTGCATGAAGGTCGGCCTTCTAGGTGGGCTGATCTGAAAATTATTTGTGAACTGTGGGAAGTGCATTTTGTTCAAAAAGTTTCAACCGGAATTAACAGGGAGCCACCTCCCTGTGAAGGATGAATTTTTTTAAAGACAAGGTCTTGCTCTGTTGTCCAGGCTGGAGTGCAGTGGCGCAATGGCGGCTCGCTGCAGCCTCAACCCCCTGAGCTCAAGCCAGCCTCCCACCACAGCCTCCTGAATAGCTGGGACTACAGGCATGCACCACTACACCCAACTGATTTGTTGTAAATTTTGTAGAGACAGGGTTTCGCTATGTTGCCCAGGCTTAAGCAATCCACCCACCTCAGCCTCCCAAAGTGCTGGGACTACAGGAACAAGCCACTGCACCCAGCTCACATGAAATTTTTGAATGTGACTCAGAAGGTTTTTCGAATACAGTACATTCCTCCAACAACTTCAGTGTCCCTGTAGATTCTCAGAATAAATTCGCTCCCATATCTTCTCTAGGTTTCTTCTTTGAAAGTCTCAAGTTACCAGGTAGGAAGCACTGAAGATACTGAAGGCAGATCTCCCCAGGATATTTTCTTCCCCCAAACTATAAAATGCGTATGAGATGATTTTTTTTTTAAATGCATGCAACATACCCTTCAGATGTTGTCCCCAAGAGATTTTTGAAAAAACAAATTGAAAAATAATAATTATAGACTCTGTGAAGTATGAACATTTATATCAACTGCACAATTGCTGTGCATCTGCCATAATTACTTCTATATATACACACAGGCACACACACGCACATAAACACACACAAAATGTGATTAGAACTGAACAAGTACGGTTCAAACTTACAAACTTCAGTCTATGAGAAAAACAAAGACATCACAGTAGGAGCACAACAGTAAAGGATAAGATCAAATCTACAGCCAGTTTTCAAACCCTTTCTACAGTGTGGAATTCCAGTTGCTTAAATAACACCCGTTCCATTCATTTCAGCTGCGCTCTGATGTTTCTATACATATGGGCACACGGGAAACTGGAGATGTCCTTGTCACATGAAGAAGACATTTCTTCTGGTCTGCTTAGGTGCAGTTCTTTGTTCCAGGCACATTCCAATCTTCCTGTTTCTAGCATGAAATAGGATGAACGATTTTGTGAGTTTCTCAGTAACTGGACGAACTTTGTAATCATCATCTCAACGATAACACAAAGGTTTCCTTTTCCTGATAATACGGAACACTCCCCTTTGTGATTCCTTTTGCAAGGATCCACAAGCCCGAATTCTAAGAGAAAAGGCTGGCTAATAAAAAGGAACTGAAGAATGTTTTAAAGATAAGGGTTTTTTTTTTGGTTTATTTTGAGATGGAGTTTTGCTCTTGTTGTCCAGGCTGGAGTGCAGTGGCGCAAACTCAGCTCATTGCAACCTCTGCATATCCTGGGTTCAAGTGATTCTTCTGCCTCAGCCTCCTGAGTAGCTGGGATTACATGCACCCACCACCACGCCTGGCTAATTTTTGGTATTTTTAGTAGAGACAGGATTTTACCATATTGGCCAGGCTGGTCTCTAACTCCCGACCTCAGATGATCTACCCACCTCGGCCTCCTAAAGTACTGGGATTACAGGTGTGAGAGCTACCGTACCCAGCCATGTTTTCGTTTTTGAGATAAGGTCTAACAACTCACTGCAGCCTCAACTTCCCAGGCCCAAGCAAGCCTCCCACTTCAGCCTCTCGAGGAGCTGGGACAACAGATATGTATCACCAAGCCTGGCTACTTTTTTATTTTTTGTAGAGATGGGGTCTCACTGTGTTGCCCAGGCTTGATCTCAAACTCCTGACCTCAAGTGAGCCTCCCACCTCAGCCTCCCAAAGTGCCGGGACTATAGGTAGGAGTCACCATACCCAGCCTAAGGTAGGTTTTTAAATGTTCTATCATATGCTTGTTCATAAATAGATGTATGTATTCACCAGTAGATGATGAACTGCACAAGAAAAATGAACCCCCAATTCCACATGCTTCCTCAGAGAATCTTACAGCAAGACGGAAAATATTTTCTTACAAAGTAAAATAAAAGCCATAGTGAGCCAGTTCTCCTAAATTCCTCCTCCACATTCAGAAAGGCATGTGCAGTGATGCAAACGAAGATGAGCAGCTAATGCGTAGTTTTTAAGCCGTCCTCAAGTGCGGTGATTCATCCCAACTGGTGTCTACTTTACCGGAGAAGATTTGGCTTCATGAAGAAGTATCTTCCTGCATGAAATTCCTGAACCTAATCCCTCTTCGCGGAAAATGCCAGGGATTGTTTGGTATGCAAATTACTTTCAATAAAATTACTGAGACGGATTGAAATACTGCATCTGGGCTGGGCACAGTGACACACGCCTGTCATCCCAGCACTGTGGGAAGCCGAGGTGGGCGGATTGCCTGAGCTCAGGAGTTCAAGACCAGCCTGGCCAACATGGCAAAATGCTGTCTCTACTAACAATTTAAAAATTAGCCTTGTGTGGTAGCGGGGCACCTGTAATCCCAGCTACTCGAGAGGCTGAGACACGAGAATCACTTGAACACAGGAGGCAGAGGTTGCAGTGAGCCGAGACCACACCACCGGGCAACAGAGTGAGACTGTCTCAAAAAGAAAAAAAAAATCATTAAACAAAGTCACAACCACTAGCCAAACTATATTAAAAATGATTCCACTTAGCAAATATAATACTTACACATACTTTCTCAAGAACACACACCAGACTGAGAAAGGTTATTCCTATGTGTGGAATCTCTTTCAGGGACAGTAGGGCTAGCTGGGGACAAGACGTAATGAAACTATTCACTACTCAGAAGACAAAAATCCATCAAATGGAAGCTTTTTGGTTCTTTAAGTAAATTTTACACTTGAGGGGCTCTACTAGAGAAGCTCTGTTCTTGTAGCTTATCCACCAGGGGTCCCGCATACTAAAGCAAATCAAGTCTTTACATCATCTTAAAGATTTCAGGGACAGACATTATTTGTAAACGTTATGGGCAAGTCGGACTGAATGAAAGCCCCAGGGCAGACCAGAGAGACAAAAAGAAGTCAACACGTTCGGGAACATCATCTGATTTCCACAGCCCGCAACTGGATTTCACGAGCATTTACGAAGTTGGTAAAGTTACACGCTCTCATGTTAATTCAAACCAGTCACTGCTGTAAAAATGTTCAGCACACACTGCGGTGAAGTGATGCCATGGAGACACGTTATGTTCTCACGCTCACAGCACCGATTCCTCCAGCATTTTGTTCTCTATTATTTCAATCTTATCCTCTTGGTACATCCATGGAAACGCCCTCACAGGATGGAGGTGTCCCATTCACCCTGTCTTTCAGCAGGCTGGTTCCTCGCTCCCAAATCAGCAATTGTGACATTTGGTGTCTATTTCAAACGGTGTTGGTTAGCCAACTGGCTTTCCACGTCACATAACTGGGAAGACTACAGGAAAATTATGGGAATGGAAACCAAAATGGGAAAAACAAGCTACGTCAACAAATAGACAAATCACTGACAATATTTTGCTTCTCTGGGTACTTTTCTTGCTTGTATGTTATAGGAAGAAAGAGCTAATCAAAGCCACATAACCAAGCAATTTAGAATTGAGGAGGAACTGAAAGCTCTTTCTAATCCGTATTTCAAAACTAATAATAGACTTTCAAAGGCTCAAGGAAATAACAGAGTCAAAACCCTTTTTCAGTCATCTTAAATTAAAGCTTAGCAAATTTCATGAGGGATTCTGAAAAATATTATTATTATTTAAAAACTAATAATAGATCTTCAAAGGCTCAAAGAAATAAGAGACTCGACATCCTTTACCAGTCATCTTGAATTAAGCTTAGCAAATTTCCTATGATGGTACGTTTATTATTATTATTTTTTAACCAAAAAGGACCTAGAAAGACTTTTGAAAATACTTGTTAATTATTTTAAGGAAGTTCGCCTGTCACTCAGGGTTTCCGATCAGGGACCGGAAGAGCTGTGCTTCTCAAATGCTCAGGCACACATAAATCACCTAGGGGTCCTATGTAGATGTGCGCATTCTGACCCAGGAGATGGGTTCGGTGATGCTGATGTCTCTGGTGTCACAGGCGTGGCGGTGTTTATGTCACTGGCTCTGGGAATCACTCCCCTTTGCTCTGCTTCACTGCTGATCTCTGAGTGCATGCGGGTAAGTCCCACTCAGTAAACACAGCCTCACCTGGATGTGGGGTCGAGTCAGTCTCATTTTCCAGTAATTACTAAATAGAAAGGTATACCTTCCAGATGTGAGCTCCTGTCCTCAGAAATTCTTGAAGATTTCTAAATCCTTCTGCGGCACGGGAGTGGCTGTGTCCCATTCATTCTCGGGATAAGTTTCGAAGTTGGAGGTATCGCCATCACCAGAGATCTTAGGCACAATGGGAGGCTGTGAGACACGGCCGAAACGCAAAGGCATGGTTAGAAAGGAACAGTGGATGCTTGGACGCTGCACACGCCCCTTCACTTCTGTCACTGTACCTAACAATGAACATGATTTGGAAAACACTAAAGCTGTCTTCCCTTCGTTTATGAACACGGCAATCTTGGAATTAAAATACTGTGAAGGAGGCCGGGTGTGGGGGCTTACACCTGTAATCCTAACACGTTAAGAAACCATGGCAGGAGGATCGCTTGAGCCTCACAAGTTTGAGACCAGCCTGGGGAACATAAGGAGTCCCCTGTCTCTTCAAAAAATAGAAAAACTTGGCTGTGTGTGGTGCAGTGTGCCTGCAGTTCCAGCTGCTCAGCAAGCTAAGGTGGGAGAATCGCCTGAGCGCAGTAGGATACAGAAAAGTTCAAAATAAAGGGATGGAGGAAGATTTACCAAGCAAATGGAGAGCAAAAAAAAGCAGGAGTTGCAATTCTCATCTCTGATAAAATAGACTTTAAAGCAACAAAGATCAAAAGAGACAAAGAAGGCCATTACATAATGGTAAAAGATACAACAAGAAGAGCTAATGATCCTAAATATATACGCACCCAATACAGGAGCACCCAGATATATAAGGCAAGTTCTTAATGACTTACAAAGAGATGTAGACTCCCACACAATAATAGTGGGAGACTTTAACACTCCACTGTCAATATTAGACAGATCAACCAGACAGAAAATTAACAAGGATATCCACGACTTGAAGTCAGACCTGGAACAAGCAAACCTAATAGACAGTTACAGAACTCTCCATCCCAAATCCACAAGAATATACGTTCTTCTCAGCACCACATCACACCTACTCTAAGATTAACCACATAATTGGAAGTAAAGCACTCCTCAGCAAATGCAAAAGAACGGAAATCATAACAAACAGTCTCTCAGACCACAGTGCAATCAAGTTAGAACTCTGAATTCAGAAACTAACTCAGAACTGCACAGCTTCAAGGAAACTGAACCACTTGGCTCTTGAATGTTGACTGGATAAACAATGAAATGAAGGCAGAAATAAATAAAGTTCTTCAATACCAACGAGAACGAAGACACAACATGCCAGAATCTCTGGGACACATTTAAAGCAGTCTCTAGAGGAAAATATATAGCCATAAGTGCCCACATGAGAAGCAAGGAGAGATCTAAAATTGACACCCTGTCGTCAAAATTGAAAGAGCTAGAGGAGCAAGATCAAAAAAACTCTAAACCTAGCAGAAGACAAGAAATAACTAAGATCAGAGCAGAACTGAAGGAGATAGAGACACGAAAAACCCTTCAAAACATCAATAAATCCAGGAGCTGGTTTTTCGAAAAGATCAACAAAATAGACAGACCACTAGCCAGATTAATTAAAAAAAAAAAGAGAGAATAACCAAATAGATGCAATAAAAAACGACAAAGGGGAAATCACCACAGATTCCACAGAAATTCAAACCATCATCAGAGATTATTATAAACAACTCTACGCACATAAACTAGTAAACCTGGAAGAAATGGATAAATTCCTGGACACTTGTGTCCTCCCAAGCCTAAACCAGGAAGAAGTTGAAACTATGAATAGACCAATAACAAGGTCTGAAGTTGAGGCAGCAATTAAGAGCCTACACCCAAAAAAAGCCCAGGTCCAGATGGGTTCACAGCCGAATTCTACCAGACACACAAAGAGGAACTGTTACCATTCCTTCTGAAACTATTCCAAATAATACAAAAAGAGGGAATCCTTCCCAAATCATATTATGAGACCAACAGCATCCTGATACCAAAACCCGGCAGAGACTCAGCAAGAAAACAAAACTTCAGGCCAATATCCATGATGAACATAGATGCAAAAATCTTCAATAAAACACTGGCAAGCCGAATACAACAGCACATCAAAAAGCTTATCCACCATGATCAAGTAGGATTCATCTCGGGGATGCAAGGCTGGTTCAACATACGCAAGTCTATAAACGTAATTCCCCACATAAACAGAAACAAAGACAAAAACCACATGATTATCTCAATAGATGCAAAGAAGGCCTTTGACAAAATTCAACAGCTCTTTATGCTAAAAACCCGCAATAAACTAGGTATTGACGGAACGTATCTCAAAATAATAAAAGCTATTTACGACAAACCAACAGCCAATATCATACTGAATGGGGAAAAACTGGAAGCATTCCCTTTGAAATGTGGCACTAGACAAGGATGCCCTCTCTCACCACTCCTATTCAATATAGTGCTGGAAGTTCTAGCCAGAGCAATCAGGCAAGAAAAAGAAATAAAGGGTATTCAAATAGGAAAGGAGGAAGCCAAAGGAGGACCTGGATGAACCTGGAGACCATCATTCTCAGCAAACTGACACAAAACAGAAAATCAAACACCGCATCTTCTCACTCATAGGTGGGTGTTGAACAATGAGAACACATGGACCCAGGGAGGGGAGCATCACACACTGGGGTCTGTTGAGGGGAAATAGAGGAGGGACAGCAGGGGGTGGGGAGTTGGGGAGAGATAGCATGGGGAGAAATGCCAGATATAGGTGAAGGGGAGGAAGGCAGCAAATCACACTGCCACATGTGTACCTATGCAACTGTCTTGCATGTTCTTCACATGTACCCCAAAACCTAAAATGCAATTAAAAAAAAAAGAAAAAGAAAACTCAGGAAGAAAATGTTGCCTGACACAGAAAGACAAACAGTCAGGGAGACGGTTAGCACTAAGACACTCATAGAGTAGGGAACTCTGCTTATGAACAGTTTTAGACAAACGTTTGTATTATATAAATTAATTACACATCAGCCATCAATAAAGAAGGCCCAGGATTCAGAGGCTGTCCCTACTAATGGGAGAGCTGTGGCGTACCAAGTGACCCACTGATCCTGCTTACCTTCAGTTTTCTCTGTGGTACAGCTTCCCAGTCCACAGCCCGGAACCACCGATGGCGCTTCACGTCATTCGCCCCGTTCTTCAAAAGAAACAACACGTCTGGTAAGTGTGAGGAATTTTGACAGGGCAGGAAAGAAAAACACCCCCAAAGAATCTCTGCATTATTTTAGTATCTAAACGAACAGAACAAGTTTGCTGCATTTTGCATAACTGTGCCCAGAGCGTGAGCTGCTAGGAAAACCTGCCAGCAAAGCCCTTGGTGTTTCGTTCTCCCTTTTTTATTGCAGAAGCAGGTCCAGTCATTCTGCTCCTGTGCAAGGCGTTTGCGCTCCAGACCAAAGACTAGAAAGATAAACACGATTTCATCTCTCGACATAAAATCGGACACCGGTTCGTTTCTCAGTCTGTCTCCTGTTTTCGTCTCGGCAAACTTAGTATTTTTACAGACATAGAAATCAGGGTTCACTGAATGATGTTCATTTGCTCAGTATGATCCAGCAAGTAAACAAGACTGAGAACTCAAACCAAGGATGCCCAGTTTAAGAGATCTTAGAACCCACACTGCACGGCCTTGCAATTAACAATGTGCATTTAAGTCGGCCTACTTCATGCTCAAGGGCAGCACCAGACATCAGCTGGCTCACACTGCAGCCATCACGACCTCTGAAACCCCTCCCTTAAACCTCGCTCAGCCTGAAACCTCACTCTGCTTCCTTGTTTTTAACTTGTAGTGATGTTGTTATCAATTCAATGTGGGACAGCAGAAGAAATAAACATGAAATAGAAGCCGGTATGTATGAATTTAACACATCCATCAGTTAGCATTTTTGTCGTTTTAAATTTCTTATCCTTAAAGAGGAATATGCCCATCACTGTATCTTCAAAAGCAAACAGTGATGTGAATTTTTCCTAGTTTTCCCATCCAGTTGTTTTGACAACTTTTTCTTTTCTTATTACAAAACAGGCATTTTTTAACTATAGCTAAGTCAGGCAACAAACAGCTATTGAGTTTTACCTTTAGCAATGCTGTGAATAAGAGTAAATAAAAGTGCTATGAATAAAATAAGAGAGTAAAATAAATTTTATCCATCAGATAAAATTCGAATTTGGGTACTAAAGGATGTGTGTGTCTGTATGTACTTGCATGCATATATAATATATACACACAAACATATTTTTATATATACACACATTTACATACACATGTTCATAGATACATACATATATTTATATATACACACACACATATACACTTTATAAATACTTTACATGTAGAGTATAAAGTATCTGTATATACCAAGATTCACACTGGTATCCAAACTACTGAGTGTGTGTGTGTGGATGTCTGCCTGTCTGTTATATAAAGTGTGGGGGGTGTTGGGAGCAGTGGCTCACATTTATATTCCAGCACTCTGGGAGGCCGAGGCAGGAGGATGGCTTGAGCCCAGTAGTTCGAGACTAACCTGTGCAACAAATTGAGACCTGGTTCTCTACAAAAAAATATAAAAAACTAGCCAGGCATGGTGGTGCATGCATGTAGTCCCAGCTACTTGGGAGGCTGAGGTGGGAGGATCACTTGAGTCTAGGAGGTCAAGGCTACAATGAGCTGTGATCATACCACTGAACTCCGGCCTGGTGACAGAGCAAGACTGTTTTTTAAAAAAAAAAAGTGTGTGTGTTGCTGTGTGTCTACAGTCATGAGCCTCAAAATGACATTTCAGTCAACAATGAATGACACATACAGTGGTGCTCCCATAAGATTATAATGAACTGAAAAACTCCTATCCCCTAGTGACATCTTGCCACCATACCCGGCTCATTTTTGTATTTTTAGTAGAGACAGAGTTTCACCATGTTGGCCAGGCTGGTCTTGAACTCCTGACCTCAGGTGATCTGCCTGCCTCGGCCTCCCAAAGTGTTGGGATTACAGGCATTGGCCACCGCGCCTGGCATCACACTTTATGTTATATCTACATATCTGTATTATATATCTATATGTAGGCATACATATATAACTATATTATATAGATTTATAGGTAAATCTATCTATATACATGTCCAATTATCTATTTATATAATATCTAAATTCCTTTGACCTTTTTGTATGATGGTTTGTAAAGTGTATAAAAATGTGACGTGTGTACAGATAGACACTTTATATTATATAAATAACTCTGTATATATCTCTGTGTATAAAAACGTGACGTGTGTACAGATAGACACTTTATATTATATAAATAACTGTATATATCTCTGCACATAAAAATGTGACGTGTGTACAGATAGACACTTTATATTATATAAATAACTGTATATATCCCTGTATATAAAAATGTGACGTGTGTACAGATACACTTTATATTATATAAATAACTCTGTATATATCACTATATATAAAAATGTGATGTGTGTAGATACACGCTTTATATTATATAAATAACTGTATATATCTCTATATATAAAAATGTGATGTGTGTACAGATAGACACTTTATATTATATAAATAACTATATATCTCTGTATATAAAAATGTGACGTGTGTACAGATACACACTTTATATTATATAAACAAATCTGTATATGTATCTGTATATAAAAATGTAACGTGTGTACATACATACTTTATATTATATAAACAAATCTGTATATATCTCTATATGAAAACGTGACGTGTGTAGATACACACTTTATATTAAACAAATCTGTATATATCTCTGTATATAAAAACGTGACGTGTACAGATACACACTTTATATTATATAAATAAATCTGTATATATCTCTGTATATAAAAATGTAACGTGTGTAGATACATACTTTATATTATATAAACAAATCTGTATATGTCTCTGTATATAAAAATGTAACGTGTGTAGATACATACTTTATATTATATAAACAAATCTGTATATATCTCTGTATATAAAAATGTGACGTGTGTAGATACATACTTTATATTATATAAACCAATCTGTATATGTCTCTGTATATAAAAATGTGACGTGTGTAGATACACACTTTATATTATATAAACAAATCTGTATATGTCTCTGTATATAAAAATGTGACGTGTGTACAGATACACACTTTATATTATATAAATAAATCTGTATATGTCTCTGTATATAAAAATGTGACGTGTGTACAGATACACACTTTATATTATATAAATAACTCTGTATATATCTCTGTATATAAAAATGTAACATGTGTAGATACATACTTTATATTATATAAACAAATCTGTATATGTCTCTATATAAAAATGTGACGTGTACAGATACACACTTTATATTATGTAAATAACTCTGTATATATCTCTGTATATAAAAACGTGACATGTACAGATACACACTTTATATTATATAAATAAATCTGTATATATCTCTGTATATAAATCTCTTTATATAGTTTATATTATATAGAATTGCCATTGTTCTATTAGCTGCTTGGAGGGCAGGGGAGGCAAGGTGTAGACCCAGTGTGATGCTGTGTGCCCAGGACCGCAGATTTCATAGAACTTTCCTGGCAGTTTCAAGTAAAATAAATAAATAAATAAAACACCAGATTTGAAACTTGGGCAGTGATTACATGCGACCACTAAGCCTTGGTTTCTATCTGCACATGTCAATGTTGGTGTTAAGACGACAGACACGCACATCGGATGCCGCTTAATACTCATGGGATCAAACACTCACCTTCATGTTTCCTAACCGCCTTGTTCTGTCAACCACGAGCAGTTTCTTAATGAGGTCTCTATTTAGGGGAAGGAGACAAGAAAAAAAAAGTGCATAGATTACAAATCAACATCAGCAAACAAGGGCCACAGAGATAAAAATGTACCCACGATGAGGACCAACACTTTCTAGTGCTTATTTCCTACCGTCGACAGCTCTTAAATAACTTATGCAAGGCTGGGTTGCCCACACACTGCTGAAGCTAAGGGAAGCGGGTTGATTACACCTTTGTAAAAAAATATACACCTTTGAGTAGGAAAGGGTGAAATTTCTATGTGCCCGCAGAGAAGATCCAGACACTTAAGGTAAATATGCCTCTCAGGCTGTCCCTGCAAAATCGAAGACATCTGCTTCCACAGCCACTCGTTGCCCTGGGGGCCTGCTTGTTTATGGGGTTCCTGTTTGAAAAGGCTGGCTTTCCCATAAGCACACAAGTAAGGATGAGTCTCTTCAGTCTGCTTCTTTACTCATAATCTTCCTTTTAAACAACAGACCATCTCAGAAGTACAGCAAGCAGGAGGCCAGGCACACTGGCTCACATCTGTATTTCCAGCACTTTGAGAGGCTGAGGTGAGTGGATCACTTGATGTCAGGAGTTTGAGACCAGCCTGGTCAACATGGTAAAACCCCATCTCTACAAAAAAAAAAAAAAATTAGCTGGGCATGCTGGCACATGCCTGTAGTCCCAGCTACTTGGGAGGCCAAGGCACAAGAACCACTTGAACTCAGGAAGCAAAGGCTGCAGCGAGCTGAGATTGAGCCACTGTACTCCAGCCTGAGCAACAGAGGTAGACTCCGTCTCAAAAATAATAATAACAATAATAACACAGAAAACTGGTTCAATTAGGATGGGTAGTTGGAGATGATACCAAAGACTTCCAGGAGATTAGGCAAGTTCTAAGATGTATATTTATGGAAGTAGAAATGATGTGTGTCTTTGTGTACACATGTAATAAACAGGGTATCTTATGTATAGTAATATACATAATATGATGTAATAATATAATATATTGAAGTCTCCCGAAACAATCCAATTCCCATGACCCCCGTTTAAGTGGCTAGGCTTTCCTGGCATAAAGTATGTCCCAGGGTAAGTAGTACAAACTTGGACTGGGCCACTCCTAGGTTCTGTAATGGACTGCAGAGTCTCCCACAAGCCAGGTGACGCTCCGGGTCAGACTTCAAGTCAGGACTGTGAATCCTGCCAGCCCTGTCTGATCTGAAATTCTGGCAAGCAGCACCCATAACCAGAGTCTCCTAATGCCATGCTTCCTGAATTATGATGGGATGCTTGTCAAACTTCACTGCTTCTCTGCCTCAAAGTCAAACTCAAGAGACCATCTGTCCGCCCACCTAAGGCTGGGCTTTTGTATCCATCCTGTAAGGCCAAAAAGCTTTGAGCAGGGTGGGGAATAAGACAATAACTGAGAAGGCAGAAACCTATCCACTACTTAGTGAGTTTCTCCTTCATTATTTTGACATGCTCTCCTCTGCCAAAAAAAATAAGGTCATCAAACACTGTACCCCCAAAACATTCCCAAATAAATGTGGGGGTTTTCCCCATATAATTTACACGACTACCCACCCCCTTAGCGCACACACTTAAAGCTCACTGGCGTGGACTATAAGAAAGGTTTATTTATGCTTTCATATTTTAAATAAACCTCTGTTTTCTTATAATCCCAGTTTTAAGTGTGTACGCTAATGGGGCAGGCAGTGTTGTAAATTATGGGAAGGAAAACCCACGTTTACTTCAGAATGTTTTGGGGATCACATTGATAAACTTCAATTTTATTTATTTATTTATTTTTGGAGATGGAGTTTCGCTCTTGTTGCCCAGGCTGGAGTGCAATGGCATGATCTCGGCTCATCGCAAACTCCGCCTCCCAGGTTCAAGCAATTATCTTGCCTCGGCCTCCTGAGCAGCTGGGACTACAGGCGCAAGCCACTGCACCAGTTCAACTTCACTTTTATTTATTTTTTTGGTGGGGGAAGAAGAGGGGTGTTTGGCATGTAAGAAAGCAAAGTGTTTGATGACCTTGAATTTTTTAAAGAAGTTTTTTGGTGTTTGGCATCTAAGAAAATCAAGATTTATTTAAAATATAGGGCAAAATGGCTTGTAATCCCAGCTACGTAGGGGGCTGAAGAGGGAAGATCACTTGAAACCAAGAGTTCAAGAACAGCGGGGGCAACATAGTAAGATCCCATCTCTACAAAAAATCAAAGCATTAGCCAGGCATGGTGGTGCATGCCTGTAGCACCTGCTACTCGGGAGGCTGAGTTGGGGACAACATGTGAGCCCAGGACATGGAAGCTGAAGTGATCTCTGATTATGCCACTGCACTCCAGCCTGGGTGACAGAGCAAGACACCCGTCTCTTTAAAAAAAAAAAAAAAAGTAAAATAGCAAAGCAAACTCTTGTAAAGCAGTTTAGAAAGTAACAAGTGTGGATGAGAAGGGCCCCCCCAAAGGTGCAAAGCCCTATAAAGGAACAACAGAAGTGTCCACAGCTGTAGATGGGTCCATTGACCCTGCCAGGATAGGTGACACATCTGCTAGAACTCTCTTGATATACTACAGTCAAAATTCTAAGTTGTACTTATGATCCTGGCACCGGCTGGCTGCTCTCGGATGCAGATACTTTCAGGCATGAAAAAAACACCAACAGATAATACCTCTACTGAATTGGCCACCAGTCCCAAAGCTTTGTTTTGGTGTTTTTCTTTTCTTTCAAATGATATTTATTTCTATAAGAAATCGCAATTTTGACATGCCATTTGCCCAGGCGACATGCTTAGCCAGTCAAAAGTTGCAGAAACCAACCTATGACTTTAAAAAGCTAAGAATCAAAATTCTAGCATCATGGACAACCAGGACAGTGATTTGGATAAGAAAATGCGTCTTTAAGGCCAGGTGCAGTGGCTCACGCCTGTAATCCCAACACTTGGGGAGGACAAGGCAGGATGATCACTTGAACTCAGGAGTTCAAGACCAGCCTGGGCAATGCAGAAAGACCCCCATACCAATCTCTACCAAAAATAGGGAAGATAAGGAGTCACTGAGATCTTGCTTCCCAGCCAATTTGATAACATTCAACAAATAATGGGAAGAAGTGAAGTTTTACTCAATTATCACTGCTCCTGCTCTTGGTGTACCCGCACTGGGTGTGTGAAGACACAGGGGCATTGTGGGAACACTGGAAGGGGCTGGGAGCTGCGTAAAGAGAGGCATGTTACATCAGACAGTACCAAGATGGCCACTGCTTGGTCCCTACTCTCAGCAAAGGTACGCTAGGAGAGAAAGAAAAGTGGCAAGAGACCAGACTGATCACGCTTCTGGTTTCTTCTATTTCGGTAATTCACGGTTTTTTTGTTTCCACAGAACATTGGAAACCTCTCTATATATCTATATATGTACACACACATATATATACACACATGCATATGTACATATACACACATATGTATATATATTTATATACATATAAATGTATGTATAGCCAGTATATATATATATATATATACTCATATGTGTGTGTATATTTATTTTTTAATTTTTTTTGAGATAGGGTCTCACTCTTTCACCCAGTCTGGAGTGCAGTGACACAATCATAGCTCACTGCAGCCTCGACTTCCTGGGCTCAAGGAGTCCTCCCACCTCAACCTCCCTAGTAGCTGGGACCACAGGCCATGCTACCATGCCCAGCTAATTTTTAATTTTTTGTAGACATGGGGTCTTGCTACATTGTCCAGGCTGGCCTTAAACCACTGGCCCCAAGCAATCCTCCCACCTCAGCCCTGGCATTACAGGCTTGAGCTGGGATCACAGGCATGAGCCTCTCACCTGGCCAAACTCGATCACGAAAGTGCTTTGCCATCCACTTGATATAATGTCACTCAACTCAGATGGGATTTGGGGCCTGGGAGACAAGGTCTATATAACCTTTCTGTTTCCTTCCAGAGCAGCTGGCTTCTGAGGTGCCTCGTTTTCTCGCTAAAGCCTTTTAAACCTTGCCTCTAGCCTGTCAAGTACAACATAAGCTCAAGCCAATGAAAACACAACCCTATCTTCTATTCGGACTAAGAAGCTCTGCTTAGGATGCGGAACATTCGCCACCAAGAAACTTGGCTGAAGGTAGCCAGGGCCCCATAAGAGCATATTCAAAACAGCCTGGTCCAGCGCCCGGAAATAAGTCTTCTCCGAACTGAACTTCCACCAGCTCCTAAACAAACAGCCCATGGGAAAGAAAAGTTTAATTCTCAACTAGATGCATTTAGCTCTAGTTTGTGCCTGGGAGGCTGGTGCGCCCATTAACTCATCTGAAAAATACCGTGAAACAAACAGAAATCAGTGCTTATTACAGTAAAAATGGCTGCCAGGTGACCAGACTGAGGAAGGTGGACAGAAAACCAAAACCATTCTTTTTCTTTGAGATGAAGTCTCACTGTGCCGCCCAGGCTGGACTGTAGTGGCGCCATCTCGGTTCACCGCAACGTCCACCTCCCGGGCCCAAGCGATTCCCTTCTCAGCCTCCTGAGGAGCTGGAATTACAGGCACGCGCCACCACGCCCAGGTAATTGTTTGTATTTTTAGTAGAGACAGGGTTTCACCATGTTAGCCAGGATGGTCTTGATCTCCTGACCCCATGATCTACCCTCCTCGGCCTCCCAAAGTGCTGGGATTACAGGCGTGAGCCACTGTACCCGGCCGCATTCTTGTATTTAAGACAGAAGATGTTACCTTATATGCTGTACAAAATGTCAGAAAAAGACACTATTTTCTGAAACATAAAATAATGTCTTCTTTCTCTACTGCCACAACCATAATAAAATGTGCATCCAAAGTTGCCAATATCCAGCAACTGTAAATGTTCTTGAAGCAACATGCTCAGAACTGAAAATGTTGACATTAAAAAGGACTTAGGCTGAGCATAATTAAAGCAGGAGAGAAAGGATAGGACTCTGCTAAATCCATCAACAGTTCTGCTAGCCACAGAACTGGGAGGGTGCTTGTCAAATTCCAAAACTGCTCTCTTACAAAATTCGATGACAAATTTGTTCACTGGCACATTTTAAATATAACATATTACCAAAAGAATGAAATACGGCCCAGAGCCATGAAACAGGAAGTTATCACTAAAGAGGAATACTTAAAATCTTATTCTTTTTTTGTGGAAAAGACAACAGTTCAAAATAGTCTATGCACAGCACATTTAATAATGCAATATGGTATCCTGCTGAGTGCGTGTTTTCATGGTGATTTTAGACACTTTAAAAATAAACACACCCCATGACAAGGCAAACGGTTTACTTACTTTACACTGAAATCCAAATGTCTGGGGAAATCTATTTTGCCTGCAAGAATTTTCTGATAAATGCCAAATGGGTTGTCATCAAAAAATGGAGGAAACCTGTTAGAAAAACAAACACGTATTTTTAGTAGGGAGGAAGCATGGAAAAAATCCCTGCTTTGCAACGATAGCTATTTCTGCTTAACTCAGGCAGGAGATAATCTATTCCACATGCACTCCTCCCCCGCACACTGAAGTCGTCCTGATCTGAAAGCACGTGACAGTCAGATGTTCTACAAGGCAAGGCATCGTGTGCTGCGCCCCAGTGCAGGGCCGGCTCCCTTGGAGAGGACAGAAAGACCATTTGAGAGGCGGCTGCTGAGCAGAAGGCAACTCCTTCGGGCATCTTGTTCAGAGAGGCCACCAGCCCATTCCTTACCTGTGTGCTAACACTGGAGAGAAAGGCTCTCTCATGTTTATCGGGGTGAATCCACCACCATGACCAAGCATGGAACTCAAACGTCTCAACCGCGAAAAGACAAGCAGTCCAATTAAAAAATGGACAGGTATCTTCACAGACATTTTTCCAAAGACATGGAAAAGGCCAACATGTATATGAAAAAAATGCTCAACTCGCTAATCATCAGGGAAATGCAAATCAAAACCTCAGTGAGGCAGCAGTCATCTCATCCCAGTTAAGATGGCTACTATCAAAAAGACACTGTAATCCCAGCGCTTCGGGATGCCGAGGCGGGCAGATCACCTGAGGTCAGGAGTTCGAGATCAGTCTCGCCAACATGGTGAAACCCAATCTCTACTAAAAATACAAAAATTAGCCCGGTATGGTAGCGCATGCCTGTAATCCCAGCAACTCTGGAGGCTGAGGCAGAAAAATCACTTGAACTTGGGAGGTAGCAGTTCTAGTGTGCCGAGATTGCGTCATTGCACTCCAGCCTGGGTGACAAGAGTGAAACTCCATTTCAAAGAAAAAAAAGACACATACACACAAAAATAACAAATGCTGGTGAGGATGTGGAGAAAAGGGAACTCTTTTTTTTTTTTTGGAGACAGGGTCTTGCTCAGCTCACTGCAACCTCTGCCTGCCAGGCTCAAGCAATGGACCTGCCTCAGTCTTCTAAGTAGCTGGAACCACAGGTGCCCACCACCATGCCAGCTAATTTTCGTGTTTTTTGTAGAAGTGGGGTTTCACCATGTTGCCCAGGCTGGTCTCGAAGTCCTGGACTCAATCAATCCACCCAGCTTGGTCTCCCAAACTGCTAGGATTACCAGCGTGAGCTGTTGTGCCCGGCCGAAGAGGGAACTCTTATGCAATGTTGGTGGGAATGTAAACCAGTAGAGTCACCATGGAGAGCAATATGCAGGTTCCTCAAAAACTAGAAATAGAACTCCCATATGAGCTAGCCATCACATCACGAGGTATTTATTCAAAGCAAAGGAAGCCATGATATCGAAAAGACATGAGCACGCGAGCACACCCATGTTTACCAAAGCACTATTCACAACAGCCAAGATACGGAATCAACCTAGTGCCTATCAACAGATGAACAGATAGGTAAGGCAAAGGAGGTATTTACATAGTAGAATACTACTCAGCCATGAAAAAGAATAAAATCCTCTGATTGGCAGCAACATGGATGAAACCGAAGGACGTTATGTTAGGTGAAATAAGCCAGGAACAGAACATTAAACACCACTTGTGCTTACTCATATGTGGAAGCTAAAAAAATGCCGATCTCCTGAAAGGATAAAGAAGAACAGAGGATACCAGAGGCTGGAACGGAAGAACTGAGAGATGGAGATAGGTTTGTTAAAGGATACACAATTACAACCAATCGGAGGAGTATGTCCCAGTGCTCTGCAGCCCTGTAGGGTGACTGCAATTAGCAATAATATCTCGTATGGTTTCAAACAGATAGAAAGATACTGAATGTTCCTAACACAAAGAAACGGTAAATGACTGAGATGATGGATATGCTCATTACCCTGATCTGATTACTCCATTCTTTGTATCAAAGCATCACTGTGTACCCCATGAATATGTAAAATTATTATGTGTCAATTTAAAAACTAAGCCTGGAAAATATGGCAAAACCCAGTCTTTAAAAAAAAACAACTACCTGGGTGTGGCGACACACATGTGTGGTCCCAGCTACTTGGGAGGCTGAGGTGGGAGGATGGCTTGAGCACAGGAGGTCAAGGCTGCAGTGAGCTGTGATCATGTCACTGCACTCCAGCCTGGGTGACAGAGTAAGACCTTGTCTCAAAATAAAATAAAATATAAAGTAGGCTGGGTGCTGTGGTCCATGCCTGCAATCCCAGTACTTTGAGAGGCCAAGGCAGGCAGGTCACTTGAGATCAGGAGTTCCAGACCAGCCTGGCCAACATGGTCAAACCGATCTCTACTAATACAAAAATTAGCTGGGCATGGTTGCAAGTGACTGTAATCTCAGCTACTCAGGAGGCTGAGGCAGGAGAACAGCTTGAACCTGCAAGGCAGAAGTTGCAGTGAGCTGAGATCATGCCACTGCACTCCAGCCTGGGCAACAGAGTGAGATGGAGCAAATAAATAAATTAAATTAAACATAAAATAATTGTTCAAATTTATGTGGTGAATACGCCACCATGTCCAAAAACAGGACACTTTTCTCAAGGCTTCCTTCTGTCTACAGTACAAGCAATACCTAATAGACTCCACCTTGGAGAGCTCGGTATTGAGCCTGCTTACACGGCAGTATAAACGGCACCCTCAATAAACTGCACGTGAATGTCAGTGAACTATTTTTGTTTGAGACAGGGTCTTGCTCTGCCACCCAGGCTGGAGTACGGCAGTGTGAGCTTGGCTCGCTGCACTGAGCATACCTCCAGGGCTCAAGCTTTGCTCCCACCTCAGCCTCCTGAGCAGCAGGGCTATAGGTGCATACCACCATGCCAGGCTGCTTTTTCGTTTTTAAATTTTGGTAGAGATGAGGTCTCACTATGTTGCCCAGGCTGGTCTCAAACTCTTGGGCTCAAGGGATCCTCCCACTTCAGCCTTCCAAAGTACGGGGACTACAAACGTGAGCCGCCACACCCCGCAGTGAACGTCTTTATATTCCTCATTCACGGAACATTGTGTGGCACACAACAGTGCTCAGTAAATGTGTACAGGCCAATGAGAGAGCCTGAGTTCTACTTTATCATATTTTTCTTTCTTTTTTGAGGCAGGTTTTGACTCTGTCACCCAGGCTGGAGTGTAGTGGTGCAATCATAGCTCACTGTAGCCTTGACCTCCCCCAGGAGGCGATCCTCCCACCCCAGCCTCCCATGTAGCTGGGACCACAGGTGTGTGTCACCATGCCTGGCTAATTTTTTGACTTTATGTAGGGATGCAGTCTCACTATGTGACTACTTTTAAGGTGCAGGAGTAGAGTCCATACTTGTAACCGAAAACGGGTAGTCTGCAAAGCTGACCAAATCTCTTTACCCAAAGAAAACCACTTCTTGACCCCTGGAGACCAGAAGAAAGATGGAAACACATGCAAATACAGCCTTGAAAATAGTGGTATAAAAGAATGAGATTGTCATCCTATGCTTTCTTGACTGTAGTAAAAAGATCGTAGTCCTGTTGCAGAAGCCAACAGGCTTATCTTTAGTAATATCTAGGAATTTTAAAAACGTGACATAAACTAAAAAATATATATACTTAAAACTGCAAAGACCAAGCTAAATCCAAGAAAATCTAGAAGTCAACTGTATTAGTCCACTTTCAGTCTGCTATAAAGAACTACCTGAGACTGGGTAATTTATAAAGAAAAGATTTAATTGACTCACTGTTCCACAAGGCCGGGGAGGCCTCAGGAAACTTACAATCACGGTGGAAGGCGAAGGGGTAGCAAGGCACACCTTACATGGTGGCAGATGAGGAAGAGCGAGCAAAGGGGGAAGTGCTACACTCTTATACCAGCAGATCTTCTAACTCTATCACAAGACAGCACCAGGGGGTGTTGGTAAACCATCAGAAACCATCCCGTGATCTAATCACCTCTCACCAGGTCCCTCCTCCAACACTGGGGATTACACTGGAGCATGAGATTTGTGTGGGGACACAAATCCAAACCATATCAACAACCAATGACTGTACACTAGATACCTACATGTCTAAGGCACAAGTCGTACTTCTGAGATTTTCGCATACTGACCAGAACAAAGACTCATATTGACTCAAAGTCATGTTTTCTATTTAGCTTCTTTTGACTTAGATATTCTAATTCAGGTATGCTAGCAATGGAAATACCTTATAAAATGGAGCTTTCAAATGGCACCCTCATTGATGATCAGAAATGTCAATGAGCAAAAATGATTCTCCTGATTTCAGATCACTTCCTGACCTACACGAAATTCAGTGGAGTGGATGGAATGAGACGTCCCCAAAAAGATACATCCGTGATTTTGCCCTAACGACCTGTGAATAGGACCTTATTGGGAAATAGGGTCTTTGCAGATAGAAATTAACTCGAGGAGCTTCAGACGAGATCATCCTGGAATTGGGTAGACCCAAATCCAGTGGCAGGTGTCCTCATAAGACACTGCAGAGGAGAAACCCACGTGGAGGCGGAGGCAGAGACTGCAGTGACGCGGCCACAAGTCCAGGAATGCTGGAGCCCCCAGGAGCTGGGAGAGGCAGGAAGGAGCCTTCCCTGGAGCACAGTCCTGAGACACTTTGATCTCAAACTTCTGATCTCCAGGACTGAGAGAGGATAAAATTCTCCTGTTTAAACCTTCCCATCTGCGGCAATCTCTAACAACAGCGCCGGGACATTCATACCTAGAGCCACACATATGAACTATCCAATCCACTGCAGTGAAGAAAAATTCAAAGAAAAACTAAAGAAATACGAACTATAAAAATGGAAATGAATGGGGGAGGTGACAGAGAAGCAGTGGATTACATGAGGAAATGAAAGATACTGAAGGAATGTAAAGCATTAGGTGTGTGCGACGTGGCCCTAAAACAGCATTCGTTCGTTCTGAAACATTTCAGTTGCTCAGTTTTGCTCTTTAGCAGGAAGGTGACTTTTCCATTAGTGTATCTCTCTTGGCCATTGGTTCTGGAGTTACGAGCAATCACATATTGAGAAACGACCCAGGCCAGGCTGAGAAGCGGAGCTCCAAGTACAGACACTCATCCGATCCTCGCCAACGCTGATTCCTCAGATGTTAACTGCCTCCTAAGCCCAACCTCCCTCATCCGCCAGCAGCATTCTCTATAACGGTAGTTGGGGGAGTCGCATTCCCGTTTCTTTCTGGGTTTGGGTGGCGGCCCTGTCCAAAAACATTTAGCTGTGTGATTTCATCAGGGAAATGTACAAATACAGGACTGGAACATTAAACTCCGGGAGGAAATGTGTCATACACACCTAAAAACATTTATGGAGAATAATAAATGAAATGCTCTTGGTCAGCAGACATTACATGACAAGATCATGCGAAAGGTATTCAATAAGTAGAAACAAATAAATAATAGGTGAGCACTAACTGATCTTCCTTCCCAAAAGAAAACGCACAGAGACAGAGAGAGAGAGTCTGTGCATGACTGTATGTGTGTGTGTGTCTGAGAAACAGCACTCCCTGGGTGTGTGTGTGTGTGTGTGTGTGTGTGAGAGAGACAGAAACAGCACTCCCTGGGTGTGTGTGTGTGTGTGTGTGTGTGTGTGAGACAGAAACAGCACTCCCTGGGTGTGTGTGTGTGTGTGTGTGTGTGTGTGTGTGAGAGAGAGAGTCTGTGCATGACTGTATGTGTGTGTGTGTGTCTGAGAAACAGCACTCCCTGGGTGTGTGTGTGTGTGTGTGTGTGAGAGAGAGAGAGAAACAGCACTCCCCGGGGTGTGTGTGTGGGGTGGGGGGTATGTGTGAGAAACAGCACTCCCTGGGGGTGTGTGTGTGTGTGTGTGTGTGTGTGAGAGAGAGAGAGAGAGAGAAACAGCACTCCCTGGGTGTGTGTGTGTGTGTGTGTGTGTGTGAGAGAGAGAGAGAGAGAGAAACAGCACTCCCCGGGGTGTGTGTGTGGGGTGGGGGGTATGTGTGAGAAACAGCACTCCCTGGACGCCTGGGCAGTGCCCTCTCAAACCCTCACATTTCTGTCTCTAAATATAGAGACTGCTTCCAATTCTCACCAAGTGGGAAATAAATTCTCATTATATGGCATTCGGCATATTAAGCATGTTAAACTGATCTGTGGTGACAGCTCTACTTGCAAGGATGATCTGCTAATCAGCATGAATGCAAGCTCAAGATTTTCACCTTAAAAATTCATGCCCAGGCCGGGCACGGTGGCTCACGCCTAGCACCCAGCACTTTGGGAGGCCGAGGCGGGTGGATCACAAGGTCAAGAGACTGAGACCATCCTGGTCAACATGGTGAAACCCCGTCTCTACTAAAAATACAAAAATTAGCTGGGCATGGTGGTGCACGCGCTGTAGTCCCAACTACTCGGGAGGCTGAGGCAGGAGAATTGCCTGAACCCAGGAGGCGGAGGTTGAGGTGAACCGAGATCACACCATTGCACTCCAGCCTGGGTAACAAGAGTGAAACTCCGTCTCAAAAAAAGAAACTAAAAAAAAAAATTCGTGCCCAAGCTGGGCATTGTGGCTCATGCCTGTCATCCCAGCACCTGGAGAGGCCAAGGTGGGATGACTGCTTAAGCCTAGGAGTTCAAGGTCAGCCTGGACAACATAGCAAGATCTCATCTCTACAAAAAAATTAAAAACTAGCTAGGCATAGTGATGTGCACCTGTGGTCCCAGCTACTCAAGAAGCCGAAGCGGGAGACAACTTGAGCCCAGGAGGTGGGGGCTTCGATGAGCTATGATTGTGCCACTGCGCTCCAGCCTCTTGCTCCCAGCAACAATTGAGTGAGAGCCTGCCTCAAAAGGAAAAACACTGGACACAATGGGGCATGCCTGTAATCACAGCACTTTGAGAGACCAAGGCAGGAGAACTGCTTGAGCCTAGTTCAAGATCAGCCTTGACAACACAGTGAGACCAAAAACTTTACAAATGAGTTGGGTGTGCTGGTGTGTGCCTGAGCTCCCAGATACAGCTTTCTGTAGTCCCAGGATGCGGAGGCAGGAGGATCGCTGGAGCCCAGGAGGTGGAGGTTTCAGTGAGCTATGACTGTGCCACTGCACTCATCTGGACACAGAACAAGAACCTGTCTCAAAAGAAAAAAAACACTCACGCAGTAGGTCACGGCTGTCATCGCAGCACTGTGGGAGGCCGAGGCAGATGGATCTCCTGAGCCCAGGAATCTGAAACCAGCCTGGGCAACGTAGCAAAACCCTATTTCTACAAAATATTTTAAAGAAGTTAGACAGGTACAGTGATGTGTGCCTGTCATTCCAGCTACTCAGGAGGCAGAGGTGGGGGGTTTGCTTGAGCCCGGCAGATTGAGGCTGCAGTGAGCTGTGATTGCACCACTGCACTCCTGACTGGGCCACAGAGCAAGACTGTCTGCCAGAAAAAAAAAAGAAAAGAAAAAAATGCAGGCCAATTGTGCCCCTAGCTCTATTATCTGCCAGTAAAATTTTAATGTAACCATTAAATTTAATGTAACCATTTAATATAACCATTAATTTGAATGCAACCATGTACAGGCTCATGCCTGTAATCCCAGAACTTTGGGAGGCCAAGGCAGGTGAATCACTTGAGGTCAGGAGTTTAAGGCCATCCTGGCCAACATGGTGAAATCCCGTCTCTACTAAAAATACAAAAAGCCAGGTGGTGTGACACACACCTGTAATTCCAGCTACTCAGGAGGCTGAGGCGGGAGAATTGCTTGAACCTGGGAGGTGGACGTTGCAGTGAGCCGACATCGTGCCACTGCACTCCAGCCTGGGTGTCAGAGCTAGAGTCCCTCTAAAATAATAATAATACTTAATAAATAAATAAATAAAGTGTGCGCTCCTCAGATGAAGCAGGCTGAGGTGGGAGATGAGAAGGGGAAGTGGAGGGCCAGGTGAAGCGGAAGCGGCAGCACGTTGGGGCGGGCAAGGGTTGGGGCAGAGTGGAGGGTGAAAATAGTCCCGGGGCACCTTGCCTTGGCCATCACAGCAGTGGCTCTCAAAGTGGAGTCCCAGGGTGGTTTCCCGACCTCAATTCAGGGATGGGTGAAGTCATTTTTCTGACCCCAGCTCTGAATAGTGATACATTTTCTTCCTATGCCTCGGCTAAACAACACGCCACACATCACAGCAGACAAAGGGAGAAGCCAGCAGCCCTTGTGACAGCTGGACACTAAAGAGACTCGCAGAACGCAGAAGACATGGCCAACCTCCTCAAGAATGTTTTTCTTTTTTAGAGACAGGGTCTCTGCCACCCAGGCTGAAGTACAGTGGTGAGACCACAGCTCACTGCAGTCTTGACCTCCCAGCCTCAGGTGACCTGCCTGCCTTGGCCTCCCAAAGTGTTGGGATTGCATGCATGTGTGAGCCACCGTGCCTGGCCTAATTATTCATTTTCAATTAGGTTATAATTAGGTTATTTTCTATTCTATTCTAATATATCAAATAATCCAATATATTACAGCCTACTAACAATTCTGGTAACTTTATAAAATAATTCTAATACAGTCATTCTGAGTGTAATATTCTATTCTTTTAAAATTTATTTTTATGTATTTTTAACTTCAGCATGCCCTGAGACTAATACTCTGTTTTAATTATATTCTAATAATTCTATATTATAGTTTAACAATATTATGTTCTAATAGTATATTGTATTCTCCATCCTATAATCAATAAAATTTGGGGTACAAGAACCTCACTCTATTTAAAAGTATTAGACTCCAGGATACAAAGATCCTCAGTCAATGCTGCCCTCGTGTGGTCAGTGTTACCACCGAAGGAAAATGTGGTCCTTTTCCTGGGGTGGACACCGATCAATATGCCTCAGTTGTTTTTAACCTTTTGGGTTTGCCTAGGACATCACAGGCAAGGGTGCATATTGAGAAGTTTGGTTCTATGTGATTTGTAGGCATGTCTCAGCAAAGAGTAATGGAAAAATCAAAAGACCAACAGGTAGATAGGTAGGTAGATGACTGATAGCTAGATAGAAAGGTAGGTAGGTAGGTAGGTAGGCAGATGGTTGATAAATAGGTAGACATATAGAAAAGCAGATAGAGGAATAGGTAGATAGATGACTGACAGATGGATAGGTAGGTAGGTCAACAGTTAGAAAGACAGATGCTAAGTAGATGGATAGGCAAATCGAAAGCTAGAAGAATAGGAAGTAGATGGATAGATACATGAATGACAGAGGATAGGTATATATACAGATGATAGGCTGCTGACAGACAAAAGATCACAGAGATACAGAGATGGCCATATACATATATAAATGACAGCTTAAACAGATGATAGGTAAGAATGAATGGATAAACAGATACATACATAATAGGTAGGCAGACCATAGAGACAGACAAGGATAGGTGCATGGGTGGGTGGATGGATGGATGGATGAAGGGGTGGGTGGCTTGGTGGATGGATGGATGAAGGGGTGGGTGGATTGTTGGATGGATGAAGGGGTGGGTGGGTGGGTGGATGGATGGATGGATGAAGGGGTGGGTGGGTGGATTGTTGAATGGATGAAGGGGTGGGTGGGTGGACGGATGGATGGATGAAGGGGTGGGTGGGTGGATGGATGGATGGATGAAGGGGTGGGTGGGTGGATGGATGGATGGATGAAGAGGTGGGTGGGTGGACTGTTGGATGGATGAAGGGGTGGGTGGGTGGATGGATGGACGGATGAAGGGGCGGGGGGGTGGACGGATGGATGGATAACATACAGACATAGACAGACAGGTGGGTAGACGGATGGATGGATGGATAACATACAGACATAGACAGACAGGTGGGTAGACGGATGGATGACAAATGACATACATGGATAGCCAGACAATGAAATACAGGTTTTCACGGGCTCCATTCTCCTCCTCTGGCATCTCATGCTCCGGTTTTGTGCTGGAATTCTTAGGCAGTGCTTGTTCAACATCGCTCTGATCCCTAGGCTAGTGTGGGAATTGAAGGATTCGCTTTCTTTATCAAAGATGGCAGAGATAAGCACTTGGGAAAATGACCCCTGCCTGCTCCCCAAACAAAGTCAGTGACTGACTGGATTTCCTAAGGCAGATGTTAGAATGTTACATGCCCCACACCCCCAGGAACAAGCATTTGGTGCTCCTTTTGCCAGCAGGATCCAGCTTAGACACGCCTTCCCGGCAGGAGAACACCTGTCTTCCTTCCCTGCTTTGTTTCCAACTGAAAGGGAAGGTTTCCCAGAGAAAACCTCTGGTCTTTACCCGCTGCAGGGAATCAGAGAGATGTGACAGAGAATCTGGCTTATGATCTGACTTTTGCAACATGGGCAGCATTCAGAGGATATGCTGGTGTCTGTCTTTGAGACTCAGAGGCAAGCAGAAGAAAGCAGCACACAGGAAAAGAGAGAACCTAGGAAGCAGTGCTGGCAGTGGCGAAGCACGGCGCGTTCTGGGCCCTCCCTGCCTGGGCTTCCTCTCATCTTCATCCTGTCTAGAGGCACACAGTACAACAGCTCCTCTGCACACGTAGCTCACTCCTTCCTACAGGTTCCTATCTGGAAAAGCGCCATGCTACTGAGTTGTCCTAGGGAATTAACAGGCATGCCAGATATTAACAACCGAATGAGGGTGACGCCAACATCCTGGGTTTCCAAGTGCCGCATGCTTCCTTTATGTTTCTGGGCAAGTCATGGTGGAGCTGTCTCAGGCACATGCTGGACTTCAACACCGAATCATGCTGACATCCCAACGGATGACTGACCTCTCTGTTACGTGGTCACAGGGAGGATGGCACCTCCCCTGACTTCCAAATCTCACCCAACACAGCTATCAGGGGCACCGGAACCAGAGCGACTCCCATCTTGAACAGGGGCTGGGTCAAATGAGGCTGAGACCTACTGGGCTGCATTCCCAATGCTTAAGTCATTCTAAGTCACAGGATGACATAGGAGGTCAGCACAAGATACAGGTGACAAAGACCTTGTTGATGAAATAGGCTGCAGTAAAACTGGCCGAATCTCATCAGAATCAAGATGGAGAAAACGGTGACCTCTGACTGACCTCACAGCTCATTATACATTAATTATAATGCAGCAGGCACTAAAGGACAGTCCCACCAGTGCCACAAGTTTACAAACGCCATGACAATGTCAGGAAGTTACTCTCTATCGTCTAAAAGGGGAGGATCCCTCAGCTCCAGGAATTGCCCACCTCTTTTCCAGAAAACTCACAAAGAATCCACCCCTTGTTTAGCATAAAATGAAGAAATAGCCATCAAAATAGCCAACCAGTCCCCTCGGGGCTGCTCTGCCTATGGAGTAGCCATTCTTTTATTCCTTTCCTTTATTTTTAATAAACTTGTTTTCACTTTACTCTATGGACTTTCCCCGAATTCTTTTTTGTGAGAGATCCAAGAACGTTCTCTTGAGATCTGGATCAGGACTCCTTTCCCATAACAAGTATGGGGTTTTAGAAGAAAAACACATTCTTGCCTTCCTTGCACGCTGGTCATCCAGAAACCAATTGTATTTGGCTGATTTACCTTGACCCAACCTGTGCCCTCCTGAGCTCTGCAGGTTACTTCAGAAAGGGTCTGTGCGGAAGATTTTTTTATTTAATTTTTAAATTCTTTTTAAGATTCATCAAGTGCAGAAGTGAGGAGGGAAAGAGTGGAGCAAGGAGTTCAACCTGTAACTAACTATGAAAATCAACTGAGATAACTCGCTACCTTCAGACCAGCCCAGAACGTTTATTTTGTATTTAAGGAAGACATAGATATTTACGTATAAAAATCTCAGCAGGCATGCATGGGTGGCTCCTTCACTACTTCGCAATTTTTGTCTCTTATTCAAACAAGCTGAACTGCCAATTCGCACTGCCCACCTCAGCAGGGCAGCAGATGTGTGTGCAGCCACACTGTGTCTGCTACACTCACAGACTGTTTTCAAGACTGCAAAAATGCCAAGGGATGAATGGGTGGAGGAAGGGGTGCTGGCCTGTAAGATGAAGATTCTCTACGGAGACTCTACTTACCCCGCGAGCATCTCGAATATCAGGATGCCGAGGGCCCACCAGTCCACGGCCCTCCCGTGGCCCTTGCTCTGAATGACTTCGGGGGCCAGGTACTCAGGTGTTCCGCAGAGGGTCCACGTCCTACATGGGCGACAGAGACAGGCCCCCACAAAACTCAGTGATGCTTGGCTAATGCAGTCACCTTAGAAGCTGTGATTGTTACAATAATTTAGTTAACACCATGCCCCCTTTCCCTCCTGTGCAGTAGTTTACTGGGGAAAGACAGTAACACTGTTTTTGCCAATTCCCTTCCATAGAAACAATTCTTAACAGGCTTGGAAACTAAGAATTGGTTTTCTCATCCTTGCTACTGTGGCTGGTACTGTTACCATTGTTGCTCAGAAGCAAGAAAACTCCATTTTTTTGAGTTACATATACCTGCCTTAGTATAAATCATAAAGAATCAAATTAAAATTAAAGGAAAAAGAAGATCATGTCCCCTGCAGCAACATGGATGGAGGTGGAGAGGCTGTTCTCCTAAGTGCACTTACATGCCAAGCACCACATTCCCACTTATATGTGGGAGCTAAACACTGGCTACACTTGGACACAAAGACGGGGAACAACAGACACCTGTGCTGGAGGATGGAGGGGGACCGACACAGAGAGAAGGGGAACCACAGACACCAGGCGCCGGAGGGTAGAAGGGGGCAGACACAGAGAGAGGGGGAACCACAGACACTGGGCGTCAGAGGGTGGAGGGGGGCGGACACAGAGAGAGGGGGAACCACAGACACCGGGCGTCAGAGGGTGGAGGGGGGCGGACACAGAGAAAGGGGGAACCACAGACGCCGGGCGTGGGAGGACGGAATGGGGCCAACCCAGAGAGAGGAGGAACCACAGACACCGGGCGCCGGAGAGCGGACACAGAGAGAGGAGGAACCACAGACACCCGGCGCTGGAGGGTGGAGGGGGCGGACACCCAGCGCCAGAAGGGGAGAGACACAGAAAGAAGGGGAACCACAGACACTGGGTGCCAGAAGGTGGAGGGGGCGGACACAGGGAGAGGGGGAACCACAGACATCCGGCGCCGGAGGGCGGAGGGGGGCAGACAGAGAGGGGGAACCACAGACACCGGGCACCGGAGGGTGGAATGGGGCGGACACAGAGAGAGGGGGAAGTACAGACACCGAGCGCCAGAGGGTGTAATGGGACGGACACAGAGAGAGGGGGAACCACAGACACCGAGCGCCAGAGGGTGTAATGGGACGGACACAGAGAGGGGGGAACCAGAGACACCGGGCACCGGAGGGTGGAGGAGGACAGACACCCGGCGCCGGAGGGCGGCGGACAGAGAGGGGGAACCACAGACACCGGGCACCGGAGGGTGGAATGGGGCGGACACAGAGAGGGGGAACCACAGACACCGGGCGCCGGAGGGTGGAAGGGGACGGACACCGAGCGCCGGAGGGTGGAATGGGGCGGACACAGAGAGAGGGGGAACCACAGACACCGGGCGCCGGAGGGTGGAGAGGGGCAGACGCAGAGAGCGGGGGAACCACAGACTCCGGGCACCGGAGGGTGGAGGGGGACGGACACAGAAAGGGGGAATCCACAGACACCGGGTGCCGGAAGGTGGAGGGGGTGGACACAGGGAGAGGGGGAACCACAGACACGCGACGCCAGAAGGTGGAAGGGGACGGAGACAGGAAAAAAAAAAAGGGGGGAACCACAGACACTGAGTGCTGGAAGGTGGAGGGGGCAGACACAGAGAGAGGGGGAACCACAGACACTGGGTGCCGGAAGGCTGGGATGGCGGACACAGGGAGGGGGGAACCACAGACACCCAGCACCGGAAGGTGGGGGTGGGGCGGACACAGAGAGGGAACCACAGACACCGGGCACCAGAAGGTGGAGGGGGCAGACACAGAGAAGGGGAACCACAGACACCGTGGAGGGGGGCGGACACAGAGAGGGGACAACAGACACCCGGGGCTGGAAGATGGAAGTGGGGAGCAGGATGAGGATGGGAAATCTACCTGTCAGGTACGATGCTTACTACCTGGCTGACAAAATCGGTTCACCAAGTGGCATGCAGTTTGCCCATGTAACAAATCTCCAAATGTACCCCTGAACCTAAAATAAAAGTTTTTAAAAGAAAATTCTTTATACCTCAAAAAAAAAAAAGGTGGCACTGAAAATAATTCACCGTGCGCGGTGACTCACACTACTCATTCCAGCACTTTGGGAAGCCAAGGTGGGTAGATCACTTAAGACCAGGAGCTCGAGACCAGCCTGGCCAACATGGTAAAATCCCATCTCTACTAAAAATACAAAATTAGCCAGGTGTGGTGATGCGTGCCTATAGTCCCAGCTACTCTAGCGGCTGAGGCAAGAGAATTGCTTGAACCCAGGAGGTGGAAGTTGCAGTGAGCTAAGAATGTGCCACTGCACTCCAGTCTGGGTGATGGTGGGAGACTCTCTCAAAAAAAAAAAAAAATGTGCAAGAGCAGAGTCTATACTTGTAACTGAGACTAGATGGTCTGCAAAGCTTACATATGTTCTCTGGCTCTTTACCACCCCCTGCAAAAAAACATATCTTGACCCCTGGAAACCAGTGGAAAGACGGAAATACACTTCCTGCCCTGTGTGCCATTTTCCTTTAAAAGTACCTGCTTTCTGCGCTAAAAGCAAAGTGGCAGCCTTCAGCAGGAAGCCTGTACTTCTTCCCCTAAGAAACCTTTGAAATAAACAATCACTCTCTTTTTACCAGACCTCACTCTTGCTAATTGCACTCTGCACATGGCAAGAGCTGAATCTGCATACAGAAGTATCTGCTAAACAAAGTCAAGGCAAGATAACAAGGACTGCAGCAGAAGTTGGACACTTATAGGCTTGGAAAGGAGCTGAGTATCAGTAACCCTAGAGCGGGGCCAGGTCTGGGCCATACTCCATTGGCGCTTTGCTGCTGGGTAGAATGTCACTTGAGGCTTTCAGCAATTCAGACCCGTAGCACACCTCCAAACCACATCCACCCTTCCTGCCAAGTGCTGCCCTGGTGTGGAGCCTGTCTAGACAGGCAGAAAGAAGCAACACCCTTGGAAGAGAAAAAAATCTATATGCTTTGTAAAAGACCCTTCCCTCCTACCACTCAAATCAGTGAAAGAAGAAACTCTTACTTTGTAAGTTGGATATAAAGAGAACAAAAAATGAGTTCCATAGATTCTGGTAATGTACTTGTTTATCCACTCTCAAGTTCTTTGCACAACATATCACGCATGTGCAAAGTCTATTTTATACCCAGCACAACTTGCCTGAGTCTGCGCTGTTTGCAGTGGTGCGGGCATACACTTTGGCTTCAGCTCAGCTTCCTGCATGCAGGAACCCACCCAAAATGCTGTTACTGTTATCTTTCCTTCCCTACCACACCTCCATACCCATACCTCTTTCCATGTGACAGACTTTTCCACATTAATATGTAAACCCGTGGGATAACAACAAACTAGTTGCCATCCACATTTCAAATTCTGTCATCCATCCATGAAATAAAAGTACCACAAGGTCAAGCATGGTGGTTCACACCTGTAATCCCAGTACTTTGGGAGGTTGAGGCAGGAGGATTGCTTGAGGCTAGGAGTTTCAGACCAGCTTGGGCAACATAGCAAGACCACTTCTTTACCAAAAAAAAGAAAAAAGTCAAGTGTGCTCAAGTACGCCTGTAGTCTCAGCTAGTGAGGAGGCTAAGATGGGAGGACCACTTGAGCCCAGGAGATCAAGGCTGCCGGGAGCATGACAGTGCCACTGCATCGCAGCCTGGGCAACAGAGCAAGACACTGTCTCAAAAAAAAAATACTGCAGGCTCTAGCAGATACAAGTCAGGAAAACAGGGAAGAAGACAAGGGGAGAAAACGAGCTCTATTCCCACGAAGAATGTGGAAGGGAGTGACTCTGTCTGCAGGTCTCTGAAGTTAGAGCTAAGTATGGAACAAGGATCACCTTGCGATCCTATTAAGTGCTTCTCACTCACTAGACTGAAGTCTACAAATGGAAAGTACAATGCACACTGTTTTAGAAACTTCCTCCCCCCACCTCGCCCAGCAGAATCAACTCCTAGTTGCGTTGATGCAGGACGCTTCTGTCATTCTGCAAGACGATCGAGTTACTGGCCTGCTAGTTTTGTATTTCCACTTTGCTAGCCCATCCAAAGTGGCCTGAAAGTAGCTCGATCTTAGCAGATACGAAGCCCAAGCAGAGGCAGCCACAGGTCATCCTATAGGCCTTAGCTGCAACTTCTCTGCTTACCTTTTGAAAGATGAGGCTCTTTTTGGCTCTGTGTTAGGGTAAGCACACACTCCTAAGGTTGTATAAGTTTCCGGGTTCTAACTTGCCTCTGGAAGACTTCTGCCCTGTTGGTCACTCCTTCCTGTAAAAAGCCCCAGTGCCTAGCTGGATGGACAAAGAGACACACACGCCGCTGCGGAGAGATGTAGAGTGCTGTGAACAGGAGACGGCACAGCCTGAGCCTTATGTCGAGACCACTGGTCCGGCAGGGAGTGATCCACTTCCTGTTCCTATCTCCTTGTGCTCACCTGGCTTTGGGGAAGAGGGAAGGTCACACCTGCTGCTCTGTTTTCTCATGTCTCTCATTTTGCTATGGCCGGAGGGAGGGGAGGGAAGAGGCCATGTTAACGAAGGAGAAACAGAGCTAAGAGTAGGATTCTCGGGCCAGGCGCGGTGGCTCAAGCCTGTAATCCCAGCACTTTGGGAGGCCGAGGCGGGTGGATCACGAGGTCAAGAGATCGAGACCATCCTGGTCAACATGGTGAAACCCCGTCTCTACTAAAAATACAAAAAAATTAGCTGGGCATGGTGGCGCGTGCCTGTAATCCCAACTACTCGGGAGGCTGAGGCGGGAGAATTGCCTGAACCCAGGAGGCAGAGGTTGCGGTGAGCCGAGATCGTGCCATTGCACTCCAGCCTGGGTAACAAGAGCGAAACGCCGTCTCAAAAAAAAAAAAAAAAAAAGAGTAGGATTCTCGGTAAAGTAGAGATATCCAATGACTCCTGTGTTCCTACTGCCCCGCCTTCCACCACACCTGCACTGGGCTGAACTGTGCACCCACCAAAGTCGTAAACCCGGTATTTGTGAATGGGACCTTATGTGCAAACAGGGTCTCTGTGCCTGCAATCAAGTTCAGATGAGATCATTCTGGCTCAGAACAGGGAATAATTGCTTAACAGGTGCACGGTCTCTTTGGGGATGATGAAGTGTTCTGAACTAGAGACAGGTGATGGCCGCAGACATGGGGAGTGCAGTAAATGCCACCGAACTGTGCACATTAGCATGGCTCCAACAGGCTGGCTACAGTGGCTCATCCTGTCATCTCAACGCTTTGGGAGGCCAAGGCAGGGGGATCACTCGAGCCTACGAGTTCCAGACCAGCCCGGGCAACATAGCAAGATCCTGTCTATACAAAAATATTTAAAAATTAGCCAGGCATGGTGGCTTACACCTCTAGTCCTGGGTACTCAGGAGGCTGAGGCAGAAGGATTGCTTCAGCCCAGGAGTGGAATGCTGCAGTGAGCTGTGATCACACCACTGCACTCTAGCCTGGCTGACAGCAAGGCTCTGTTCCAAAAAATAAAAAATGTAAATAGGTACATTTTAAATGTGGTTTACCACAATAAAAAGAGAAAAAGAGGTGGGCACGTGGCTCACGCCTGCAATCCCAGCACTTTGGGAGACTAAGGTGGGTGGATCACGAGGTCAGGAGTTCAAGACCAGCCTGGCCAAGATGGTGAAACCCTGTCTCTACTAAAAATATACAAATTAGCAGGGCACGGTGGTGGGCGCCTGTAATCCCAGCTACTTGGGAGGCTGAGGCAGGAGAATCACTTGAACCCAGGTGGTGGAGGTTGCAGTGAGCAGAGATTGTGCCACTGCTCTACAGCCTGGGCAACAGAGCGAGATTCTGTCTCAAAAAAAAAAAAAAGAGAGAGAGAAATGGATGACATCTCCAAGTTGGGTATGAGTCAAGTCCCTCTTTGGTCCTTCCTAGCAGGTGGTGTCTGCAGCATCACTTTCTGTCTCTCCTCATGGCTGTGTTTATGACGTGGTGAGCATGTCACTCACCTAACAGGGGCACGGTGGGGCTCAGGAGGAAGGACAGCTGATGAGAGCTTTTACACTTGAGTACAGAAACAAATGCAGTTTTTCCTTTTTATCAGAAAAGTATGAGACAGTGTTTCGTGGAGGTTTGGGAATGCAGGAATAGATGTTAGCTTCGTACTCAGGGTGAAAATCCTACATTGCCTTTTCTTGTAGGATCTTGGGCTACAATCAAGAAGCAGGGTGTGGAGTTTTTCATAAAAAGGGAAGTTTTTTGTCATTGTTTTTTATGGGGACATAATCACAGTTCCTAGAACTGTCAGATGGGAGCAAACAGTTGAGAATTTCAGGCCCATTAAGGGAGAAGGTGCCTGTCTGCGAGCATGGGACAGCTTCTGATGGCCAGCCCAGGCCCAGCAAGGGGTTTCCTCAGTGACAATGGCTCCTAGACACAACTGACCAACCTCAGCACAGGAATACCCACCTCCAGTATGAAATCCAGCAAAATTAAACAGGGCGCAAGGGGAAGCAATGACACCAACTACAAACAGTCTTTAAGACTCGACACCTCAGGTCCTCCTGGGCTTCCGTTAAATACTCAAAGGAAGAAGCTGAGGGAAAAGGTCTGAAGTAACTAGAAACATTTTTCTGGTATTACCAAATATACAGAAAACAATTATGTATTTATAAATATATACATTTAAATTTGAACTGACAATCTAAACAGTAAATGGGTAACACATACTAATACATAAATTTAAATTTAAAAATTATATATATAAAACTATGGATAATAATGTATAATTATAGCTACACATAACTTTCTAAATATATATTTATATCATAATTTATGAGCATATATAATTATTTGGTAGTTATGTTTATAATATATAAATTAAATATGTAATATTAAGTTTAAAATTATTTCAGATTATATATTTAATTGTATTAAACATATGACTTATTTTTAAATTATGTTTAAAAATTACGTTATATTTAATATATCATAATCCTAATGTTATATTAATATATTAATGATTATTAATATACACATATGTTATATTAGTAAATAACATATTACATTAATATCTTTATTAAATTTATATATGAATATATTAAAATATTTAATATATTAGAGATAAATTTAAATATATAAATTTAATATATTTATGTATAATTAAATATTACAGTTATATAGTTATTTATAATTATATACATAATTATGATTTTATATGTATAATTTGCTATTGTAGTAAAACACACAATCATAGAATTTTCCATTTTGAGCATTTTTAATTGTGTAGTTTGGTGGTGGTAAGCATCGACCTCAGTGTTCAACCCTCCCCTCCATCTACTGCTGGAACTTCATTAAGAGACACACAGCTTTATTCACAAACACACAGCAGGCTGGAATACTTAATTACAACCTGCTTAAGTATGTTTTTACCCCATGCTTATGAGAAAAATGAGAAACACACTTCTTTCTGGGACACGTTCAAAAACGTTACTCAAGGCCAGGCGCGGTGGGGCTCACACCTGTAATCTCAACACTTTGGAAGGTCGAGGCAGGCGGATCAGTTGAGGCCAGCTGCTTAAGACCAGCCTGGGCAACATGGGGAAACCAGGTCTCTACTAAAAATATAAAAAATAGCCAGGCATGGTGGTGCATGCCTGTAATCCTAGCTACTCGGGAGGCTGAAATTGGAGGATCACTTGATCCCAGGAGGCCGAGGTTGCAGTGAGCCAAGATCCCACCACTGTACTCCAAAAAAAAAAAGTTATTCAAGATGAAGCCTCCCTGTTTAGATCCATCTGTTCTGTAGTGGTCCACGGTACAGTGAATTTCTTTGAAGTTTTATTCAAAAAGCACAGGTATTGTTTGAATCTTGAACCAGAGGCAGGGCTATGTCTCTGCCACCATGAATACAACTTCCCTGGGGCCAGGCCAGAAGAGAGGCACATCGGGTCAAAAGGACAAAAAAGCCCCACAAAAAACACCCTGCACTACCCATACAGGGTGAGATGCAGTTCTCTGTAAAAGCAATATATGAAGATAGTAATGAGGCATTTTCTAGGATTTTCACAAGTTCATGAAATAAAATAATTGCTACATGGTATATACTAAACCATGTTCATCCATTTAATCTGATATAGGCATCATGAATTCACTGGACTCTAATATGGTTTGTCAAACTTATAAACAAGTAAATATATAAAATATTCTATCTCTGTTTTGTTTGAATTAAACTTGCAAATAAAATGAATTACAAAGAATGTACTAATATACCATGTGCTGCCAAGAGGGGGCAGCACGGATGCTAGAAACCACTATTTAAAAACTCCTGCGCCTTTCCTATTCCATGTAAAATGCACCTAATTTCCACGTGCCTTATTTTTGGAAATGTAATACAAGAAATTCTACAGGGGAAAATCAGATGGAATTTAAATGCATCATAAAATTTTCCTAGGAAAGCCCTTTTCTAAAAGCCACCAGAGAAGAGAGTCATTTAGTGTGAAACTGCCCCTACATCAAGTTTCTCAAAAACGCAGATGGTTCTACAATGTGAGGAGTATAATTAGTGTAATTATCACCTTACCCAACCCCACCACATCAAAGAATACGAAAACAGAAGATGCTTTTCTAGGCCTGCCTGATCCAGACAGAAGCCGCTAGCCATGTGCGATACTGGGCGTCTGAAAGTAGCCTGTTTACAGAGGAACTGATGTTACTATCTAATTCTACCTTAATTGGTGTGATCTAATTGAAAAACTGACAGTGGAGTTACCGAAAATCTTTCTGAGTATTTTTCAGCAGCTTGGGCGTGTGAATTTACTTCCTATGACTGTCGATTTTGTGAATGTCAATTAAAGATCCATTGGGAGCTAAGCTATGAGGACGCTGAGGCGTAAAAATGACAGAACGGGCTGCAAGGACTTAGGGGAAAGGGTGGGAGGGGGTGAGAGATACAAGACTACACACACTGGGGCCAGGAGTGGTGGCTCACGCCCGTCATCCCAGCACTTTGGGAGGCTGAGGCAGGTGGATTACCTGAGGTCAGGAGTTCGAGACCAGCCTGGCCAACAAGGTGAAACCCCGTCTCCACTAAAAATACAAAAATCAGCCAGGGACGGTGGCAGATGCCTGTAATCCCAGATACTGGGAGGCTGAGGCTGGAGAATCACTTGAACCCAGGAGATGGAGGTTGTAGTGAGCCAAGATCACACCACTGCATTCCAGCCTGGGTCACAAGAGCAAGACTTCATCTAAAAAAGCAAACAAACAAACAAAACAAAAGGATAACCGTTTTCTCCTCAATGGAGTATATGCATGTATGGAAACATATCTATATACAATTGTTCAAGGCTGAAATGTGTCCCCTTAAACCTTATAGGTATAATAGTATAATAATATATAGCATACCTATGATACTACATAATATATAGGATAATGTATTCTACATATATAATAGCATATCATATGTATATAAAATATACTATATCGTTATATAAAATAATAGAGCATTAGATATATTTCTATTTAATATACATATACAATGGAAATATATATATCATAATAGAAATATAGATACTAGAATAAAGTAAATGCGTGTGTATGAGCAGGTATGTGTGAAATATTCCGTTTGGTTTTTTTTCTTTGGAGACAGGATCTTGCTCTTTCACTCAGGCTGGAGTGCAGTGGTGTGATCACGGCTCACCGCAGCCTCAACTTCCTAGGCTCAAATGATCCTCCAACCTCAGCCTTACAAGTAGGTGGGACTACAGGGATGCACCACCATGCCAAACCTTTTTTTTTTTTTTTTCTGTAGAGGCGGGGTCTCACTATGTTGTCTAGACTGGCCTCAAACTCCTGGGCTCAAGTGATTCTCCCACCTCAGCCTCCCAAAGTGCTGAGCCACGGCACCTGGCCTTTCATTTTAAGAGATGCTGCATCCTAATCGGTGCAGATCTATTTCATACTCGGGGTAACTCAAAGTTGGATATGATTTATTTTCTCATCATTTCAGATCAGCAATGGAAGTGTGGAGTTCCGCTTTCCTCCACAGTGGGGGTAAGGGAGAGTGAGTTTGTATCCACCGGCGCTTTGCCAGCAATCACAGCCCACCTAAAGAGAGGTGTGGGTCACACCTGGCTCTCTCAGCGCTGCTGCTCTCTCAGTGTCCCCACACGTGAGATTTAAACTCTGGTTCCCGATCTTTCCCTGCCTGACGGGCCAACAGTACCATGACTTTCTCATTGCCAAGCAGCGTAGATCCCACCGGAGTCCGCATTCCTCCTACCTGTCTACCAGCTTCTTGGCGAACCCGAAGTCCGTGAGCTTGATATGGCCATCCCTATCCAGCAGGATATTCTCCGGCTTCAAATCCCTGTAGACGATCTCCTTGGAGTGCAGGTACTCGATGGCACAGATGATCTCTGCTGAATAGAAGAGCCCCGTGGTGCTGGGGAAGCGGCCCCGGTTGCGCAGGTAGCTGAAGAGCTCGCCGCCCGGCACGTACTCCATGAGCATGTAGAGGAAGCGCTCGTCATGCCACGTCCAGAACCTATATGGACAGTACACGCTCAGGGCCCTGTCAGAGCAGAGCAGGGCACACCCCGCTTGCTGAGCGTCAGCACACGCTCAGGGCCCCATCAGAGCAGGGCAGGCTGTACACTGTGGTATATGTTGGGATACAGGTACCGCTAGACGCCAAGATGTGTGTACAGACAGAGTAATAGATGGGGACACATGTCAGGACATGGAGCACACAGATATCTGCACACCAGTGAAGGCAGATGTTAACATACAGGTATAGGCAGGTGTCAGAATGCACACATATATTAGCATCTATCCGACTTTAGAATATGGACAGAGATCAATGGTACAAATTAAGTTTAGATAGATGATATCTATATGCATAGATATTACAGTATGGATGCAGATGAATGCCATGGTATGAGTGTAGATAGATGTTAATATACACGTAAAGATGGATGTTAGAACATGAATGTAGATAGATATTACCTAGAGGTATATAGAGATGTTAGGGTATGGATGTAGATAGTTGTAGATTGGTGTTGCTCTACGTGTGTAGACAGATATTAGAATATAGGTTAAGTAGATGCTAAGATATGTGATAGATGGTAAGCTGTGCATACAGACAGATGTGAGCTGTCACTCTATGCGTAATCCATCGGTAGACAGATGCTAAGACACATGTACATGTTAAGATAGGTGTATTATCAGGTATTAGGATAAGCATATACATGGATATTAAAATATGAATTACATAGATGTTACATAGATGTTGTCTTAGTCCATTCCGGCTGCTATCACAAAAATACTATATACTTGGGGGCCTGACAAACAAGAAACACGTATTCCTCTCACTTCTGTAGGCTGGAAGTCCAAGATCGAGGTGCCCGCTGATGAAGTGTGTGGGGAGGGTGCATTCCTGAGGGAAGGGAGTCCTTGCCGTGTCCTCCCATGGATCAGGGGAACAAGCTCCCTCGGCCCCTTCACCAAGGATACTAGTGCGGCTTGCCGCCTTCACCCTCACGATCTCATCGCTTCCCTCATGGCTCCACCTTTGAATTCCATAGCTTTGGGGGTTATTGTCTCAATATATGAATTTGGAAGGGACACATTCAGACAACAACAGATGTTACAGTATGTGTATCCTGGGAAATGGATAAAGGTCTCATTGTCTTGGAATGAATGAAGAGTAAATATCATGGTCTCGTAATAAACCAGCTAACAGGGTGCTCTGGGCAGAACTATGTCCTCCCATATTCATATGCATAAGTCCAAACCCTCAGGGTCTCAGAAGGTGACTGCATTTGGAGACGGGCATATAAAGAGGTGAGTAAGGTAAAATGTGGTCACTAGAATGGGCCCTAGTCCAACAGGACTGGACTCTTTCTGAGAGGAGGACACAGACACACATGGAGGGACAACCCCGTGAGGACACAGGAAGATAGCGTCTACAGGCCAAGCAGAGAGGCCTCAGGAGGCCCTGGCCCTGTCAATACGTTCTTCTCAAAATTGTAGCCTCAAGAATTGTAAAAAAAAATGTATCAATGTTGTTTAACCCACCCAGTCTATGCTGTTATGGCAGCCCTAACTAGCTAACCTACAACACACAGATCAGAGATCACACCCGATTCAGTAACCTGGACCTATCACTAAGCCTGGGAATTAACAAGAAACTAGCAAACTGCATCCCAAACCTGCTGGGAAAAGGCAGCCCTTTTAAAACGCCCCAAATGAGGTTATTCCTAAGCACTTGCTTGTGGGAGCTTGCCCGAGGTGCTTCTCCTTACAGAGGTGTTGATTAATAGAAGAAAACGCAGCAATGACACTGAGGAAGAGAGAGGGGCAGGGAGGAAAGAAGGAACACAAGACACTGGAGTGGGTCTGTGCATTCAACATCCCAGTACAAGTTATAAATACAGTTTGCAGAGATACGCACTGATGATGAAAGAATGTTTTCACCTAAAGATGTCAGGGGAAAGAGGCAAGATTTGGAACTAAGAGCCTTGGATTTTTGTTCATTTGGGGTGTGTGTTTGTTTGCTCGTTTTTGAGACAGAGTTTTGCTCCCGCTGAGGCTGGAATGCAATGGTGCGATCTCAGCTCACTGCAACCTCCACCTCACGGGTTCAAGCAATTCTTTTGCCTAAGCCTCCCGAGTAACTGGGACTACAGGCATGCGCCACCATGCCTGGCTAATTTTTGTATTTTTAGTAGAGACGGGGCTTTACCATGTTGGCCAGACTGGTTTCGAACTCCTGACCGCAGGTGATCCACCTATCTCGGCCTCCCAAAGTGCTAGGATTCAGACGTTAGCCACAGAGCCCAACCTGTTTGTTTTTGAAACAAGTTCTTATTCTGTCTGCCAGGCCGGAGTGCAGTGGTACCATCACGGCTCATGCAGCCTCAACTTCCTGGGCTCAAGCAATCCTCCCACCTCAGCCTCCCAAGACTATGGATGCATGCCACCACACCTGGCTAATTTTTTTTATTACTATTACTATTATTTGTAGAGATGGGGTCTCACTGTGTTGCCCAGTCTAGTCTTGAACTGCAGGGCTCAAGCAATTCTCCCACCTCAGCCTCCCAAGACTATGGATGCATGCCACCACACCTGGCTAATTTTTTTTATTACTATTACTATTATTTGTAGAGATGGGGTCTCACTGTGTTGCCCAGTCTAGTCTTGAACTGCAGGGCTCAAGCAATTCTCCCGCCTCGTGCTCCCAAAGTGCTGGGATTATAAACATGAGTCATCGTATCTGACCTGGGCTCTGTTTTTGGAGAGGACTTAGAAGACACCAGCAAGCCCGTGTTTCCATGAGTGCATAGCCTTCACCAGGAGAAGGCACCCAGCAGAATCAGGAGCATAAAGGTCCTTAACTGTGATCAGGATCTCATCTGATCATGACGCTATCACAGATGCTCCCTTGCAAGCTCGTTCCAATGAGCTGCACCATGCTGGTGCATAAAGGAAACAAGGCAATGCCCAGGAAACCTTCCCTGCAGACAGGGAGGGATACTCAAGGTCAACCAGATGGTGCTGTCTGCTAGCACGGGCCTTTCCACCAAAACAACACAGAATAAAGGCAAGGACGTGAGAGACAGCTTGCAATGACAGAGATTAATGCTAAGAAAAGTCATAGGCTGGGCACGGCAGCTCAATGCCTGTCAAGCCAGCGCTTTGAGAAGCCAAGGCAGGAGGATCACTTGAGGCCAGGTGTTTGAAAGCAGCATGAGTGACATAGCAAGATCCTGTCTCTACAATAAAAGAATCAGCCAGGCCTGGCGGCATCCCAGCAATTCAGGAGGCTGAGGTGGGAGGATTGCTTGGGCCCAGGAGTTGGAGGCTGCAGTGAGCTATGATCACACCACTGCACTCCAATCTGGGTGACAGAGCAAGACCCCATTTCTAAAAGAAAAAAAATGGACAGCATGCTACTATGAATTTTAAATAAACATTTATTTGACTAATCACAATGTTTATATGTATCAGCAAAATATGGAACTCTTATATAAAAGGCTCTTAACCTAATGCACTTTTAAATGTGCAGCTTCTGCAGTGCTGCTAGAGTTGGGGGAGTAGTGACCCACAAACACAGGCTGTAGGAGCCTTCCTCTCCACCCGTGCTGGGGTCCCGCCCCTCCGCGGCTGGGTGGCTGAAGGGAGCTCAGGAAGCTCAGGCTGACATTTCTTTTTCTCTTTTTCTCTCAGTTACTGAAGGCTGTGCACCTGTGTCCCACCTTGCCACTGACTTCTGACAGCTCAGCAGGCTCACAACGTGCGGTGCTAAGGCATAACGGACGCAGGGAGAGTACACAGCAGGGAGAGGGATTTTGTTGGAGTGGGTTTTTTTGTTTGTTTCTTTTTTGTTTTTGAGACAAGAGTCTTGTTCTGTCACCCAGGCTGGAATGCAATGGTGCAATCTTGGCTCACTGCAACCTCCCCCTCCCGGTTCAAGTGCCTGTCCTGCCTGCCTCAGCCTCCCAAGTAGCTGGGATTACAGGCGTGTGCCACCACAGGCGTTCTGGTTGTCTTCTATGTAGTGGTTGTTTCCTAGAGCAGCCTGTTGGCATTCTAAAGACCTGCCACATACGCACCTCCTTCCACCTCCCAGTTGCATCTAT
This sequence comes from Callithrix jacchus, assembly GCF_049354715.1. Taxonomy (NCBI): domain Eukaryota; kingdom Metazoa; phylum Chordata; class Mammalia; order Primates; family Cebidae; genus Callithrix; species Callithrix jacchus. The sequence continues at coordinate 3,784,247 of NC_133524.1, forward strand.
AGTTATTTTCTTGCAGCTAAATGCCCTACGTTTCTGCTTTGCACCATTCCTGGTGGGCAAGAGTATTCCTCTCAGCCATATTTCATGATACGTGCATGGTATCTCAAATGCATGACGGTCAAACTGTACTCTGTGGATGAGCTTAGAAGACAACCATGATTTCACTGTTCTGGTGGGGAAATATTTTCCAAGGTCCAAATACTATCCTACCAGTGAACTTTTACAGTAAACTTCTGTGTCAGCTGCTGACTTTCTAAACTTCTTCAGGGCACAAGGTGGAAGGGAAATTTAGCTACGACTGACCAGCCGAGGTGTGATATTGAAGATTCAGGGATTAACACTGAGCTCTTGAAAATACCATAAATGGTCAAAGCAATAGCAAGACCACTGTCTCCAACTGTGAACTGGGCTGAAGAGAAGATACACAGCTCTATCAGCTCTATTTCCCTATGGCTCAGATATGCAAGGAAAAGATGCATGCCTACACACACACACACACACACACACACACACACACACACAAATATGCGAGGAAAAGATGCATGCCTACACACACACAAACACACACACACACAAATATGCGAGGAAAAGATGCATGCCTACACACACACACACACACTCACACTCAAATATGCGAGGAAAAGATGCATGCCTACACACACACACACACTCAAATATGCGAGGAAAAGATGCATGCCTACACATACTCTCAAATATGCGAGGAAAAGATGCATGCCTACACACACACACACACTCACACTCAAATATGCGAGGAAAAGATGCATGCCTACACACACACACACACTCAAATATGCGAGGAAAAGATGCATGCCTACACACACATACTCTCAAATATGCGAGGAAAAGATGCATGCCTACACACACACACACACTCACACTCAAATATGCGAGGAAAAGATGCATGCCTACACACACACACACACTCAAATATGCGAGGAAAAGATGCATGCCTACACACACATACTCTCAAATATGCGAGGAAAAGATGCATGCCTACACACACACACACACTCAAATATGCGAGGAAAAGATGCATGCCTACACACACACACACACTCAAATATGCGAGGAAAAGATGCATGCCTACACACACACACACACTCAAATATGCGAGGAAAAGATGCATGCCTACACACACATACTCTCAAATATGCGAGGAAAAGATGCATGCCTACACACACACACACACTCACACTCAAATATGCGAGGAAAAGATGCATGCCTACACACACATACTCTCAAATATGCGAGGAAAAGATGCATGCCAACACACACACACACTCAAATATGCGAGGAAAAGATGCATGCCTACACACACATACTCTCAAATATGCGAGGAAAAGATGCATGCCTACACACACACACACACTCAAATATGCGAGGAAAAGATGCATGCCTACACACACATACTCTCAAATATGCGAGGAAAAGATGCATGCCTACACACACATACTCTCAAATATGCGAGGAAAAGATGCATGCCTACACACACACACTCTCAAATATGCGAGGAAAAGATGCATGCCTACACACACATACTCTCAAATATGCGAGGAAAAGATGCATGCCTACACACACACACACTCAAATATGCGAGGAAAAGATGCATGCCTACACACACACACTCTCAAATATGCAAGGAAAAGATGCATGCCTACACACACACACACTCAAATATGCGAGGAAAAGATGCATGCCTACACACACATACTCTCAAATATGCGAGGAAAAGATGCATGCCTACACACACACAAACACACACACACACAAATATGCGAGGAAAAGATGCATGCCTACACACACACACACACACAAATATACGAGGAAAAGATGCATGCCTACACACACACACACACACACACAAATATGCGAGGAAAAGATGCATGCCTACACACACACACACTCACACTCAAATATGCGAGGAAAAGATGCATGCCTACACACACACACACACTCAAATATGCGAGGAAAAGATGCATGCCTACACACACATACTCTCAAATATGCGAGGAAAAGATGCATGCCTACACACACATACTCTCAAATATGCGAGGAAAAGATGCATGCCTACACACACACACACACTCAAATATGCGAGGAAAAGATGCATGCCTACACACACATACTCTCAAATATGCGAGGAAAAGATGCATGCCTACACACACACACACACTCACACTCAAATATGCGAGGAAAAGATGCATGCCTACACACACATACTCTCAAATATGCGAGGAAAAGATGCATGCCTACACACACACACACTCAAATATGCGAGGAAAAGATGCATGCCTACACACACATACTCTCAAATATGCGAGGAAAAGATGCATGCCTACACACACACAAACACACACACACACAAATATGCGAGGAAAAGATGCATGCCTACACACACACACACACACAAATATACGAGGAAAAGATGCATGCCTACACACACACACACACACACACACAAATATGCGAGGAAAAGATGCATGCCTACACACACACACACTCACACTCAAATATGCGAGGAAAAGATGCATGCCTACACACACACACACACTCAAATATGCGAGGAAAAGATGCATGCCTACACACACATACTCTCAAATATGCGAGGAAAAGATGCATGCCTACACACACATACTCTCAAATATGCGAGGAAAAGATGCATGCCTACACACACACACACACTCAAATATGCGAGGAAAAGATGCATGCCTACACACACATACTCTCAAATATGCGAGGAAAAGATGCATGCCTACACACACACACACACTCACACTCAAATATGCGAGGAAAAGATGCATGCCTACACACACATACTCTCAAATATGCGAGGAAAAGATGCATGCCAACACACACACACACTCAAATATGCGAGGAAAAGATGCATGCCTACACACACATACTCTCAAATATGCGAGGAAAAGATGCATGCCTACACACACACACACTCAAATATGCGAGGAAAAGATGCATGCCTACACACACATACTCTCAAATATGCGAGGAAAAGATGCATGCCTACACACACACACACTCACACTCAAATATGCGAGGAAAAGATGCATGCCTACACACACATACTCTCAAATATGCGAGGAAAAGATGCATGCCAACACACACACACACTCAAATATGCGAGGAAAAGATGCATGCCTACACACACATACTCTCAAATATGCGAGGAAAAGATGCATGCCTACACACACACACACACTCAAATATGCGAGGAAAAGATGCATGCCTACACACACATACTCTCAAATATGCGAGGAAAAGATGCATGCCTACACACACATACTCTCAAATATGCGAGGAAAAGATGCATGCCTACACACACACACTCTCAAATATGCGAGGAAAAGATGCATGCCTACACACACATACTCTCAAATATGCGAGGAAAAGATGCATGCCTACACACACACACACTCAAATATGCGAGGAAAAGATGCATGCCTACACACACACACTCTCAAATATGCGAGGAAAAGATGCATGCCTACACACACACACACTCAAATATGCGAGGAAAAGATGCATGCCTACACACACACACACTCAAATATGCGAGGAAAAGATGCATGCCTACACACACACACTCTCAAATATGCGAGGAAAAGATGCATGCCTACACACACACACTCTCAAATATGCGAGGAAAAGATGCATGCCTACACACACACACTCTCAAATATGCGAGGAAAAGATGCATGCCTACACACACACACACTCAAATATGCGAGGAAAAGATGCATGCCTACACACACACACACTCAAATATGCGAGGAAAAGATGCATGCCTACACACACATACTCTCAAATATGCGAGGAAAAGATGCATGCCTACACACACACAAACACACACACACACAAATATGCGAGGAAAAGATGCATGCCTACACACACACACACTCTCAAATATGCGAGGAAAAGATGCATGCCTACACACACACACACACACTCAAATACGTAAGGAAAAGATGCATGCCCCTACACACACACACACACACTCAAATACGTAAGGAAAAGATGCATGGCTACACACACACACACACACACACACACTCAAATATGCGAGGAAAAGATGCATGCCATGCACACACTCTCTCTCTCTCTCTCTCTCTCTCTCTCTCTCTCTCTCTCTCTCTCTCTTCGTCCTCCCCACATCAAATAGTTTGCAACACATTCTTTGGATATATCCTGTATCTTCCCCCATCTACCCCACTCTAGGATAATAATCTGCACAGATCTTTGTGGGTAACACCCCCATATAGGCACCAAGGAATGAGAGCTAAGCAGAACCGTGGCACAGTTAGGGCTTGAGGAATATCTCACTTTATAGTGTTACTACTCGGCTATGTCCTTTTATATAATCCTTTATATAATCATATAATAGTTTATAGAAATAGGGCTTGATGAATCCCTTTATATAATCCTCTATATATAGCCATATAATAGTTGGTAGTATGAATATTTCCCTACGTATATACCTATAATTATATCTTAGTTCATAATCGGAGGAATGCCTAGAGCGGACACAGTACAGAGCATGAATTAAGGCATAAGCAGCTTATAATCGGAGGAATGTCTGGAGCAGACACAGTGCAGAGCATGATTTAAGGGAAAACAGTTACACCAGGACAAGAACCCATGGCCCAGGAGGAGCCTTTCAGTATCGTAAAGATACCCGCTGTCTGGCAGGCTTGGGATGAGAGCCACTCCTCCTGATAAAGGAGTTGTAGGACCCTGCTCCAGTTCTTGTGGAAGGCTGCCCTCAGACCGGCAATCCACCTTGTGACTGTGAACTTTACCAGCTCTTGCTACTGCACTGCTCGAAAAGCATCTTCCCATAGAACCCAATGGAAGCTGCCAGAAGGTGGCGGTAATCTTGAAAGCTCTGTCACTGCTATGTGACTTAAAGCGTCCTCCTATAAATCTTCTTAGAAGTAGTTTGCCCATAGATAGAAGTATTGTACACTGTGCACGGCCCACCTTCAAACCTCGGTATCCTAATGGGGGTGGACCCCTTACTGCACACGGCCCTTGCCTTCACGGGAACGGGCCCCTTGCTGTGCACCGTCCACCTCCTGGCCTAGGTGACCTAATGGGGGTGGACCCCATGTTTTATTGCTCAAGACCCTATCACTATCCTTAAAGATGACTTCACTCACTGCTCTACCCCCTAATCTATACACAATAAATACTCACGCTTCTGGACATTCCGGGCCTCGCCTGACTCCGCTCATAGGTGGCGTGGCCCCCCGAGCCCAGCTGCATTTTCTTGTACTTCTGTGTCCTGTCTCTTTATTTCTCGGACCCTGCGCCTCAGCACAGCATAAGGCTCACCCCACGATCCTGTGGGGCCCTCAGCCCTACAGATCTTCTTAAGAACAATGCCTCACCTTGCCACAATGCAGCAGCAGCTCACCCTTCAGGGACATCAGAGATAATTAACCGAGGTGGGAGATTAGAAGGATTTGGAGAGGTTAGAAGCAAGGAATGAAAGAACTTGCAGGACTAAGCAAGTATCTGGAATATGCAAGCCCCTGACGGTAAAAAAAGTCTCAAGTTCGGTCACCTGGCTTGCAGGGGAAGCTGCAATCTCAACTTCAACTAGGATGATCGCAGCAGAAGAGAATTAGGGCTTTGTATCAAATGAGAAGAGGAGGGAGGGGAGGGGAGAGGAGGAGGGAAGGGAGTGGAGGAAAAGTTACTGAGAGAGTGCGAAAGCTACTGCGATGTGTAAGGTTGTATGAAAATACATTTGTTCCACAAGTGCCTCAGTAAAATCAACATCCACAAACCGCAAGGCTTAACAAAGTCACCTAACCAGTATATACGAAGTGGACACATCATTTTCGCCTATATGCCAATGTGGGATCGCCCATCAGCACCTATATGAAATAACAGTTTACAAAGAGAGGTAAGCAAGTAAAAACCTATTCCTATAAGAAAAACAAAAATCTAGAAAATTGGGATTCCCTTGTCCTTCCCCAAATCAGTGAGATTAAGTAAATATTATAAGAAATAAAAGTTCTCTGACACATCCTTCCTTCAAATCTTTATCAGTAAGTAAGACTTTGCGAGGCTGAGGCAGGAGGATTGCTTAAGACCAGGAGTTTGAGCCCAGCCTGGGCAACATAGGGAGACCCTGTCTCTGCAAAAAACAAAAAGATTAGCCAGGCGTGATTGTGCAGGCCTGTAGTCCCAAGTACTTGAGAGGATGAGGCAGGAGGATAGCCTGAGCCCAGGAGTTCAAGGTTGCAGTGAGCTATGACTGAACCTCTGTACTCCAGCCTGGATGACAGAGCGAGACCCTATCAGGGAAAAAAAAAAAAAAAGACTTTGCTTACATGGACAGAATTTGTACAGAACTGGGTATCACCAGCGATAAGTAACAAAATGTTTGAAGAGATAGTGACTTTACTATCTCCAAAAAACATTCACAAAACTGAAGTCATCATGCACAGGGATTGTGGGATGGATGATAGGATGGAGTTTGGTGACCACAGATGATTTCAAATCTGAGTTTAGACAATGAGAAGCCGATGCATCGGTTCAATGAATCCAGTTAACTGCAGGACTCTGCCCCAGCGGCAAGTCTATAAAAGTTGAAAAGCAATAAAAGACAAGAGGGTTTCTCACTGTGGCTATGAGAAGCATGGTCAAGATCTAGCCCTCACCATGCATACTAGCCTCAGGAATCGATGAATTCATCAACACATTAACCTGTAACTCACAAGCCACGTTCTTTATTGGTTTCCACGTGTTCTGGACAATGGCCCCTAATGTGCCAAACAATGTCCTGGGTAGATGATACCAGGAAGGGCAGATCTTACAACTGCCATGAGCTCTGCGGGCTTGATGGGGAACAGACATTACCCAGTCACTTGGAAGGATGGCTGGAGGGGTCGTGCAAGAGCAGGTAGAAGGTGGGGACAGGGAGGCAGGGGGCATCTCTGTCCCCACAGCTGAAGGCCAAAGGAAGACTGGGGAGGGACATAAAAGAAGGCTGGAGGCCAGGTGCCGTGGCTCACATCTGTAATTCTGGCACTTAGGACGGCAGATCATTTAAGCCCAGGAGCTCAAGACCAGTCCAGGCAACAAAGCAAGACCATGTCTCTACAAAAAAATAAAGATGAGGTGGGCATGCTGGTACACCTGTACTGGCTACTTGAGAGACTGAGTAGGAAAATCCCTTGTGCCCAGGGGTTCAAGATCAGCCTGGGCAACACAGCAGGACCCTAAAGTTTAAAAATGAGCCAGGCTTGGTGTCGTGGGCTTGCAGTCCAGCTACACGGGAGGCTGAGGTGGGAGGATCACATGAGCCCAGGAGAATGAGGCTGCAGTGAGCTATGACAGCATCACTGCACTCCAGCCTGGGCGACAGAGAAAGGCCCTGCCTAAAAACAATTAGAGAAGGGGTCTCCCTATGATGCTCCGGTTGGTCTCAAATTCCTGGCATCAAGCAGTCCTCCCACCTCAGCCTCCGAAACTGCTGAGATTATAGGCATGAGCCACTGTGCCCAGCCTGTTTTCACGTCAGAAAGGTTTGGGCTGATACGGGAGTAGGGGCGAGTTCTGCAGAGATAGGAGACTCGTGGAGAGAAGTGGCGGGAATCTAGACGAGCTCTGGTGGCTGCTGGGAAGACAGTATTGGCCAGGATGGGCTCTGGAGATGTGTTTTACAATTGTAAAGGGGCAAGGCAGAGGGGTAACCCTAACCACTCAGGAGGCCGAGGCAGGAGAATCGCTTCAACTCAGGAGTTTGAGACCAGCCTGAGCAACACAGTGAGATTCTGTCCCTACAAAAACAATTTTGAATTAGCTGAGTGCACACTTGTGTCTCAGCTACTTGGGAGGCTGAGGTGGGAGGATGCCTTAAGCCCAGGAGGTCAAGGACACAGTGAGCCTTGATTCCACTCCAGCCTGGGTGATGGAGCAAGACCACATCTCTTTCAAAAGAGAGAAGACAATTAAAAGGGCAGGACTGAGGATGAGAGTGAATACAGAGTTAAAGAAAAGGAAATAGAAAATGGTTCCTGGGTGAACCCCAAGAGCTGAAGGGCCGCTTATGAAATGGGGAAGTTCAAATGAGGAACTGGCTACGGCTGGGGCCAAGGAGGAAGGGCAGGCACTCATTTTTGGTGGGAGGCATCGGGGCAGAAGGCTCAGACAGTGGTGAAGTGTGTGCACACGTCTAGCGCGGCAGGCTGCAGTCGGGGCTAGAAGCAGCGCTTGGGAATCTTAAGACCAGACGGACAGCGAATGCAAATTCAGAGGAAGAGGAATGAGGGGGCAGAGGGGCTCCTGTTTCCCACTGTGGGGTCCAAGGAAATGTCACCTGGAAGCACATGCCCACAGGCACACAGCCTTGCTGCTAGGGTCACACCCACTCTCCCGTCCTCTGCAACTCCGCCTTGCAAAGCTGAGCTCCTCTCAAGGAGAAAGTGAGGTCACCTCCTCCCCTGCTGCATGCATTGGAAGGCCTCCTATGCACCGTCAGCGTGTCCGCGTCCTCTTTCTTCCACCTTCCACATCAACATCTGTTGTTTTCTTACTTTTCCCCTGAGATAGGGTCTCACTCTGCTGCGCCAGCTGGAGTGCAGTGGTGCAATCATAGCTCACCGCAGCCTCTAACTCCTGAGCTCAAGCCATCCTCCCACCTCAGCCTCTTGAATAGCTGTGACTATAGGTATGTGACCCCATGCCTGGCTATTTCTTTGAGTTTTTTGTAGAGACAGGGTCTCACTACATTGCACAGGCTGGTCTAAAACTCCTGGGCTCAAGCAATCCTCCTGCCTGGGTGTCTCAAAGTACAGGGATTATAGGCGTGGGCCATCATGCCTGGCTTTGACTTTGTAATAATGGCCATTCCAACAGATGACTGGATAAAGAACATTTAGCACATAAAAGCTACAGAAAATGCAGTATTATCAACACTGCCATAGCAAATACAATCATGTCTTTTGCAACAATAGGGATAGGACTGGAAACCACTCCCCTAAGTAAAATAACCAAGACACGGAAAAGCCAAACACAGCATAGTGTCACTCAAAAACGGGAGCTCAACACTGGGTCCACATGGACATAAAACTGGAAATCACAGACACTGGGGGCTCCCAAAGGGCAGGCTGGGAAGGACTTGAGGGCCGAAAAATTACCTACTGGGTGCAACATTCACTATTCGGGTAAACCAGAAGCCCAAAGCTCACCATGACCCGATACGTCCATGTACCAAACCTGCACACGTGTCCTGAGGGCATAAAAATCAACAATACAACTTTTCCTCCTCAAAATACCCCAGAGGGATCTCCAAGAAAACAAGAGACAAAAAGGGTGTATATTCTAGTGGCACGATGCCAAAACGGCATGGGGCACGTGTGCATGTGTGTGCATGTATGCATATATGTGCGTGTGTGTGTTCATGTGTTTGTGCATGTCTATGTGTGTGCATGTGTGTGTGCATGCACGTGTGCGTGCTTGTGTGTGCGTGTGCGTGTGTGTGTGTGTGAAAGGGCTTTTTTAACACAAAGAAAAGTACAGAAGGATCCACGCCAGGCTGTGAAATAGTTACCTGGCAATGAGGGAGTGGAAGAAAGGGAAACTTGAGGCAAGCCTCAAAAAAAACATACGTAACTAAGAACACTGCATGGCACCCTGCACCCATGGGAAAGGCATCTAATTATAATACTAAAACTGTATTCAAGGGGCTAGGCACAGTGGCTCACGCCTGCAATCCCAGCACTTTGGGAGGCCCAGGTGGGCAGATCACCTGAGGTCAGGAATTCCAGATCATCCTGGTCAACAAGGTGAAAACCCATATTTACTAAAAATACAAAATTAGCTGGGCATAACGGGGCATGCCTGTAATCCCAGCTACTCAGGAGGCTGAGGTGGCAGAATCACTTGAACCCGGGAGGCGGAGGTTACAGTGACCCAAGATCACACCACTGCACTCCAGCCTAGGTGACAGAGCAAGACTCCATCTCAAAAAAAAAAAAAATTAAATTAAAACAATGTATTCAAACAGCTGAAAGCAGGCACTGGCACAGATGCTTCCAAACTGTGTTCACAGCAGCGTTATTCACTACAGCCAAGAGGTGGAAGGCACCCCAGTGTCCACGGATGAAGGAATGGACAAACACACACGCTGTGTCCCCTCTACGATGGAGTATGACTCAGGCTTAGAGAGGAAGAAAATCCCTTTCTACAGCATGGCGGGATCTGAAGGACATTTCAGTAAGTGGAATAGCCAGTCACAAAAGGACAAATGCTATAGGACTCTACCTATGTAAGATTCCTAGAATCACCAAATTCATAGACGCACAGAGTACAAGGGAGGTTGCCATGCAGGGCTGGAGGGAGGGGCATAGGGCCATGCTGTTTCATGAGGACAGTTTCAGTTGGGGGAAGATGAAAAGGAATTCTGGAGAAGGATGGGGGTGACAGTCGCATAGAAACATGAATGTGTTCCGGGCCACTGAACCGTGCATATGTTTTTTTTTTGAAACAGTCTTACTCTGTTGCATTGCCCAGGACAGACTGCAGTGGTGAAATCTCAGCTCACTGCAACCTCCTCTTCCCGGGTTCAAGTGATCCTCCTGCTTCAGCCTCCTGAGTAGTGAACTGTATATTTTAAAAATGGTTAAAATGAGGCCGGACACAGAGGCTCACTGTAATCTCAGCACCTTGAGAGGCCAAGGCGGGAGGATTGCCTGAGGTCAGGAGTTTGAGAACAGCCTGAGCAACAAAGCAAGATCACATCTTTGCCAAAAATTTAAAAATTAACCGGGCATGGTAGCATGTACCTGCAGTCCCAGCTCTACCTGGGAGGCTGAGGCGAGAGGACTGCTTGAGCCTGGTAGTTGGAGAGCAGCCTGTGCAACACAGCAAGACCCTGTCTCTACCAAAAATTTAAAAATTAGCCAGGCATGGTAGTGCATACCTGTAGTCCCAGCTACTTGGGAGGCCGAGGCAGGAGGATCACCTGAGCCCAGGAGGTTGAGGCTACAGTGAGCCATGACTGCACCAGTGCACTACAGCGTGGGCCACAGGGCAAGACCTCATTTCTTTTAAAAAAAAAAAAGGTGGGGGGGAGCGAAAATAGGAAAATCTTATGTGATATATGTTAACAAAATAAAAGAAAATCTTAAAGAATGTATGCCAGCACCGAGAGCAATCTATGAATCCATGAACAGGAGGTAAAGTCAACATGAAGAAAGAGTAGGCGGCATCAACAATGACTGGGGCAAGGGACGTTTCCATATCCCCTCCCCCACCAGTGACCTCAGCTGAGCTGCTCCGTCCTCTTAGCCGAAAGCAGCACTTTCCATCTGGAAGCTGATCTGCTGTCTTTTATTTGCAGAGTCTGTGAGGATGGCTTCTCCTCTAAGGAGTTTTTTTTTTTTCTCGCTTTTGTTTTTGTTTTTATAAACAGACAAATCAGCCTCACTAATTTGGAGCCGCCTGACTTAGAAGTTAGTCCTCCTCCCTCCAGAGGCTGCCATAAAGCTGGGATCTCGTCACGAGAAGACAATGAGCCATCGGCATCCCATCTCCTCCAGCATCGGACTACGCCACGTGAGGCTCCGGAATGGTCCTTCTACTTTCCGACCTGGCCCCGCCGCAACCGGGCCTTAAGCCAAGGTGACCCAGCAGCCACCCTGCGGCTTCGTCCCTCCAAGGACCCTGCCTCGGATCTCTTCTGAGACCATTGCCTGCAGATGCTTTGCCCTCAAAGTTTCCCAAATTGGAGTGCGCTCCCTCTGCTTGGATCTCCTCACTGTCCGGTAGCGCAAACGCAAGGCTCAGCCAAACCCGCCTCTTGCCCAGTCCCCCTGGAGGCCTCCTACACACCCGAGCTCACTGCATTTGCATTCCTGTGTCCACCCCCTAGTGGAACCCAGATTTGAGTTCTTCCCCATGCCTTCTGTGTCATTCCCTGTCTAAAATGATTTTCCACCACCCACCACTTACAGCCAATAAACCCTACTCCTGCCAAATTCTCCTTTGGTGTCTATTTCACCTTCACCCCCCACCTCCTGCCCTAGAGAGCTGGTAACTCCCTTTTCCACGTATCATTGGGACTCTTCTCACCCAATGCAGGTCTCCTTAGGCCCAGGCACCCAAACACTTGGCATCTAACAGAAAACTCTATTGAGAAGACACTACAATTGCATTCGACTGCAAAAAGCTAGATCTCCCTTTTCATACATAGGAAAGGGAATGAAGGTAAAAAATAATAAAAAGAAAAATATAGATAATAAAATATAAGCCTCCCTTTTGGAAGTATCTGCTTTGCTCCAAACACTAAAAATGCAGTTTCTCATTATCAGAGGAAGAGAAGGTCTGGGAGGCACCTGCCTTCACTCTGTGGCCTCTGTTCTTTGCAGGCAGTGGGTTGGGGAGGAGCGCTACTTCTAGATTTTTGCTTTTAAAATTCAAACAGAGAGCAAAAAATAAAAATAAAAGGAGAGAACACAGTGTTCTTTCTCCCTGAACTCTCAGGAAAACAAAGGAATGGTTTTACTCCTACCCTAACAAGTACCGGTGAAGATGGCGACCACGCTCAAGTCTGCAGACTTTCCAAAACGACGTTTCCAAGAGATGCATCCACTCTCCCTGAAGAAGAGGGTCCAGCATGAATTCCTCTCCATGGTGAAGCAAGCGGCCATCCAGGAACTACAGGAGGGGAGAGACTGCTTGCCTTCCAAGTCCTGCAGAGTAACTGGCTATGCCTGTGATCACAGACCAAACCCACCAGCCTGGCTCGGCTACTGTGCCATAAATCATATGGCACTAGGACCACTGTTTGGCTCATAAGCCCATCAATCATGAGAGAAGAGTGGGGCTGCAGGCTCAGGGGCTCAGGCAGAAAAGGGAAAAAGGGACCCGCACACACAGGAAGTTCATCCTATCTGTGCATCCGCTACAGTGGGTGTCAAGATGCCTGGGGGTAGGCTGACTCTGCTCCCCGCAGTAGACACTGGACAGTGTCTGGAGCCATCTTTGGCTGTCACACTGGGGTGGGATGCTAGAGGCATCTGGAGGGGAAGCCCAGAGACACTGCTCAGCACCCTGCAGTGCAAGGACAGCCCCACCAGAGAATCCTCCAGCCCAAATATCAGCACTGCTGAGGCTGAGAAACTCTACTAATATGTTCCATCATCCATCTGTCAGTCAGTTACCTATCTATGTCAATATCTATCAACCATCTATTGTCTATAGCTATCATCTATCAATCAATCATCTATTGCAAGATCTATCAGTCACTATCATCTACCTCAGTATCTGTCATCTATCAATATCCATCTCAACATCGATCTCTATCAATCCATCCACCTATCACGTATCTATCACAGTGGTTCACAACTGGGGATATCTTTCTGTCCCCCACAGGGGCATCTTCACAGTATCTAGAGACATCTTCGGTTGTCACAGACGGGATGGGTGCTCTTGGCATCTGCTGGGTGGAGCCCAGGGACAATGTTCAATACCCTACAGTACACAGGACGCCCACCACAGAGACCTCCATGATCCCGCCCCATGTGTCAGCACTGCTGAGGCTGAGAAACTCTCGTTTTAGCATGAGCGCTTTGGCCATATGCAATTGGTCATCAGTCTATCCATCACCTATTCATCTCAGCACCTATCATCTAGACCTATCTGTCTATATTAATATCTATTATCTATCACTTCTCTTGATATGTGTCATCTATTAGCTACCCGTCATCTCTTCACCTATCTGTGATATAGCTGGCCTAGAGTTAGAACCTGTACAATGCCATTTTATAAAATGACAGAACTGTTTCCATTCTCCTCACAATAACTGCTAACCTTGGCCTCTGTAAACTGCTAGTGTACTTCGCAGAATGCAAAGAGGTAAAGCTGCATACCTTCTCTTATCTGTAACTGCCAGAATTGCTGGCCTTTGTTTACGGGTAATGACCAGAGTAAGCACCCCCAGATAATTCCATCCTGGCGCCAAGCAACTAAAAACTCTGTGGACCCCACACCTGCTGAATTAATGTATAAACTAATGTTTATCTTGACTTCTGTAAACCACTTAAGTGGCAATCGGAATGACAAAAGTCCCCTAGCCCTTGGAATGTCCGGAGCCCCCTCACCCTCCTCTATGCCCAGGAGGTGATTTACAGCCCCCAAAATGTCTGAAGACTTTCATCCCCATCCCTGTTCCTCACCCCCACTCCCAAGGTGGTTTTGCGGGAATAAAAAGGTCTTGTCACCCTTCTTTCTCTGCCACGGGTTAGAGAGACGTGAGTCCTCCGTGGTCGCCGGCAATAAACCCTGCACTTTGTCATACTTTTGTCTTGGTGTTGACTTTCTATGCTCGGTCCAATATAACATATCAATCACTCATCATTTACGCCTATGTTAACATCTATCATCTATCACCTATCCATCTCAACATATGCGTACCTATGGTATCTACCTATCAGCTGTCTGTCTGTCTGTCTGTCACAGTGTTTCACCAGTGGAGATACACTGCCCTCCCTCTGCGAAGGAACACTGGTTATGTCTGGAGGCATTTCTGCTTTTCCGACCTGGGGTTGCTGCTCCTGCCCCTGGTGGGTGGAGCCCAGGGAAACGGCCCCACACCAGAGACTCATCCAGCTGGAAATGTCAGGCACCTCTGCTGAAAATGCTTGCTTAACACCCTCATCAAGAAAAAGTCCAACACCTGAAATCGCCAGTAAGCGGCACCTTTAGCCAATCCATCCATTCTGTGCTGCCTTGGTGCAAGTCAAGTCAGCATGACAACCGGGCTACCCAGAACGCAGCACAGCGGGAAGCCCCATCCCAAGGGGCTGGCAGCCTCGCCTCAGCCACGCTAAGGCACGCGCTCTCTCCAGGATGTAAAACTACAAAAATTAGCCGGGCGTGATGGCATGCACCTGTAGTTCCAGCTACTTGGAAGTCTGAGGCAGGAGAATCGCTTGAATACAGGAGGCAGAGATTGCAGTGAACCCAGATAGTGCAGCACTTTGGGAGGCTGAGACAGACGAATCACTTGAGGCAGGAGTTCTACCACCTGGCAAACAGTGACCAGTGACTGTGGTGTAATTCTGCCCTTGTTCAGAAAAGGGTCCCACCAACCAGTGAAAGGCAAAGCCAAGTGCTTTTAGGGTTTTAGAGCTGTGCCCATCACTCAAGGGCATGCAGTCCAAGACCCCCAGTGGATCCCTGAAGCCACAGACGGCCTCTGTATGAACTGTTTTCATAAAATTTTGATCTCTGACTGCGAAGTGACTAACAGGTGGGCAGGTACACAGCGTGGAGACCCGGGACGAAGAGATGAATCACATCCCGAGCAGGACAGAGCAGGACACTGTGAGATTTCGTCAGGCTACTCAGAAGGGCATGCAACTGAAAACTTAAGTACTACTTACTTCTGGAATTTTCCATTTAGAATTTTCAGACAAGATCTGACCACAGGTAACTGAAACTGCAGATAAGAGTGAACTATGGTTGGTCAATATAAAAATCTATGAACCTGTCACCTTGTGGTGAGTTTCCCACTACAAGGAAAGCAAAACTTTTATTGTACCTGTTATCTGCGGAATCATCCGCACACAGGAACTGTTGATTCAAAGCGAAATCTCTATAAAGGAGTTCCCTCCTCCACCCACTCACAAAAACCCTGGCTGTGTGCCGCTCTCTCAACCCTTATCTAGCAAGTTCACAAAAATATATTCTAACATTTAACACAAGAAATCAATCATTTCAAAAGAGAATCAGCTCTAGGTCCTTTAGAACAATGGCAGTCGACAATGTTCTTATTGAACATTAGCAGCATAAAAATGATGTGAGGGCCGGGCGCGGTGGCTCACGTCTGTCATCCCAGCACTTTGGGAGGCCGAGGAGGGCAGATCACCTAAGGTCGGGAGTTCGAGAGCAGCCTGACCAACATGAAGAAACCCTGCCTCTACTAAAAATACAAAATTAGCCAGGCACGGTGGCGCATGCCTGCAATCCCAGCTACTCTGGAGGCTGAGGCAGGAGGACTGCTTGAGCCCAGGAGGTTGGGGCTGCACTGAGCCAAGATTTTGCCACTGTACTCCAGCCTGGGACACAGAGCAAAACCCTGTCTCTGAATCTAAATATATATACACATACATTTTTTATATATAAAAGATAAAAATAAATCAGCATAGATGACTTTGGATAGAATTTCTAAAGTCTTGGACTTTATAGGAGACTTAAGAAATAGCAGTGACTTTGTTCCTTAATTGAAAGCAGGCAACATGAAAATCAGAATCCATTCCCCGCAGGAATCCACCTTATCTGCTAAGGAAAACAGCTGTTGAACTATCCCAGCTTGAAGGGAGGAGAACTTTCTAACTAAAGCTCTGTTTTGCAAGCTCCTCCCTATTTTTTAACGCCAGAGCTCAAGAATTCAGTTGTGGGGAACTGTCTGACGCGCACCCTCCACTCACTCCCATGGCCGTGCAGTTCTTCCGTGGGGTTCTCGAGAGCCCATCCTCTAGGCTGCTGCCGTGCTCCAGGACATGCAGGGGCTGTGTATGAGTCCCCAGGGCTATCGTAACAAAGTACCACAAACTGGGACAGGGGGACACACAAGAGACATGTATTCTCAGTCAGGTGTAGTGGCTGACTCCTGAAATTCCAGCACTGTGGGAGGCTGAGGGGGGAGGATTGCTTCAGGCCAGGAGTTTGAGACCAGCCTGGGCAATACAGCAAGACCTCATCCCTACAAAAATTTTTAAAAGTTAGCCAGGCATGGTGGCATATACCTGTAGTCTCAGCTAGTTGGGAGGCTGAGGCAGGAAGATTGTTTGAGCTCAGGCGGTAGACGCTGCAGTGAGCCATGACTGTGCCACTGAACTCCAGTCTGGGCAACAGAGTGAGACCCTGTTAAGAAAGAGGGAGGGAGGGAGGGAGAGAAGGGGGGTGGGAGAGAGAAAGAGAAGAAGGAAGGAAGGAAGGAAGGAAGAAAGGAAGGAAGGGAGGGAGGGAGGGAGGGAGGGAGGGAAGGAAGGAAAAGAAAAAGAAAGAAAGAAAAGAAAAAAAAAGAATAGAAAAGAGAAACAAAAAATAGTGAAACCCATCTCCACTAAAAATACAAAAGTGAGCTGGGCATGGTGGCAAATGCCTGTAGTCCCAGCTACTCAGGTGGCTAAGGCAGGAGAATCTCTTGAACCTGGGAGGGAGAGGTTGCAGTGAGCCAAGATCGTGCCACTGCACTCCAGCCTGGGCAACAGGGCAAGGCTCTGTCTCAAAAAGAGAGAGAGAGAGAGAGAAAAAAAAATGTATCCTCCCAAGATTTTAGAGCCCAAAATCCAAAGTTCAGCCTGACGGTGTTGCCGGGATTTGTTCTTCTGCAGGTTCTGATGGAGAATCTGCCCCAGACTCTCTCCCAGGTTCTGGGAGTAGCTGGCAATCCTTGGGGTCCCCTGGCTTAGAGATGCACCATTCCTCCAACCTCTGCCTCTATCCTCACGAGGTGTCCTCCTCGCGGTGCTCTGCTATCTCTGTATCTGCGTCTCGTTCCTTTTCTCGTAGACACCAGTCATACAAAGTTAAAAGCACACCGTATTGGGAGGCTGAGGCAGGCAGACACTAGGTCAGGAGACCAGCCTGGCCAACATAGCGAAACCCCGTCTCTACTAAAAATACAAAAATTAGCTGGGCGTGGTGGCAGGTGCCTGCAATCCCAGGTACTTGGGAGGCTGAGGCAGGAGAATCGCTTGAACCCGGGAGGCAGAGGTTGCAGTGAGACAAGATTGCGCCACTGCACTCCAGCCCAGGCAACAGTGTGAGACTGTCTCAAAAAAAAAAAAAAGCACACTATACAGCAGCATGACTCCATCCTACTTGCATTTTATTTTTTTTTGTGTATTTGATTATTTCATTTGTTTTTACAAACTGGGTCTTGAGTGCAGCAGTGCCGTCACAGCTCAACACTGCCTCGACCTCCCAGCCTGAAGCCATCCTCTCGCCTCAACCTTCCTAGTAGCTGAGACCACTGGTATGCACCACCATACCTGGCTAATTGTGTAATTTGTTGTAGAAACTAAGTCTTGGTATATTGCCCAGGCTGGTCTCAAAGTCCAGGCTCAAGTGATCCTTCCACCTCTGCCTCCCAAAGTGCCACCATTACAGGCATGAGCTACTGCGATGACCCCTTGCAATTTTAATTATATCTGCAAAACTCTATTTCCAAACAGCATTCCAATTCCATTCATAGGAGCCAGAGGTGAGGATTTCAACGTATCTTTTCAGGAGACACAATTCGACCTTCAACAGGGAAGAATCCCCAGAACTGGAGCCCCTCACCCAAGATTTCAGGCACACCCCCCAATATCACGCTTAGGACACCTGCAAGCCGCAAAAAGATCAACTTCGCAAACGAGAAGGGGAGACTCCCACCTCCAGGCCCAGCCTTCAGCAGAACTCTTTCGTTTCTTTTTAAGATGGAGTCTCACTCTTGTCGCCCAGGCTGGGGTGCAGTGGCATGATCTCAGCTCACTACAGCCTCCACCTCCCAGGTTCATCCTGCCTCAGCCTCCTGAGTAGCTGGGACTACAGGTACGTACCACCACAGCCAGCTAATTTTTGTACTTTTAGTAGAGACGGGGTTTCACCATGTTGGCCAGGATGGTCTCTAACTCCTGACCTCAGGTGATCCACCGGCCTCAGCCTCCCAAAGTGCTGGGCTGACAGGTGTGAGTCCCTGCACCCAGACTCTGCACGTGATTTTGTTCAGAGCTCAGGCAGCGTTGGATCAAAAGGAGGAGGCAGACAGGTGCGCTTGCTCAGGTACACGCAACGTGCTTCAAGAACATGATGGGGCGCACCCTGTGTCCCAAGGGCAGCAGGTGAATGAGGGAAACAGGTGGGTGGTTTCTTAAGTGGGCGAAGTGAAGGACAATGATGAGAGCAAAGAAGGCCTGGGAAAGAGGGGTGGCCTAGGAGAAGCCCTGGGACAGCGTGTCAACAGCACCTTCCACCTTCTCCTGCAGGGAGGTGGTGGCCGGAGGCCAGTCCATGAGGACAGTGGCAGAGGACACTGCATTGCTGGGGCTTTATGTGGGGTGCTTCAGGAGCTCACGGAGGACGAATGCAGAGAGGCAGGTCATTGCAGAGGTACCTGGGAGGACAAATGCGGCTGTGAAGTGACAGATGTCTTCAAGGAGAGCAAGGCTGGGAGGGAAAGACCAGGCAGGAGGGAGGTCAGTGCAGAAAAGCAGGGCAGAGAGACGGGACCCAGATAAAGCAGATGGACAGGTAGACGGTGGAGAAGCGGTAGCAAGACGGCAAAGGGAAGACGTGGGAATTGGATGGAAGGCACCCCTGGAGGGAAAGGAGAGATACGCAGGCATCCTGGTCTAAGACACCTGGGCGGAAATGGAATTGCCCCGCTGGCATGGGCTGAGTACCTGTGTCCTCCTGAATCCCTGTGTTGGATCCTCACCCCCCAGGTGATGGTGTTAGGTGGTGGGTCCTCTGGGAGGTAATGAAGCCAAGAAGGTGGAGTGTCACGAATGGAATCAGTACCTTATAAAAGGGACCCCAGAGAGCTCCCTCGCCCCTTCCACCATGTGAGGACACAGCGAGAAGGCGCCGTCTATGAACCAGGAAGCAGGTGCTCAGCAGACACTGAATCTGCCACATCTTGATCTTGGACTTTCAGCCTCCAGAAGCATGAGACAAATGTCTGTCATTTGTAAATTACCAAGTCTAAGATCCTTTGTTATAGCAGCCCGAATAGACTAACACACCTGCCCTAGGACATACCATGAGCCGGAAGTGTATGGCTGCATCTCAATGGAGATCTCTCATCTATAGTCAACCAGAAACCCACGAAATGACTGGAGTTCCTGAAGCCCAGCCCCATCCACGTGACTGTGGTCCCTGAAAATCCAACTTAACCAGTTCTCCAGAGAGCTGTAGATGCAGAACCCAAGGAGGCTGAGGAAACAAAGATTCTTGCATCCATTTCCAGGCAGAGATACCAGGCTCACTCAGGAGAGGAGCAAGGGGCCTGGCATGGATTCTCTACACAGAGCATTTCTTTTTGGACCTGGTTGGCCATCGAGGTCAGGGGAGGTTTTCTAGCTCTAAGATCAGAGGCTGATAAGACCTGCCAGGTGGAGACTGCTGTGGCCTGAGGCTTTGCACGCAGGCCATGGTCCCGGCCCACCCTGCTTCCTATAAAAGAGACACTGAGGGGCCTAGGGAGGGTGAGCGGGGAGAGGCCTGAGGAGAGGACTCACAGCCTGATGAGGAATGGGTGGCTGACTTCCTTCAGAACGGACTTCTCATTGTGCACGTGCTGCTCCTGCTTCAGGCGGATGACATCAGGAATGCTCATCACCTTGAGGGCGAAGAAATGCTTGGCAGTCTTCTCCTTCACCAGCTGCACCCGCCCGAACGTCCCGGTGCCTGGAGAGAGAAAAATCATCAGAGAGGCCATAAAGTCCCCTGACAAAGGGAGGAAGCACCGCAGCCACACAATCAGCCGGGGGCTGCACCAGGGCCGCAAACGCACAGCCCAAGCCTTTCAGAGACTTGGTGTCATGGCGCACCTGGGCTGACAGCATTTCCTAGAATTTTCTACTGAATACAGAAATTGCACAGAGAGAGAAAGTGGGGAGAGAAAGACAGAGAGAGAGCACCATCTGCCTCTGAATGGTTCTTCAATTTGGGGGCAGACTGGCCATAATTTCTGCAGATCAGTCTTTGCAGAGACCACACCCACACGCACCACACTCCCACAAGGAGAAGCATTAGAGTAATAGTAAACGGATTTATGCAACATGCCTTTTTCTCTGCAGGCCCTCTGGTTTTATCAGAAATCCAGACAGAGTATAAAACACACAGCCCTCCTCAACATGGCTCCTTCCTTAATGCACGCTCACGCTTGCTCGAAACATGCAGTCTGTGTTCTAAAATCTGTGTGGGTTAAGACGAAGTGCAGCAGGTGCCCACAAACAACAGCAACAAGTGCAACCGCTGCAAACATGAAGGCATCATCTCGCTGTGTGCTGCTGGGACGCCTTCAACCCAAACCCACTCTTCTCCTTCCCTACTCCATCTCTCCTCTATCTTCTCCTCCTTCTCCTCCATTTCCTTCTTTTTCTTTTCCACTTCCTCCTCCTCCATCCCCTCCTCTTCCTTCCACTGGGGTGCATCTAAATGAAGAAATCTAATAGTCAATAAGATATAAAAGGCTCACGCCTGTAATCCCAGCACTTTGGGAGGCTGAGGTGGGTAGATCATGAGGTCAGGAGATTGAGACCAGCACGGCCAACATGGTGACAACCCATCTCTACTAAAAATACAAAAAGCCAGGCATGGTGGCGGCGCATGCCTATAGTCCCAACTACCAGGGAGGCTGAGCAGGCAGAAGAACAGCTGGAACCTTGGAGGCAGAGATGGCAACAAGCAGAGATCGCACCACTGCACTCCAGCCTGGACGACAGAGTGAGACTCTGTCTCTAAAAAAAAAAAAAAAAAAAAATCTCTACTGTATCTTGGGGGCACATTTTCAATCTAAACAGGCTTTGCCTGCTCCTCTTCCTTCTTTCTCCTCCTCCTCATCCTCTTCTTCCTCTTCATCCTCCTCCTCTTCCTGTAACACACTGATCTTACAAGGTGTGCATGTGTTCACATGCATATTGAAATATTCTTCACATGGCATAAATGTTCTTGGGTTAATGGAGAGAATGAGTTTGCTCTGTCGCCCAGGCTGGAATGCAGTGGCGCCATCACAGCTCACTGTAGCCTCAACCTCCTGGGCTCAAGCAATCCTCCCGCCTCAGCTACCTGGTTAATGTTTGCACTTTTCTAGAGAGGGTCTCACTACGTTGCTCAGGCTAGCCTTGAACTCCAGGCTCAAGCCATCCTCCTGCCTTGGCCTCCCAAAGTGCTGGACCTACAGGCATGAGCTACTACGCTCATGGATTTCAGGATTTCAGAGCATCTCTAAATTGCCTTTCATCTACCTTGATCCCAGCGTCAGCAGGCTCTTACTGGCACGCAGGTCACTCCTCAGCAATATTTTTAAACAACCCATTCACAGCTTCAGACTGAGATGAGCCACTAAAACAAAAACTGCCCTCCTGTGTTATGTGA
Source organism: Callithrix jacchus (assembly GCF_049354715.1). Taxonomy (NCBI): domain Eukaryota; kingdom Metazoa; phylum Chordata; class Mammalia; order Primates; family Cebidae; genus Callithrix; species Callithrix jacchus. The sequence goes on from NC_133524.1 coordinate 3,806,390, forward strand.
TCACATCCATCCCAGACAGCAGATGAAGCTTCTGAGAAACTGACATTCAGAGAGAGGATGGTTTGGAAGTGTATCCTTCTGAGGAACCAGCATCTGTTGATGAGCAAAGCTCACTAATCAATATTGATCCATTTACGTCTCTGTTCACTTGCTGATAGTTCTGTGCCTGCTTATGCTAGCTTGCAAGACCCGAGAGAACCAGGATCTTGCAGAGACATCTGCGCTCCCATGTTTATGCAGCTCTATTCACAACAGCCAAGATGTGCAAACAACCGAAGTGTCCATCAAAGGGCAAATGGATAAAGGAAACATGGGACACGTACATGACGGAATACTATGCAGCCTTAAAAAAGAAGGAAACTGTCATTTGCAGCAACATGGATAGAATTGGAGGTCATTATGTTCACGGAAATAAGCCAGGCACAGAAAAACAAATATTATATATCACTTGATCTCACTTAGACAAGGAATCTGACATGATTTGACTGTGTCCCCACCCAAGTCTCCTCTTGAATTGTGGCTCCCATAATCCCCACATGTCATGGGAAAGATGCGGTGGGAAGTAACTGAATGATGGGGGTGGGTTTTTCCTGTGCTGTTCTCGTGATAGTAAGTCTCACGAGATCTGATGTTTTTATAAATGGGAGTTCCCCTGCATGTGCTCTCTCTTGCCTGCCGCCATGTAAGATGTCTCTCTGCTCTTCCTTCGTCTTCCACCATGACTGTGAGACCTCCCCAGCCATGTGGAACTATGAGTCCATTAAACCTCTTTCCTTTATAAATTACCCAGTCTTGGGTATGTCTTTATTAGCAGCGTGAGAATGGACTAATCCAGAATCTAAAATACTCAAACTCAGAACCAGAGAGTAGAGAGAGAGTTATCAGAGGATAGGGCTTGAGGCGGAAGGGGAAGTATACTGGTCAAAGGATACAAAGTTTTAGTCGAGCAAGATAAGCCATGGAGATCTACCATACACACGGTTCCAACAGTTAACAGTACTGAACTGATATATGAAATTTTATATATACGAATCTCATATATACAATAGTGAAACTGTATATATGAAAATTTGCTTAGAGAGTAGATGACGTTATGCTGTTTTGCTTTGTTTTGAAACACGGTCTCTCTCTGTCGCCCAGGCTGGAGTGCAGTGGCGCAATCACAGCTCCCTGCAGCCTTGACCTGCCAGGCTCACGTGATCCTGACCCCTCAGCCCCACAAGTGGTTGTGACCACAGGCGTGCGCCACCAAGAGCAGGTAATTTTTAAAATTGTGACTGGGTATTTTTGACTGGTTTGAGAAGAAAAAAGCCCACCACAACCATACAACAGATTTCCTTCCAAGAGTCCGGAAGGCCACTGACTGCACATGGTAACGTGAAAAGAAAAAGCTGTGCTTAAGCTACCAATTTGTTAAAGTATTTGCTTTCAACTAAAACCCCCATTTTGCAAAATATATAAGCTAATGAACGATGACTTTACTAGCTTACAGGGCAGATTTGCAAGGGAGGGGAAGTAACCTTGGCTTTTACATGAAGTTTCCAATAATGAATATTTTGTCACGGCAGAAACAGAAGTGAACTACAAAGTAAAGAAAAAGTGTAAGAAGTAGACAAACCATGGCAAAGCTGACAGCTGGTAAACGTGTCTTAAAAAGGCAAACACTGCAATAGTAACACATGTTTAAAGTATATCATCTTGGTTAACTTGAAAATAAAATATTTTTTATTAGAATACAACACTGTGTGGACAAAACGAGGTGGAATCAGGTCAAAGGCAGCGGGAGAAGGGCTTTGAGGACTGGGAACTGACAGGCGCCTGACTGCGGCCACTGATGTTTCAATTGGATAAAACACAACTAGGATCAGGAACACCGGCCTCCAGCCCAAGCTCTGCCTGGGACTGGACCTAGGAACTGAGACCTTCCAGTTTCCTATTGCTCTTCCTTCCAACAGAACATGCAGATCACTGGGAAATGTTCAATTCTTGCCACACCCTAAAATTCTAATAATGCAATGAATATGGTCCTTGACTTTTCTTCCTCTGTCTGGTTCCTTCCTCCTCATTCATCTTCCTCGCCCACTCCAAGGAACCCGGTCATCACTTGGCTGGGTTTACTGTATAACACTCAGTCTTCTTAGCCCTTGTACTTGGCCCTCAACAGAAAGAATTCTCCATGCCTACTGCACGAACAACAGCTATGACTCGACAGATTTTCTACACTGCTGTGACTTCTTTAAAGCTTTCTTTGAGCTGTGTGAAACTCAAAACACGTTGCTTTTGCACTACAGCAGATCTTTGCACTACCCTGGGAGATGTCAGTCTGACCAAAGGCATAACCAGATTGCAGAAGTATGTTGGTAAACAACCTTACGCAAAGCAGACAGAAGCGGCGTGTGGTGACGTTTACGTTTTATCAGCTTAAGTGCACAGAAAACAAAGGCAACGTTGAGTGGTGCTGGTATTTACTCACTGTTGCAGTGAAAACAGGAAAGGCAGAGTCTGCTTGGTGCTGGGAGGCTCTCCAGTACACATTCCCCAGTTACCATTATCCCACGTGAATAGAAAATGTCTATTTTTAGCCTTCTCTGCAGCTTAGGGTGGCCATCTGACCCAGCTTTGCCCAATCACACACAAAAAAAGCGTCTTTTCAGGGTTCCTAGGTCCGTCAGATCTTTCCTCCCTGATTAGAGAGACCTTGAAGGTAAGTGGTCCACTCCCCACTCCAGAGACTCCCTCCATCTCTCTCCAAACTAAGGAGTAGTATTAATCAGGAGGGAAATCTGATGTGGAGTTTATGTCTTTTCTTTCTTTTAATTTTAGATTCGGGGGTACATGTGCAGGCTCATTACATGGGTATATTGCATGATGCCGGGGTGTGGGCTCCTAATGATCCCACTGCCCAAGTAGTGAACAAGGTTTCCAACAGGAGGTTCTCCGGTGCTCTCCCCCTCCCTCCCTTCCCCTTTTTGGAATCCCCAGTGTTGATTGTTCCCATCTTTGTGTCCATGAAGTACCCAAGGTTTACATCCCACTTATAAGTGAGAACATGCAATATCTGGCTCTCGCTCTTTTGCGTGCATCTGTTTAGGGTAGTGCCCTCCAGCTGCATCTACGTCACTGCGCAGGGCACGATTCTGCTCTTTTGCATGGCTGCAATGTGGAGATCAGAAAGTCAAAGCTTGAAGGCAGAAGCTCAAGTGTGGGTTCCACAATCCCTTACCCACAGTGGCTGAAGCTAAAGGCTCTGAATACTCAAAGTGTCTTCACCAACACACCTGGCCACAAAGCTGGACCTCACCTAACGTGACACTATTCAGGCCTGATCCTCCTTGGGGTGAATATCTACTTATGTCACTTCAGAAATATTCTCGTCTTGATAACAACATCCAGAGCAGACTCTGCTGAGGGTGTTGTATAATTTAAAAGTACATGCACCCATTCTCATCTCAAATCTAGAAAAATCCCCAAACTCCCAAATGCACCTGCCCTGTACATTTCAGAGACTTAAAGGACCCTGACATCTTGGGAAGGCGTGGCTACTTTTAAGGTGGGCACACCCTCTTTATAGCAGGTGCTATGCAGTAGCTTTTCCGCCAACATTCAAAGAGTTACTTGTTTCTCCAGCCAAGTTCCAGATGAGGAAGGTGGATCAGATTTATGGGCCATTCTGTGTGTGCAATTCTGATCTTTAAACATTAATTTGGGGTGGACTCGGGTCTCCTCTCTTCCATGAGAGAGAGAATCTCCTGCTTTCCGAAAGCCTCTGACAGTGTAGCCACTGGCTCTGCATTCCCTCATCCATCTATCCCTCCTCCCCATCCCATCCATCCTTCCCAAGCCTTTGTGTCCGACTCACACACAAACACATCGGACCTTTTTTTTTTTTTTTTTTTTTTTTTGAGACAGAGTCTCACTCTGTCACCCAGGCTGGAGTACAGCAGAACAATCTCAGTTCATTGCAACCTCTGCCTCCTGGGTTCAAGGAATTCTCCTGCCTCACCCTCCCGAGTATCTATGATTACAGGCACCCGCCACCACGCCTGGCTAATTTTTGTATTTTTAGTAGAGACAGGGTTTCTCCATATTGGCCAGGCTGGTGTCGAACTCCTGACCTCAGGTGATTCACCCACCTCGGCCTCCCAACGTGCTGGGATGACAGGCATGAGCCACTGCACCTGGCCGCATCCCAGCTTTCGGTCTGGAGGGAAGGAGACAGAGAGAGATGACCTCCACACTCCCAATAGTGAGCAAACATCATAAACCTCAACTTTCCCAGAAAAATGCCATGGGCATCTTCTGAGCTACATCCAAGTACAGGCATGTGTAACTGTAAACATACACACACACATTACGGTCACCAAAAAATGAGAGCCTTTATCCCACATGTTTAGACAACTCGGCAGAACTAAAATATTAAGTGAATCACCATGACCACGGAAAATGCTGAAAGATTCCCTTGTTAGTGAAGATTCATGGGGGCAGGGAATCCTGGGCATCTATAGCTAGGTACCGTACCTCACAACTGTAATCCCAGCACTTTGGGAGGCCAAGGCAAGAGGATGACCTGAGGCCAGGAGTTCTCGACCAGCCAGGGCAACATAGCGAGAGCCCCTTGTCTACAAAAATATAGAGATCTCATCTCTATTAAAAGAAATTAGCCGGGAGTCACGTACACTCCTGTAGTCCCAGCTACTGCAGAGGCTGAAGTGGGAGGATTGCTTGAGCCCAGGAGGTCGAGGCAGCAGTGAGCTGTGGTCGCCACTGCACTGCGGTCCAGACAACAGAGTGAAACCCTGTCTCCGAAAATAAATCAATAAATAACAAATAGGGCCAGGCACAGTGGTGCACGCCTGTAATCCCAGCACACTGCAAGGCTGAGGTGAGAGGACTGCCTGAGCCCAGGAGTTCCAGACCAGCCTGGGCAACATAGTGAGACCCCTATCACTACAAAAAAAGAAAACAAAAATTAGCCAGGCATGGTAGTGTGCACCCAGAGTCCCAGCTGCTCAAGAGGCTGAGGCAGGAGGATTTGAGCCCAGGAGGCTGAGACCAGCCACGGCAACATAGTGAGACCCTGTCTCTCTTTAGAAAATAAATAGGCTGGGTACAGTGGCTCATGCCTGCAATCCCGGTGCTTTGGGAGCCAGAACGGGAGGATCACTTGAGCCTAGGAGTTTGAGACCAGCCCAGGCAGCATAGTGAGACCCGGTCTCTACTAAAAACACACAAAAAAATTAGCCAGGCGTGGTGGCAGGTGCCTGTAATCCCAGCCAATCAAGAGGCCAAGGCACGAGAACATCTTGAACCCAGGAGGCAGACGTTTCAGAGAGCTGAGATCGCGCCACTGCACTGTAGACTGGGTGACAAGAGATTTTTGTCTCAAAAAAAAAAAAACTAAATAATAATAAATATATCTCTCTTGGTATAAAATCTACAGAAAAATAATTTTTTTAATGTACAAAAGGAGGTATGAGAAAAAGCAGAAAACACGTTTCTCACTGCGAAACGAGATGGCCTTTTCGTCTTCCTCAAGCCCAGCAAGCCCAAAGTCCCTCTTGCCTGTGACTTGGGACAGAAGGAAGAAAGCGGCCAGCAGAGACAGAAGGGAAGGCAGGGCTGTCGTGTTTATCATCACCAAGCCCGTTCACATGGAAGAAGTGCCCAGAAAGAGTAGAGGCGTGGATTCAAGTTTCCTTTGGTTATATTTTTTAATTCTGCTAGAAGTCAAAACACTTCAGGAGATCTGTATGGAATCAACACAAGGACCGTGGCGTGGAATTCCACGCAGTCGCAAAAGGGAAAAGAAACCAAGCAACTCGGAGTACTTTCCTTTGGGGTCCGTGGGCGTATGGGATGGGCTCAGGAGGGTGGCGGGAGAGGAAGCACTGAGTCTCGCTGCAGCACATTTCCGGGAGCAGATTCATGGATGATCTCAGACACTAATAGTCTGAGCCCAGCTCTACCTCTGTGCTGGAAGAGCTAGCCCCGCCTTTCACAGGTCACCTAAACACAACCAATCTCCCCTCTCCCCACTTTCTGTGGGTTGAATTGTGTGCCCTGGAAAAGACACACTTGACATCCTCATCCTTGGTACCTGTGACTGGGACCTTATTTGGAAATATGGTCTTTGCAGATGAGATTAAGATCTACACAAAGGCTGGGTGCAGTGGCTCACACCTGCTATCCCAGCACAGGAGTTCCAGACCAGCCTGGGCAACAGAGCAAGACTCTTGTCTCCCCCTTTTTTAAAATTGAAATTAAAAGAAAAAAAAGACATACATTAAGGTGAAGTCATCCTGGAGGCGGTCCAATATGAGTAGGGAACTTAATAAGAAAATACAGACACAGAGGCGGCCACATGGAGACAAAGGCAGAGACTAGTGATGCGGCCACAAGCCCAGGGACGCCTGGAGCTCCCAGGAGCTGAGAGAGGCAGGAAGGACCCTGCCGTGGAGCCTCCAGAAAGAACTGGATACAACTGCAGTGGACTGAACCCCAGTCTCCCAGAGATCTGTCCATGTCCTGTCCCACAGAGCCTGCAGATGAGGCCTCATTTGGAAAATGGGTCTTTGCAGCTGTGATTAGTTCAGGATCTCAAGGCGAGGTCACCCAAGATTGGAGTGGACCTGAAACAAAATGACAGGTGTTCCTGTAAGAGACAGAAGAAAAGAGACAGACACAGAGGAGGAGGCCACGTGGAGACGGAGGCAGAGACTGCAGTGATGAGGCCACAAGCCCAGGGATGCTGGAGACCCCAGGAGCTGGGAGAGGCAGGAAGGAGCCTCCCCTAGAGCCTCCAGAGGGAGCGCGGCCCTGCCCACACCTGGACTTAAGAATTGGTCTCCAGGACTGTGAGACAATTAACTTCTGTTATTTTAAGGCACCCAGTCTGTGGTATCTCTTACCGAAGCAAATACGCCCAGAAGGTATAAATTCAACCAAATAATGGCCAATTCAGCCAAGTACCTTCCCTAGCAATGTTGAGAGCTCACAGTTAAAGGTATAATTCCACTGTCTCTGAGAACCTGAGAGGCTCCCAGGGTGGTCTGAACTGTGCAGACCTCAGCAAACAGAACAACCCAGGAAAAGACAGGGGCTAAGGAGCTACTAATCCCCATTCCTCCAAAGGCAGCCTAGACATGCCTGAGCGTCCCCAGGCCAGTCACTAAGGAACATGCACAATGCAGAGCTGCCCCAAACATGGGGGAAGACAGAAGGCTTCAAAGGAGCCGAGATGAAAAACCAAAGCCAGGCGCGGGGGCTCATGCCTGTAATCCAAGCGCTTTGACAGGCTGAGGCGGGCAGATCACAAGGTCAGGAGTTTGTGACCAGTCTGGCCAATATGGTGAAACCCTGTCTCTACTAAAAATACAAAAGTTAATTGGTTGTGGTGGTGTGTGCCTTTAGTCCCAGCTACTCGGGTGGCTGAGGCAGGAGAACTGCTTGAACCCAGCCATTGCATCCCAGCCTGGGCAACAAGCGAGACCCCATCTCCAAAAAAAAAAGAAAAACCAAGTTCAAATTGGAAACCAGGCAGGGCGTGGTGACTCATGCCTGTAATCCCAGCACTTTGGGAGGTGGGATTACTTGAGGCCAGGAGTTCAAGACCTGCCTGGACAACAGCAAGATGCCAGCTCTAAAAATAAAAATAAAATATTAGCTAGGTGTGGTGGTGCACAGCTGTAGTCCCAGCTTCTCAGGAGGCTGAGGTGAGAGGACTGCCTGAGCCTAAGAGGCCCAGGCCGCAGTGAGCTATGACCGCATTACTGCACTCCAGCCTCGGTAACAGTGCAAGGCCCTGTCTCCAAAAGAACACCAGGAAACCAATGGCCGAGATTTCAGTCATCTGTACACAAATCCCTTCACAGTCTCTACTGATGTAAGAACCACATTTCATTAACAAAAACAAGGCAGTTAAGCAAGAATTTGGTAGGAGTGGTCACAGGGAGAGGTATTTTCAGTCTCAATCTTTCCCCTAACAAGTGTTGGTTATTTCTTTTAATTAGTACAAATATTCTGACGTGCATAGAGACCTGACTTAAACTGTCATCTAATTCAGCTTAGGCAGTTACCTGCAGTATTCGTTACTCTCTGTTGGAAAAAAAAAAATCTAGTGGCTAAAAGCAAATGAAAAACAGTACCTATAAATTATACTCTATCTGACCACGGTTCATCCTGGAGAGGGTTTCAGGGCTCATAATTCTGGCAGACTTCTATGTAAATAAAGTGCTTTGCTCGGACTACTGCAATCACATAACACAGACTAGGGGACTTCAAGAGACCTTTATTCTCCCACAGTCCTGAAGGCTTGAAGTCCGAGATCCAGGGGTGGGCAGGGCTGGCTCCTCCTGAGGACTCTCTCCTAGACTTGTATGTGCCGTCTTCTGTGTCCTCACAGGGTCGTCCTGTGTGTGTCTGTATCCTCATCTCTGATTTTTTTTTTTAATTTTTATTTTGTGAGATCGAGTGTTGCTCTGTGGCCCAGACTGGAGTGTAGTGGCACCATCACTCCTGGGCTCAAGCAAGTCTCCCCCTCTGCCTCCTGAGTAGCTGGGACTACAGGTGCATACCAGCACACCCAGGAAGTAGAGGCTGCAGTGAATTATAACAGCAGCACTGCATTCCAGCCTGGGCCACAGAGCATGTCCCCCATCTGTTTAAAAAAACACAAGTGAGGCCCTTCTCCATAAGTGATATTTGCTTCTATATGTTGAAAAGACTTCAGAGAAATATACAAGACACATTACTCTGGGTGCCTGGGTGGGGGGAGAGGGCAAATTCTGCACAGGTGAGGCACAAAAGCAGGGAAGCATTTCACTATGTAACTCTCCCACCTTTTCAAATGCATGACTGTCGAAATAATTCATCTACACATGTTCAATTTGTGCTAAATTGATAAATAAAACTGATGCATTGCATTAAATAACTGTTTCAAAATAATGATGATATCAGAATGGACAAATTTATCATCATCAAATTCAGTTCTTTTCCTTGACATTTTCCCCCCTGGATAAAAGCAGTAAAAGAACATTAAATACTACAAGGTATGAAATGTGTGTGTGAAACATGTAGTTCTCCTTTATAAAGTCGATTTTTTAAATTACTGCTGTAAACAACTATAATAACCTTCTATTTTATAGAAGAAAAAACGCTTTTAAAAAGTATTTTTTAAAAAGAGTATGTGAGGCCAGGAGTGGTGGCTCACGCCTGTAATCCCAGCACCTTAGAGGCTGAGATGGGCGGATCACCTGAGGTCAGGAGTTTGAGACCAGCCTGACCAACATGGAAAAGCCCTCTCTCTACTAAAAATACAAAATTAGCTGGACGTGGTGGTGCATGCCTGTGATCCCAGCTACTCAGGAGGCTGGGGCAGAGGAATCGCTTGAACCTGGTAGGCAGAGGTTGCAGTGAGCTGAGATCATTCTACTGCACTCCAGCCTAGGCAACAAGAGTGAAACGCTGTCTCAGAAAAAAAAGTAAAAGAAAAAAGATAGAAGAGTGTATGTTGGCCAGGCATGGAGGCTCATGCCTATAATCCCAGCACTTTGGGAGGCCAAGGAAGGATCACTTGAGGAGTTGTACACCAGCCTGGATAACATAACAAGACCCCATCTCTATTTAAAAAAATCAAAAAATGAGCAGGGCATGGTGTTGCACACCTGCGGTCCAAGCTTCTCGGGAAGCTGAGGCAAGAGACTCACTGGAGCCCGGGAGTTCGAGGCTGCAGTGAGCAGTGATCACACCCCTGTGCTCTAGCCTGGGTGAGACCCTGTCTCAAAAAATGAATGAATGAATGAGTGTGCTAACTGTGAATAAACTGAAAACTAAAGAACTGTGTGTTTTTCTTTTTCTTTTTTTTTTTAAAGAGAGAAAGAGAAAAAGGAATGAAGAAGAGGAAAAAAGAGGAAGAGGAGGAGGGAGAGAGAACAGGAGTGTTGTTTAGTTGCCCAAGCTAGAATGCAGTCTAAAAATGGGTATTGAAAACCTCCCTTACCATCAATCGTGCTTAATAATGGCCAACCAATATTTCATCTAAACCTGTGAGTGGGTGTGATGTGTACTGATAAGAGTGCGTATCTTGTGTGTTTAAAGTGGAGAGTTCTATAAATGTTTATTAAGTTTACTTGTTCCAGATCTGAGTTCAAGTCCTGGATATCCTTGTTAATTTTCTGTCTCATTGATCTATCTAATATTGATGTTGAGATCTCCCACTACTACTGTGTGGGAGTCCAAGTCTCTTTACAAGTCTCATGTATCCTGTATTGGGTGGGTACACATCCAGGACCGTCAGCTCTTCTTGTTGCATTGATCCTTTTACCATTATGTCCTCTTTTGATCTTTGCTGCTTTCAAATCCATTCCATCAGAGGCGAGAACTGCAACCTCTACTTTTTATTTATTTATTTTTGCTCTCCATTTGGTCGACAAATCTTTCTCCATCCCTTTGTTTTGACTCTTTGTGTATCCTTGCATGTAAGATGGGTCTGGATGCAGCATACCGATGGGTTTTGGCTGTATCTTTTGATTGGGGGATTTAGCCAATTTAAATTTAAGATTACTGCCATTTGATGTTAGCTGGCTATTTTGCCCATTAGTTGATATAAATTCTTCATTATGTTGATACTCTTCACTTTTTGGTATATTTTTAGAAAGGCTAATACTGGTTGTTTCTTTCTGTGTGTAATGCTTCTTTCAGAAGCTCTTGTAAAGCAGGCCTGGTGGTAATGAAATCTCTGAGTACTTGCTTGTTCATAAAAGATTTTATTTTTCCTTCAATTGTAAAGCTTAGTTTGGCTGGATGTGAAATTCTGGGTTAAAGGTTCTTTTCTTTAAAGATGTTAAATATTGGCCCCCACTCTCTTCTGGCTTGTAGGGTTTCTGCTGAGAGATCTGCTGTGAGTCTGATAGGCTTCCCTTTGTGGGTAACCTGACCTTTCTCTCTGGCTGCCCTTAGTATTTTCTCCTTCATTTCAACCCTGGTGAATCCAACAATTATGTGCCTTGGGGTTGCTCTTCTTGAGGAAGATCTTTGTGGTGTTCTCTGTATTACCTGGGGTTGAATATTGTGCTGCTTTGCTAGGTTGGGGAAGTTTTCCTAAATAATATCCTGAAGAGTATTTTCCAGCTTGGATTCATTCTCTCCGTCACATTCAGGCACACCTATCAAACGTACATTAGGTCTTTTCACATAGTCCCATATTCCTTGGAGACTTTGCTCATTCCTTTTTATCCTTTTCACTCTATTCTTGTCTTCTCGTTTTATTTCATTAAGTTGGCTTCGACCTCTGATATCCTTTCTTCTGCTTGATCAATTCGGCTGTTAAAACTTGTGCATACTTTGTGAAGTTCTCATGTTGTATTTTTCAACTCTGTTAATTCACTTATATTCCTCTCTATATTATCTATTCTTGTCAGCATTTCATCAAACCTTTTTTCAAAGTTCTTAGTTTCTTTGCATTGGGTTAGAACAAGTTCCTTCAACTCCCAGAAGTTTCTTATCATCCACCTTCTGAAGCCTGCCTCTGTTAATGGCACACAGTCTTTCTCCATCAGGCCTTGTTCCGTTGCTGATGAGGAACTGTGATCCCCTGTAGAGGGAGAGGCATTCTGATTTTGGGTATTCTCAGCCTTTTTAGGCTGGTTTCTTCCCTTCGTTATAAATTTATCCATCTGTCGTGTCTGTAATTACCGCCTTTCTAATTAGGTTTCTGAGTGGACGTCCAATTTATTGATTCCAGCGCCAGAATCTGAGCTACCCACTGCGCCGGCTAAAACAGGGTGATTGATGGTGGTTTTCTGACTCTGCACCAAAAACCGCCACGCCGGCCACAAGAGTCGCAGTGGCGACCTGTAGGGCTCCTCCTCTGGGAATCTCCTGGTCCGTGAGCAACAAAAATTCACCTAAAACTGTGGCGTCCTCTCGTTTTCTGCGCTTTCACTGGGAGCCACAATCCCGAGCTGCTAACGATCAGCTACCTTGGATCTCTCTCCAGAACTGTATGTTTTTTCAAGGGTGAATCTTATGGTACAGAAATTATATCTCTATAATCGATTTTTCTTTTAGAGAAGAATGTATGCTTTGGATATTCTTGGGAAGATTTTTTTTTTTCTATTGCTGCTATACCCACTGTGTGGGGCAGAAGAAGATATATTTTAAAGCTTGGAATATTTACTTCAAACTTCAGTTAAAAACAGTAGAGCCAATTCAGCTGAGCACTGTGTGGTGGATAGTTTTGTGAGTTCACTGGTCTAGACAGCTAGAAACAAACAAACAAACGCCCTCGGAATTTTGCTGAGTCAAACATTCCATTTTTACACTGCCCTATTTTAGAAGATAGAAAGAGATGTTTCAGAACTACACTCTCTGATTTGCAGTGTATTAAATTATAGTTTCTCATCAGAAATGCAAAATGTGGCTGGGAGCGGTGGCTCACGCCTGTAATGTCAGCAGTTGGGAGGCTGAGGTGGGTGGATCCCTTGAGCACAGGAGTTCAAGACCAAGCTAGACAACAAAGGAAAACCCCAACTCTACTAAAAACAAAAACCAGCCAGGTGTGATAACAAGCGATTGTAGTCCCAGCTACCTGGGAGGCTCAGGCAGGAGGACCATTTGAGCCTGGGGATGGGGGCTGCAGTGAGCTATGATCACATCACTGCACTCCAGCCTAGGTGACAAAGCAAGACCCTGTCTCAAAAAACAACAACAAAAACCACAAAATATATAATCACTGAAGTGAAAAGAAAAACAGGAAATTCTCACCTTCTCCCACAACACTTACAGATGTTAAGCCAGGGAAAGGTTTGTGGTTTCTGGCTCAGTGTATTTATACAAGCACAGTATGTGCAGCTTTGAATAACATCTGGGTGTGAGTCTACCAAGAAAAACAAGCGTTAGTTTTCACACATCTACCACGCAGCCGGGTTAAAGACACAACCCTTGCCTACCTCCAGGATAGGATGCAATAATTGCCCAGCACCCCAAATCACCCTTGAGATCAGCTGCTCAAACTCAGTCCATCAACATTTGGAGCTGGATGATTCTTTGTGGTGGGGCCGTCCTGTGCACTGGAGGGGGGCCAGCAGCGATCCTGGGCTCTACCCACCTGTTATCAGCAGCACCTCCCGGAGCTGTGACAACAAAAATGTCTCTGGACTTGTCCAGGGAAGAAGTATCGCCCTGAGAGAGCTGCACTGCCACTGGTGGAGAATCTCTGCCACAGGCAGATAGAAAGATAGGTAGATGGGTATGACTGACTGGTAGATGACTGGGTGTTTGGATGGATGGATGGATGGATGGATGGATGGATGGATGGATGGATGGACGGATGGACGGATGGATGGATGGGCAGGTAGATAGATGATAGGATAGATATGTAAAACATAGATAAAAAGATAGATAAATAGGATGGTTAGATCATTGATAGGTAGATAGATAAATAGATAATAGATGGGATGGGTGGAAAGGGGGAGAGTAGGGGGGAGAGAGGGAGAGAGAGAGAGAGAGAGAGAGAGAGAGAGAGAGAAAGAGAGACGCTCATGCTAAGGCAGGTTCTCTCAGCCTCAGCACTGCTGACATTCGGGACCATATGATTCTCTGTGGGGCCATCCTGTGCACTGCAAGCTGTTGAGCAGCGTCCCTGGGCTCCACTCAGCACATGCCATCAGCATCCACCCCCCAGTAGTGACAACCACAACTGTCCCCAGACACTGTTAAGTGCCCTGTGGGGGAAGACTAGCCCCCAGCTGAGACCTGCTGTTTTGGAGCAAGCACAGTCCGCAAAATTTCCTGCGACAACAGGAATGTTCTCTATCTCTGCTGTCCGAGATGGCAGCCACAGACTCACAAGTGGCTACTGAGGATCTGAACTGAGGCTATGGAGAGCAGGCAGCTGAACTTCTACTGCATTTAATGTTAGGTAGCTTCAGAGTTCCTGCTAACCAGACACACCGAATTCTTTCATCGGATGTCAGCTTCTGACACTCCATCTTGGACGAGGAAGTGGTTTATGCAGTCCAGGTTTTAAGGACAAAATAGCTTTCTGGAAAAAAAAGGAGTCAATATAATAAATGAATGCATCGCTTCCATCATGACTGATATTTTCCTGTGTTTCAGGTACTGTCTACCTCTGAGTAACTGCAATGGACACGAGGTTGCTCCCTCATTTAGTTTGGTTTAGCTCCAGTCAGGCTGGAAGGAGGGAGGAGGCATGAATGACAGTAAGTCTAACAACTGGGTGCCCTCACATGAGTTTATTTAGACTTGAGGACTTCAAACAACATATCCACAGGAGAACAGCAGAGAATGGGCTGGAGTGAGCTGGAAGAGGGAGGCTGGAGATGATCACAGCTCAGGGTTTCGGCATCTCGGCATGAGTGCTGGTGTTTCAGGCAAGGTGTGCAGGTGCACGGGGGCCTCGGGTTGTTCTGTTTGCGGGAAGGGGACGCAGTTCATGTGGAACTCAGTGGACGTATTGAGGTTGAGGGACGGACGAGGTTGAATGGTGCCCCCCAACAATATGTCCACATCCTAACCCCTGGTACCTGTGAATGGAGCCTTATTTGAAAATAAGGTCTCTGTAGTTTCTATTAAGTAAACAATCTCCAGATGAGGCCATTCTGGATTGAGGGTGGGACCTAAATCCAACAACAAGTGTCCTTCTAAGAGACAGAAGAGAAAAAATAATTAAAAATGGCCAGGCGCAGTGGCTCACGCCTGTAATCCCAGCACTTTGGGAGGCCAAGGCGGGCAGATCACCGAGGACAGGAGTTCAAGACCAGCCTGGCCAACATGGTGACATCTCATCTCTCCTCAAGATACAAATATAAGCTGGGCATGATGGTGGGCACCTGTAATCCCAGCTACTCGGGAGGCTGAGGCAGGAGAATCATTTGAACCTGGGAGGCGGAGGTTGCAGTGAGCTGAGATCACACCGTTGCACTCCAGCCTGGGCAAAAGACTGAAACTCCATCTCAAAAAAATAAATAAATAAAATATAAAATAAATAAATAAATAAAGGGGCAGAAGAGGAGACACAGACACAGAGAAGGCCACGTGGAGACAGTGGCAGAGGCTGGAGTGATGCAGCCACAAACCCAGGGATGCTGGAGCCCCCAGGAGCTGGGAGAGGCAGGAAGGAGCCTCCCCTAGAGCCTCTAGAAGGAACTGGATACAACTCTAGTGGATTGAACTGTGGTTCCCCACAAAGATATACTCACATCCTCATGTTCAGAACCTGGAATGGGAACTTACTTGGAAATAAGGAACTTTGCAAATGTGATAAAGCTAAGGATCTTGCGATGAGATCATCCCGGAGGACGGTGAGCCCTAAATCCAATGACCAGTGTGCTTCTAAGGGACAGAAGAGGAGACACAGACACAGAGAAGAAGGCCACATGGAGACGGAGGCAGAGACCAAAGCGATGTGGCCACAAGCCCAGGGATGCTGGAGGCCCAGGAGCTGGGAGAAGCGGGAAGGAGCCTCCCCTAGTGTCTCCGGAGGGAGCGCGGCCCTGCCCGCACTTTGACCTCAGACTCCTGGTGTGCAGGGCTGGGAGAGCATACATTTCTGCTGCTTGAGTTCCCCAGTTTGTGGTCATTTGTGACAGCGGAGCAGGACACTCATGTAAGAGTGTTGCTGGATGTCTTGGGAAAAATGGACCCTCCAACAGGCAGAGTTCGGCAATGCACCCTTCAGGGCTACTAAGAAAGATCTAAACTAGACACGTGCATTGAGAGCCAAAGCCATAAGATGATAACTAAAGTCACTGGCGTGGATGAGGTCACTCTTCTCACTTATTTAATGCAGTGTTTTTCTCCTAACCCTCAGCAGTCCTATATAAAGCTCTTCCTGTTTTTCTCTCTCACTGTAACATCCTATTTTTGTGGATGGAGACAATATCCTCTCCTACTCTTCTAAAAAGATGTCTCCAAGGGAGATTCTTTTATGTTCCCCTTTTGGATTTTTTTGTTTTGCTTTGCTCTTGTTTTTGAGACAGGATCTCGCTCTGTCACCTAGACTGGAGTGCAGTGGTATGATCTTAGCTCAGTGTAGCCTCGAACTCCCAGACCCAAGCAATCCTCCCACCTTAGCCTCCTGAGCAGCAGGGACTAAGGTGTGTGCCATTACACCTGGCTACTGTTTGCATTTTTTGTAGAGATAGGGTCTCCCTATGCTTCCCAGGCTGGTTTCAAACTTCTGGGCTCAAGCGATCCTCCCGCTCGACCTCCCAAAGTATGAGTCACAGTGCACATGACCCCCTTTTGGTTTTAATTTTCTCTTAGGTTCTCTGACTGATCTGTCATTTCTGGGACATGTCTTTACTTCCATTAAGCTCTCTCACAGTCTCACTGATAGCTAAGTGCCAGATTCATGGTGGTTTTCCTAAGAATGACAAATCAGAAAGGCTGCCTCAGGTTTGTTCGGTGTGAATGGCGCTAGGGGAACCCCTGAGTAAGAGACTGTTATCCTGGAGTGCCACCACCATGCTGTCTTCCCTAGTTCTCTCCTGCCTAGTGCCTGCCTTTTCATTTCCTTCTATTTCTTTGCAATGCAAACCCTACTGGTGAAGGCTTGCTTCCTCCAGAAATCCCCACGTTGAATCCTCATCCCCAAGATGATGGTGTTGGAAGGTGGGGCCTTTGGGAGGTGATGAGGTCATGAGGATGGGGCCTCATGAATGGGATCTGTGTCCCTATTAAAGGGACCCCAGAGAGCTCCCTCGTCCCTTCCACCATGTGAAGACACAGCAAGAAGGCGCCATCTATGAACCAGGAAGCCCTCAGCAGACACCGAATTTGAAACGCCTTGATCTATGACTCCCAGCCTCCAGAACTGTGAACAATAAATGTCTGTTAAAGCCCCCTAGTCTATGACACAGACACTCCTCAACTTACGATGATGACATTACACCCCCACAAACCCCTTGTAAGTTGAAAATGTGGTCAGCCAAAAATGCATCTAATACACCTAACCTACAAACATCACAACTTAGCCCAGCCTCCCTAAACGTGCTCACAACACTTATATTACCCTATAGCTCGGCAAACTCACCTAACACGAAGCCTAGTTTACAATCAAGCACTGAATGCCTTGTGTAGTTTACTGAATACTGCACTGTCAGCTAAAAACAGAATGGTCGCATGGGTATTTGAAGCCCAGTTTCCCCTGACTGGCTCTCTTTCCCACCGCTGTAAAACTGAAAAATCATCAATCAAACCATCATAACTCAAACCATCATAAATGGAATCACCATAAATTAGGGATCTTCTGTAAAACACAGATTGCTTTCTTGTTTGGCTGGATGAGGTGGCCCACACCTGTAATCCCAACATTTTGGGAGACTGAGGCAGGCGGATCACCTGGGGTCAGGAGTTCGAGACCAGCCTGGCCAACAAATCAAAACTCTGTCTCTACTAAAAATACAAAAATTAGCTGGGCATGGTGGCTTGCACCTGTAATCCCAGCTACTCGAAAGGCTGAGGCATAAGAATCACTTGAACCCAGGAGGCGGAAGTTGCAGTGAGCCCACATCGCACCACTGCACTCCAACCTGGGCAACAGAGCGAGACTGTCTCAAAACAAACAAACAAACGAAAAGCCACTTACTCGCCGGGCTCAGTGGCTCATGCCTGTAATCCCAACATTTTGGGAGGCCAAGGCAGAACGATCATTTGAGGCCAGAAGTCTGAGACAAGCTTAGGTAATATGGCAAACCATCCCCACCCCCTCCGTCTCTACTAAAAAATACAAAAAATTAACCAAGTATGGTGGGTGGTATGTGCCTGTAGTCCCGCCTACTTGAGAGGGTTAGGCAGGAGGATTGCTTGAGCCAGGAGGAGGTGAAGGCTGTAGTGAGCTATGAACATGCCGCTGCACTCCAGCCTGGGTGACAATGTGACACCCAGTTTCTTAAAAGAAAAAAAAAAAAAGGAAGAAGCCACTCCACTTGTGCTATCTTCATTGTCCTGTTATTAAATGAGAGACCTGCTTCCCGCAAACTCGGTTACTCCTTTGTCTGCTGGGTCACTAATCCGAAAATCCTCCTTCGTACTTGCCTTATTGACAGGCAATGTTTGTTTTCATTCATCATAATGTTCATGTTTTTCTTTTTTTTAAGATGAGGTCTCGCTCCGTTGTCCAGGCTTGAGTGGTATGATTATGGTTCACTGCAGCTTCCAACTCCCAGGCTCAGGCGATCAGCCCGCATCCGCCTCCCAAGCAGCTGGGACCACAGGTGCTCATCATCACAGCCAGCTAATTTTTTTTTCTAGAGACAGGGATTTACTGTGTTGCTCAAGCTGGTGTCGACCTCCCAGGCTCAAGCAATCCTCCCGCCTCGGCCTCCCAACGTGCCAGGATGAGAGGCGTGAGCAACCACACACAGCCATGAATCATGTTTTCTTTCCGCAGTCTGGGAACTGCAACGGAGAGTCCCACAGATCATGCTTCCGGGATCAAGGGCCTCTCAAGAGAACGACTGACTAAATCACCTTTTGGAGCACACAGGTCTACCCGGGGGCACTGTCTGTTCTGCTCACTCCACAAGAACACCAGGCAGGCAGCTAGGAAACAGAGGGACCCTCTCCCACACAAGGCAGCCATTCTTTCCTCAGCAGGTGGGTGGGCCAGCGCCTAGTTTCATCTGAACATCTGCCAAAATCCAAAGAATTACAGTGCTGTCAGCGGCCTTAAGCGTTGTCATGAACTCAGCCAAAAACCTGTGACTGTGTATGGCTGCGGGCACAACTACGCATCTTCTAGTGATGACCACATGTGCAGGCACACCACAGAACCACAGGCGCAGGAAGAGAGGCAAAGCGTGAGCTGGAAGAACTCACCCACCACAGGGAAAGAAGCAACTCTACAGAGAGACGGCTCTTGCTGTGTTGCCCAGGCTGGACTCAAAATCCTAGGCCCAAGCACTCCTCAGCCTCCCAAAGTGCTGGGATTACAGGCACACGCCACCACACCCAGCTAATTTTTTGTAAGGAGGGGGGTCTTGCAATGTTGCCCAGGCTGGTCCCGAACTCCTGCACCTTGAAAGGTGAGAGTGATCCTCCCACCTCGGCCTCCCAAAGTGGTGAGATTACAGGCATGAGCCACCATGTCTAGCAAAAGAAGGTTTTCATTTTTGTTTTGTTGCCGTTGTTATTTTGTCTTTGTGGGGTTTTTTTTGTTTTTTTTTTGTTTTTTTTGACACAGAATCTGTCGCTCAGGCTGGAGTTTACTCGTGTGTGGAGTGGCACGTGCAGTGGTACAATCTCAGCTCACTGCAACCTCTGCCTCCCAGATTCAAGCGATTTTCCCGAGGCTTTTCAAGCCTCAGCCTCCCGAGTAGCTGGGACTACAGATACCCCCCACCATGCCCAGCTAAGGTTTGTAGTTTTGGCAGAGACAGGGTGTGGCCATATTAGCCAGGCTGCCTCGAACTCCTGACCTCAAGTGATATGCTTGCCTCGGCCTCCCAAAGTGCTAGGATTACAGATGTGAGCCACCATGCCCAGCCAGTTTTTCACTTTTAGAGAGGTGGAGAATCTATCCTAGAGCACACACTTACCCATTGTCCCACAGCTTCCAAAATTCTTTTTTTGTTGTTGTTGAGATGGAGTCTTGCTCTGTCACCCAGGCTGGAGTACAGTGGCATGATCTTGGCTAACTATAACCTCTCCCTCCAGGGTTCAAGTGATTCTCCTGCCTCAGCCTCCCAAGTAGTTGGGATTACAAGTATGTATCACCATGCCCAGCTAATTTTTGTATTTTTAGTAGAGACAGGGTTCTGCCATGTTGGCCAGGCTGGTCTCAAACTCCTGACCTCAAGTGATCCTCCCGCAATGGCTCCCAAAGATTACAGGCATAAGCCATTGCGCCTGACCAGGTTTTCACTCTTAGAGCATGAAGAATCTCCATCCCAGACCACACACTCACCTACCATCCCACAACTTCCAAAGTTCATTTTTTTTTTTTTTTTGAGACGGAGTTTCGCTCTTGTTACCCAGGCTGGAGTGCAATGGCGCGATCTCGGCTCACCGCAACCTCTGCCTCCCAGGTTCAGGCAATTCTCCTGCCTCAGCCTCCTGAGTAGCTGGGATTACAGGCACGCGCCACCATGCCCAGCTAATTTTTTTGTATTTTTAGTAGAGACGGGGTTTTACCAGGATGGTTTGATCTCTTGACCTCCCGGTGATCCACCCGCCTCGGCCTCCCAAAATGCTGGGATTACAGGCATGAGCCACTGCGCCCAGCCCAACTTCCGAAGTTCTAAATGAGCATTCACAACACTAAAGCCTAGATGCCACTCAATTGAGAATGCTTTCGCTGCAACCTTTCTGTTATTTTTACTTCTCCCTTTGAAGGAAGACAAGCTCCCGGAACTCACACAGCTGTCCTGAAATGCATCGCATTTAAGGACACACTTCTGTAGCAGGTGGCGGCTGACTTGTTTTCTCTGCATTTATTTCTATGGCTTTCTGGGTAAAGAGGCAACTGGGGGTGTTGATTACACAGAGGAGGAAGCCGGAGCTAAAACAGCACCAGCTAGCTGGGTAAGAGAAACTTTCAAAAAGCAGAGCTCAGAGTCTACCAGTTACAAGCTATGAACACATCAGACTATGAAACACCAAAATTAGGCGGTGCACCATGGTGCTGCCCTGAAGACCTCTGAAGGTCGGAAGGGATGGGGTTTCCTAACAGTTTTCCATGGTTACGATTCTATTTCTTCTAGGATCCTCTGGCTTGTGACAGCCAAAGCAGCAGCTCAGAATCTGTATCAAAATACAGTACTTCAGAAAATTCCAGAAACCTAAAACGAGTGGAAAAAACTAAAGAAAAACCAGAGCAAAACAGAATGGAGCTGAAAACAGGAAGTCAACGGAGAAACATCAAGGAAACCCAAAGCCGTTTCTTTGCAAAAACTGATGAAACTGATAAACCAGAACCTATTCTCAAAATGAAATACTAAATAATTTAAGGACAAACTAAACAAAAGCCTGAATAAAGTCACGTCCAACAACCATTTCTATTCAACTATCCAGGGAATATTTGACTCGTTAACTGATTTTTTTCTATATCTCTTTTACTTTTATCTTCTGTTTTCTTTTCCTTCTTCTTTCTCTCTTCTTTTTTTCTTTTCTTTCATGGTCTCATTCCATCATCCAGGCTAGAGTACAATGGCACTATCACAGCTCAGTTTTACCTTGACCTCCCGGACTCAGGTGATCCTCCCACCTCCGCCTCACAAGTTGCTGGGACTACAGGCACACGCCACCATGCCCAGCTAATTGTTGGGTTTTTTTTGTTTTTTTAAAGATAGGGTTTCACCATGTTGCCAAGGTTAGTCTTGAACTCCTGGACTCCCAAAGTGCTGGGATTACAGGTGTTAAGCCACCACACCCAGTCCAAAGATCAACAAAATTGACAAGACAGAATCTGTTCTCAGATTCTGTTCTCAGAAAATACTCAGAAATACTCAGAAAATCTAAACGGTTTAAGGATGAACTAAAGAAAAACTTTCATAAACAAAGTAATGTCTAACTATTTCTATTCCAGAGTCCAGGGAATATTATGAGTCATCACAGATTTTTTTACATATAAATTACTTCTTTTTCTTTTTTCTTCTCTTTTCTTTCTTATCTTTTATTTCCTTTTCTTTTTTTCTTTTCTTTCAGAATCTTGCTCTGTCGCTAAGGCTGGAGTGCAGTAGCACCATCATAGCTCACTGCAGCCTCCAACTCCTGCGCTCAAATGATCCTCCCACCTCAGCCTCCTGAATAGCTAGGACCGCAGGTATGCGCCACCACACATGGCTAATTTTTTTTTTTTTTTTTTTTTTTTGTAGAGACAGGGTCTCAGTACGTTGTCTAGGCTAGTCTAGAACTTCTAGCCTCAAATGATTTTCCCTCCTCAGCCTCCCAAAGCAATGGGATTACAGGCATGAGCCGCTGTGTGTTGCCTACTTTTCCTCAAGGTGTCACTGTAAATGGAATCAACAGCCCATAAAGATGAAATTCTAGGCAAGTTGCTTTCTCAACAGCCTTTTGATTTTTGGAATCTCATTCAAGCTGCATTTTGCAATCTTTGAAGAATAATTCCCTATGACGCTGTCTCCAACCATAAGCTAGCTCTGTCAGTGGCATTTGAACCAGAGCAACTCCATCTTGAAGAGGGGCTGGGTAAAATGAGGCTGAAGCCTGCTGGACTGCATTCCTAGGAGGACAGGCATTCTAAGTCACAGGATGAGACAGGAGGTCAGCGCAAGATGCAGGTCATAAACCTTGCTGATCAAACAGATTGCAGTAAAGAAGCCGGCCAAAACCGCCAAAACCGCCAAAACCGAGATGGTAACAAGAGTGACCTCTGCTGGTCCTCACTGCTACACTCCCAGCAGCGTCATGACAGTCACAAATGCCTAGGCAGTGTCAGGAAGTTACCCTATATGGTTTAAAAAGGGGAGGCATGATTAATTCACCTTTTGTTTACCATATAATCAAGAAATAGCCATAAAAATGGGCAACCAGCAGCCCTCGGGGCTGCTCGGCCTGTGGTAGCCATGCTTTCATTCCTCTACTTTCTCAATAAACTTGCTTTCACTTTACTCTATGGGTTTGCCCTGAATTCTTCCTTGCACGAGATCCAAGAACCCTCTCTTGGCGTCTGGATCCAGACCCCTTTCTGGTAACAGCTTCCCTCCACTCTTGTCCTGTCATTGCCAAGACGCCAGCATAACCATGCATACCCAAATACATGCAGGCAGGCTTGCACAGTGTCCCCCTCTGCCTGCCTGTCCGAAGAGATCCCAGGTGCCCGAAGCATTACAAAGGCCTTTCTTCTGTGCCAAGGTCTCTCTGGCCACACCTGTGTGCAACCCCTTTGTTCTGCAAAATGACTCCCAAGGGAATGATTCATCACTGTGAAAACATCCACCAAATTAGTTGTCAACGATTTTAAAAGAACCCTCCACAGTTTGCCCTTCAAATCTCTTTGATGGAGTGCCTCCCCAATAAACACCCAAAATAACTACCTGGAAATTCATGTAATGAGCACACACAACGCGCGTGCTAAGCAGCATGGGTTGCTGGGAGCTGTGGACTTGCACAATGTACCAGGACTGTGGGAGACAACTTCCTTTTTCTATGTCCTGGTGGAAAATGGATTTTTAAACAGGAAGGAGGGCATGAAGGCCAGCGGGGAAGACACTGTACAGAAGAAAGGTCTATTTTTCTTTCTTTCTTTTTTAAAATTGAGACAGGGTCTCACTCTGTCACAAAGCTAGAGTGCAGTGGCACAATCACAGCTCACTGACGCCTCTACCTCCCGAGCTCAAGCAATCCTCCCATCTCAGCCTCTTGAATAGCTGGGAACACAGGTATGTGCCCCCATGCCTGGCTCATTTTCTTTTTCCTATTTGTAGAGGAGGGGTCTTCTTATGTTGCCCAGGCTGCTCTCAAACTTCTGGACTCAAGTGATTCTCTCACCCTGGCCTTCCAAAGCGCTGGGATTACAAGTGTGAGCCACCGTGCCCAGCCCTATTTGGCAAACATATTAAAATATGACCAGGGTCTAACCTTGACAGTTCTGGATTAAGCAGGATGGAAGGGCTCAAGCTAGTCAAACAGACAGTTTTATGTCCTCCTCTCTTCTCTTCTCTCCACCTTATCAGAGAAGGAGCTGGGCATGGTGGTGTGTGCCTGTAGTCCCAGCTACTTGGGAGACTGAGGCAGGAGGATCACTTGAGCCCTGGAGTTTGAGGCTGCGATTGTACTCCAGCCTGGGCTACAGAGCAAGATCTTGTCTCTAAAAAACAAAAGGCAAACAAAATAATCATAATCCCTTGACCTGGCCACCGTATCATCTGAAATAAGAAAAGAAAGGCCGAAAGAACTGCTGAGAGGTGTCCCACAGGGAACTCCTCCATGGGGAGACTCGCCAGACTGGCAACAGCCTCCCACACTGAGCAGCTCTGCGTGGTCTCTCACAGCACAGGAAGGCAGAAACCATCAGCGCAGGAGGCGGAAGGAATTTCCATCCTGGAGCCTGTGCCTCCTCTGCAAGGCATTTTCATCCTCGCCGAAGGTGTTCAGATGGGGTAGAGTGAGTCTCCTGCGTGCCTACTCTGCCATCACAGGGGAACTGCTGGGCGGCTTCCAGTGAATCTAATGGTTTTTATGTGTGTGGTTTTTTGTTTTTTTTGAGATGGAGTCTCACTCTGGCGCCCAGGCTGGAGACAGCTGCACAGTCTCAGCTCACTACAACCTCTGCCTCCAGGGTTCAAGTGATTTGCCTGCCTCAGCCTCCTGAGTAGCTGGTATGACAGGCACCCACGACCACGCCCAGCTAATTTTTGTATTTGGGGGTACAGAGAGGGTTTCGCCATGTTGGCCAGGGTGGTCTTGAACTCCTGACCTCAAGTGATCTGCCTCAGCCTCCCAAAGTACTGGGAGTACAGGTGTGAGGCCGGGCGCCCAGCCTCTGATGGCTATTTATCACGTCTTCTCCTATTCGGATCAAATGCAAATGCCAACTGGACTTCCACTGAAGACCTTACTGGGGAAGCAAAATGTGCATCATCCCATCTCACCCAACACAGCACAGAATGGGAAATGCCAGGAAAACACACCCACCCGGGAAATGGAGCCTGAAAACGCTCCAGAAAGGAGAAGCGTCTTAAAGGTATCGATTGCATTGGTTTCATTCTTCCACAAAGGAACCTTGGAAAACAAGGGGCCTGCCAAGTTTACCCACACATGCGTGGGTGTTACCAACTTTATCCACACACTCAGGTCTCTGTGCAAACACTTCGCTCTAGCACCTGTGTTTCTGTCTTGCTCCTCCGGGAGGATACGAGATTTGCTTCTGGGATTCTAAAGTACATAGGTCAGGCGGGGCGTGGTAGCTCACGCCTGTAACCCCAGCACTTTGGGAGGCTGAAGCGGGAGAATCAATACCAGCCTGGGCAACATAACGAGACTCTATCGCTACAAAAAATTCAAAACAAATAGCCTGGCGTGGTGACACACACCTGTAGTCCCAGCTACTCAAGAGGCTGAGGTGAGAGGATCCCTTGTGGCCGGGAGGTCAATGCTGCAGTGAGACCATGTCACTGCACTCCAGCCTGGGTGTCAGAGTGAGACCTTGTCCAAAAAAAAAAAAGGAGCGAGATAATTTGTTATCTGTCTCTCTGTGCCTGGCTTATTTCTTGAGCATAATGACCTCCAGCTGCATTGACACCATCGCAAATGACAGGACCTGATGCTTTTTACAGGCTGAATAGCACTCCACTGTGTGCAGACCACGTTTTCTCCACCCAGTCATGCACTGATGGGCAGGTAGGTTGTTTCCCTATTTGGCTGTTGTGCCAGTTGTGCTGGAGGGAACCTGGGAGTGCAGGTCTCTCTTCATTGTATGTGGTTTGAACCCACTATATTTGTGGTCCTTCATTCTGGCAGCCATGCAAGACTCAGTGTGAAGGAGCATGAGAGAGACCCCGGAAGTCAACCAAGAAGGGGGATCTTCTAAGAAGCCAGGTCTAACTGGGACGACACTCCAGTACCGCATTAGGAGGATTTCCAGTGTATCCCTGGAGGTGTTAGCATTTTCACGGGGCCTATGGGCTGCCCGTGTCCCCCAAATATCACACACTGGTGCCCTAGCTCCAGCCTGCAGCATGTGACTGTGTTTGGAAATGGGTCCTTGAGGAGTTATCAAGGTAGGATGAGGTCTTAGGGACCCTGACCCAACAGGACTGGTATCCTAATAAGAGGAGGAGGCTGGGCGTGGTGGCTCACACCTGTAATCGCAGCACTTTGGGAGGCTGAGGCAGGAGGATCGCTTGAGGCCAGGAACTTGAGACCAGCCTAGGCAACAGAAAGAGACTCCATCTCTAGGAAAAATACATAGAGAAAAGCTGGGCATGGTGGTGCACGCCTGTGCTCCCAGCTACTCAGGAGGCTGAAGGGGGAGGGTTGCTTGGGCCCAGAAAGCTAAGGCTGCAGCGAGCTATGATGGCGCCACTGCACTCCGGCCTGGCCCAGAGCGAGAGCCTGTCTCTAAAACAATAAAAATTTAAAAAGAGGAGATGAGGACACAGACACAGAGGAATGACCCTGTGAGGACCCAGGGAGAAGACAGCGTCTCCAAGCCCAGGAGCGAGGCCTCAGGAGGAGCCAGCCCTGCCCACACCTGGATCTCAGACCTCCAGCCTCCAGGACGGAGGGGGAAATTCATTCCTATTGAATTAGCCAGTCAGTCTGCAGTATTGTTATGACTGTCAGAGCAAACTAACACAATTATACAGTGCATTCGTTCTCGAAGGGACTCTTACGGCTTCAACCTCCAAAACAGACCAAGAATCCCACCACTCACGATCTCAACATGGTGAAACTCCGTCTCTGCTAAAAATACAAAAATTAGCCAGGCATGGTGGTGCACGCCTGTAATCCCAGCTACTCGGGAGTCTGAGGCAGGAGAATCACTTGAACCCGGGAGGCAGAGGTTGCACTGAGCCAAGGTCGCGCCACGGCACTCCAGCCTGGGCGACACAGTGAGACTGTCTCAAAAAATACAAAGAAAAGTCTGCCAAGCTCTGCGAGATCTGGCCACCAGGGCATCAACCTCCATCTCTTTCCTCAAAGAATCCTGGGATTACAGGCTCTAGCCACCAAGCCTGGCTTCCTCTGTTTTCTTTCCCATCAAGGTGAAATTCACGACAACATAAAATGAATCATTTTAAAATCAACCATCTAGTGTCATTTAGCACATTCACAGTGCTGTGCCACTGTCATCTCAATGTAGTTCCAGAATACGTTCATCCACCCAAAGGAGACCCGATATGCATTCAGCAGTCCTCCCTATTCCTCTCCCTGCTTCTCCGGGAGACCCCGCAGCCAGCGGGCAGCTTTCTCCATCTCGGGATCTGCGTGTTCTGTGTTCCTCTTCATGTTAGAATTTTTTCTTCTTCCTCACTTTCCATCATCAAGGAGAAGAGCGGCAGGTGGGAAGCAAGGTGAGGAGCCCAGGGCCAGTAGCACCTTGCTCAAGATGAGGAAGAAAAGGAGGTCCCTGGAAAACAAGACTTCAAAAGAGGCCAGAGACAAGAGGAATGATGCTGAGAAAGTAAGAAAATATGGCATGGAAAAGTGGAAGAGAACAGAACGGAGAAGCAGAGCTGTTCAGTGCAGAAAGAGGGCACGACGGAGCAGTGCATCGCAGCTGCCTGTCCATGGAGCCTGCTGCGTGGGGTGAACAGAGCCCCATCGAAATCCATCTGTGCTGCCATCACAAAACACGGCAGACTGGGGGCTTAGAGCAGCAGACATTCACTGCTGTCAGTCCTGGAGGCTGGAAGTCTAAGAGGAAGGTATGGGAGACTCAGAGTCTGGTGTGGACCGGCTTCCTAATTCTTAGATGGTGCCACCTCACTGTGTCTTCATATGGCAGAAGAAGCAAGGGAGCTCGCTGGCACCCCTTTTTTAAGGGCACTAATCCCATTCATGAGGCTCTATCTTCACGACCTCTTCACCTCCTAAGAGCCCTGCCTCCTAACACCATCACTGTCGGGATTAAGGTTTTGACATAAGAATCTTGGGGTGAGGGACACAAATATGATGATGGTGGCCCCAGACCTGGCTATGGGACTGGACCCACCACAGTAGAGGACCACGGGGAGGCCACCTGTATAAACAGGCAGAGGGAACCTGTCACACAGACAGAAACATTGGTTTCACCTCCTCACTCCGCGCTTACCAGGAAGTTCCTAAGCACAGCCTTTCCTAACGAAAACTGGTCACAATTCTAAGGAAAGCACTTTCAGCTTTTTGGAAGGAATGCCTTGGGGCTTTCCCTGTATTTCCCCAAAAGTGTTGCTTTTTTTTAACAACCAGAATGCCATCAACATTACTACCTTTTTAAAAGATTATCTCGTTCTCTTTCTTTTTTCTTTTCAACTGTACATATGCGATTTCATCTCCCTTGATATTTTCTTTTTATTTTATTAAGATGGAGTCTCACTCTGTCACCCTGGCTGGAGGGCAATGGTGCAATCTTGGCTCACTGCAACCTCCACCTCCCTGGTTCAAGTAATTCTCCTGCCTCAGCCTCCCGAGTAGCTGGGACTACAGGTGCTTGCCACCACACCCAGCTAATTTTTGTAGAGACGGGGTTTCACCATGTTGGCCAGGCTGGTCTCGAACTCCTGACCTCATGATCCACCCATCTCAGCCTCCCAAAGCACTAGGATGACAGGCGTGAGCCACTGTGCCCGGCCAATATTTTCTTTTCTTTATTTTTGACATAGGGCCTTGTTCTGTGGCCCAGGCCGGAGCACAGTAGAGCCATCATGGCTCACCACAGTCTCCACCTCCTGGGCTCAAGTGATCCTCCTGCCTCAGCCTCCCTAGTAGCTGGGACTACAGGTGCATGCCACCACACCCAGCTACTTTAAACAAATGTATTTTTAGAGATGGGGTCTTGCTATATTGTCCAGATGGATCTTGAGCTCCTGGGTTCAAGCGATCCTCCCACCTCAGCCTGGGTGACAGAGACCTTGTCTCAAAAAATAAAAATTCAAGGGAGGCCAGGTGTGGGGGCTCACGCCTGTAATCCCAGCACTTTGGGACACTGACGTGGGAGGATCACTTGAGCCCAGGAGGTCGAGGCTGCAGTAAGCTGTGATTGCACCACTGCAACCCAGACTGGGCGACAGAGTGAGACCCTGTCTCTAAAAAAAAAAACGAAAAACAAAGAAAATAACACTAATGTTGGCATGGCGGGGCTTCTGCCCATAGAGAAACTAATGTACATACTGTACCCAGCTAGTACTTGGCATCAGTGAGTGTCATAAAGAACAACTGCTGATAATGCCATCATCCATTCATTTGTTCGCACACAGAGTGACCAGCTTGTCCCTGTCTCTGCCTGGGACTTTCCTGGCTAACACTGAAGGTTCCTCACCTCAGGAAACCCCAGGCACATGAGGCGGGCTGCTCTCTGCATTCACGCAGTGGATGGTCTCAGGCACACACTAAGTGCCAGGTCTGTTCTGTGGATGTGGGAGATGAAAGTGACCCCAACACACAGAGGTCCCCACACTCTTGGCATTCATGTTCAAGCAGGGGAGGCAGGCGGAATGCTTGAGCCTAAGAGTTCAAGACCAGCCTGAGTAACACAGCGAGATCCCGTCTCTTTTATTTAAAAAATAAGTCCTGCACCTGTACCCCAGAACTTATAATTAAATTACATTTTTAAAAATAAAATGAGATAAACAATGAAGAGGAGAAACCGACAGGACTTCTATACTTGGAAGTGTTCTCTGATGCGTAATATTTGATCTCATCTCTTGACATTCGTGCAATGCACTGAAGTGGAAACTGTCATTCACTCATGCATGAGCTAGTTTCACACAGGGCGCCCACGCCAGATAAATAAGATTAAAGGGCTGAGCTCCACTTTCTGTGTATTGTTAGGCCACCAACAGCACTCCTAATTGCTCTATCAACACTGCCCACAAGGCTGCTGATTTATGCACACAGTAAAATCTCACCAGTTCAGATGCCACTCGTTCCAGCAGCATGCTGGTGTGATAGGGTGGGGATGCCGTGGACTCAATGTCTGTGCCTCCCCAAAATTCCTGTGTTAAAATCCTGACCTGTAAGGTGATGGTGTCAGGAGCTGAGGCCCTAGGGAGGTGATGAGGTCATGAGTGTGGAGCCTCATGGATGGGATCAGTGCCCTCATAAAGGGACCCCAGAGAGCTCCCCGCCCCTCCACCATGTGAGGACACAGTGAGAAGCACCATCTGTGAATCAGGCAGCAGGTCCCCACCAGACAACCAACTCTGCCACGCCTTCATCTTGGACCTCCAGCCTCCGAGAACTGTGAGCAATAAATGTCTGTGGTTTGTAAGCCACCCAGTTGATGGGGTTTTGCTACAACAACCTGAATGGACTGACTTGGGGCATTAATAAGAGCCCAGCAACAAGGAGAGGAAAGGAAATTCTGGCCAAATCACGAGAACCAAGGACAGCAGAAACCTACCAGTATAAGCACTTTAGATCTGAGAACCATGATCATTAATTATTAAGATCTCCTGGCTCTTAAGAAAATAAAATATTTTCAGATTGTATAGGTGTGAAAGTTTTTTTTTAAAAAAAAAAAAAAGCATCTAGATGGGCGCGGTGGCTCACACCTGTAATCCCAGCACTTTAGAAGGCCAAGACGGGCGAATCGCCTGAGGTCGGGAGTTTGAGACCAGCCTGACCGACATGGAGAAACTCCCTCTCCATTAAAAATACAAAATTAGCCGGGCATGGTGGAACGTGCCTGTAATCCCAGTTACTCAGGAGGCTGAGGTAGGAGAAACGCTTAAACCCAGGAGGCAGAGGTTGCAGTGAGCTGAGATCACACCATTGTACTTCAGCCTGGGCAACAAGAGCGAAAAAAAAAGTATCAAGCAAGATGGAGTGGTCTGCGGTGGGGGAATTCATTCTGCCCCATGGTTTACAGGGTGGTAGCTGCCCAAATCCACACACTGGGTGAAACTGCACAGAACTCTACACGTACACACGCTCACAAACAGAAGCCAGTGCGATGGCTCATGCCTGTATACAATCCCAGCACTGTGGGAGGCTGAGGCAGGAGGCTCGCTTGAGGCACCAGGAGTATGAGACCTGGTCAACATAACAAGACTCTGCCACTCAGCACATTAGCCAGGTATGGTGATGCCTGCCTGTAGTTCCAGCTACTTGGGAGGCTGAGGTGGGAGAATCGCTCGAGACCAGTAGTTCAAGGCTGGAGCGGGCCAAGATTGCGCCACTGCACTCCCGACTGGGCGACAGAGTGAGACCCTGTCTCAAAAACAAACAAAAAAAAAGCTGAACGAGGTGTGTGTTCTCTTTAATAGGGACAGACCAATGCCAATAACAAGGTTCTGACATTGTCCCACAGCTATGAAGAAGTCACCGTGGGGAAGCTGGCTGAGGTGCATGAGACTCCAGGTCCTGTTCTGGAATCTGCTGTGAGTCTGTATTTCAAAATACATACACTGTTAATAGAGATCTGGGAACTTTGGGATCTTACTCAAAGAAACCGACTAGGACAGGTTGTTAGTATTTCCCTTTTTTTTAGATGAGTCAGTGCAGAAGTAGGTTGAGAAAAGGAAAATGAAATGTGGATCCAAGGACTGGCCACTGTCACCTGAATTACCTCCCTCCTGGCAGGCTAACACCGGGGCTAACACCAGGAGAAGCGAGCACTGGCTCGTAGATGCCAAATGATTTGATAAGGACATTTTTGGAATAAAACCTAAGTATTTTTTATCTGATACATAGAGAAAGTAATTCTCAGGTGGTCATCATAAGTAGGAAAGCTGATCAGATAAGGCTGGCTGACGGTTGCACAGAGAGTCGTCCTCTTCTCTCTAAGTAGTGTAAGTTTCTCATTTCCAAAATATAATTTTTTTCATTTTATTTTTTAGAGAGAGGATTTCAGTCTATCGCCCAGGCTGGAGGGCAGTGGTGCGATTATAGTGAGCCTCTTGCCTCAGATTCCCAGGTAACGAAGATTACAGGAGGTACACGCCACCATGACCAGCTATTATTACTAGCTTTTTGTAAGAGATGCAGGTCTCGCTATGTTGCCCCAGATGGTCTGGAACTCCTGGCCTCAAGCCATCCTCCCACCACGACCTCCCGAATAGCTAGGACTACAGGCACGTGCCCCTGTACCTGGCCCTCAATTTTCTTTTTTTAAAGCACAATTGTTCTCTCCCATAGGAACAAGCATGGCTCGGTTATGTGAACAAGAAATTTGAATAACCAGATTAGAAACCATTTTTTCCCCTAAGGAGTAGTATGGCTGTTCTGATGCAAAGTTCCTAAAACTATTAAATCAGCCTTTAGACCAGACATACTCCAGAATCCCTTCATGCACAGAAAAGAAAAAAAAAATCCCATTATCAGATTTTTCACAACTGTAAACTTCACATTCTTCCTAGCTACCTGAACTTGAGGAAAACTGGTCAATCTTTTTGTTTTCCCTCCAACACCCAAGGCTGGAGTGCAGTGGTACGATCTCTGCTCACTGCAACCTCCACCTCCTGGCTCTGCTTCAGCCTCCCAAGTGGCTGGGATTACAGGTGCCCACCACCACATTTGGCTAATTTTTGTATTTTTTCAGTGGAGACAGGATTTGGCCATGTTTATCAGGCTGGTCTCGAACTCCTGAGCGAAAGTGATGCACTTGCCTTGGCCTCCCAAAGTGCTAGGACTACAGGCATGAGCCACCATGCCCAGCTTGTGACTGGCTCAGAAAATAGGATTGCTCAACTGGCAGTCCGAATAGAGATCCCCTCGGCCCACTCCTCAAAAAGTTCAGTACTCCTGTGGGGTACTTGTTCGGGGCCTGAGAGAATTAGGAATGAGGAGAAAGAGCACTTAAAAGCAGACTTATGTTCCTGCAGTGACAACTCAGGATGAAGAGAAGTCACGTCCACCCAGACTGGTTCCAAGTCCAGACTGAGACTCCAGCTCGCCCCTCACTCTTCCCCATCACGCCTTATAAAACGCTCCAAAGCTGCTGGAGATTGTGGCTCAGAGACACAATTGCAAAGGCTCTAAAGGGTTTAAGATTTTTTTTAATTTATTCTAATTTTTTTAGGTGAATCACTCTCAGATTATTCTTTAACCAACAATAAAGAAAGGGGCTCGGATAAAAGGCTGTAGATAATGCCACCAAAGCTGTGAAGTTGTCATGAGAGTGTTCCAGATATGTGTGCGCACACACACACACACCGGGTCCTGGTCCCCTGTTGTCCAACGAGTGTGGAATACCTAGTTCTTCTGTCACACCCTTGGAGCCCACAGGAAGTTATCCTTGAGAAAGGAGCATCATCCTCATTAAGAGAGTACTGACTGGACTGAGAAAAAAAAAACAATGCTGACTTCCTCACTTAGCCAGCTTAGTCCCCAGAGGCAGTGACACTCTCTTTTTAAGGATGAGGTTACCCGCTAGGCACCCTAAGCTGACTTGACGTCAAACTGAGTGGTCCCCTGTGGCACCAGAACCCCTCACCTCTGCCGCCCTCCTGCCCACATCCTGCTCTCTAACCCAGCCTCCAGCCTGGGGAGCTGGGGCGCTCCACCCTTCCCAAGGGACCCATGTGGGCACCCCCAAAGAATGATGAACGATGGTGCTGAGTGCCAAGGAACAGCTGGACCTCATCAATTTTCCACTGTTGAGTTGTATTTCCACCTACTGTGGCAGCTGCACTAGTCAGGTTCCTGCCCCGCCCTTCTTTCCCCGAAAAGCACACCCTGCTCTCAGATTAGCCCAGGACAGCTTTCAGGGGACCAAGAGAAGGGGCAAGGCAGAGAGAGAGAAGGGAGGGAGACAGAAACAGAGACAGAGAAACCAGGACAGGAAGGGGACCGGAGAGAGACAGAGACAGAGGAGAAATGCAGAGAGACAGGAACAGAGAGACAGAAAGAGGGGGAGAGAGACAGAAACAGAGAAAGAGAGAGATAGAAAGAGACGGGGAGGGAGGGAGAGGTGAAAGGGAGAGGGCCTCCTCCCACTCTGTCCTTCCAAACTCGGGCTTTCCTCGTGGGCCCTTCCTTCCTCAAGGCCTAGGTGGCAAAGAGGTCACTGAAGGAAGCGAAGTCTCCTCTTCCTCAGCGGTTCTGAAGGCACCTGAGCTATGCCCGCTGGTCTTCCTAAGCCAGAAACTATGACCTCGAGTCCTCCTTAGGCTTCCCAGCCCAGCTTCCTCCTTTCCAAATGAGAGGACAAACAGGAGGCAGAGGGCCTGAGACCTCCTGCCCCAGCAACACACTCCCCAAGAAGGCACAGGCGGACCGGTGCTAACTGTTTAAATCCAGCGCCCACGTTCGGTTGGGACATTCTGACACACTCAGGGCTGCCCCATAAATAGCGCGTGTCCGGATCCAAGCGCACAGAGAACTCGAAACCTCTATGTCAAGCTGCCCATTCGGGGTTAAGTTCAAAGGCAGAGGACAAAGGAAACGGAGAAAGTCTCCAATATAAGAATTACCCACTTCAGACACACGAGACCAAAAGCACACGTAGTGTCAGGAAATGTTAGGATCTGTCCCCAACGCCACCGTCCAAGTCCCCACAGAGCCACAGGACACTTGTCCCCCGGAGCCCAGCTGCTCCCGAAGCCCGTGGAGAAATGTCTACATTCCCCACCGAGGACCCTGCCGCTGGGCACAAGGGGAGGCTGGCCTGGGGGAGGCCCGCTGGGGCCTTCAGATCTCACGCCCATGTCCCTGGGGCGGCTGCCTGGGAGGGCGAACGAGGTCCCCCAGGCGAGGTGACCCGCAGGAAGTTTTGTGACGTCGGGCGGCCCAGGCCCCGGGGTGCTGTGTGTGCTGGGGGTGGAGGGTGGCCTCCGAGAGGAGCCGTCGGAGTTCCAGGGAAGGCACCGGCCGGTCGGGGAATCTGCCTGGGCTGGGGGGTGTGCTCCACTTCTCCAAGCACCCCCCGGTGAGACCCAGGGCGCAGGGGCAGCCCCGAACGGGGACCCCGAGCCGGAGCGACGGGGCAGGGACCTCCCCATGAGGCCGGCACCCAGGGCCCTTTGTCCTACGACAGCGTCCCGGTCGCGCCCCGCGCCCCTGCGGGCCGACTCCCCGCGCACACTCACCCACGGTGGCCAGCGTGTCGAAGTCCTGCAGCCGGTAGGCGGGCGACTCTGGCGACCGCGCCTCGGGGCTGGGACGACAGAGTGCGGGCGCCCCGTCGGGGGTCCCCCCCGCCACCTCTCGGGGGTCGCTCTCCTCCGCGGCCGCCTGGGCCAGCCCGGGCGCCTCCATGTGGACGCACTCAGGTCCGGGACGCCGGGCCGGGCCGGAGCGCTCAGGGAGCTGGGATTCCCGGGAGGCAGCCTCGGAGGGCGGCGCGGCGGCGGCGGCGGCATCAACGGAGGCTCCCCATGCGCGCCCTCGCCTCCCGGTGCGCGTCCCGGCTCGGCTGTCGGAGTGGCAGGGACAATGGCTGGGCGGTGCTCACCGCACAAACATCAGCAGCCCCGGGTGGGAGCAGCCGCCGGCCTCGGGGGGCGGGCACGGAGCGCCAGGCGGCGACGGGGAAGGCGGGGGCCGCGGCTCGTGCTGGGGGGGCGAGGCGGGGGCCCTGCGCATTCCCGAAGTCGCGTCCGCAGCCTCCTTCTGCTCAGCTGCTGCGTGGGCGCTGATGGGGCGGGCGGAAGCCGCCTGGGCGTGACCGCGCCTCTCCCCGCCCCCACCCGGCCGCGGGGCTGGGGGCGTCGCCTTCGCGCGCGCTCCGCCTCCGCCGCGACCCCGCCCAGGAGCCCGAGACCCGGACTTGCGGGTGGCTCTGGCCACGGAGGGTAGGCGCTGCGCTGGCCTCTTCGCTCCCGGGGCGCCCCTGGGGTGGCACCCAGGCCGACCTCTCCCTGGAGACGCGCAGGCGGGCCACCCGGCTCGCTGCGCCCAAGCCCGTAAGATGGGGAGGCGAGAGGGCCGGGGGACCCGGAGGGCCCGGGAACAGGGAGTGCGTGGCTGAGCAAAAGTGAAGTTCAGAAATAAAAACTGAAATTGGCGTTTCGTGAGAAGAGGGGCTCTGATTCGCCTGGCTCCTTAGGAGGCGCGCTGCGCGCGGATCTCCAAGAGGGGCTGCGGGATCTGGGGGACGAGGTCAGTGTCCGGGTTTTGCTGTAGGACTCTGGTGATTCCAGATTTCTACTTGGAAGGGCCGGGGAAGGGTGGGTCTGACCTGGTGCGTTTCTTTGCAGCTTCCTGTGGATCTAGAATTCTTTCCAAATAAACATTTTAAAGAACTAGGGAAAGGCAAATCTGAGAGATCGCCCGACCAAATGTAGCACGTGAAACTTGATTGGCCACTGGTTTAAACACCCAGGCGACAACTCGTTAAAGAATTGTGCAGACGCATTTCAATTTTAGAGACACATAGATTTTTTTTTTTTCTGGCTTAAGTGTGGCTCAGGCAATACTTGGACATACTTATATTTTAAAACCCTATGTATGGGGATTTGAAATGAAAATATAACTGGACATTTGGGCACCCCTTTCCTTAGGAAAATACAGACAGTGCTTCAGCGTGCGGGCCCGGCATGGCCTGGACGCTGCGCTCCTGACCTGCCACCAGGGCGGCCCGGGCTGCAGGTTCGCGGAACACACTTTGAGCAGCAAGGGGTCAAACTGCAAACCCCCTTATTTTGAGGAATCTCAGCGATTCTACGACTGGAGGGCATCTCCAGTCCCTCAGTCCTCTGGTCAGGGGGCTTTCCGAGAGGCAAAGAGGCCTCTAAGTCAGAATGGACACATTTTTAAGGGGACCAGGCCGAGCCATTTTGCGCAGCTATCAGGGAGGGGGCTTCAGGAAGTCTGAACGCGGCTCGGTTTGGATTTCTGGCCCCTGGCTGCCAGCCTCGCCTCAGCCCGCACCTGCATTTTGTGGGTGGCATTTCTCCGCCGGGGTGACACCCGCTCTCCATGCTCTGCAAAATCCTGAGCTGGAATGCAAAACACGTGCGACACTAGCAGGCTCCCGCCATCCCCAGAGCCTGGTTAGGACAGGGCACAGCCCTGCCAAGCCCTGCCTGGCCGAGGGGTTCAGGGCCAGCCAGGAACTTGCACTCAGGACAAGTTCGTGTTTCCCCGCGGAACGCGCGCCCTCTCTGCGAGGGCCTCATCTTGGAAACCCAAGGTTGCAGGCTCATAAAGTCCTTTTAATCAAGGCCCGGGTTTCACACCCAATTAAGCACGTGTCTTTGCCTGCAAATTGCACCCAGGAAAAAGTGTGGCACAGAATTGCAGCGTTAAACTCTGTTGGGGCTGCTGGTTGGTCTGATTCCACCGATCCCACCCTGACCTTGACCACATAGCTACCTCTTCTTACAAATATGGCCTGCATGTTGCACATCTTGCTTCACAAAGCAGCTTTCATCTGGAAGGGTCATAAAAATCCTTGAGAAACCACAGCCTATTACTTGAGAGACAAAAAAGGAAAATCCCTGTGAGTTAGGCATGGAAGGGTCATTACTGCCTTAATGAGGCAGCGTAATTTTTCGGTGGAGTCAGGAAATGCTGAACTCTGCCATTCTGGAGGAATGAGTCCCCAACCCAGTGAACTATAAATTCAATACCATGATAGGTGCAGGTGTTGTTAAATATGAAAGGAATCAAAATTGTACCATCTGGCCGAGCGCAGTGGCTCACACCTGTGATCTCAGCACGTTCAGAGGCGCAGGGGTTTGAGATCAGTCTGGGCAACATTGGAAACCCCCCTCCAATCTCTACCAAAAAACTTTTTTTCACTAGTCAGTTGTGGTGGTGCTCACCTATAATCCCAGCACATTCAGAGACGCAGGCGTGAGGATGCCTTGAGCCCAGGAGGTCAAGGCTGCAGTGAGCTATGACTGTGCCACTGCCCTCCAGCCTGGGCAACAGTGAGACCACCTGTGAAGGGAGCTGATCACTCTTTAAGCATGTATACTGTATGTGTGTGTTTGTGTATGTATGTGTGTATATATAATGTATATATAATATCAATTACATACAACATATACTGAGTTAAATATATGTTATATATTTGTGTATATGTATGTGTATATATTTTGCATAAATGATGTATAAAATATATATATTTCTATATATGTCAAGATAAAACTTTTTTCTATTTTTATTTTTTACTTTTTCATTTTTATATATCGAGGAGGTACAAGTGTAGATTTTTTGTTTCTCAGTAATTTTGCTTAAGATAATGGCCTCCACTTCCATCCATGTTGCTGCAAAAGAGATATTTCATTCTCTTTTACAGCTGCATAGTATTCCATGGTGTGTGTGTGTGTGTGTGTGTGTGTGTGTGTATAAAACATATTCTTGTCCAGGTGCGGTGTTTCACGCCTGTGATCCCAGCACTTTGGGAGGCCAAGGCGGGTGGTTCACCTGAGGTTAGGAGTTCAAGACCAGCCTGGCTGACATGGTGAAACCCCGTCTCTACTAAAAATACAAAAATTAGCTGGGCATGGTGGCGGGTGCCTGTAATCCCAGCTACTAGGGAGGCTGAGGCAGGAGAATTGCTTGAACCAGGAGGCGGAAGCTGCGGTGAGCCGAGATCATGCCACTGCACTCCAGCCTGAGCAACAAGAGCAAGACTCTGTCTCAAGAAGAAAACAAAACAAACAAACAAAAAAACCATTTTCTTTATTTAGTCATCCATTGGTGGACACTCAGGTTAGTTCTATATCTTTGCTATTGCGAATAGCACTGTGATTGACATACAGGTGGTGAGGCATAGTGGCTCATGCCTGTAATACCAGAACATTGGGAGGCCAAGGCAGGTGAATCACCTGAGGTCAGGAGTTCAAGACCAGCCTGACCAACATGGTGAAACCCCATATCTACTAAAAATACAAAATTAGCCGGGCATGGTGACACACGCCTGTAATCCCAGCTACTTGGGAGGCTGAGGCAGGAGAATTGCTTGAACCCAGGAAGCAGACATTGCAGTAAGCTGAGATCACACCATTGTCCTCTAGCCTGTGCAACAAAGCGAGATTCCATCTCAAAAAATAAATAAAGTGCAGCTGTCTTTCTGATATGATGATTTCCTTCCCTTTGGGTAGATACCCAGTAGTGGCATTACTGGATTGAATGATAGTTCTATTCTTAGTTCTTTGAGAAATATATATACTGAGATAAAAAATAAGAAAGTAGGCAGTTACTATCGCAAACTTTACGATTTACATATATGTATAAAAAACATGTAAATATATATTCTAGTATATTTTATAGAATATATTCTAGTGTGTATATATATGAAGTGTGTAGCCACCTTCACAGACATATATACACACATACATATATATGTATTCTGAGTTAAACATATATATTATATATGTATATGTGTGTGTGTATGTATATATTTATGTTGCAACTTATCAACCTAAACATATGCTTCAGCTTCCTTTTTGATCTGCCATCTGTGGTGGAGCTGCCACCAAAATGCAGATGTTTGTGAAAACCCTAAAAAGGAAGACCATCACCCTGAAGGCTGAACCCTTGGATACGACAGAAAATGTAAAGGCCAAGATCCAGGATAAGGAAAGAATTCCTCCTGATCAGCAAAGACTGATCTTTGCTGTAGAGCAGCTGGAAGATGGACGTACTTCGTCTGACTGCAACATTTGAAAGGAGTCCACTCTTCATCTTATGTTGAGACTTTGTGGTGGTGCTAAGAAAAAGAAGAAGTCTTACATTACTCCCAAGGAGAATAAGCAGAAGAGAAAGAAGGTGAAGCTGACTGTCCTGAAATATTATAAGGAGGATGAGAATGGCAAAATTAGTGCTGTTCTGATGACTGTGGGGCTGGAGTGTTTATGGCAAGCCCCTTTAACAGACATTATTGTGGCAAATGTTGTCTGACTTACTGCTTCAACAAACCAGAAAACAACTAACTGTGTATGAGTTAATAAAAGACATGAACTAAACAACAATAGAAACATATGCTTCAGAAATACAGAGTGCCTCAATACTTTGTTATTTGACCGAGCTGGAAGAGGTCTTCCCAGGGCATCTGGAAAGGGGTTCTCCAAGCAATATAGTGATGGATTCCTGTCTAGATTGAGCCAGGGATGGATATACCCACCTATGATTTGGTCTTAGAAGGCAGGCAGGGAATTCTGATAGATGTTTAGTTACAGTAACACGGTTTCAAATTTCAGTACTCAGATCTTATCATAATTACGGTAATGCCCTTGGTTGAGTGCCAACTGTGTTCCAGGAAAAGAACATGTCTTTTCTCATGCTCAACATAATTCGTTCTCATTTTCTCAGATGAGCCATTTATTGGGGCTTGAGTATTTTCATGCATCATTGAGACATCCCCAATGCCTAGCATGTTCCTTACAAGGATTGATTCACTGTTGTTAGCTTTGCAATCTTTCCTTCTTGTTTTGCTCCTTGTCACAGGATGGTACCATCATGGTTTTGTTTTGGCTTTACATGTTTGGACTTTGCTATAGCCTAGGAGTTGGCTACATTCCAGTACAATCCTCTGTACTTCTGCCTCTGCTGATGGGGCCAAGCCCAGTGTGACTAATCAAGGATGATGAAATTGATTTTATAATCAATTTTTATTTTTGAGACAGAGTTTTGCTCTTGTTGTCCAGGCTGGAGTGCAATGGCGCTATCTCGGCTCACTGCAATGTCCACCTCCTGGGTTAGTGATTCTCCTGCCTATACATACATTTGTGTATGTATAACCACGGTTATCAGAGACCTGCTGTGGTCTTAGCCCAGCTGAAACACCATCATTCCCAGTTTTAGAAGTCACCTTCTCTGCCATTTTTCAGGCCTTAATGTCCAACAGGGCTGGGCGTGGTCACTCATGTTTGTAATCCCAGCACTTTGGGAGGCCAAGGCAGGCAAATCACTTGAGGTCAGGAGTTCAAGACCAGGCTGACCAACATGGTGAAAACCCATCTGCACTAAAAATACAAAATTAGCCGGGTGTGGTAGTGCATGCCTGTAGTCCCAGCTACTTGGGAGCCTGAGGCAGGAGAATCGCTAACCCAGGAGGTGGACATTGCAGTGAGCCGAGATAGTGCCATTGCACTCCAGCCTGGACAACAAGAGCAAAACTCTGTCTCAAAAATAATAATAGTAATAATAATAATGGCCCATGGGACACCTTCTAAAAACAGCTTAAACTTTACTTGTTGAAGGAGGGCCCTGATCCTACGCACCTGTGTTTTCAAGCTGGACAACATCTTCAGGCTGAGGCTCACTTAGAAATATCCTCTTGGATTGCTTGAGGCCATGAGTTTGAGACCAGCCTGGCAGACATGGTGAGACTGCGTCTCTACAAAAAAATTAAGCATTAGCCAAGCCTGGTGGTACACACCTATAGTCCCAGCTACTCAGGAGATGGGAGGATCACTTGGGCCCGAGAGGGCGAGGCTGCATGAGCCGTGATTGTGCTATTGCATTCCATTCTGGGCAACAGAGTGAGACCCTGTCACAAAAAAAAAAAAAGCCAACAAGATTATGTCCTTTGCAGGGACATGGATGGAGCTGGAGGCCATTATCGTTAGCAAAGTAACACAGGAACAGAAAACAACATACTGCATGTTCTCTTTATAAATGGAAGCTAAATGATGAGAACGCACAGATGTGTAGAGGGAGCAATAGACACTGGGGCATTTTGGAGAGTGGAGGGTGGGAGGAGGGAGCAGATTGGGAAAGATAACTAAGGGCCCCAGGCTCCATACCCGGATGGTGAAATTATCTGTACAACAAGCCCCCGTGACACAAGTGTACTTATGTGAACACGTACCTCTGAACTTAAAGCTAAAAGAAAACAAGACAAAACAAACAAAAAGCAACTTTTGAAAAAAATGAAAAATTATAGAACTGTCCTTTCTTCTGAGTAACATGAAATTTTCCATGTGTGTATTATACTGTTTCCAAGTTAGAGGGTCTTGAATTCTAAATGGGTTTATAGGGATTGATTCATCCATAGTGAAACCCTGGGTGGTCAAATATTATAGTTGGACAGAACATCATTTAGTTAAAATTCATAACATAAAACAAAACCCTAAGCCACTCTTTCTATGAACTGAAGTTTTAAAAATCTGCAAACATAGAATGCAGTCAAAGCAATTTTATTCATGTATCAAGCTCTGACTTCTAAAAATAATGTTTCTAAACATGCCTGTTTATTTGGAGGCTTTTCTTGAGCGATTCCAAAGAAAATTCGATAGAAAGCATTGAGGATGCAATCGTTGTCTTCGCTGGTAACCATTCATTAGGAAATGCCTAGATGAGCCTGTAATTAATGTGGCCTGAGTTTCCTCTGCATCCAAGAGATCCACGAGTGTTTTTACCTCTGGGGTGCTGGTGAAGTTTCGGGAAAATGTACACTATGGTATTGAAGGAAGGCAGGTGAACACTTTTTCCAAAGGGATAAACAAAAGCACCAGAAAGAAAAACCTTCTTCCAAAGGGAAGCTGATGGCATGTGTTTGTGGTGTTGTTGAACTGGATTGCCAGATTGGAAGGTCACAGGTAACATTTTACTCAAAGAACACTAGTAATGATGTGTAGGGAAGTAACCCAGTAAGCACGATGACCTAAGAGCGAATGAATCATCGGGTGGCTGCAGTGGCTCACACCTGTAATCCCAGCACTTGGGAGGCCAAGGCAGGAGCATCGCTTGAGCCTAGGAGTTTAAGACCAGCCTGGGCAACACATACCAAGACCTCATCTCTACAAAAGAAAATTGTATTTAGCTGGATGTGGTGGCACTTGCCTATCATCCCAGAGACTTGGGAAACTGAGATGGGAGGATCAGTTGAGGCCGGGAGTTTGAGAGCAGCCTGGGCAACATAGTGAGACCCCTTCTCCATTTCAAAAGGAAAAGACAGTAAGTTAACCATGGGCACCCACCATTGTGTTCTGTACTAGGTTAATGAGGTTTCCTTTAAATAGTTACATCCCTATAATCTCAATGTGGGAAAGCAAAGAAGTGTGTGAAAATTCTTAACTGAGTCTCCTACATTCTACAATATACGACACTGGCCTTGTTATTTGGAATTCACTTGGGTCAGACCCTTTTTATATTTAGTTATTATTTTGAAGATACGGAGTCTTGTTCTGTTACCCAGGCTAAAGGGCAGTGGTGTGATCATGGCTCACTGCAGCCTCAAACTCCTAGGCTCAAGTGACTCTCCCACCTCAACCTCCCAAGTAGGTTTGGATTACAGGTGCACGCCACCATGCCTGGCTAATTTTTTATAAAGTTGGGGTCTCGCTGTGTTTCCCAGGCTGGTCTCAAACTTGTGAACTAAAGTGATTCTCCCGCCTCGGCCTCCCAAAGTGCTGGGATTATAGGCATGAGCCACCGCGCCCGGCCTGAATTAGATCCTTTTACTTCTCTTTCTGCTGATGGCTAGTCCCTGACGCTTGCAATTAACACAAAGGGCAGCATAGTAACGTGAGAACAATCGTTAACACATCAAGTCACACTATGTCTCTAAAAGTAACAAAGAAGTTTCGACCACTTTCTATTTTGGAAAAAGAGCTGATTTAGATTCTCACCTTCCACGATACCTAAAAATACCACAAATATATCACAAGAAAAGAAACTGACATAAAGACCAGAAGAATTAAGCTGAAATTGAGGAGCATAAATTAACCTTGAAACGATGAGACTGAAGGAAAAACAATGATGCCAGTTGCCCGGTCACTGTGGGTTCCAAAGGACTTTCTAAGCTTCATAGAGCTGGAACTTGGGGGGTGAAGATGAATAGATCTGACTACCTAAAAACGTCAAGACAGTTGTTGAAACATAAAACAGAATGAAAGCACTTTTACAATGAGCTTACAAAGTGCATGAGATGAAAGGCCAGACTGGGCCAGGTGTAACAGCTCCCACTTGGAATCTCAACGTTTTGCGAGGCCAAAATTGGAGGATCGCCTGAGCCTTTGAGTTTGAGACCAGCCTCAGTGACATAGTGAGACCCCATCTCTACAAAAATAAAAATGAAAAGAATTAGCTGAGTGTGGTGGTGTGTGCCTATAGTCTCAGCTACTCGGGAGGTTGTGGTGGGAGAGTCACTTGGGCCCAGGAGGTCAACGCTGCAGTGAGACCTGACTGCACCACTGCACTCCAGTATGGGAGACAGAGCAAGACCCTGTGAAAGAAAAAGAAGGAAGGACGGACGGGAGGGAGGGAGGGAAGCTGTCAAAGAAATGCAGCTAAGGACGAATGTGGCAGTTGTTTCTTTGAATCTACCAAACACTAGGAAGCTGAAGTGTTCCATACTCATGACAGGATTCATATACACTTCCGGTTGTAATGTTAATTCGGACCAAGCTTAGGGCGTTAGAAGTAATTATTATGCGTTAGTTCACTCACTTTATATCTAGTAATTTATTTTTCATAACTGAACTCTAGAATACAGCAAAAGTTTCATCGTTATAATTACCTTTTTAAAATTTATTTACTTATTTATTTATTTAGATACTCACTCTATTGCCCAGGCTGGAGTGCAGTGCCGCAGTCATAGCTCACTGCAGCCCTAACTCCGAGGCTC
Source organism: Callithrix jacchus (assembly GCF_049354715.1). Classification (NCBI taxonomy): domain Eukaryota; kingdom Metazoa; phylum Chordata; class Mammalia; order Primates; family Cebidae; genus Callithrix; species Callithrix jacchus. Next base: position 3,850,482 of record NC_133524.1, read on the forward strand.
AAGCAATCCTTCCACCTCAGACTCTTGAGTAACTGGGACTACAAGCATGCACCACCACACCTGGCTTTTTTTTGTTGTTTTTAGACGGAATCTCACACTGTCACCCTGGCTGGAGTGCAGTGGTGCAATCTCGGTTCACTGCAATCTCCACCTCCTGGGTTCAAGTGATTCACCTGCCTCAGCCTCCCAAGTAGCTGGAATTACAGGCACCTGTCATCATGCCCAGCTAATTTGTTGTGTTTTTAGCAAAGATGGGGTTTTACTATGTTGGCCAGGTTGGTGTCAAACTCCTGACCTCACGATTCCCCCACCTCGGCCTCCCAAAGTGCTGGGATTACAGGCACGAGCCACCACGCCTGGCCCTACACCTGGCTAATTTAAAAAAAATTTTTAGTAGAGATGAGATCTTGCCATGTTGCCCAGGCTGGTCTAGAACTCCTGGACTCAGGTGATCCTCACAAAGTGTTCAAATGACAGGGACGAGCCACCGTGCCCAGCCTAGTTCCCCATTATTCAACTCCGTTCGTTCGTTTGTTCGTTAGTTTGTTTGTTTCTTAAGGCCAGTCAAATTTGGCAGTGGGGCAAGGCAATGCCTTCAGCACCTTAAACTAGGAGAAGGCATGCATTTCTGCTGGTTTGTTTATGTGAGGAAATCCTCAAACTCTTCATAAACAGTGAACAGAGTGAGAAAACTATGGTTACATCTTAAGATATATAGGCAGCAGTCCAAATTTTATAATACACTCCAATCTTACAGATATAAAAAGATAATGTAAAATGATGAGAAAATATAAAAATAGTGGCAGATGGAGTTCCTAGAATCTTCATTTTTAATGTGATTCTCCTTCTCCTACAAGCATGAATGATTTTCTTGTGATGATGAACCAGACTTCAGAACACACGACAGATGATTTCATAGAAGATACCAATTGAGAGATTTGGAAACCAGTGTGCATAAAGTGATGCATGGGTTAGAGTTATCTTAGGACTTGCTCAATTGCTGTGATTCTAGGACAGCGATAAGAGGGTATGAACTGTGTCTCATCCGTGAATCACAGTGTGTCACAGCTCCTGTCCAGTTAGTCAGCAACACTTATTGGATGAGACTAATACGAAGGAAACTGAAACCTGCTGAAGGACATGGGAAAAGCGAATGCCCTGACGCTGGAGGAAAACCGGTACTTCAGTAGCTGGTTCTTTGCGGCTGATTCCGTGGCATCCTCCTGTCAAAGTGAATGCGGGAACTTGGCCGAGCGAAGTTAAAGTTTATCTGGGAGAATCAATGGGAGACAGAACCCTAACATTTTTGAAAACAAGACTTGTCATCAGGTGGGAACTAGCCTTTTTCCTGACAAAGTCAGAGTTTTGAAGATAGTTTTATTTTATTTTATGTATTTATTTATTTATTTAGAGACGGAGTCTCCCTCTGTCGCCCAGGCTGGAGTGTGTTGGCACGATCTCGGCTCACTGTAACCTCTGTCTCCTGGGTTCAAGCGATTCTCCTGCCTCAGCTTTCCAAGTAGCTGGGACTACAGGCACGCACCACCACGCCCAGCTAATTTTTGTATTTTTACTAGAGATGAAGTTTCACCACGTTGGCCTGGCTGGTCTCAAACTCCTGACCTCATGTGATCCACCCACCCCGGCCCCCCGAAGTGCTGGGATTACAGGCGTGAGCCACTACCCCTGGCCCTGAAGATAGTTTTATATTGGAAAGAAAGAGATTGAGAAATACGTTATGTTTGAGTCCAGAAGTCATCCAGAAAGCACATGACATTTTTAAGTCTTAGAAAGAACAAATCTTTCTAAACAGATGTGATTGAGACAGCTGCATAGTGAGTTAAATGTTTTGAAAACACATGAATATTGTAACATTATTACAACCATGCTGACCCTGTTGGAAGAAGTAACAGCACATTCCTGGAAGCACTGACACAGTCACTAGTAGGAGAGGGACTTACTGCCACTGTGGCACGTGGGACATCTGTGGAGTCCTGAGGTCCTATTGCGTCTTTGAGGTTGTCTTCATGCCGAGAATACTGCTACATTCAGTTGAGCGCAGAATATCTTTGGGAAGAAGATATAGCGGTGGTAAAGGGACAGTTTGTGGGTTTTGTGTTTTGTTTCATATGAAAGTTCCAAAAGTTATAGCTGTACAGGAGCATTAGAAAAGGAATATCAGTGAATGATTTGCCTGCAAAGCACAAGAGGTATTACTAGAATTCAGAACAGTCTTAACCAATAGGGTCATAGCCTGCGTAAAGACAGCAAATACCATAGGGATCCACAGTGCGCCAAAAACATTCCATCTGGGACGTGAACAGGAGAGATGCAAGTAGCTGCGGAAGGCAGGAATGCTGGGAGAGACAGACCCAGGTAACCCAGAACCACGCTGAACATCGCACAAGGAAAGGACGCACAGGCCGGGAAGTCCTCAGCTTGCATTTCTCTGGTGCTAACAGTCACAGAAGAAAGCTTTTACATCATCAACTGGAGCACTTTATACAAACGGAGCATTCACTGTCATTTGTCTGGGGTTTTGCTGAATGAGTTCATCCCAGGTGAGAAGAAATAGGATGCAAGTTTCACAGACAAGCCTGATGCTACACACGAATGGCAAGAGACCCTCATGGAGTGGGGATGCTCGGTGATATGAAGGCCCTGACAGTTACAGAACAAAGCCAAGTCTAGACAGGAATGTAACCTGCTGTCTACAGCTGTCTAGAACCGAAGTCTGCTGAACACTGTACCGGCGTGCTTTATCAGGGAAACGGGAAGCGTGTCCGTGGGCCTGTCCAGAGAAACTGGAAAGAATTTCAGATTTCCAAAAGATCCCCAAAGGGCCGCTGAAGGAACTCAGACACGCAGATTTGGGGTAGAGCTCATCTGTGGAGGCAGCCAGCCTTCTGTCACGTGAGAGGAGGCATTTTATTTTTATTCATTTGTTTCTATATTAAAAACTACTTTCTGTAGAGTGATTTCAACAATGGATATCTCGGCCAGGCATGGTGCCTCATGCCTGTAATCCCAGCACTTTGGGAGGCCCAAGTGGGCAGATCACCTGAAGTCAGGAGTTCGAGACCAGCCTGGCCAACATGGTGAAACCCGGTCTCTACTAAAAATACAAAAATTAGCTGGGCGTGGTGGAGCTTGCCTGTGGTCCCAGTTACTTGGGAGGCTGAGCAGGAGGATCGCTTGAACCAAGGAGATGGAGGCTGAAGTGACCTGAGATCTCATCACTGCACTCCAGCCTGGACGACAGAGGGAGACTCAGGCGTGGTGGCTCATGACTGTAATTCTAACACTTTGGGAGACCGAGACGGGTGGATCACCTGAGGTCAGGAGTTTGAGACTAGCCTGGCCAACATGGCAAAATCCTGTCTCTACTAAAAATGCAAAAATCAGCCAGGTATGGTGGCATATGCCTGTAATCTGAACTACTCGGGAGGCTGAGGAAGGAGAATTGCTTGAACCTGGGAGATGAAGGTTGCAGTGAGCCAAGACTGTGCCACTGCACTCCAGCCTGTGCAATAGGAACCAGACTCCATCTCAAAAAAAAAAAAAATGGATTTCTTGCTATACTATTTTCTAAGCAAATATAATCTGTTTCCCTCAATGGAGTCTCTTTCCTGGGGTAAAAACACAAGCTTGAGACAAGTCTGTTTTTTTTGTTTTGGAGATAGAGTCTCACTCTGTTGCTCAGGCTGGAGTGCAGTGACACAATCTCAGCTCACTGCAACCTCCACCTCCTGGGTTCATGTAATTCTCCTTCCTCAGCCTCCCGAGTAGCTGGGACTACAGGCACGTGCCACCATGCCCAGCTAATTTTTTGTGTGTGTGTTTTTAGTAGAGACGGTTTTTCACCATGTTATCTGGGATGGTCTCGATCTCCTAACCTCATGATCTGCCCGCCTCGGCCTCCCAAAGTGCTGGGATGACAGGTGTGAGCTGCTGCACCCGGCCAAGACAAGTTTTATAAAACGTGTAGGTTAGTGGTCTCTAGCATATAGATGATAGATTGTTATAGAATCCACATCTTCTTGCAAAATATACAGCTGTAAAAATAATGTTGGGTCCTTTCTCAGGAGCAAGAATTACTGCATCTCTCACCCCCATAAAGATCTATATATGGCTCTATTTGCCTTTTAATTGATTTCTTTTATTTGTGTTTTGAGACAGGTTCTCACTCTGTTGCCCAGGCTAGAGTGCAGTGGTGCAATCATGACTCACAGCAGCCTGCACCTCCCTGGCTCACGCGATCCTCCTGCCTCAGCCTCTTGAGTAGCTGGGACTGCAAGTGCACACAACCCTGCCTGGCTAATTCTTGTATGTTTTGTAAAGATAGGGGTATTGCTATGTTGCCCAGGCTGGTCTTGAACTCCTGGCCATCCTCTTGCCATCCTCTTGCCTTGGCCCCCCAGGTAGCTGGGATTACAGGCATGAGCCACTACCCCTGACTGGCAAAACAATCTGAATTGTCCCAGACGCACTTTCCAGCTGAGTGGGAACAAGGCGATGTTCTGCCTTCTCGTTTCAGTTCTCATACTGCGAGCACATGGATATGTCCGTGATGGGAACTTTAGATCATTCAATTGCCGTTGACAGTCATGGTAGAAACTGCAATTACTTTTGCACCGACCTAATATTTCGCACCTACCTCTTAAAGGAAACACATTTCCCTATCTGATAAAACCATCATTACAGCCAGGCACAGCGGCTCACACCAGTAATCCCAACAATTTGGGAGGCCGAGGCGGGTTGATTATGTGAGGTCAGGCATTTGAGACCATCCTGGCCAACAGGTGAAACCCTGTCTCTACTAAAAATACAAAAATTCGCCAGGTGTGTTAGTGGGTGCCTATCGTCCCAGCTACTTGGGAGGCTGAGGCAGGAGAATCACTTGAACCTGGGAGGCAGAGGTTGCAGTGAGCCGAGACTGTGGCCCTGCACTCCAGCCTGAGCAACAGAGTGAGACCCTGTCTCAAAACAAACAAACCCCCATAATTACTACTGCGAATATAATGGCTCCCCGTGACGGCAGAGAGCCAGGTGGGCACAGGACAGCAACAGTTAGTAAATTCTGCCCCTGACGCATTTCCTCCGGAGGTCCTCTGTGACTCTGTTTGAAATCTCAGTCCTTGTTGGTTCTTCGGGATTACAGTGATACCGTTTTCATACCACCTTTTCTAAGAAAATTACAGCTAGATAGAAGGAATACGTTCTGGTGTTCTGTAGCACTACAGAATAGCTATAGTTTAAAAGGATATACTATAGGCCAGATGAAATGGCCTCCACCTATAATCCCAACACTTTGGGAGGCCAAGGTGGGAGGCTCGCTGGAGGCCAGGATTTAGACACCAGCCTGGGGAACATGAGGAAACCCCGTCTTTATAAAAAATACAAAATTAGCCAGTCACAGTGTCTTGTGGCTTCTGTCTGTAGTCTCAGCTACTTGAGAGGCTGAGGTAGGATTGCTTGAGTCTGGGCAGTTGACGCTGCAGTGAGCTATGATGGCACCATAGCTCCAGCCTGGGTGACAGAGTGAGACCCTGTCTCAAAAAAAATACACACATACACACATATATATGGGCCAGGCACCATGGCTCACACCTGTAATCCCAGCACTTTGGGAGGCCGAGGTGGATGGATCAAGAGATCGAGACCATTCTGGTCAACATAGTGAAACCCCGTCTCTACTAAAAATACAAAAATTAGCTGGGCACGGTGGCGCATGCCTGTAATCCCAGCTACTCGGGAGGCTGAGGCAGGAAAATTGCTTGAACCCAGGAGGCAGAGGTTGCGGTGAGCCGAGATCGCACCATTGCACTCCAGCCTGGGTAACAAGAGCGAAACTCCGTCTCAAAAAAAAAAACAAAAAACAAAAAAAAAGAGGAGGTTGGGTGCTGTGGCTCACACCTGTAATCACAGCACTTTGGGAGGCCGAGGTGGGTGGATCACTTGAGGTCAGGAGTTCCAGACCAGCCTGGCCAACATGGCGAAACCCCGTCTCTACTAAAACTACAAAACTTAGACAGGCATGGCGGCATGTGCCTGTAATCCCAGCTACTTGGGGGCTGAAGTGGGAGAAAGAATACGAGTTAGAGATGATGGATGTGCTAACTGCCCGGATCTCATCACTATACATTATATGTATCAAAACCGGTACTCCATGAATATGTACACTTATTATTTGTCAATCAAAATAAATAAAATGTAAAAATGTTTTAGGTGCTGACGCTGCTGGCGACACTATTGCAAGCAAGCAGCATGTCAGTTTCTGGTTTTGCATTTGCAAACCTTCCATTTTCTTCTTCACTTCAGGAGCACAGAATCAACTCCTTGCACATCGAAAACATTCAAAAATTTGTTTTCAGCTGGGCATGGTGGCTCATGCCTGTAATCCCAGCACTGTGGGAGGCGCAGGCGAGAGCACTGCTTGAGACCAGGAGATGGAGACCCACCTAGGCAACGTGGTGAGACCCGGTCTGTACCAAAATACCAATTGTTCGATTATTGTGCCTTTAGCAATTTCGTAGCTTGCATTTGTTTTCTTCTCTTTTTTGTTTGTTTGTTTAATATATATTTTTTTATAAAGACAGGGTTTCACCATGTTGGTCAGGCTGGTCTTGAACTCCTGACCTCTGGTGATCCACCTGCCTTGGCCTCCAAAGTGCTTGGATTACAGGTGTGAGCCACCATGCCCAGCCTGTTTTCTTCTCTCTCTCTCTCTCTCTCTCTCTCTCTCTCCTCCTTACGGGAACAAAACCTTGCATTTCTCTTTGCTGAATGAAGAGGCTGGGCCAGGGACCTACCCACGTCTCAGTATCACATCCTAGGCTGCTGCTACTGCTGCAGAAAAGCTCTGGAACGCACTGTACCCAAGATAAGGCATGAGCTTGCCGCAGGATGTCCGCCTCCAAACTCTGACCTCACCTGGAGCTGTTGCTTATGCTCAAAGTTTTTTCTAGAACTGCATCTGCATCTACATCTGACAATAGGACCTTCACCCAGTCTACAAAGACAGTAGCTCCCATCTCTGTACTAGTTGAAATTAATCATGAAAAAGACGCAGTATTATTTTCTCAGGGACATGGTTGGGTATCTGCAGGGCTTAGGGGTCCCATGGTAGGAGTTCATTCCTCTAAGTGTGGTATCGGCTTAGATGCTTGAGGGTCCACCCTACTTGGGATAGGTTTACAGGACCAGACAGGCTCTGCTTTTTCATGCTCACCCCTCCTTTCCACTGCTGAGCTTGGGAAAATTAAAAGAAAGTTCTCCAAGACCAGGCGAGGTGACTCACGCCTGTAATCCCAACACTTGAGGAGGTTGAGGTGGGAGGATCACTTGAGTCCAGGAGTGGGCAAGACCAGTCTGGGCAATGTGGCAAGACCTTGTTTCTATAACAAATTTAAAAATTAGCCAGGCATGTCTGGGCACAGTGGCTCACGCCCATAATCCCAGCACTTTGGGAGGCCAAGGCGAGCAGATCATGAGGTCAAGAGTTCAAGACCAGCCTGGCCAACGTGGTGAAACCCCCATCTCTATTAAAGATAAAAAAAAAAAAAAAGAAATTAGCCGGGCTTGGTGGCACGTGCCTGAAATCCCAACTACTCAGGAGGCTGAGGCAGGAGAATTGCTTAAACCCGGTAGGTGGAGGTTTCAGTAAGCCAAGATCAAGCCATTGCACTCCAGCCTGGGCAACAGGGCAAGACTCTGTCTCAAAAAAAATTTTTTTTAATTTTTAAAAATTAGCCAGGCATAGTGGCACATGTCTGTAGTCCCAGCTATTTGGGAGGCTTAAGTGAGAGGATGACTTGAGCTTGGGAGGTCAAGGCTGCAGTGAGCTATAACAACAGTATTGCACTCCAGCCTGGGTGACAGAGCAAGAACCTTTCTCAACAAAAAGGTTTTTTTCAGTTAAAACATTTTTTCAAAGGGGCAGGTGTGGTGGCTCACGCCTGTGACCCCAGCACTTTGGGAGGCTGAGGCGGGTGGATCATCTGAGGTCAGGAGTTCAAGACAAGCCTGGCCAACATGGTGAAACCATATCTCCACTAAAAATACAAAAATTAACCTGGCGTGGTGGTGGGCACCTGTAATCCTGGCTACTTGGGAGGCTGAAGCAGGAGAATTGCTTGAGCCCAGGAGGCAAAAGTTGCAGTGAGCTGAGATTGCACCACTGCACTCCAGCCTGGGAGACAGAGTGAGACTCCATCTCAAAAACATACATAAATAAAAAATAAATAAATAAATGTTTCTGAAAATATAATCAAGCAAAGGACTGGACAAAATTATTTGGTTAATAAACTCAATTTCTTTTGGCGGTAATGAATAAGAATTTAATAGTATAAACTTGGCCTTCTGTCTTCCCATGCAGGGTCAGGGTTACTTACATTTTTCATTTTCCTTTTTTTTTGAGTTTCGTTTTCTGTTTTAATTGTTGCAAGATGCAGGTAACCTACAATTTACCAGCCACTTTGTGCAATTGGATGGCATTTAGTGCATTCGCAACAGTGAGTTCGTGTTCGGTGCACAACAGTGCTGTGCACTGATCATGCCAGTCAATGATCAAGCACTGTTTTTTGAAAAGTGTCTCACTCTATAGCCCAGGCTGGAGTGCAGTGGCACCATCTCGGTTCACTGGAACTTCCGCCTCCCGGGTTCAAGTGATTCTCCTGCCTCAGCCTCTGAGTAGCTGGGATTACAGGCGCCCGCCGCCATACCCGACTAATTTTTGTATTTTTAGTAGAGATGGGGTTCCACCATGTTGGCCAGGCTGGTCTTGAACTCCTGACCTCAGGTGATCCACCCGCCTTGGCCTCCCAAAGTGCTGGGATGACAGGCATGAGCCACCGTGCCAGGCCCGACATTTCTCATTAACTGTGATGGGAGCTGGATCACCTTCTTTTCTGAAAGAAAAAAAAGAGAGTTGACAAATTGCAAGCTTTTCCTTCTGAGAGACTCAGGCCTGCTGTAAATGAGCTACATCCTTACTGATGGGCTTGGGAGAAAAACATGTTTGGAAAGATGAAATTAGCCAGCCGTGGTGACACGAACCTATAGTCCCAACACTTTTAGAGGGAGAATGGCATGAGACCAGCAGTTCAAGACCAGCCCAGGCAACATGGCAAGACGCCACCTCTACAAAAAATAGAAAGCTTAGTTGGCATGATGGTGCGCCCGTAGTCACGGCTACTGGAAAGGCGAAGGTGGGAGGATTGCTTGAGCCCAGGAGTTCGAGGCTGCAGTGAGCTGAGATTGCACAGCTGCACTCCAGCCTGGGCAACCTCATCTCTGAAAAATAGAAATAAATAGATAAATAAAAGACATCATTGAAAAGGCAAATAGAACCATACATAAATTTTTATGGGGGTAAGAGATGCAGTAATTCATGTTCCTAAGAAAGGACCCAATATTAGTTTTAGAGCTGTACATTTTGTAAGAAGATGTGAATTCTGTAACAATCTATAATCTGTCATGCTAGAGACCACTAACCAGCATGTTTTACAAAACTCGTCTCAAGCTTTTGTTTTTACCCCAGGAAAGAGACTCCACTGAGGGAAACTGAAACTCTATTTGCATGGAAAATAGAATAGCAAGAAATCCATTGGTAAAGCCACAGCAAGGAGAAAAGAATGCTGTGTCTGGGGGTTTTTAACGTTGTAAAAGCTCTATAAATCTAAGCAGTTTTCGCCTATTTTTATTTGCACATGTTTAGGTAACATTACAACAGTTTTATGAATGCTGGGATTGTGGCATTTGCAAGATGTTCTTGGACAAATCCAGGAAGACACGCAGTAGGCTGGAGTCCTCTGCCGCCTTCTTAAGCTCAGTCAGCACATCTTGACAACGTTGCCCCAATAACTAAGCACATCTTAGTTTCTTGGGGAAAGTATCATCAAACAGCTTTTCTCCAGGAGTAGCGGCTTCTAAACTCCAAAAATCTTCCTAATGCAACAGTTCTCTCCAAAGTAATCTTGCCTCAGTGAGGAAATTACTTTGTACCAACAGTTTGACATTAGGCGAAAGCAAGATAAGATTGTTTTTCAAAATATGTAGACCATGCTGCTGAATGTTTTTCTTAATGTTTAAAGATATTTGAGCTGATTCACCCCTTAGCATTTAGTCACCCCAATATTCTGCTTCATGTGTGTGCACTCACATGTGTTTTAATTGAGCAATCAAGATTTCAGTGAGGGGAGAAACAATATTCATTGCACGAACTTCTCATCTTGTCAGAACAACCAGACCTGACTGCGAGTAGCTTGTCCAGTCCCAGGCGGCTGGGTGTTGAGGTTCAGTGGGCGTCAGCAGCTCTTACTATTACTCAGGCCATTTCTTATCTCGGAGAGATGTCATTGGAACAATTTAGAATCTCTTCTCTAACTCATCTGATGTTCATAGACCTGAAAATTCTTTCAACATACTGACATAAAGCCAATTGAAAAGCATCCCAAATGTAATTTAATTTTTATTTTTTAAGAGATAAGGTCTCAGGCTGTTGCTCAGGCTGGAGTGCAGTGGTGGGATCATGGCTCACTGCAGCCTCGACCTCCCAGGCTCAGCCTCCCGAGTAGCTAGGACTATAGGCACTTGCCGCCACCACACCTGGCTAATTAAAAAAAAAAAAAGTTTTTATAGAGTTGGAATCTCATTGTGTTGAATTTGAATTCCTGGGCTCAAGCAATCCTTCCACCTCGGCCTCCAAAAGCGTTAAGATCACAGGCATGAGCCACTGCACCTGGCCCTAAGACGGGAGTAAACAAGCCAAGTGGGATCAGAAATATGGAATTAGCAGCCACAATGAATACTCCCTCTTTGATTTAATAAAATGAAATTGAGGCCAGGAACAGTGGCTCACGCCTGTAATCCCAACACTTTGGGAGGCCGAGGTGGGCAAATCACTTGAGGTCAGGAGTTCAAGACCAGTCTGGCCAACATGGTGAAACACCATCTCTGCTAAAACTACAAAAATTAGCCAGGTGTGGTGGTGCACGCCTGTAATTCCAGCTATTTGGGAGGTTGTGGCAGAAGAATTGCTTGAATCCAGGAGGCAGAGGTTACAGTGAGCTGAGATTGCACCACTGCACTCCAGCCTGAGCAACAGAGACTCTGTCTCCAAAAAAGGGTGGAATTGACATTTATTATCAATTTAACCCAGAGTTTAGTCTTTATCCTCTTAATTTTCCTAAAATGGCTGGTCCCCCAGTAGTCACTCAATCATTTCCCAGATATTCAGTGATTTCCTTTTTTTTTTTTTTTTTTGAGGGTCTTGCTCTGTCGCCCAAGTTGGAGTGCAGTGATGCAATCTCAGCTCACTGCAAGCCTCCACATCCTGGGTTCAAGCGATTCTTCTGCCTCAGTTTCCCGATCAGCTGGGACTACAGCTGCATGCCATCACGCCCAGCTAATTTTTGTATTTCTAGTAGAGATGGGGTTTCACCATGTTGTCCAGGCTGGTCTTGAACTCCTGACCTCAGGCGATCTGCCCACTTCGGCCTCCCAAAATGCTGGGATTACAGGTGTGAGCCTCCACCCCTGGTCATTCTGTGATTTCTTTAAGGGAGCATGGTCATTTATTTTTACAAACAAATACATCCATGAGATTTACTCCAGACACACATCAATATTATGAGACATATTTGAAAACTCAAATATGTTCCCTAAAATATATTCTGAATATTTGAGTCACATGAAATTCTTTAAAATCAAGCAAAATATATGTATATATGTATACACATGCATATATACACACATATGTAAATTGTGTAAGGTTAAGAATTCAAATACTTCAGTCCCCCCTGACACTAAAAAAAAAAAAGGCACCAAAGTTGTAAGTATTTTGTATTTTCCATTTAAAGGGCATTTTCTGCCTGGGTGCAGTGGCGCACACCTGTAATCCCAGCACTTTGGGAGGCCTAGGTGAGCAGATCACTTGAGGCCAGGAGTTGGAGACCAGCCTGGCCAACATGGGGAAACCCTGTTTCTATTAAAATTACAAAAAAGTTAGCCGAGCATGGTGGCATTCCTGGAATTCCAGCTACTCAGGATGCTGAGGCAGGAGAATCACTTGAACTTGGGAGGCCGAGGTCGCACCATTGCACTCCAGACTGAGCGACACAGCAAGATTGCTTCTTGAAAATAAAATACAATTTTAAAAAGGCATTTTCTGATTCAACTGTGATCTGCGTTTATGTTATCTGGTAAGTGATAAAGGAAATTACACAAACAGTTTTATCTCTGGACAAGAAAATCTAAAATACAATACTTAGCCAAGAGAAGTGAGCGCAGAGGAATTTCAGAGAGCTCCTCTCCTTGCATGTGGCACTGATTTCCCTGCGTGTGAAATCACTGTCTCATAACCCAAGGCCTCACGACCTCAGCACTGTGGACATTCGGAGCTGGGAGAGTCTCTAGTGGAGCATCCTGGGCACTGTAGCCCCCTTGTTATTCCCTTGACCAGCATCCCTGGGTTCTACCCACCAGATCCAGGTGGAAGCCCCCACTTCCATAGTTGTGACAATCAAAATGTCTCCAGACACCGACAGACGTCCCCTGGGGCAAAATCACCCCCAGTTGTAAATAATTGCTCTAATCCAAAGAAATGAGAATAATGTTCAATCTATCTGAAAAATCGTAAATTCTGACAAACAGCTATTAATTAAAACAATGGAAATGTGATGTACACATATAATGGAATCTTATTCAGCATTTAAAAGAAAAGGAAATCGGCTGAGCACGGTGGCTCACACATGTAATCCCAGCACTGTGGGAGGCTGAGGTGAGTGGATCACCTGAGGTCAGGAGTTTGAGACCAGCATGGCCAACATGGTGAAACCCCATCTCTACTAAAAATTCAAAAAATTAGCCAGGCGTGGTGGCGGGCGCCTATAATCCCAGCTACTTGGGAGGCTGAGGCAAGAGAATCGCTTGAACTTGGGAGGCAGAGGTTGCGGTGAGCCGAGATTGAGCCACTGCACTGCAGCCTGGGTGAAAGAGTGAAACTCCAGTTCAAAAATAAATAAAAATAAATAAATATCGGGAGGAAATAGAGGAGGGACAGCGTGGGGTGGGGAGTTGGAGAGAGAGAGCATGGGAAGAAACACCAGATATAGGTGATGGGGAGGAAGGCAGCAAATCACACTGCCATGTGTGTACCTGTGCAAAAATCTTGCATGTTCACATGTACCCCAAAACCTAAAATGCAATAAAAAAAAAAAATAAATAAATAAAGGGAATCCTATGATATGCAACCACATGACTGAACCCGGAGAACCTTGTGCCGAGAGAAGGAAGCCAAGCACAGAAATACAAATGCTGCAGGGTTCCAGCCACATGAGGCCCCTGGGAAATGGTGCCCATAAAAATGGTTCCTTTCATTCTGTGCTAGGCCATGTGTCACAGGGGAAATGAAAAGCCCACCCACTGTTGAACAAGACTAAGAGATGCAGAAGGCTGCGGGCAGGCACAGTTCACAAAGAGGGGGAAGGTCTGTAAAAGATTGCCTGAACATTTTTCTTTTTATTCTTCTTCTTCTTCTTCTTTTTTTTTTTAAGACAGAGTCTTGCTCTGTCACCCAGGTTGGAGTGCAATCTTGGCTCACTGCAACCTCTGCCTCCCAGGTTTAAGCAATTCTCCTGTCTCAGCCTCCTGAGTAGCTGGGACTACAGGCGCATGCCACCACACCTGGCTAATTTTTGTATTTTTAATAGAAACAGGGTTTCACCATATCAGTCAGGCTGGTCTCGAACTCCTGACCTCAGATGATCCACCCACCTTGGCCTCCCCAAGTGCTGGGATTATGGATGTGAGCCACCGTGCCCAGCCCAGGTGAACATTTTTGAAATGTAGACATAGAAATGTCTAACAGTCATGTAAAGAAAATGCTCAACATCACTAATCATTAGAGAAATGAAAAAGCCACAATAAGATACCATCCTACACTACTCAGAATGGCTACTATTAAAAATGCCCTAAATCATAGATGCTGGTTGGTGTGGATGTGAAGGAAAGGGAATGTGTCTACACCGTTGGCGGGAGTGAAGATGAGTGCAGCCTCTATGGAGATTTCTCTGAGAACTGAAAATAGGGCTGGGTGCCAATGCTCATGCCTGTAATCCCAGCACACTGAGAGGCTAAGGTGGGATGACAGCTTAAGCCAGGAGCTTGAGAACAGCCTGGGACACACTGAGATCCCATGTCCAAACAAATGAACAAATTAGCTGAGCATTGCAGTGTGTGCCTTAGTCCTGGCTACTTAGGAGGCTGAGGTGGGAGGATGCCTTGAGCCCAGGAGGTCAAAGCTCTGGTGAACTATGATCACGGCACTGTACTCCATCCTGGACAACATAGCAAAACCCTGCCTCAAACACACACACTCACACACATAACACACGCTGGAGACTTGGAAGTGTGGGAGAAGAGTGAGGGATGAGAAATTACTTAGTGGGTAAAATGTTTGCTATTTGAGTGATGGTTACTTCAGTGTATCCATCTGAGCTTTTAGTGGCTGAGACTTCACTATGCAATATATCCATAAAACAAAACTGTACTTCTTATGCCCCCTAAATTCATAAAAATAATTTGTTTTTGAGACAGGGTCTCATTCTGTCACCCAGGCTGGAGTGCAGTGGTGTGATCTGGCTCACTGCAACCTCTGCCACCTGGGCTCAAGCGATCCTCAAACCTCAGCCTCCCAAGTAGCTGGGATCACAGACACACACCACCATGCCTGGCTAATTTTTGTATTTTGGGTAGAGATGGGGTTTTGCCATGTTGCCCGGGATGGTCTCAAACTCCTAAGCTCAGGAGACTCACCGCCTTGGCTTCCCAAAGTGCTGGAATTACATATGAGCCACCGCACCCGACCTATTTTTACAAAAAGATTAGGTGAGCAGCAGGCACCAACTTCAGAGGTCAGACTCAGTCAGCAATGAGCAAGAGAGTAGAAAGATGCAAGGGAATTTGGCTCAAGTTCAGAAAAGTGAAAAAGACCTGGGCACCAGCCTCAAGCAGTGAACTTGATTCTGTGACGGGCAGGAGGGCGTTCCTACCTGCTCTCTGCCTCCGGGTGGGTTTTGTCACGATGCTGCAGAGGCCTTGCAGAGGCCAGGAGGAAGCTGGTTGCAGGTGCACAGGGTTGCTGCAGCAAGAGGCGTTGGCCGATGCTAAGGCAAAATGCAACTTGCAGGGCCAGAAGCTATCCATGTGGGCAAAACCTTCAACACGCCTGTGTTTCAGCTGCTGTGTCTGTACATCAACGATTGTCCACTTGCCTTTTCTCACGAGTATGGAAGAGAGAATTAGGTCTGAGTAAGAGCTGGCAGTTGGAAGTGACCTGGGCTACATCCTGCATTGCTTTACAGAGACTCAAAATTAGCCTCTCTTCTCAGAACCGGTAATCTCAGTGATTTGGTCAGATGGAGAAGGGATGCGAGATGCATAGGGAAAGGACTGAAGATTATGAAGCAATCCACTGTTCACACAGCCTTCAGCGCTTTAAAGGAGGGTTGTGCTTTTGTGAGTCCAGCTTCCCTCAAAGCAGGGACCATGATTCTAATGTTACTGATAACATGGGAAAATAACACTCAGACAAATTGCTGGTCTCACACCCAGTGAAAGGTGTAGGTCACACGGAGACCAATCTTTTCTTACTTTATTTTATTTTATATTTTTTGAGACAGGGTCTCCTTCTGTCACCTAGCCTAGAGGGCAGTGACACACCTCAGCTCACTGCAGCCTTTATCTCCTGGGCTCAGGCGAACCTCCTACCTTAGCCTCCCGAGTAGCTGAGACTACAGCAGTGCCACTATGCCCAGCTAATTTTTGTAATTTTTTTTTTATAGAAATGGGGTTTCACTGTGTTACCTAGGCTGGTTTCAAATTCCTGGGCTCAAACGATCCTCCTGCCTTGGCCTTCCAAAGTGCTGACATTATAGGCATGTGCCATTGTGCCCAGCTAGAGATCAATCTTATCAACTCTGAAACAGCCAACGATCAGCAGCAAGTTATTATTATTATTATTATTATAGAGACAAGTTCTTGATATGTTGCCCAGGCTGGCCTCAAGCCATCCTCCCATGTCAGCCTCCCAAATTGCTGCAATTACAGCTATGAGCCACCATGCCTGGGCCCAAAGCAGGTTATAACACCGCATCATGCAAGCAGGGAGGTTTTAAGCCTGTGTCATTCTTTATTTACGTATTTATTTTCAGAGTCAGGGTTTTTGCTCTGTTCCCCAGGCTGGAGTGCAGTGGGATGATTACAGCTCACTGCAGCCTCCAACTCCTAAGCTCAAGTGATCCTTTCACTTCAGCCTCCTAAGCAGCTGGGACTATCAAAGCGTGGAACCACATCTGGATAATTTTTAAATGTTTTGTGAAGACAGAGTCTCACTGTGTTACCTAGGCTGGTCTCAGACTGCTGGTTTCAAGGGATCCTGCCGCCTTGGCCTCCCACCATGCCCAGCAACCCATGCAATGCTTAATGCATACATTTAACTCTTTTTACTTATTTTGGATGCACTCATGCTGATCTGATGTTGGTTTTGGTCTACAAAGCAGCTGCTGATTAAAACCCAATTAGTGGCTGGGTGTGGTGGCTCACACTTGTAATCCCAGCATTTTGGGAGTCTGAGGCCGGCAGATCACTTGAGGTCAGGAGTTCAAGAAGAGCCGGGCCAATAGGGTGAAACCCCGTCTCTATTAAAAATACAAAAATTAGCCAGGTATTGTGGCCCGCACCTGTAGTCCTAGCTACCCAGGAGGCTGAAGCAGGAGAATCACTTGAACCCAGGAGGCAGAAGGTTGCAGTGAGCCAAGATTGTGCCACTCCATGTCAGCCTGGGCAACAGAGACTCGGTCTCAATAAAAAGAAAAAAAAAAAACAACGATTAGCCCAAGTAAGAAGTTAATTCTGCCCCATGTGTGTTGGGCTGGATACCATAGCCCAGGTGTAGCCAAGCTCCGAAGCATTCACCAGGTCGGTAACGTTCCTCCATCGGGGCAGACCACGGATGCTTAGAACAGCAAACTCACCACAACTGGGAGTAGTTGGTGCTTCTAACCATCCTGCTGAAGGCGATCACCTGGGGGCTTGTTAAAAATAGCCATATCCTAGGAGATTCAAATTCTGTAGATTTGGGGTGGGGCCTAGGTCTACCAGTTTAATGAGCTCCCTGGGTGATTCTACTGCCCACGAAGTGTAAAACCTGCCAAATTAGGCTATCCATGCAGTTGCTTTGGGTCTCAGTGTGGAATTATTTTACCATGGAAAGGGCTCCTGAAACATGCTTTGTTGTGAGTCCGCAACACCATCTTTGTTCAGGTGGCAAGCCTGTGTCACGGGCTGAATCCCGACCTGCTCTCCCAAACGCATATGTTAAAGTTGTAACTCCTAATGTTACCAGAAAGGGGTCCAATCCAGACGCCAAGAGACTGTTCTTGGATCTTGCACACAAAAATTCAGGTGAGTCAATCAAGTGAAAGCAAATGTATTAACAAATAAAAGGATGGCTGCTGCTTGCCCATTTTTACGGTTATTTCTTGATCATATGCTAAAGAAGGGGTGGGATTATTCCTGAGTTTTCTGGGAAAGGGGTGGGCCATTCCAGGAACTGAGGGTTTCTCCTTTTTTTAGGTCAGGGTTAGGGCGGTTGTCATCGCACTTGTAAACTGTCATGGCGCTGGCGGGAGTATAGCAGGGAGGACAACTAGAGGTCACTCTCCTGGCCATCTTGATTTTGGTGGGATTTGCCTGGCTTTCTCATTGCTACCTGTTTTTATGACCTGTATCTTGTGCTGACCTCCTATCCCATCCTGTGACTTAGAATGCCTAACCTCCTGGGAATGCAGCTCAGTAGGTCTCAGCCTCATTTTACCCTGCTCTTATTCAAGATGGAGTCACTCTGGTTCAAACACTTCTGATGCTAGGACCTCAGAATGTGACCTTATTTGGCAACAGTCATTGAAGCTGTAATTCATTAAGGTGAGATCATGATGGTGGCTCTAATTCAAAATGGCTGGCGTCTTTATAAAAAGAGGAAAATTGGACCCAGTGACACATGCACGGGCAGAACACCATGTGAAGATGGAGGCAGAAATCGCAGTGCCACAGCTACAGGGAACTACAAGGATCTTCCGCAACCACCAGAGGCTCAGAGAGAGGCGTGGAATACATTCTGTCCTACAGTCTGTCATCTGCCATTGTCAGAAAGGGGTCCTGATCCAGAACCCAAGAGAAGGTTCTTGGATCTCACACAAGAGTTGTGGGCAAGTCTATAGGGTAAAGTGAAAGCAAGTTTATGGAGAAAGTAAAGGAATAAAGAATGCTACTCCATAGGCAGAGCAGCAGTGTGGGCTACTCAACTGAATATACTTACGGTTATTTCTTACTTCTTCTTCTTCTTATTATTATTTTGAGACGGAGTGTCTCTCTGTCACCCGAGCTGGAGTGCAATGGTGTGATCTCAGCTCACTGCAACCTCCGCCTCCCAGGTTCGAGTGATTCTCCTGCCTCAGCCTCCTGAGTAGCTGGGATTACAGGTGCATGACACCACATCCAGCTAATTTTTGTATTTTTAGTAGAGACAGGGTTTCTCCATGTTGGCCAGGCTGGTCTTAAACTCCTGACCTCGGGTGATCTGCCTGCCTTGGCCTCCCAAAGTGCTGGGATGAGAGGCTTGTGCCACCACGTCTGGCCTAACCACCTGTGTATTTTTTTTTTTTTTTTTGAGACAGGGTCTTGCTCTCTTTCTTACCCAGGCTGGGGTGCAGTGGCATGATCTCGGCTCACTGCAGCCTCTGCCTTCCAGGCTCAAGAGAGTCTCTCACTTCAGCCTCCTGAGTAGTTAGGTCCTTATAGTTATTTCTCGATTATATGCTAAACAAGGGGTGGATTATTCATGAGTTTTCCAGGAAAGGGATGGGCAGCTCCCGGAGCTGAGGGCTCCTCCCCTTTTAGACCATATAGGGTCACCTCCAGGCACTGCTGCTGTAGGACTTTCTCCTTCATTCAGATAAAAGCCAGGTCTTGCCACATGGACATGAGAGAATAGGCTGTGGACATTTTGAAGGGTGAGAAAAATGGAAAAAAGAGAAACAGGGACCCTCAGCAAAGTGGGAGTCCCTGCTAGCTGGTCTCTCTGTCATGGATTGAACCCTAGGTTCCACCTGGAACGGGAGGGCCCAGGCACCTCCTGCTGCAAAGGGCGTGAGCTTCCGTGGCTGAAGCCTGTTCTGCCAGTGCCCGCACGGTGGTCGGAGTTTCTCTGGGGACCCCTTTATAGTGACTGTCTCATGGCCATGGCATTTGCCAACTGTCGTGGTGCTGGTGGGAATGTCTTTTAGTATGCTAATGTGTTATTCTTAGCATATAGTGAGCCATGATGATGACCAGAGGTCACATTTGTCAGCACCTTAGTCTTGGTGGGTTTTGGCTTCTTGACCGCATGCCGTTTTCTCAGCAAGGTCTTTCTGACCTGTATCTTGCCCTGACCTCCTTTCTCACTGTGTGACTAGGAATGCCTAACATTCTGGGAATGTTGCCCAGTAGGTCTCAGCCTGATTTTAGCCTGCCCCTATTCAAGAGTTGCTCTGCTGAAACACCTCTGACACTGAGACAGAGCAGGGCTCCCTTTGTGAGGGCCCAAGGGCCTGTGAAGCATGGAAATAAAGAAAGATCTTGAGTTCCTTCAAAGAAAATTCTAGGCACCTAGCTGGCCCTGAGAAGTCAGTGAGCAACTCAGTGAGTAAAAAGTAGCAGTAGCTTAAAGCACTAACCTGGAAGCTAGAGTCATGAGATGCTTGGCTTCCTATAGAAACTAAAGACAGCATCTTCGCATACATCCCCAAGTTGCTTTTTCAGAAACCCAGACCCCACCAAACGGATCTGCTTGCACAGACCTCAGGTAAGGGGAATTGAGGGCTGAACTTGGACCAGCGCACTTCCTTCTAAATCCTCCCTGAGGAGCCTGGAGGACACCATGCCCACAGATCAGAGCTAACATTTTTTTCTCTGCTGACTCCAGACTTGTAACAAAGCTTGCCTTGCTTAACCAATCACAAATCAGAGAATCTTTGCTCTATCTATGACCCGCAGGTCCCCCTTGCTTCGTGATGTTCTGCCTTTTTAGGTGAAACCACTATATAACCTCCATGTATTGCTTTATGACTTGGCCTGTAACCTCTGCCTCCCACCTTTAAACACCCTCCACTGTAATCCAGTGGGGAGGGCGGGTCTTTTTTTTTTTTTTTTTTGGCAGAGTCTTGCTCTGTTGCCCAGGCTGGAGTGCAGTGGTGCTATCACAGCTTACCACAGCCTCGACCTCCCAGGCTCAAGTGATCCTCCCGCCTCACCCTGCAGAGTACTTGGAACTACGGGAGTGTGCCACCACACTCAGCTAATTTTTTAATGATTTGTAGAGACAGGATCTTAGTATGTTGCCCAGGCTAGTCTTAAACTCCTGGGCTCAAGTGATCCACCCACCTTGGCCTCCCAAAGTGCTGGGATTACAGCCATGAGCTACCTTGCCCAGCCAGGAGGTCAGCTCTGAAGCGTGCGCTGCATGATTCTACAAATGCATGACGTCCTTTCTCACACTGCAAACCTCGGTGTGGATGTTTGGCCTTACTGTGCTGGGCTAATCCTTCAGAAGGAACCAACCCCACCCACATTTCGGTTTCAGACTTCTTCTGGCTTCCAGAACTGTGAAAACAGTGAGTTTCTGTGGCAGAGGTCACCCAGTCTGTGGTACTTGGTGAAGGCAGCTGTGGGAAATGCATGCAGCTCATTTGCACAGAAGGCAGAGCGTTTGAATAGTTTGTAGAACTGGAAATAGGGCTTCCTCCAGGTGGAACTGCTTGTGAAAGTTGGGGGTGTAGAAAGGAGAGAGGGCACTGGCAGTGTCTTTCTGAGTGATGCTGAGGACAGATACTAAGGAAGACTGAAAAATACAAACTACTCACTAGATGTGAGGAAGCTAAGAAGGCAAAGGATGATCAGAGTTCGTTTTCCACACGAGAGTCAGACTCAGATTTTTTTTTTCCTGAAACAGGGTCTCCCTCTGTCTCCCAGGCTGGAGTGCAGTGATGCGATCACAGCTCACAGCAGCCTTGAATACCTGTGCTCAAGCAATGCCCCTGCTTCAGCCTCCCAAAGCGCTGGAATTACAGGCATGCACCACTGCATTCAGCAGAGATTCAGAACAGTAAGTGGGAACTGGAGTCCCAGGTCCTCCATGGAGTTGCTGGAGGCCAGCTCTCAGGCAAGCTGCAGATGCCATGGAGATGGTTGAGGGCACATTTGGGAATTTTACATTTTAGGTCATCTCGGCCATGTGATGGGAAAGGGTTCAGTCCCAGCAGGCCACCAGGATTGGCCTTCATGGAGCAGAAGGCTGGAGAGTTGAGGATGAGAAGTGAATGTAGGGCAATGTCAGGGGCAGTGGAAACCCGTGATGCCATTCTTTCAAATCCTGGAGTTGGCCAGGCGAGGTGGCTCATGCCTGTAATCCCAGCTCTTTGGGAGGTCGGGGTGGGCAGATCACTTGAGGTTATGAGTTTGAAGCCAGCCTGGACAATATAGTGAAAACCCATCTCTACTAAAAAAATAAATAAAAATAATAAAAAATTACCAGGCATGGTGGCATATGCCTGCAATCCCAGATGCTGGGAGGTTGACGCATGAGAACATAGTGAAACCCTGTCTATACAAAAATTAAATTTAAAAAAATTAGCCAGAAATGGTGACGTATGGCTGTAGTCCCAGCTACTCAGGAGGCTGAGGGGGGAGGATCATTTGAGTCCAAGAGTTGGAGGCTGCAGTGAGCTATAATGGGGTCACTGCACTCCAGCCTTGGTGACAGTGAGACCCTGTCTCTAAACAAACAAAAAATGATACTGTGTGTCAACTGTATTAGGTATTATACGTAATGTAGAGAGGGTTTAAAGTGTATGTGAGGATATGCACAGGTCATGTGCAAATACTGCACGGTTTGATATAAGGAATGGGCACATCCTTGGATTTTGATACCAGTGGAAGTCCAAGAACCAACTCCCCGAGGATATTGATGGATGGCGGCACATGGATGAGAATGAATCAGGCCCATTCATCAGTCTTCTCCTTTCTTCTGCCGGAAAGGCAAAGCCGGTGTGTTCTCATGTGACAAGACCTTCCTGCTCCTCACCCTAGAGAGAGCAGACCTGGGTACCTACCACCTTGGAGTCAGTGTTTCCCGCCTATGCTCTTTCCCCAGGGCTCTCTGCCCCAGGCCCATCCTCCTCCAAGCCAACATAGGCCATGCACCCCCTCCTCTGTGCAGAGGAGCCTGGGATGCAGAGGGAACAGTCAGAGAATAGTCTAAACCACGTGTAAAAATGCAGGCCCGGTGACTTCTGCCCCCAAGGGCTGTCTTTCCACATGGGATTTGTTTGTGCCATGTTTGGTCTTTTAGCCGTGTGGTTGGAGATACTTTGAGTCAAAAGTCAAAGGGACTCACTTCCATGTGCTTGTTTGGTCTTCAGCAAGTGGCTGGATTACCTGTTTAGGATCTGAGGCATCTCGTTCTTGCTTCCAGCTCTCCAGTGCACGGATACTTTCCTAAAGTAGACAAAATGTCAGTTCTTTCCAAATTCACTGCAGAGAACGGAGGAGAACAGAGTGGCCTTCCCACACGGAGAAGTTTTCTCTTTTATGCCCGCCGCCAATTGTATTGACACAGACAGTTGTGGTTTCCCAAGAAAACATTTTCAAACTGCTTTAATGACCCCTTGGAACTCAGACCCACAGCTCAGAAGTCACAGGATGCAGCTGATGTGTCACTAGAGGTACTTGAAAACTTAAGTAAGACGCTTATCCTAAAGGAAAAGAAATGGCACAGAAAAATATGCTAAGCATCCCACACAGGGAGATAGAAAATGAACAGCAGAATTACCCAGAAGAATGGAAGGAAATAAATGAAAAACAGTAGAATTAACTAAATTAGAGAAGAAAATGAAAGAAAGAAGATCGAAATAGCCAAAGTGAGAAATCTTTTAAATTTTACTCAAATTAACTTTAGTAGAATTGCTTTAAGTGTTAAAAAGCATTTAAGTATTTAATTGCTTCCTTTAAATTTTAATTTAAATAAAAATTAGGTTAATTATGTAGATATATTGATTTATTTTTTGAGATGGAGCCTTGCTCTGTCGTCCAGGCTGGAGTGCAGTGGCTTGATCTCAGCTCACTACAACTTCTGCCTTTGGGGTTCAAGTGATTCTCCTGCCTCAGCCTCCTGAGTAGCTGGGATTACAGGTGCGCACGACCACCCCCAGCTAATTTTGTTATTTTTAGTAGAGACTGGGTTTCACCATGTCAATCAGGCTGGTCTCAATCTCCTGACCTCATGATCTGCCCACCTTGCCCTCCCAAAGTGCTGGGATTACAGGCATGAGCCACCGCACCTGGCTAGTTTAGTTATATTTAATTATTTATTTTTATTACATTAATTATTTTTTTATTTGATTAATTTTATGTATTTTGAATACAATTAAAATTTATTTTTATTAACATTTAATTTTAATAAACTTTATTTTACTTTAAATTAAATTTTAATTTGTAATGATAAAAATAAACTACAATAAAAAGAGTAAAATGAATAAAATCTGCTAAGATTGCAGATAAAAAGACCAGCCTGGCCAACCCTGCCTCTACTAAAAATATAAAAAATTAGCCAGGCATGGTGGTGCGTACCTATAATCCCAGCTTCTTGGGAGGCTGAGACAGGAGAATTGCTTGAACCTGGGAGGCAGAGGTTGCAGTGAGTGGAGGTCACGCCATTGCACTCCAGCCTGGGTAACAAGAGCGAAACTCCATCTCAAAAAAAAAAAAAGAAACAGAATATGCCATTGAATAATATTAAGAAGAAAAAAGAAATATAACTCCAGATGTAGCAGAGTTTCTAAAGAAGATGAGATATTGGGAATAACTATCGCAGTGTATTTAAAAACTTTGCACACAGTGGACACATTCATAGAACAATCTCCAGTAGATATAGAATATCCAAATGGTATTGTAGAAATTTAATACATTGGATGAGTGTATTAAATTTCTCACCAAGAAAATGCTAGGCCTAGCTGGTATTAGCAGGCAGCAGTAAGTTCAAGTATTATCTAAACTCCAGAAAAAAACAAAAGAAGCAACATCTGCAAATTATGTTGAGGCCAAGAATATTTTGATATTCAAACTCAGCAAACTCAACAAAGGAAGCGTGGGAACAGAAATTACAGAGCATCTCACCCTTTGTGAGGTACAAATGTTAAGCAAGCTTCAACAATAGACAATCTATGATTGTACTTTAAATATTTACAGAATAAAGGATAAATGGAAACAAAATATTTCTTATATCAATTGATGCAGAAAGTAGCTGTGATAAAATTGAACACCCATTCAGGACTGAACAAACTAGGATACATAAAAACTCCCTTAATCTAATAAGAAGCTTTCTTTTTTTCTTTTTTTTTGGGGGGCGGAAGGGAGGAAGGCAGGAAGGAAGGGAAGGAGGGAGGGAGGGAAGGGAAGGAAGGAAATCAAGCAATGAGAGAGACATTGCTGACCTGGATCTAGAGGTTTACAAGTTGATTTCTTTTTTTTGAGAGAAGGAAAGAAGAAAAAAAAATGAGTAAAGGAGAGGAAGAAAGAGAAAGAGAAAGAGGGAGAGTGAATGGAAATACTGCTTTATTCTGAAAAAAAAAATGGGTATTAATAATGGCCAATTGATGTTTCATTTAAACCTATGAGTAGGTGTGATGTGGTATTGACAAGAATGTATATTTTGTGTATTTGAAGTGGAGAGCTCTATGAATATTTATTAAGTTTACTTGTTCCGGATCTGAGTTCAAGTCCTGGATATCCTTATTAATTTTCTGTCTCATTGAGTCTAAGTCTCTATGTATCTGGGTGTTAGGATCATTAGCTCTTATTGTTGCATTGATCTTTTTACCACTATATCTTTGTTGCTTTAAAATCTATTTATCAGATGCGAGAATTGCAACTCCTGCTTTTAATTATTTATTTATTTTTGCTCTCCATTTGGTTGGTAAATCTTTCTCCATCCCTTTGTTTTGAGTCTTTGTGTATCCTTGCATGTGAAACAGGTCTGGATGTAACATTCCATTGGGTTTTGGCTGTGTCTTTTGATTGGGGGATTTAGTCGATTTAAATTTAGGGTTACTGCCATTTGATGTTAACTGGCTTTTTTATCCATTCGTTGGTGTAAATTCTTCTTTATGTTGATGCTCTTTACTTTTTGGTATATTTTTAGAAAGGCTAATACTGGTTGTTTCTTTCTATGTGTAATGCTTCTTTCAGAAGCTCTTGTAAAGCAGGCCTAGTGGTAATAAAATCTCTGAGTACTTGCTTGTTCATAAAAGATTTTATTTTTCCTTCAGTTGTGAAGCTTAGTTTGGCTGGATATGAAATTCTGGGCTGAAAGTTCTGTTCTTTGAGGATGTTGAATATTGGCCCCCACTCTCTTCTGGCTTGTAGAGTTTCTGCTGAGAGATCTGCTGTAATTCTGATAGGCTTGCCTTTGTGGGTAACCTGACCTTTCTCTCTGGCTGCCCTTAGTATTTTCTCCTTCGTTTCAACCCTGGTGAATCTAATGATTATGTGCCTTGGGGTTGCTCTTCTTGAGGAATATCTTTGTGGTGTTCTCTGTATTACCTGGGGTTGAATATTGACCTGCTTTGCTAGTTTAGGAAAATTTTCCTGAATAATATCCTGAAGAATATTTTCCAGCTTGGATTCATTCTCTCCATCGCATTCAGGTACACCTATCAAACGTAAATTTGGTCTTTTCACATAGTTCCACATTTCTTGGAGACTTTGCTCATTCCTTTTTATCCTTTTTTCTCTAATCTTTTCTTCGCATTTTATTTCATTAAGTTGGACTTTGACCTCTGATATCCCTTCTTCTGCTTGAACAATTCGAGTGTTTAAACCTGTGCAAACTTCTCGGAGTTCCTGTATTGTATTCTTCAGTTCCATTAATTCACTCATACTCCTCTCTAAGTTGTCTATTCTCAATAGGAGTTCATCAAACCTTTTTTCAAAGTTCCTAGTTTCTTTATGTTGGGCTACAACATGTTCTTTTAACTCACAGAAGTTTCTTATTATCCATTCCTTGAAGAGTGATTCTGTCATTGGGATGTGCTTGTTCTCCATCAAGCCTTGTTCCACTGTTGATGTGGAACTGTGATCATCTTTAGAGGGAGAGGCGTTCTGACTTTGAGTATTCTCAGCTTTTTTACGCTGGTTTCTTCCCATCATTGTAAATTTATCCTCCTGTCGTCTTTGAAATTACCAACTTTCAGATTAGGTCTCTTGAGTGGGCGTCCAGGTTGTTAGTTCCCAGGGCCAGAGCAGCCGCGTTAAAACTGATGGTGCTTTTCTGCCCAGGATTCTCCTGTCTGGCTTTGTTCTTGTGTCCGTAGTAGGCGACTCTGCCTTCCCGGGGCTCCAAACTTCGGTCAGGAGGGGAACTGGTCCCATTTACTCTGCGCCGAGTGCTGCCACACTGAGGTGCCGTCACAGCTGCTGCGCCAGGCTCTGGTGTCGTGCTGGGGTCCCGTGTGGGTCCTCCAAACCTGTTTACTCTGCTCCAAGAGCTGCCACGCCTAGGCGCCGGCGGAACAGCTGCGCAGGCCACGAGAGTCGTGCTGGCGACCCATGTGATTCCTCCACTGGGGATCTTCTGCTCCGTGAGCAACCAGAATTTGTCTGAAAGTGTGGTGTCCTCTAGTCCTCCGTGCCTTCACTGAGAGCTGCAATCCCAGGATGTTAGCAATTGGCCATCTTGGATCGTTCCTCTGATAAAAAGCTTTCTACAGAAAAATGCGTGTCATGCTCAAGTGGGATATTAAAAGTGGCCTCCTTAAAGTCAGGAACATGTGGGGCATGGTGGCTCATGCTTGTAATCCCAGCACTTTGGGAGGCAGAGGTGGGTGTATGGCTTGAGCCCAAGGGTTTGAGACTAGCCTGAGCAACATAGTGAGGCCCCATCTCTACAAGAAATACAAAAATTAGCTGGGTGTGGTAGCATGTGCCTGAAGTCCCAGCTACTTGAGAGGCTGAGGTGCGAAGATTGCTTGAACTTGGGAGGTCGAGACTACAGTGAGCTATAATCATGCCACTGCACTCCAGCCTGGGTGAGAGAGACCCTCTCTAAAAAAAAGAAAAATCAAGAACAATTCAAGGAGGAACATTCAGAAGAGGGCGTCTAAATTACAAATGAACAAATGAAAGCTGCTAGTTTAGTAGTAGTCAAGGAAGGAAAGTTAAAACCATAATTGCTATCTCCCAGTACCGAAGCTGAGCAGACGGAGATGCACTGGAACACATACACTCTGCTGGTAGATGTGGAAAGTATTACTGCTGCTTTGAAATTACTTAGTAAAGATGAGGCTCTGCAAATGACACAGCAGTTCTGCTCTGGTTTCTTACCATAGAAAATCTTATACAAATGTGTAATAGAAAATATACATGAAATTAAATTGCTTATAATGTCATTGCTTATATTGTTAGAAGATTGGTATATTAGTCCGTTTTCATGCTGCAGATAAAGACATATCTGAGACTGGGTAATTTATAAAGAAAAAGAAGTTTAATGGACTCAAATCCACCTGACTGGGGAGGACTCACAATCATGAAGAAGGCAAAAGGCACATCTTACATGGTGGCAGGCAAAAGCGAATGAGACCCAAGTGAAAGGCTTTTTCCTCATAAAACCATCAGATCTCTTGAGACTTCTTCATTATGATAAGAATGATAAAGGGGAAACTGTCCCTATGATTCAGTTATCTCCCACCGGGTCCTTCCCACAACACAGAGCTACAATTCAAGATGAGATTTGACTGGGGACACAGCCAAACCATATCAATGGGAAGCAATCCAAATGTTCATGATGTTTAAAGAAAAATGTGGGATATTCAGACCATGAAGCAATATGCAGCAAAGTACAAGAGTGAAATACAGCTACCTACTTCAGCGGCATAAATCTCACAAACAAGGTTGAAGGAAATAGATAGCTTGGAAAAAACTCCATGTAATGTCATGATGTTTGTATAAAGATCAAAAACAAGCAAAGTGGGAAAATGCAAATTAAATCAACAGTGAGATACCAATACACATCAGTTAAAATGGCCAAAAGCCAGGACACTAACATCACCAAATGCTGGTGAGGTCATGGAGCAATAGGAATACCCATTCATGGCTGCTGGGAATGCAAAATAGTGCAGCCACTTTGGAAGACAATTCAGCAGTTTCTTACAAAACTAAATATACCTTTGCCATATGACCCAGCAATCACTCTCTGATAGTTACCCAAAAGAGTTGAAAACTTGTGTACACATGAAAACCTACACATGGATGTTTACAACAGCCTTATTTATAATAATCAAAACTTGGAGACGAGGAAGACATCTTTCAGTAGGTGAATGGGCAAATAGACCATGTTGCATCCAGGTAATGGAATATCATTCAGCATTAAAAAGAAATGAGAGACTGGGTGCAGTGGCTCAGGCCTGTAATCCCAGCACTTTGGGAGGCCAAGGCCGGTAGATCGCCTGAGGTCAGGAGTTCGAGACCAGCCTGGCCAACATGGCAAAACCCCGTCTCTACTAAAAATACAAAAATTAGTTGACATGGTGGCGTGTGCCTATAATCCCAGCTATTCGAGAGGCTGAGGCAGGAGAATTGCTAGAACCAGGGAGGCAGAGGTTGCAGTGAGTTGAGATCACACTACTGCACTCCAGCCTGGCTGACAGAATGAGATTCCACCTCGAAAAATAAATAAATAAATAAAAATAAATGAGTATGATGACAGCAAGAATGAGAAAAATAATAAATGAAATAAAATATAAAGAAATAAGGGTCAGACACAGTGGCTTGTGTCTGTAGTCCCAGCACTTTGGGAGGCCAAGGGAGAATCTCTTGAGTTCAGGAGTTCGAGACCAGCCTGGGCAACATAGTGAGATCCTGTTTTTACAAAAAAATTAAAAACTAGCTGGGTGTGGTGGTGTGCACCTGTAGTCCCAGCTATTCAGGAGGCTGAAATGAGAGGGTTGCTTAAGCATAGGAGGTCAAGGCTGCAGTGAGCTATGATCACACCACTGTACTCCAGCCTGGGCAAAAAAAAAAAAAAAAGAGGAAGGAAAGGAAAAAGAAATGAGCTATAAGCCAGACATATTACTAAGTGAAGAAGACAATCTGAAAGGGCCACATGCAATTCTAACTATAGGACTTTTTGGAAAAGGCAAAACTATGGAGACAGGAAAAAGATCAGTGGTTGCCAGGATGTGGGAATGAGTAGGCGGAGTATAGAAGATTTTTAGTGTAGTGACGTTCCTCTGTGTGACACTGTAGCGGTGCGTCCATGCTATTATACGTTTATCCCAACCCACAGAATGTCTACCACCAAGCATGAACCCGAATGTGGATGATTGGCTCTGGTGTCAATGATAAGTCAATGCCGGTTCATCAGCTGTCACAGATAGTAGGGGAGGCTATGCATGTGAGAGGTAGAAGGTATCTGGAACTCTCTGTACCTTCCTCTCAATTTTTCTGTCAATCTAAAACTGCTCTAAAAAAACAAAATCTATTAGAAAAAACACACAGGCTGGGAGCAGTGGCTCATGCCTATGATCCCAGCATTTTGGGAAGCAGAAGTAAGAGGATGGCTTAAGTCCAGGAGTTCAAGACCAGCCTGGGCTACATAATGACACCCTGTCTCTATGAAAATAAGAATAACATTAGCTAGGCGTGGTGGTGTGCACCTGTAATTCCAGCTACTTTGGAGGCGAAGGCAGGAGAATTGCTTGAACCCAGAAGGCAGAGGTTGCAGTGAGCCGAGATCACACCACTGCACTCTAGCCTGGGTGACAGAGTGAGACTGTCTCAAAAAAAAAAAAAAAAAAATTACTCAAATGTGAAAAGATGCCCGATCTTATGATGAATAAAATTTTTAAAAAATAATGCTACAGAGGCTGAGGCGGGTGGATCACGAGGTCATGAGATCGAGACCATCCTGGTCAACATGGTGAAACCCCGTCTCTACTAAAGATACAAAAATTAGCTGGGCATGGTGGCGCGTGCCTGTAATCCCAGCTACTCGGGAGGCTGAGGCAGGAGAATTGCCTGAACCCAGGGGGCGGAGGTTGCGGTGAGCCGAGATCGCGCCATTGCACTCCAGCCTGGGTAACAAGAGCGAAACTCCGTCTCAAAAAAAAAAAAAATAATGCTACAAATATATAAAAAATAAAAATATTATCCTGGTGTGGTGATGCTGCCTGTAGTCCCAGCTGCGTGGGAGGCTGAAATGGGAGAATCGCTTGAGCCCAGGACTTGGAGGCTGCAGTGAACCACGATGGCACCATTGTACTCCAGGCTGGGCAACAGAGCGAGACCCTGTCTCTAAAAAACAACACAAAACAACATCACACACAGACAACATAATATACAGTGTAGAGATGAAACACATCGCTAAACTATATATAAAACAAATTGATAAATGACACCAATGGTTAACAAATTCTGGATTGAGAGAGCACACAAGGCATTTGGAAGGTGTGGGATGCGTGTTTTGATTTAAATTGCATTGTACGTGGGTATTTGTTCTATCATTCTGGAACTGTACAAAATATGATATATTCACCCGTGCATGAAAGGAAAAGAGAATAATTCTACCAACTGATTTATTTACACGGGGACTTTTTCAGCAATTTTGATATTACGTGACTGCATCAAGAAGTCAATCAGAATTTCAGAACTGAAACAGACCAGGAACAGAAATATCCACGAAGAAAATAACTTCAAAATTACGCTTGGTAGTAGGGTCAGTTGAGGCCCAGCTTGGTTTGGTTTGTTTTTTACATTCTCCCACCCTGTTTCGTGAAGCGACACGTCCTGCATACCACTAGACATTTCTCAAAGGTGTTAACTTTGACCTTTCACTACATGAGAAGACGACTGGACTTTATGTCATGTGAAGCTATTTTAAAATATCTTGTCCTTTTAAGAATAAAAGCAGCTTATTATTTTATGTGTCCATTTATTTATTTTTGAGACAGGGTGTCACTCTGTCACCCAGGCTGGAGTGCAGTGGTGCCATCACAGCTCACAGTAGCCTCTATCTTCTGGGCTCACATGGTCCTCCCACCTCAGCCTCCTGAGTGGCCAACACTACAGGCCTGCACCACCACACCTGGCTATTTTTTAAATATCTTTGTAGAAATGGGGTCTTGCTATATTGCTCAGGCTGGTCTTGAACTCCTAGGCTCAAGCAATGTACCCACTTCAGCCTCCCAGAGTGCTGAGACTACAGTTGTGAGCCACTGCACCTGGCCATCCATTTTAATTATTTTCATGTACTTAATGAAATAACCTAAAATTCAATTAATAACCAAAATAAGACATACTATCAGGTCTTGGTAAGAAATTAGAGTCTTAGCTGGACATGGTGGCTCGCGTCTATAATCCGAGAAATTTAGGAGGCTGAGGTGGGAGGATTGCTTGAGCCCAGGAGTTTGAGACCAGCCTGGGCAACATAGTGAGACCCCATTTCTACAACAAATCCATAAATGAGCTGGGCATGGTGGCATGTGCCTGTGGTCCCAGCTACTCAGGAGGCAGAGGTGGGAAGATCTCTTGAAAAGGGAGGTCAGCCGGGCGCGGTGGCTCAAGCTTGTATTCCCAGCACTTTGGGAGGCTGAGGCTGGTGGATCACGAGGTCAAGAGATTGAGACCATCGTGGTCAACATGGTGAAACCCCGTCTCTACTAAAAATACAAAAAATTAGCTGGGCACAGTGGCGCGTGCCTGTAATGCCAGCTACTCGAGAGGCTGAGGCAGGAGAATTGCCTGAACCCAGGAGGCGGAGGTTGCAGTGAGCCGAGATCGCGCCATTGCACTCCAGCCTGGGTAACAAGAGCGAAACTCCGTCTCGGAAAAAAAAAAAAGAAAAGGGAGGTCAGGGCTGCAGTGAGCCATGATCTGGCCACTGCACTCCAGCCTATGTTAGACTGTACCTCAAACAAACAAACAAACAACAACAACAAAAAACAGAACAACAACACAAAGAAAGAAAGTAGAGTCTTACCAGCCTGACCAATATGGTAAAACCTTGTCTCTACTGAAAATACAAAAATTAGCTGGGCGTGGTGATGGTGTGTGCCTGTTATCTGCACACCTGTACTCCCAGCTACTCAGGAAACTGAGGCAGGACAATCGCTTGAACCTGGGAGGCAGAGGGTGCAGTGAGCCAAGATCGCACCACAGCATTCTAGCCCGGGCAACAACGAGACTCCATCTCAAAAAGAAAAAAAAAAGAAATGAGAGTCTTGAATATTAAAGCAAGTGCAGTCTTTCAAGTACCACTTTAAAGAAGTCTTTCAATAACATGATTTTCAAGTGGTACTTGAAAGACGTCCTTAGTTCTTACGATTTCTTTGTAAAATCTCAGAGTCTAAAATGCATTTTATAGAGTAAAAGTAATAAAAATGAATTCATGTCTACACCACCCCCAATCTAATCTTCTTCATTCTCTCTCTCTCTCTGTATATATATGGAGTACAGCAAACCCCTGTGACATGTGTTTCCCTATGTAACAAACCTTCCATGTACCCCAAACCTAAAAGAAAAGTTCTGTATGTACGATACATGCATCTTCAGTATGTATTTACGTTTAGCCCTCTCAGGCACTCATTTGGACATTATCTTTCTCTTCCTCTTGTTTTTTGCGGCGCAGAATCGGTCACCACATCCCCTTGACTTTGCTTATATCCGCGCCATCATGCTTGAGGCGTTTCCGTCTTTATCTCCGTCACTCATCTCCTGCCCAGGACTACTTCAGCTCGTGACCACAGACTGGTCACACCCTTCTGTAGGTTTCTCTTTGCAGCGTCAACCCCACCCCCACCACAGCTTCCAGAATCACTTTTCTTAGATATTGCTGACGTCGTCATGCAATTAATTACTCAGAAAAGCTTTCTGGTTCTGTTGGTGAAAAATATAGAGATGGGAACTAAATGACAAGAACTCATGAACACAAAGAAATAATCAACAGATGCTGGGGTCTACTTGAGTGCGGCAGGTGGGAGGAGGGAGAGGAGCAGAAAAGATCACTATTGGGTACTGGGCTTAGTACCTGGGTGCTGAAATAATCTCTACAACAAACCCCTGTCACACATGTTTACCTGTATAACAAATCTTCCCATGTACCCACAAACCTAAAATAAAAGCTAAAAAAAAAAATAGTCTGGGCATGGTGGCTCATGCCTATAATCCCAGCACTTTGGGAGGCTGAGGCAGGGAGATCACTTGAGGTCAGGAGTTCAAGACCAGACTGGCCAATATGGTGAAACCCTCGTCTCTACCAAAAATTCAAAAATTAGCCATGTGTGGTGGCATGCATCTGTAATCCTAGCTACTCAGGAGGCTGAGGCAGGAGAATCGCTTGAACCCAGGAGGTGGAGGTTGCCATGAGCTGAGATCGTGCCAGTGCACTCCAGCTAGGGCAAGAGAGCAAGACACAGTCTCAACAAATAAATACATGAATGAATGAATAAATGAATACATAAATAAATAAGAGCATGGGCCGGGTGTGGTGGGTTATGCCTGTAATCCCAGCATTTTGAGGGGCCAAGGTGGTCAGATTTCTTGAGCTCAGGCATTTGAGACCAGCCTGGGTAACATGGTGAAACCTTGTCTCTAAAAGAAAATACAAAAATTAGCCAGGTGTGGTGAGTGCACCTGTAGTCCCAGCTACTTGGGAGTGTGTGTTAGGATTGCTTGAACCTGGGGGGTTGAAGCTGCAGTGAGCTGTGATCGTGCCACTGTATTTCAGCCTGAGCAACAGAGTGGGACCCTGTCTCAACAAAAACATATATATACATATATATACATATAGAGAGAGAGCATCCCTGGTGTAGTGAACACTGTAGCGTGCTACTCAGTCTCTGCTATGAACGTGAGTACGTATGTACTGGTTTGTGTCTCACTGCTTTTGTTTATTTGGGGTACATATTCGGGCGTGTCAGGCTTTCTCTGAACCTTATTGTTTTGTTTCCTGACACAATATCTCGCCTTTACTCTCAGCTCTCTCTGTCATCCGTAAATCCAGATCTCTGGTTATTCATCACTGATTAAAATTCAGGTAAGTTTGTCCAAGTTGTCGAGACGTGTTCATCTGGCTGCACGGAGTGGAGGAGAACTCTTCTGACAAGCACTGCCGGGCAACCCGTTTCCAGCCCTGCCTGTGTGCACCTTGAGAGCCGCCTGCTGCCTCCCACTCCCGAGATTGTTGAGATTTCTGGGACTTCATGTTGGCTTCTCCTTTGTACTGCCGTGAGTTCATTGCCTCCACCTCCCTCCTGCCTCCATGAAGTTACTCCTAGCTTAGAGTCTTAGTCTATTTGGGCTGGGAGACTTATGGACAACAGACGTTTATTGCTCATGGTTCTGGACGCTGGAGGTCCAGCATCAAGGCGTGGCAGATTCAGTGTCTGGTGAGAGCATCCTGGGTCATAGATGGCGCCTTCTCACTGTGTCCTCACATGGCAGAAGGGGTACGGGAGCTCTCGGGTCCGTTTTATAAGAGCACTGATCCCCTTCATGAGGCCCCACCCTCATGACCTCATTAGCTCCCTGAGGCTCCACCTCCTAACATCATGATCTTGGGGGTTAGCATTTCAACATAGGAATTTTGGGGGGACACGCACATTCAGACCACAGCACCCATCTGCCTCCAAGCCTTCTAAAGGTCATCCTCGTCTTTTGTCTGCTGTGTTCTCACATATTCTTTTTGTCCTTTGTTTTCCTTTTAATTCCAGCCTACAACCATTTGGAGGAGGGGGAAAAAGAGAAAGGAGAGAGATAGACACAGAGCTAAGATAACCCTCTCTGTTAATCTGCTATGTCTAACGATAAGTTCTAGTTTTTTGTTTATAAACCTGCATTTCCCATTAGACCATTTGAATTGGAAAAGAAAATATAATGTTTCCCTCAGCCGTTTTATTTCTGACTCTCCACACACTGCCTCAAAACAGGAGTGATCAGAACGTGTTCATTAAGTGGGCAGACGTGGCTCCAGAGGGCCAGGTATCTCTCCTACTTCTTAAAGGTACTACATCGAAAATTAGAGAAATTAAACCAAGCTTGCTTCTATGTGTGAGAAAAGAGGGGATAAATGGCTTGAAATGAGAATGTTTTTTTTGAGACAGGGTCTTGCTCCGTTGCCCAGGCTGGAGTACAGTGGTGCAGTCATGTCTCACTGCAGCCTCAACTGCCCAGGCTCGAGTGATCCTCCCACCTCACCCCCTCAAGTAGCTGGGTCCATGGGTGTGCTCCCCTACGCCAGGCAAATTCTTTTTGTATGTTTAGTAGAAACAGCGTTTCGCCATGTTGCCCAGGCTGGTCTCAAACTCTTGGACTCAAAGTGCTGGGGTTACAGGTGTGAGCCACCATGCCCCGCCTTAAATGAGAATGTTTTATTCAAGTATAGGAGAACCTCTACATTTCTAAGTCTCCAGGAGACTGGGAGAAAATGGCTTGAACTGTTGTGACATTTCAGTGTGTGAAGGGTGAAGAGAAAAGACTCTAAAATAGTGGAGGCTGGGGAGGCGGAGGAGAAAAGAGAGAGAGAACGACAGAGTCATGCAAAAACAGAAGAGAAAAACTGAGTGGGAGAAAGAATGAGGGAATGACACGCACGCAAAAAGTCAGAGGGAGAGAGGAAGAGATCATGAGAGAGAGAATGACGGAATTATGCAAAAGAAGAGACAGAGTGGGAGGGAGAATTAGAGAAAGAGCTTGGGAGAGAGAAAGAGGATGAAAGAGGGAATAAGAGAGAGAAAATGAGGGACCGGCTTGGGGTTTCACGCCTGTAATCCCAGCACTTCGGGAGGCCAAGGCGGGTGGGTCACTTGAGGTCAGGAGTTCATGACCAGCCTGAGCAGCATGGTGAAACCCTGTCTCTACTAAAAAAAGAAAACTTAGCCGGGCGTGGTGACGTGTGCCTGTAATCCCAGCTACTCCAGCCTGGGTGACAGAGCAAGACTCCGTCTCAAAAAATAAATAAATAAAAGACAAATGAGAGAGAGAGATACAAAGGGTTGAGAAATAAAACAGCGATTGGACTTTGCCTTAGGCTCGGCAGCACTGGAAACTCTGCATTGGCAGTGATGCCTTCAGCGTTTTGGGGGAGATGTCGAGGATTGCACACACAACCCAGCCACGCTGCACGAGGGGCCGAGCATGAAGGCTGCAGAAGGCCTCAGAACGGTGATCCCCCAGCACTCTTGCTGGTAATGTCTTAGAAAACTGGATTTGAGGAAATGAGGGCAATTTGAGCCAGAGGGAGCATGGAATTCAGGAACTGACGGAGCTGACATGAAGACATTTTGGGGGAATTCTCAGGATGACCACAAAAATAACATCCTGCACACAGAGAGTGGGGAGCTGGCCTTAGCATTTTACAACCACGATTACGTGGCACATGACTATTATTATTCTCATTTTCCAACCAGCCATGGAAACCGAGCTGCCGAGAGGCAGACTTATCTGATCAAGATACCAGAAGAAGCAAACCAGGACACAAACCCAGGCCAGGGGGTGGGGGAACCGGATGTCCTGGGGACAGTAGCTCTGGGGGTGTCTTAGAAAGTGGTGAGTCCAGGTTAGAGAAAGAAGTTGTAGGGTCCCAGGGGCTGTGTTCCACATCATGAGGTGACTGCCATAGGTCGCTGATGTATTCGGAAGGGCTTTGCAGTCTCATCATAAGACTGTGAAAAGAATTTTAAAAGGCAAACCCTGAGCAGGAAGCAAGGTTAGGAAATGCAAGAATTTATACAAGGAAAGGAAGTTAAGTGCATCTCAGTATTTAGAGAATTCACATAATGTAAGCTTGAGTATCCATTTAGTAAACATTGGTGATGTAGCCATATCAGGAAGCTAAATAGAAAGAAGTGTGTGTGTGTGAGAGTGTGTGTGTGAGTGTGTGTGTGAGTGTGTGTGTGAGTGTGTGCAGGCACTTGACATAATAGTGGTTGGGCAAAACATCAAAAGCCATCATCCTCCAAACAGAGAGCCATTTACTAGGTACCTCCCAAAGCTAAGAAACAAGCACGAACGATTTCTGAGCAAATACATTATTTCAAAATATAAAGTAGATCCCAGAAAATAAAAGAGAGAACATTGAGGGCAAGACATAAACTTGAGGTCCTGCTTCATCTTTTGAGCTTTGTACATCTATCCCTTTGACGAGAATAAAACCTACATTTAAAATTAGAGGCCAGTCACAGTGGCTCGAATCTGTAATCTCAGCGTTTTAGAGGCTGAGGTAGGAGGACTGCCTGAGGCTAGGAGTTGGAGACCAGTCTGGGCAACACGGTAAGACCCTGTCTCTACAAAAGATTTAAAATTGGTTGGGCATAGTGGTATGTGCCTGTGGTCCCAGCCACTCGGGAGGCTGAGGTGGGAGAAAACTTCAGCCCAGGAGTTCAAGACTTCAGTGACCTGTGATGGCACCACTGCATTCCAGCTGGGGTGACAGAGTAGAGACCCTGTCTCTAAAATAAGTAAATAAAATTAAAGAAGAAGTATTCTTTTTTTTTTTTTGAGATGGAGTCTCGCTTTGTCACCCAGGCTAGAGTGCAGTGGCGTGATCTTGGCTGACTACACCCTCCACCTCCTGGGTTCAAGTGATTCTGCTGCCTCAGCCTCCTGAGTAGCTGGGATTACAGGTGCCCGCCACCATGCCTAGCTATTTTTTTGTATTTTTAGTAGAGATGGGGTTTCACCATGTTGGTCAGGCTGATCTTGAACTCCTGACCTTGTGATCTGCCCCCCTCAGCCTCTCAAAGTGCTGGGATTACAGGCGTGAGCCACCGTGCCCAGCCTGGATAGGTAGTTTTTCAATCTTCATTCTCCTCTCATCCTCCACCCTCAAGTAGGCCCTGGTGTCTATTGTACCCTTCTTTGTGTCCAGGTGAGCTCAATGTTTAGTTCCCAGTTAGAAGTGAAAACATGCAGTATTTGGTATTCAGATCCTGCATTAATTTGCTGAGGATAATGGCCTCCAGCTACATCCATGTTGCGAAAAAGAACATGATCTCCTTTTTCATGGCTGCATAGTATTCCGTGGTGTGTATGTACCATGTTTCTTTTACTCAATCTGTCATTTATGGGCATTTTGGTTGATTCCATGTCTTTGCTATTATGAACAGTGCTGCAATGAACAAATGTGTGCATGTGTCTTTATGGTAGAATAATTTATATTCCTTTGGGTAATATACCTAGTAGTGAGACTGCAGGGTCAAATAGTAGTTTGTGTTTTAAGTTCTTTGAGAAATCTCCGGACTGTTTTCCACAGTGGCTGAATTAATTTACACTCCCATCAACAGTCTATAAATGTTCTCTTTTCTCTCAGCTTTGCCAGCATCTGTTTTTGTTTTTAACTTTTAATAACAGCTTAGATGGCAACTTTAATTTTAAAATTCAGACTCTGACAGCCTTCCATGTGTGAGTGAATATTTGAAAGTGATCTCGGCTGAGCTTGGTGGCTCATGCCTATAATCCCAGCACTTTGGGATACTGAGGCAGGTGGATCGCTTGAGCTCAGGAGTCCCAGACAGCCTGGGCAACATGGCAACACCCCATGTCTACAAAAACTACAAAACTTATTAGGGCATGGTGGTGTACCTGTGGTCCCAGCTAGTTGGGAGGCTGAGGTGGAAGGATCTCAGGAAGTCATGGCTGCAGTGAGCTGTGATCACACCACTGCACTCCAGCCTGCGTGACAGAGCAAGACCTTATTCCCTCCGCAAAAATCATCTTATCCACTTTGAAATTTGATTAAATAATTAAGCAACACAGGTCAATTGATTTCATTTTTATGTTGTCAAAAATAATAGCTGAGTTTGCCAGGTTAAAAAGTAGCAAGAATTTTTGAGAGCTTGGAATTGCCTGGTGGAGAGTTCAAAAGCAGTGAGATTGCCTCTGTGTCATCATTGCTGATGGAAACCATCTCTTCAGGGGAAGGTGGAGATGCAGGAGGAAACCATGAGAGGCATTCTGTGGTCCTTCACTGAAGGCCAGAAGCATTACCTCCATAGAGAGAGGTCTACGCAGAAGCTTGGTGATGTTGGCAGAATAATGTTCCTGAAAGACATCCCGACCCAAATCCCTGGAACCAGTGGCTACATTGCCTTACATATTCAAAGGGACTTTGCAGATGTGATGAAGTGAGGACCCTGAAATTGGGGTATGATCGTGGATGGTCCACATGTGTCCAGTGTCATCACAGGCGTCCTTATAAGAGGGAAGTAGGAGGTCAGAGTCAGAGACGAAGACATGAGGATGGAAGCAGAGGTGGGACGACGTGCTTTGGAGATAGAGGAAGGGGCCATGCATCAAGGAATGTGGGCGGTTTCCAGAAAATGCAAAAGCCAAGGACATTGTTACCCCTAGAGCCTCCAGAAAGGACCGGTCTTTCCAACGTCTTGGTTTTAGCCTATGATGTGATATGAATTTTTGCCCCCTGTGTTAGAAATCTCAAGATCTCTAGGTCACTCTTTTTTTTTTTTTTTTGAGACGGAGTTTCGCTCTTGTTACCCAGGCTGGAGTGTAATGGCGCGATCTCGGCTCACCGCAACCTCCTTCTCCTGGGTTCAGGCAATTCTCCTGCCTCAGCCTCCCTGGTAGCTGGGATTACAGGCACGCGCCACCATGCCCAGCTAATTTTTTGTATTTTTAGTAGAGACGGGGTTTCACCATGTTGACCAGGATGGTCTCCATCTCTTGACCTCGTGATCCACCCGCCTCGGCCTCCCAAAGTGCTGGGATTACAGGCGTGAGCCACCACGCCCGGCCAGTGCTCGGTAATTTTAAAGCGTTTCACTCTGTTTTTCCCAAAGACAAACAAGCTAAGATCCTAAGAAAGAACTATGGCCCGGCACGGTGGCTCACTCCTGTAATCCCAGCACTTTGAGAGGCTGAGTTGGGTGGATCACAAGGTCAGGAGTTTGAGACCAGCCTGACCAACATGGTGGAACCCCATCTCTACTAAAAATACAAAAATTAGCTGGGTATAGTGGTACACACCTGTAACCCCAGCTACTCAGGAAGCTGAGGCAATATAATCGCTTGACCCTGGGAGGTGGAGGTTGTAGTGAGCCGACATCGCCACTACACTCCAGCCTCGCGACAGAGTGAGACTGTCTCAAAAAAAAAAAAAAAAGAAGAAGAAGAAGGGAAGAACTACATGCTTACATGCTTTTATTCTCTGTCTCTGAGCTGAATCCACTGTATTTGCCTGGGAGCTTTGGGGAAACGCTGAGAAAAAGAAAGAATACTATCAACTTTTTTTTTTTTTTTTTTTTGAGACAGGGTCTGGCTCTGTTGCCCAGACTGGAGTGCAGTAGTGAAATCTCAGCTCACTGCAACCTCTGCCTCTTGGGTTCAAGCGATTCTCCCACCTCAGCCTCCTGAATATCTGGGATTACAGGCACACCGTCACACCTGCCTAAGTTTGTATTTTTAGTAGAGACAGAATTTTGCCGTGTTGGCCAGGCTGATCTCAAACTCCTGACCTCAGGTGATCCTCCTGCCTCAGCCTCCCAAAGTGTTGGAAATACAGGTGTGGGCCACCATGCCTGGCCCTATTAATTTTTATTTATTGTATTTATTTCTATTTTTTGAGATGGAATCTTGCTGTCATCCAGGCTAGAGTGCAGTGACACGATCTTGGCTCACTGCAACCTCTACCTCCCAGGTTCAAGCAATTCTCCTGCCTCAGCCTCCCGAGTAGCTGGGATTACAGGTGCCTGCCACCACGCCCAACTAATTTTTGTGTTTTTTGGTAGAGACCGGGTTTCACCATGTTGGCCAGGTTGGTCTTGAACTCCTGACCTCAAGTGATTCACCCACCTGGGACTCCCAAAGTGCTGGGATTACACCTGAGAGCCACTGTGCCCAGCCTCTATTAATTTTTAATATATCCTGGATGGTGGGGATTAATGACCTCAAGTTAAGAAGCACAAAAATTTAGACAGCCTTGGGAATGTCGTCATGATTCCCTGCATTAGATAGATTGAGTGTGTCCAGGTCTGGGGCCTTATTTTCGGTGAATTCTGGGTTGAAGTCCAGCTCAATGGACTCAAGTCGTTTTCCCATTTAAGGAATTCCTGGTCTCACAGTGACATCAGTCCCTATGGTGTAACTGAATTTCAGGTTCAGTTGCTCACTGCTCGCAGAGTTCAATTAACAAGAGTGAGGTATGGTAAAGAAAGTGATTTTTATTTGAACTCTAGTTTAGGGGAAGAAGTACAGAAATGGGGGGGCTTGGCATGAATGGAATTTGGGGGAAGGGGTCGGTAGGTAGGGGGTTGTGTAACTCTATTGACAGGGTGGTTGAACTTGTGCACTCACAGACAGAAATAGGTTGTAAATTGACCATTGCCTCAGGATGCTCTCCAGGTGGGAGAGGGTTTCCTAGGCACACTTTTGGTTGTAAGCCAACTGTGATCTCTCCAGGCACTCTCCTGGTGGAAGAGGAGCTCTGGAGTGTTTAAGTAAGCACATAGTAGTAGGTAGGCATGCTATATAAGGCGTTTCTGGTGAAGGGAAGGTAAAAGGTTATAATTGCATTTCTTTTTTTTTTTTTTTTTTTTTTGAGACGGAGTTTCGCTCTTGTTACCCAGGCTGGAGTGCAATGGCGCAATCTCGGCTCACCGCAACCGCCACCTCCTGGGTTCAGGCAATTCTCCTGCCTCAGCCTCTCGAGTAGCTGGGATTACAGGCACGCGCCGCCATGCTCAGCTAATTTTTTGTATTTTTAGTAGAGACAGGGTTTCACCATGTTGACCAGGATGGTCTCGATCTCTTGACTTTGTGATCCACCTGCCTCGGCCTCCCAAAGTACTGGGATTACAGGCTTGAGCCACCGCATTTCTAAAGACCTAAGTAGGAAGTGGCTAACAGGGGAAGAGATAAAAATAATTTTAAAAAGGCATTCTCTTTCTCTTAGAAAAATGGGGGTAATGGGTTACAATGTGACCTTCCTACGGAAAGGGCAGGTTGCAGTAGTACAAATGCAGACTTGTGCCTTCAGCTGCCCCTGCAAGGGGTGCAGAACGGAACTCATGAAAGGAACAGCCCAGGTACCTGCAGAGCACACAGACTCACAGAGGAGGCAGCAGCACTGTTTGGAGGTTACCCGTTCAGCTGTGGAGACTGTCTCTCACTATTCCCTCTAAGGCTTTTATCCTAGAGATTGACCTATTTTGGAAATGAATGCGGAGACAAATGCCAATTTTGAAGACAAATGCCAGCTTCTTCAGTTAGGAACTCAGCCAGTCTGGGCTTGTGCAGCTAAGAGACTAATGGCATGTAATTCTCTCAGCTTGCAGGTTAAATGCTGCTAAGTGGAGAGAGTGATGTGGAGCTTGGAACCAGCCTTTGCAGTGTCAGCTCAGGATTCCCTGGGGCCATTTAAGGTACTGGTGAGTCCACTCCATTGTCTTGATCTTCCCTTGCTAATGTTTGGAGTTTTGGTCATGTTATCTGTTTGTCACTTAGAAACGAGGCACAATGAAAAGAGGTCAGACCAAATGTGTTCAGTTTTGTTACAGCTCTGGCAAATA
Source organism: Callithrix jacchus (assembly GCF_049354715.1). NCBI lineage: Eukaryota > Metazoa > Chordata > Mammalia > Primates > Cebidae > Callithrix > Callithrix jacchus. The sequence goes on from NC_133524.1 coordinate 3,893,150, forward strand.
CTAAGGAATAGAAGGAGTGAAAATGAGGAAAAGGAGGGGAATTTTAGATTTCTCATAAATTTTAATTCTGCACATTGTCATTGTTTTATAAGCATAAATGTACATGTGCACACACACACATGCAACTGTAGCTTCCATGCCTCCACCCACACATTTATTCATCCATTCATCCATCATTCCATCCCTCCACGTACCTACTCATCCATCCATCCATCCTATCACCCTCTCACCCACCCACCCATACATCCATCCATCTACCCATTTATTTACTCACATGCCCGCCTACTCCTTCCTCCACCTATCCATCCACCCACCTATCCAGCCATCCATCCATCCACCCAGCCATCCATCCATTCACCCACCCTCTCACCCATCCATACATCCATCTACCCATTTAACTATCTACACATATGCCCACCTATTCCTCCATTCATCCATCATTCCATCCACTCAACCAGCCAGCCAGCCAGTCAACCAGCCACCCACCCAACCATCATTCCATCTATTTGCCCACCCATGCACCCATTTGCCCATTCACTTACCCATCCATTCATCATTTCATCCATCTACCCATCCATCTGCCACCCATTCATCCATCATTCCATCCATCTATCTACCAAACCATGCTACTTACCTACCTACTCATCCAACTATTCATCATTCTATCCATTTATCCACATACCCACACTACTTACTCACTCACCCCTCTACTCATCCACCCATTCACCATTCCATCCATCCTTTTATTCATCCATCCATCATTCAATCATCCATCTACCCATCCATCCTTCCATCCGTCCATCCATCCATCCAGCCAACCAACCAGCCAGCCAGCCAGCCATCTACCTACCTCACTCACCCATCCATCCATCCATCCACCCATTCATCTGTCCATCATCTATTTATCTATCTATCCATCAATCCATCTGTCAATCTATCTATTTTGTATATTTGAGGAGACCAAAATTGAGTTTCTTCTGCCTAAATGAGAAAGCAAGTTTTTATCCCTCCAGGACCCTGAATAGAAATGAGATGGTTCCATTTCTAAACCAAGGATTTAGAAGCATTTAGCACCATTGGGGGATGGGGAGACATGGGAAGCTGGTGATCAGCATAACAGGCTTCTGGTTCTCTGTCCTGATGGTCTCCTCTGTGCAAAGCTGACTCTTGACTTTTCATCTCAGTTTCTAAGGCCCACTGTGATCTGAGCAACATATAACATCAAAAATCTAGTTTGGTGGCTCATGTAGGTCAACAGTAAAGGAATCTTTTGCTATCGCTCTTCCTTCTGCTTTTCCCTCTTGCTTATATGATTGTGTCCCACACAGGTTTTATGTCCCTCCACTCTTTCCTCCAAAATTCTTGCCATTTGATGCCCCAGGCTAAACTTTAAAAAACTGTGGTAAAATGTACATCACATAAAATTTACCAATTAAATTATTTTAAACTATACAATTTGGTAGTATTAAGAGCATTTTCACTGTTGTGCAACTATCTATTTCCAAAACAGTTTCTTCACCCTAAGCAAAAATTATGTCCCTACTAGGTATTAATTTTCCATTTTCTCTCTCCACCAGCCCCTGACAACAACCATTCTACATTCTGTCTCTAAGTATTTGACTCCTCAAGGGACTTCATATAAATGGAATCATATATTATTTGTCTTTTCATGACTGGCTTGTTTCACTTAGCATAATGTCCTCAAGATTTATCTATATTGTAGCATATGTCAGAATGTTCTCCCTTTTGAAGGCTGAATAATATTTCATTGCATTCATACGCTACATTTTACTTATTTATTTTTATCTATGGACATTTGGGTTGCTCCCATCTTTTGGCTATTGTGAGTAATGCTGCTATGAAGACATACAAATATCTCTTTCAGATCTTGCTTTCAGTATTCTTGGGTATACCCAGGAGTGGAATTGCTGGATTCGATGGTAATTCTATTGCCAGTTGTTTGAGGGAGCTACTAATACTGTATTTCCCTAGGCAGGACTTGGCCTGTGTCCAGAGTTGCTCCAGTGTGGCCTCACTCTTCCAGACCTGTCCTGTGTCCAGGTTCCAGCTTGCTGGGCTTAATCAAGCCCAGGACCAATTCCTAATCAGATTATCAAGGATTTTCCTATTCAGAACCATCACCAAAGACTATGATGAATAAATGATGGATGCATGCATGGAGATGGATAAATGAAAGATGATGGATGGATGGATGAATATATAAGGGATGGATGAATGTATGACTGAATGAAGGTAGATAATGGATGAATAGATGGGTGATGAATGGTTGGATAGATAGATGAATAGATAATAAATTGGTAGATCTAAGATGGATGAATAAATAGCTAATAAATAGATGGGTTGACAGATGTATACATAAGAGGGTGACAGATGGATGAATGGATGAATTGATGATGGAATATGGATGAACAGATTGATACATAGATGGACGTTAGGTGAATGAATGCATGGATGAAAATAGAGATGGAACGTAGATGGCCTCATGGAAAAAGCACCAGAGTTCTAAAAGCTCCAGGTCTGGCCCTGACACTCATATTTTGTCCCTGTGTAATTAATTTAGGCAAATCCCTTTGTGTCTAAATTGTGATGTTGGACAAGGCTGTATAGAAAATTGTGTGTTTGTGTATGTGCATGTCCGTACAGGAACATTTGTGTGCCAGTGTTGGCTGGGGCCACTGGCACCCTGAGGTGGAGATAAAATTGTGTCAAGCTCCTGTTTTTACTTCTCATGGAAATTTAAATCTGTTACCCAATTTCTGTGACTTCCCTGGGGGCTAGAAGGAAGTTAGTTACTTTCTCATAGAAGCCCTGTATTTTGGATTTCTGCTTCCACACACATCCCAGAATCTGTAATGAAAGCCAACCTCTTCTGCAGCTTTCAAGCAAACATACCAAGGCAATGCAGCCTTCGCAGTGTAGCATGACAGACACAGCAAAATACAGTGGTGAGGGAGAAAGCAGAGAATGAGTTTACAATGCATTATCCTGTTTCTCACCCTTCTTTGACTCCCTGGAGTTTCCTTCTTCTCTTCCTTCACTGATTTTGAAAATCTATCCAGCCCTCTCCAGCTTCTGCTCCGAAAGCACATATCCAGCCCACTGGGGTACCCAGTGCAACATCAAGGTTTCCATTCAAGTCAGTTATCTCTTCTTCAAAGGTAATTGTGGTTCTAAAAGTGGCATTCTTTTCTTTCCTATTTTCTATGTATGTTTCCAATAGACTGTCCATGTTAGGCAAATTAGCCTTAAAATCAAATTGAGGGTGGGCATGGTGGCTCACGTCGGTAATCTCAGCACTTTGGGAGGCTGAGGTAGGAGGATTGCTTGAGGCCAGAAATCTGAGACCAGCCAGGGCAGCATAGCAAGACCCTGTCGCTACAAAAAATTATGAAATAAAAAATTAGCCTGGCTTGGTGGTGCATACCTGTAGTCTCAGCGACTTGGAGGCTGAGGTGGGAGGATCACTTGAGCCAGGAAACTGAGGGTACAGTGAACTGTGATTATGCCACTGTGCTTCAGTCCAGGCAACAGAATAAGACCTGGTCCCAAAACAGACAGACAAAAATTCCAATTAACCTGCAGTTAGATTCTGGTCCTGAATCTCAGGTGAGTTTTGTGAAATCTAAGCAATGATAGCACTACTTAATATCAATAATAATACATTTTCCTATGTTTGATACAGTGCCTGGTATTAATAAATAATGATACATTTTCTTATGTTTGCTTCTTAGTTAATAATAGATAGTAATCTAGTCATTATATGAATAAGTATGTTTTATGTAATGGACTTTTTTTTTTAAAGACAGGGTTTCACCATGTTGGCCAGGCTGGTCTTGAACTCCTGACCTCAGGTGATCCGCCCTCCTCAGCCTCCCAAAGCACTGAGATTACAGGCATGAGCCACCATGCCCAGCCCTGTAATGGATTTTTAATAGTTCTATATAAGCCACTTTTGTTTGGCTGGATGTAGTGTCCAGCCCTACAGGGTCCCTTGAGTCCCTCTCTGCTGGTGTGGAGATGAGAAATTGTGGAAATAAAGACATAAGACACAGAGACAGAAAAGAGAGTTTGGGCCCAGGGATCCACTGCTACCAAATTGCAGAGTTCAGCGTGGCCCCGAGTGCCTGGACACTCTGACTTTTACTGAGTACAAAGCAGGGGACAGGGCAGGTAGGGTGAGGTAATGGTGGTCAGCGGTAGGGTCAGGTAAATCATGTGTCTTGGAGACAGGTGGCCCAGGACTTCGAAGAAGCCGAGGCAAGGAGAAAATCTAAGGCGTCAGCACTTTTTTCATACTTGTCAAGAAATAACAAGGTCACTAAGATTTATGTTACTATTATTAATTCTTATCTTCTAAGAAAAAGAGGAACCAGGTGCAGAAGCAGAACTTGAAAGTAGCCATGGAACGTGACCGCTGAAGCACAGCACCACACAGAGACAATTAAGTCCCCGGATGTCCGCGGGCCTCCCTGACAGCGGTCAGGCTTACCACGAGAGCTTGGAGAAGCGGAGTTTTCTCCTCACTTCCTTGAGGAAGGAGACGTCTTGGCCATCTTGGACATCTCCTTCCCTAGCTGGCTAAACAGCAGGTGCTTTCACAGCGCTGACACTGTCGCACAGCTGAGGCGCCCTCCAGCAGCCCTTCTGTGGGCGTGACGGAGGACTTAGAGGACCTTGCCTTAGTGTCACCTCTTTTACCAGTGCCACTTCAGTCCCATACTTCTTGACCTGAGACTTATTAGTAAGATTAAAGATCATATGAATATATGAATGTATATATTTATGATTACATATGAATAGCTATGTGATTATTTATGATTCCACATATATAGGAATAATTATGTAACTGTATCTCTAATTCTTTTCTAGTTCATGTTTATATGAGAACATGCTGAGGCTTCAGACCCTTGCCTTGGCTCTTCGGTTTCCCCCCACAGCTGGCTGTTGCGGAACCAGGGACCATTTTTATAGGTGTCAAAATAAAGTCTTAAAAACTTATCCCTGTATTTGCAGATGAGTGTGAAGAGTCATGAACATTTTAGTTATATAAAAGGTAATCTTCTGAAAGCGGACTGAGTCCCCTGATACTGAGATGAAGGGCGAGCTGCTTGGTACCTTGCTTTTTGAGAGAAGCTGTAACACCTACCATAGTCTACTTGGGATTACGGACTCTTTATCGAAGGTTCTATTTATAACTCAGCTCTAGTCTGTTGTCCAATTTCTCAGTTCCTTTAAAAAGCTGTCAGTTCCTTTAAGGAAAAAAAAGAACTATTTTGTAAGCATTTCTATTTTGTAAGCTGGCCTTTCTCACTTCTCTGTGGTTGAGTCAAACTTGGAGGTTCCCTCTCTTTTTATTTGTTTTGTGTGTCTTTTGCCACCTTTCTCAGCCTCTCCCTGTCATGGACGCTACAGTCCTTCTGCCTTTGTGTTCAGCTCTCATTGGGCCTGAGCCAGTACTCAGGATGTCTTCACCAGCTGGAAGAATCAGAGTTTAGGGCCAGGACATGTCAGTATCTGATGACCCAGAAATTCCTCCTCCATAAGTAGCTCGACAGTCTTCTCCCTAACTCATCATACCAACCAGTTTCTATGCTTGAAAGAGATGTCAGACTTAGCCCTCGGGACTCTCTGTTGGTGAACTTGATCTTGCTCCTGTATTTTGGCCCTCTGTTGCCTTCAGCTGTCTAAGTATAGCACTCAACTGCTGGTCTAATTGTGAATTTGACACCAATTGCTAGCTCTTGCTGTTTCGCTTTATGGAAATAAACCAAGACCAACAACATGAGAAGAAATAAAGTTGTATCTTCAGAGATTGCTATAGCAAGGGGATCAGACACATCATCCATTATGTTTCCATCCATCCATTTTTCCATCTATTCATCCATTCATGCATATGTTATATGTCCATCTATCCATTCATCCATCATCTATCAACCATCTATCCATTCATTCATCCATTATATATTCATCCATCTACCCATTATATTTCCATCCATCCATCCATTTGTCCACTTGTTATATACCCATCTATCCATCCACCTATACATTATCTATGTATCTATCCATCCATTGGTTTATTCATCATCCATCCATTTATACATTTTCTATCCATCTGTCTATCATCCATCCATCCATCAGTCCACCCACCATCCATTTATCCCTTTCTCCATCCACCCACCCATCCACCCATTCATCTATCATCCATCTATGCATCCATTATATATTTTTAAATGCATCCATCCATCATCCATCAATTCATTTATCTATCCATCCATTCGTCTATCCATTCATTATTCACCCATCAATCTATCAATCTTTTTATCACTCATCCATCCATTATATGTAAATTTTCCCATTCATCTATCTATCATCCATCACCAGTCCATTTTTGATTCATCTATACCTACATCAATTTACACATTATCTATTCATTCCTCATCCATCCATGCATTCATCATTTTCTGTTAATCCAATCATCCATTATCTATGCATCCACCTATCCATCCATCAATCAATTGATCTATCCATCATTCATTTATCCATTCAATATCTATTCATCCATCTACCCACCTATTCATCTACTAAAAAGCATTGTGCAGAGACGCACAGGCAGGTAGAGAAGCAGGACAGCTTCATAGTAGAGAAAAGGGAAGGCTTCAGGTGTGCCCCGACTGGACATGACTGGCACAGGGAGCTGTAGGAGGCTCACTAGAGGCAGGACATTCCATGTTATTGGTTACAAGTGCATGTGTGGCAGTCTCTTACTGGTCCTAAGTTAGAAGTGGGAAAAAATCAGGGATGCTGTCAGTTATTAAACAAGCTGTGGTCATTTAGGGCCAATGATTACAGGGGTTACTGTTTGGCTTCCCGGACTGTTACTCGAGACAGTGGTCTGACTTACTACAAGCATGACTTGTGGCTAGCAGGCTGGCTTTCAGGACTGGTTACTGCAGGCAGTGGATTGATTTCTAGGCTGGTTGCTGTAGATCTTGGCTCAGGATTCTCCATTTATTACATGGCCTAGCCATTGGCATTTGTATTTTCGGTCTCTAAGCCCCATGCAGTAGACTGTATTTTGACATGGCAAAACCAGACCTGGTGTGGCTTCAGAGCTGGGCCAGCCCCATTGGCCAGTGACCTCACCTCAGAATTGCAAGTCTGAACCCAGATCTGCCCATTTCTACTTTTTGTTTCTCTTTTCTGCAAGCTAACCCTTGTAATTTCTGCAAAATCTGGGTCTAATTCATATCATTTAGCAGGATTTGGCAAACTTTCTCTGTAAAGGCCTACATGCGAAATATTCTTGGCTTTTCAGGCCACACATCTCTGTAGCAACAGGTCAAGGCTGTCAAAGAGGCGGGAAAACAGACAGACAATACTTAAATGAGCAGAAGCACCTGTGTTCCCATAAAACTTGATTTATAAAAAGCAGGCCCATGTCTTACGTATCATTAGTACATAGTGTTGAGTAGCGTTAGAGGCAGTTTCGATCTCAGAATTGACTTTGTAGCATACAATATGGTAAAGGAAAGCACTGAAATCAGCTTGCAAGTAGCTATAACTCCATGTTAGCAAACGAGTTTGTTCAGCATGTCTGTTACATGCCGTCAGCATCTGGGTTTTATCCTGTCTCTTATAATTCAGTGGCTATGACTGGGCACAGTGGCTCATGCCTGTAATCCTAGCACTTTGGGAGGCCAAGTCAGGTGGATCACTTGAGGTCAGGAGCTCGAGACCAGCCTGGCCAACATGGTGAAAGTAGCCAAGATAGCACCACTGCATTCCAGCCGGAGTGAAAGAGAGAGCCTCCGAAACAGAAATTCAGTGGCTATTACAGGAGGCTCTATGTGTCTTTCTCATTGGCTTCAGAAAATAAAGACAAAAATCAACTTCTCTGTAGAGAGAGGATGTCTCTTCTGTTAGTTGAATATAACAATTGACAATTCAACAAATACAAGTTACATATGAGAAAATATTTTCGTTAAGGAGTGGGTCTCAAATTTTTAGTCCCAGGACCCTTTTATATCCTTAAGAATTATGGAGAACCCCGTTTCTGAGGAGCCACCTGACTATTTTCCACAGCGGCTGCACAATCTTACATTCCCACCGACACTCTAGAGGGTTCCAGTTTCTCCACATCCTCACCAGCACTTATTATCTGACTTTGACGCTGGCCATCCTAGTGGGTATAAAGTCAATCTAATGCTGAGTTGTTTTTTTTAATTCAATTGGGTGTAGGTGGGCTAAGGCCGAAAAGGGCATTAGCCCTAATGGTAAATTTTTAAGAAAAAGTTTAGATTTATGGGGCACCATGTACAGGTTTGTTACATGGGTATATTGCATGATGCTGAGGTTCGGGCTTCTGTTGAACCTGTCACTCACATAGTACCCAGTGGTTAGTTTTTCAACCCTTGATCCCCCTGTCTCCCCCTTCTAGGAGTCCCCAGAGTCTACTTTCTCCATTTTTATATCTATGAGTACTCAATGTTTAGCTCTTACTTATAAGTAAGAACATGCAGTATTTGATTTTCTGTTCCTGTGTTAGTCCGCCTAGAATAATGACCTCCAGCTCCATCCATGTTGCTGCAAAGGGCATGATTCATTCCCTTTTATGGCTGTGTAGTATTCCATCGTGTATAGGTACCACATCTTCTTCATCCACTATTGTTGGGCCCCTGGGTTGCACGGCTTTGCTACAGTGAATAGTACTGCTCGAAACATATGTGTGCAGGTGTCTTTTTGGTAGAATGGTTTCTTTTCCTTTAGGTAGATACCCAGTCATGCAACTGCTGGATCAAGGGGTAGTTCTAGTTTTAGTTCTTTGGGAAATGTCCAAACTGCTTTCTGCAAGGGCGGACTAATTTGCATTCCCCAGCAGTGTGTAAGTGTTCTGATGGTGTCTTGAGTTTGCATGTCTTTGATGGCTAATGATGTTTTCTTTTCATGTGTTTATTGATCACTTGTGTATATTTTTTGAAGGGATGTACAATTCAAATCCTTTACCCACTTATGTTTTTATTTTTTCTTTTACTTTTTTTTTTTTTTCCTGAGAGAGCCTTGCTCTGTTGCCCAGGCTGGAGGGCAGTGACACAATCTCGGCTCACTGCAACCTTTGCCTCCCAGGCTCAAGTAATTCTCATACGTCAGCCTCCCAAGTATCTGGGATTACAGGCGAACACTACCACACCCAACTAATTTTTTGTATTTTTAGTAGAGATGGGGTTTTACCATATTGGCCAGACTGGTCCTGAACTCCTGACCTCAAGTGATTCACCTACCTCAGCTTCCCAAAATGTTGGGATTATAGGCGTGAGAGACTGCCCCAGCCCCACCCACTTTTTTTGGTTTTTTTTTTGGACGGAGTTTTGCTTCATCACCCAGGCTGGAGTTCAGTGGCGTGATCGTGGCTCACTGCAACCTCTGCCTCCCGGATTGTTCTCTGCCTCAGCCTCCCTAGTAGCTGAGACTACAGTCGTGTGCCACTACACCTGGCTAATTTTTGTATTTTTGTGGAGGTGGGGTTTCATCTTGTTGGCCAGACTGGTCTCAAATTCCTGACCTCAGGTGATCCACCTGCTTTGGCCTCCCAAAGTGCTGGGATTACAGGCGTGAGCCACTGCGTCCAGCTCCTACCCACTTTTAAATTGAATTTTAAAAGTAATTTTATGGTTGAGGTAAAAGGATTATTTCTATATTATGGACACAAGTCTCTCATCAGGTACATGATTTGCAAACATTGTCTCCCACTCGGTGGTTGTCATTTCCTTTCTCGATGGTGTCCTTTGAAGCACGAAGGTTTGCGTTTTGATGAAGCCGGCCTCAACTCCATAACTGAGTGTTTTTTTCCAACTATGAGAAATTACATAAGAGTATCAAAGACAACTTTGCAACAAATGTTTTTCTTTGACTGGACTTGCTTGAACCTGCCCCAGATTGAAAACTGTGATATCAGAGAAGAAATAAAAAGCAAGCAATGTTTTCTACATTTTCCTTGTTTTAGAACGTTGGTATCACATGAACTATAATTTCCTAGGCATGGTCTTCCAGCTGACTGTCCATTATGAATCTCAGAGAGTTTTACCTTGGGCAACATCTGGGTGGGTCATGAATTTGGTTTAATAGTGCCAGGAGGGTGGAGTCGTTTTAAAAGGGATCATAAATCACCGATAAAAACAGGCAGTCCCTTAAAAATTCTATGATAGACTTTTAGAAGGTAAACACTTTCCCTCAACCAAACAATGACTGAGCATTTTGGAATGTGGTTAGGCAGGAGCTTATGCCATTAATGAAATGAAAACACTTTCTGCCAAATTCTTCAAAGTGTCCGGAGCAGTATGCTTGCTTTGGGTTTGAAAAGTGGGAATTTGGGCTGGGCGCGGTGGTTCACTCCTATAATCCCAGCACTTTGGGAGGCTGAGGCAGGTGGATCATGAGGTCAAGAGATGAAGACCATCCTGGCCAACATGGTGAAACCCTGCGTCTACTAAAAATTAACCAGGCAAGGTGGTGTGCACCTGTAATCCCAGCTACTTGGGAGGCTGAAGCAGGAGAATCACTTGAACCCGGGAGGCAGAGGTTGCAGTGAGCTGAGATTGCGCCACTGCACTCCAGCCTGGGCAACAGAGTGAGCCTCCATCTCAAAAAGAAAAGAAAAGTGGGAATTTGGCCTGAAAAATATACATCTATATTGTAGCTAAAAACCTGCATTTTGCTGACAATGTGTAGAAATGAAGAAGACTGGTTTGGAATGTCTAATCATTTTAGATTAATACTGCTTATTCTTATTATTGTTATTTTAAAATTTTTATCATCATTATTATTTTATTATAGAGATGGGGTTTCACCATGTCTCAAACTCCTGGGCTCAAGCCATCCTCCCACCTCGGCCTCCCGGAGTGCTGGGATTATAGGCATGAGCCACTGTGTGCCACCATGCCTGGCTGTTATCATTAAAAAAATATGTTATTGGCCAGGCACAGTGGGTCATGCCTGGAGCCCCACATTCTGGGAGGCCAAGGCAGGTGGATCACTTGAAGTCAGAAGTTCCAGATCAGCCTGGCCAACATGGTGAAACCTCGTTTCTATTAAAAATGCAAAAATTAGCCAGACATGGTGGTGCTCACCTGCAAGTCCAGCTACTCAGGAGGCCGAGGCAGGAGATTCGCTTGAACCCGGAGGTACAGGTTACAGTGAGCAGAGATAGTGCTGCTGCACTCCAGCCTGGGCAGCAGAGTGAGACTCCATCTCAAAAAAAAAGTTATACCATGCTTAGAAAAAATAGTAAAATTAGATATTTTCAAAAAACATGGAAAAAACCAGTCAGTTTGCATTTATGAAATTTAAGGACATTTTTGCTAAGCACCTTTTCTTTTAAAGTTTATAAAGACTTTAATGTAAAAAAAAAGTGGATGGTATTTAGAAATAAATAACATATTTGCCAAGAGATATCCCCTCTAAGGATGTCAATTTATTTTTAACACTGGCCTTAAACGTCAAACATCTGATGTTAATTTCTGTGTCATGGCCATTAGCATGAAAATGATAATTTGTAGGCAAAAGCAGAAAATCTCAATAGATGGTGTGGGTAACATCCCCCATGGGCACCGGGGAAGGAGAACTGTCCAGACCCCAGGCACAATTAGCGCCTGAAGAGTGTCTTAGTTTATAGTGTTATTACTCAGCTATTTCCTTTATATAATCCTTTATATATAACCAAATATTAGTTTATAGAATTAGTGCCTGAAGTATAACTTACTGCTTACATATATCTAGCTTATATAATCATAGTTAATACTTAGATCTAGCACACTTAGTTCGATATAATCTTTCTGTATAATCACATAGGTATTGTAGTCGGAGCTGTACTGACACATTTAGTGCTGATTCATGTAATCCTTCTATATAACCATATAGTAGTTTGTAGTAGGAGGAATGCCTAGAACAGTCACAGAACAGAAGCCGTACATGGGAAAACAGCCAGACCAGGATGAGAACCAAAGACCCCGGCGGTGGCGTCCCTGCCTGAAAGGGCACACGCTGTGTGGCAGGCCTGGAGCAAGAGCCTCTCCTCCTGAGAAAGGAGTTGTAGTACGTTGCATCCAGTTCCTGTGGAAAGTCAGCCTCAGGCCTGAGATCCTGTAAATAACCGAGGGAGCAGAACCCCTGTGGTGTGACCAGTCACAGCGGCTGTACACCTTGTCAGTCTTTTCTCACTTCTGTGCTAGCTCAAATCATCCTCCCATAAATATCTTAAGGGCACAAGTCTGTCAGCTCCCACTGCGTTGGCTTACAGTATCCTTCTATTAGAAATCCTTTGGCAATTCCTCAAGGACCTAGACATAGAAATTCCATATGACCCAGCAATCCCATTATTGGATATATATCCAAAGGATTATAAATCATTCTACTATAAGGACACATACACACGAATGCTCATTGCAGCACTGTTTACAATAGCAAAGACCTGGAACCAACCCAAATGGCCATCAATGATAGACTGGACAGGGAAAATGTGGCACATATACACCATGGAATACTATGCAGCCATCAAAAATGATGAGTTTGTGTCCTTTGTAGGGACATGGATGAACCTGGAGAACATCATTCTCAGCAAACTGACACAAGAACAGAAAATCAAACACAGCATGTTCTCACTCATAGGTGGATGTTGAACAATGATGGACACAGGGAGGGGAGCATCACATACTGGGGTCTGTAGGGGGTAAATAGGGGAGGGACAGTGGGGGGTGGGGAGTTGGGGAGAAATAGCATGGGGAGAAATGCCAGATACAGGTGATGGGGAGGAAGGCAGCAAATCACACTGCCATGTGTGCACCTATGCGACAATCTTGCATGTTCTTCACATGTGCCCCAAAGCCTAAAATGCAATTTAAAAATTGAGAAAATATTAAAAATTAAAAAAAAATAAATCCTTTGAAGTCTCTAGCCCCCTGGTAAGAAGTGTTGCGCACGACACCTGCTGCACACAGCCCACCTGCTTGCCTCAGTGACCTAATGGGGGTGGACCCCTTTTCTGTACACGACCCTCTACTACTGTGCATGGCAGGGCCCCCTACTGCGCACAGCCCACCTCCCTGCCCAGATGACATAATGGGGTGGCCCCCTCACTTGTGACTCATGTGATTATGTATGGCCTATCACTAAGCCTATAGATGATGACCCCACTCACAACCCTTCCCCCTGCCTGTACCTAATAAATACGGCGCTTCTGCATGTTCGGGGCCTCGCCTGTCTCCGCTCACAGGTGGCGTGGCCCCTGAGTCCAGCTGCTCTTCACCAGTTCTTCAGTGTCCTGTCTTTTTACTTTTTGGATCCTGCACTTCAGCACAGCATAAGGGACACCCCACAACCCTGTGGTGCCAACAACCCTACAGATGAGAATGTGCTCACATATGTAATCTGTCTGGAAGGATCACCCCATCACCAGGATGAATTCCAGCTTGGCTCTTGCAGGAGACCCCAGAATCCCAGAGCTTAGCAGTCTCCAAGTAAGGTCACATGTGTACTTATTATTATTTCTATTATTTTTGAGACAGATTCTCCTTCTGTCTCCCAGGCCGGAGTGCAGTGGAGCAAATGATGGCTCACTGTAGCCTCAACCTCCTAGGCTCAAGCCATTCTCCTCATTCAGCCTCCCAAGGGGTGGATTATTCATGCCTCCCCTTTTTAGACCATATAAGGTAGCTTTCTGATGTTGCCATGGAGTTTGTAACAGTCATGGCGCTGGTGGGTGTGCAGCAGTGAGGACGGCCGGCGGTTACTCTCATCACCATCTTGGTTTTGGTGTGTTTGGGCCGGCTTCTTAACTGCAACCTGTTTTATCAGCAAGGTCTTTTTGACCTGCATCTTGTGCCGACCTCCTGTCTCATGCTGTCTTAGAACACCTAACCTCCTGGGAAAGCAGCCCAGTAGGTCTCAGCCTCATTTTACGCAGCTCCTATTCAAGATGAAGTTGGTCTGGTTCAAAGGCCTCTGACAATTTGGGCGCCTTTGTTGGGAGGGAACACTGATTTCTGACTCAGCCGGCCCTTGGGCTCTTTGCCCATTGTTGACTTTTTTGCCAGTGGGGCAGATGGAGATCCTGGCTCCTCCGAAGCCCCTCTGTTTGGGGGTCTGTGATTGTGTCTGCCACTTAACGACAGCATATTGAATTTACAAATGACTCAAGGAGACAGTCAGGGTAAATATGGTGAAGCAAACTGTTGATGCTTTATGCTTAACATGTGCCTCTTCGTATCGAAATTTTGGGATTTAGAATGTAATTTCTTCCATCTTTTAAAATATGTGTTCACCTAATATAGAATGATTGTAAAGAACATGATTTAGCAACATGTTGTACGTTCACAATGGTGGGCGACAGTCGCCCCCTTCCCCCAGACCCTGGCAATAATTCATCTGCCTTCCGTCTCTACAGGTGAACCTATAGAATGCAATTGTTTTTGGTAACCGTTATTCATCTATGAATTAGAAAATGATTCACACTTCCCTAGCTGATCCTTAGTGTGCAGAGGATGAAAAATCAAGGTAACTCACCTGGCAGGTATTTGTATTAGCAACAGCTTACAGGGACAGAGTTTCAAAAATAACTAAATCTATAAGCATGCATATGGAATAGACATAGAATATTTGTAGAAGCAGCAGTAATGAAAATTTGGATAAAGCAGAAGTATATTTGACTAAAATACATTGTTCAGTTCTTTCCTTCCTTCCTTTCTTCTTCTCTTCTCCTTTCTTTCTTTCTTTCTTTTCTTTTCTTCTTTTTGTTTCTCTTTCTTTCTTTCCTCTCTCTTTCCTTCCTTGCTTGCTTGCTTTTTTGAGACAGTTCGCTCTTGTCCAGGCTGGAGTATGCAATGGTACGATCTCAGCAACCTGCGCATACCAGGTTCAAGCGATTCTCCTGCCTCAGCCTCCCAATTAGCTAGGATTATAGGTGCACGACACCACAGCCAGCTAATTTTTGTATTTTTAGTAGAGATGGGGTTTCGCCATGTTGGTCAGGCTAGTCTCAAACCCCTGACCTCAGGTGATCCACCCTTCTTGGCCTCCCAAAGTGCTGGGATAACAGGCCTGAGCCACGACACCTGGCGTATTCAATTCTCCTTGCACCAGCCAGCTCCAAGGCAATTATCCCAAAAGGGGATTCCGTTGGGAGCTGCATGAGATACTGGAAAAGACATCTCACCTCCAACAGGGAAAATGCCAACCTGCCCTATCCTATTACCCATTGTGTGATCCTGTCCACAACCTCTAACACTCAGGGATAGCTCAAAGGATCAGGGCTGGACCCCTGACTCAAGGCAAGCCTCCCTTGACTGGACAGTGACTCATGACATGCTCAGACCTGCTGGAAATTGCGAGATCACATAGGCCCTTTATATAATATTAAAAAAAATTTTTATTGGAGATGGGCTCACACTGTTACCCAGACTGAAGTGCAGTGGCGCCCTCGTGGCTCACTACAGCCTCGAACTTCTGGGCTCAAGCAATCCTCCTACGTCAGCTTCCCAAGGAGCTAGAAACACAGGTGCATTACCATGCCTGGCTGATTTTTAACTTTTTTTTTTTAGAGATGGGATTTCCTATGTTGCCAAGGCTGATTTCAACTTCTTGGGCTAAAGTGATCCTCCCAACTCAGCCTCCCGAGTAGCTGGGACTACAGGTGCATGCTACCACACCCGCAAACATTTTTATGTTTAATTAATGGGTAGTATTGATTTCTGATCTGGAAAGTCCCTTTAAAAGCAACAGCAAAGAAGAAACCTCCTTGAAAAACAAATGAAACCAAAGGAGAAAAAAAGAAAAAATTGTATCACCCACATCCCACTATCCTATTTCATCAGATTGAAATAGGATAATAATAAAATGTGGTAAGACTGATAATCAATAATTTTTGTTTCAAATTCTGTTTATGGAAGTCCCCCCTTCCAACTCTCTAAACCCACTCTGTCCCCATGGTGATCTTCATCGGTACTAAACAAGGATAAGCTTTGTGTTTTTTAGAGACAGGATCTCACTCTGTCACCCAGCCTCGACCTCCTGGGTGTTAAATGCGCACTCTGAATGAAGAGACCCCCACCCCTCCAAACAGGCTTTGTTTGAGCAAAATGGCTGTTTATTCACCCTGGTGTGGGTGGGCTGAGTCTGAAAAGAGAGTCAGCACCGGGTGGTGGGATAGGAGTTGGTTTCATAGGTTTGGGGTAGGCAGTGGAAAGTTAGAGAAGTCACAGTTTCGGGTGGTTTTTGCAAGCTGGGAGGGGGTCGTAGGGTCTGGAGTCACAAGGTTGACCAAGGTCGGTTACAAAGTCTAATTGCCTTATCAATTAAGACAATTAAGGCGGGAGTAAGGAACAATAGAGAATGTCTCAAGTTAATGACGTGTCACAGGGATTGATCATTCTGGGAGGCCATCCAGAGGTGTACGTGTGGGTCACGGGCACCATGGCTCGACTTAGGGTATGACCTATGGTGCAGCCAGTTCAAAGAAACTTCAACTGGGCTCAAGCGATCCTCCTGCCTCTGCCTCTTGAGTAGTTGGGACTACAGACGCACACCACCATGCCCAGGTAATTTAAAAAAATTTGTAGAGATGGGTTCTCACCATGTTGCCCAGTCTGGTCTTGAACTCCAGGTCATAGGTAATCCTCCTGCCTCGGCTCACAAACTGTTGGGATTACAGGCAGGAGCCACCGCACCCAGCTGGGGCAAACTTCTGTTGATCTCCCAGATTGGCTGGATTAACAGGGTTCAAGTTTCTGTCATTATTTTCTGCGCTTTACAGATGGATAATCTGTGCCTAGTGTCAGGGGGGTTGTTACTTTTTTTATTGGTTTTTTTTTTTGAGACGGAGTTTCACTGTTGTTACCCAGACTGGAGTGCAATGGCATGATCTCAGCTCACCGCAACCTCCACCTTCTGGGTTCAAGCAATTCTCCTGCCTCAGCTTCCCGAGTAGCTGGGACCACAGCTGCGCACCACCATGGCCAGCTAATTTTTGTATTTTTAGTAGAGACGGGGTTTCACCTTGTTGACCAGGATGGTCTCGATCTCTTGACCTCATGATCCACCCGCCTCGGCCTCCCAAAGTGCTGGGATTATAGGCGTGAGCCACCGCGCCTGGCCTTTTTTATTGTTTTTGAGACGGAGTTTCGCTCTGTGGCCTAGGCTGGAGTGCAGTGGCATGATCTCAGCTCACTGCAACCTCCACTCCCAGATTCAAATAATTCTCCTGCATCAGCCTCCCGAGTAGCTGGGACTACAGGCATGTACCACCATGGCTAATTTTTGTATTTTTAGTAGAGATGGGGTTTTGTCATGTTGGCCAGGCTGGTCTTGAACTCCTGACGTTAAGTGATCTGCCTGCTTCAGTCTCTCAAAGTGCTGGGATTACAGGCGTGAGATGCCGTGCCCAGCTAGGGGTTATTTCTTGACCATCTGTCCACCCAGCTTGTGGAGGACAGATACAGAGACATGTGTATCAACCTCTGATGTCAATGCTGTGATCTATTCAATTTCCCTAAAACACAACGTTTTCCCCTGTCTTTACCAAGTCCTAATGTTTATGATTTTTGATGGTATCATGTTCTACTACATGTCAATATAACAGTTCACTTAACTATTGCACAACATGGTGACTACAGTTAATAAGGATGTTTTTGTATGTGTGGAAATTGCTGAGTAGATTTTAACAAAAAATGATAAGAATGTGAGATGATGCATATGTTAATTAGCTTGATTTAGCCCTTCTGCTATAGATATGTGTTTCAAAACATCATGTTGTACACCACGGACATATACAATCTTTTCTTTTCTTCTTTTTTTTTTGAGACAGAATCTCGCTCCATTGCTCAGGGCGGAGTGCAGTGGTGTGACTCTTCTACATGAATGGTTTATAAAGAAGGGGCTGTGTCCTTCAGGGAGACAGGGAGATGATCTATTTTGCTATGGAAAAATATTAGAACTTTTTTTTTTTTTTTTTTTGAGGCGGAGTCTCGCTCTGTTGCCTAGGCTGGAGTGCAGTGGCGCAATTTCGGCTCACTGCAACCTCTGCCTCCAGGGTCAAGTGATTCTCCTGCCTCAGCCTCCCAAGTAGTTGAGATTACAGACATGCACCACCACGCCCGGTTAATTTTTGTACTTTTAGTAGAGACGGGGTTTCACCATGTTGGCCAGGCTGGTTGAACTCATCACCTCAAATGATTCACCCACTCTGCCTCCCAAAGTGCTGGGATTACATAGAACTTGCATTTTTATTGATTTCATGTATTAAACAGAAGAACATGACCTTACTAACTGGTAATGTATGAACTGGCAGTTATATGTGTATGCATCGTGAGTGTAACTCCAAAGTTTTATACTACTGAGCCTAATAAAAAACATGAACACCATGACTTCAGCTTTTACCCACTTCCTCTTTCTGTTGATCAGATGACAGCAGAGATTTCTGACTGAATAATCTCTCATCCACACCCACACCCTTCTTTCACTTATTTCAGTCAGTTGTACTTCCGTATTTATTTTGGTGAGGATTTTTGGAGAAGTGAGAGCAAAGCAGACACGCCATCTCGATCCATCTCTGCATTATTTTTACAGCCACAGAGCACATCAATTTTCAAATCATCTGGAACCCTTCATTCAATGTTGAATTTTAATTCGATGGAAGAAGGAAGACCTGAGAAGACTGCAAATTGCTTCCCTTTGATTGGTAGAGTCTGGATTCCATAACTGCAAATGCATTGCTGTGTAACGATTACAAAACTGGAATGTCAACACAGAATTGATTTTCACAATGAGAAATGTCTTTAAGAGCAGCGTTCTTCTTCTTGGTACCTGAAGCAGCAAGTTCCATATGAGATCTCTGAACATGAACTAAAGTGGGGAGTGGACTAGGGCATGGCCTCCACAGTGGTGGTCTTGTGAGAACTGGGGCCTCTTCAGTGCCTGCTGAGCAAAGACCCTGGAGGAAGAGGCGATGGCCAATACTGTGGTGCCCTGACACGCAGACTCTGTTTTCTGCCAGCATCTCACTGTCACTTCATTTGCTCACACTGGACTCACAGACAGAAAAAAATGTAGCACATCCCACCTTCCCCAGGGCCAGCGGCGAAGTGGTGTGTGAGCCTGTGTGCACATGCATATGTCTGTGCAGGCGCATATGTGCATGTAATGTGCATATATGTGTTCATGTATGATGTGCATGACCATGTACACATTCATAGTGTGTGTGTTCACATGCATGATGTATGTGTGTGGTGTGTTTATATACGGTGTGCATTGAGTGTGTGTATGTACACTGCAGGTGTACACACGTGTCATGTATCTGTGTGCATATGTGTCTATTGTGTGTGTTTAGTGTGTGCATATATGTGCATTAATGTGTGTAGTGTGCAAGCAGGCATGTGTACAAGTGTATATGCATGCATGTATAGTGTGTATGTGTTTAATGTGTATTTACTGTTCATATGTGCACGTGTGTGATGTTTATGTGTGCATGCATGTCTGTGGTATGTATTGTATGTTTTATGCATGTGTAGTATGCTTTCGTGAATATGCATGCATATGTTCACACACGTGTGGGGTATTTGTGCACATGTGGTATGTTTAGTGCACATGTGTGTAGTTTGTGTACATGTTTTTGGTGTATATATGTGTGCATGTGTGTGATGTGCATGTGTTTGTGTGCTTGTGTCTATAATATGTATGCACATGCATACATGTGTGGTATGTATGTGTGCATGTGTGTGGTGTGCCTTCCATGTGTATGTGTGCATGCATGTGCCTCTGGGTGCAGTATGTAGTATATGTATACGCATGTGGTGTGTGTTTAGGTTAGGCATGTGAAGAGTCCTGAGGCTTAGAGACCCTGTCTTTATAATAGAATGATTTATAGTCCTTTGGATATATACCCAGTAATGGGATTGCTGGGTCAAATGGAATTTCTATTTCTAGGTCCTTGAGGAATCACCACATTGTCTTCCACAATGGTTGAACTAAGTTACACTCCCACCAGCAGTGTAAAAGTGTTCCTATTTCTCCACATCCTCTCCAGCATCTGTTGTCTCCAGATTTTTTAATGATTGCCATTCTAACTGGCATGAGATGGTATCTCAATGTGGTTTTGATTTGCATCTCTCTGATGACCAGTGACGATGAGCATTTTTAATATGTTTGTTGGCTTCATGTATGTCTTCTTTTGAAAAGTGTCTGTTCATATCCTTGAGATGAGGTTTCACCATGTTGGCCAGGCTGGTCTCAAACTCCTGACCTCAGTGATTCGCCTGCCTTGGCCTCCCAAAGTGCTGGAATTACAGGCATGAGCCACCATGCCCGACCTATATTATATGCATTTATATAACATATATACATTGTATGCGTGGATGTGTATATATGTGCCTATAATATATATTTTACGTATATTTTATATGTATGTGTATATATACACATACCTGCATGTGTTCTTTTTAAATTTACATATTATGTAATATACATTATAAGTGTTATATGTGATGTAGATAAGTCTATGTATTATATATTGTGTATATGTTATATATAACATATATGTGTGTAATATATACATATGCTTGCATATAAATAATCCATATATAATTTAAAATAATGTGTATATGTGTGAATAAATTATTTACATATATACATATAAAAAGTGTGTGTAAAAGAATGTTATGCACATTATACACATGCATGCGCATATCTCATATGAAGCTCAACATAAGTGTGTGTATGCACTTGCTCATATTCAACTTCCAACATTTCTCACCTTTAAAAACATCATGAGCACCACAAACACAAAAGGAATGTCCAAAATCCAGCTCTTTATCTGAACTATGGTCCTAGTGTATGAGGTCGTTTTGATCTGCTCAATAACCTGATACAACCACCTTGAAGGAGAGTGGGAGGTGTGGCCATCAGACATTTGATTGAATCAACATTCGTAGGCTAAAAAAGTCCCACTTTGATTCTGTGGAATGCCATTGGGGAAATGGGTCCATACCGTGGATTCACCAACTTATGACTTG
The DNA here is from genome assembly GCF_049354715.1 of Callithrix jacchus. NCBI lineage: Eukaryota > Metazoa > Chordata > Mammalia > Primates > Cebidae > Callithrix > Callithrix jacchus. Next base: position 3,914,221 of record NC_133524.1, read on the forward strand.
GGTTACAGATGGCAGCTATGCATGAGCACCTGTTATGTGTCCTGTAAAGTATGGAACCCTGGTGTGGTGTCCACAAAACTCTTTTGCCCTCTAGGAAACTCTTCCCCTAAGTCTTTGTGTGGTCAGCCTTCAGATCTCAACATCATCTCGGGAAATAGGACCCTCTCTATCCTCTCACCTTGCTTAGTTTCTCTGACACTTTCTTGAGCTGAGTTGATTGGATTATCAGCTCTCTCTGACCACTAGATTTTAATTAATTAATTATTTTGAGACTGGGTCTCCCTCCATTGCCCAGGCTGGATCACAGCTCACTGCAGTGGCGACCTCCTGGGCTCAGGTGATTCTCCCACCTCAGTCCCTAGAGTAGCTGAGACTGCAAGTGTGTACCCCCACGCCCAGCTAACCTTTTAAATTTTTTGTAGAGACGAGGTTTTGCCATGCTGCCCAGGCTGGTCTCAAACTCCTGGGTTCAAACGATTCTCCCACCTTGCCCCCTCTAAAGTGCTGAGATTACAGGCATGTGCCACCAAGCCTTACCCCTATGGCCACTAGATTTTAAACTCAACAAGGGCAAAGGCATTGTTGGCCACATTTTCTGTTATATGCCTTTGTATCTGGTATGTTCCTGAGCATACAATACTCAGGCACCCAAGTTGGCCTAAAAAAAAAAAGATAATTGTCGTCATCTTCCCCATAGGAGCACCAAATCTAACAGCTATCTACACAAAACAGCACCTTCATAAGAAGCCAAAGAATCAGACTCACAGTTCAACATCTTTGAGAGACCATTAGACTCTGCCTGGGTTCTCACCCTGCCTGTGGCCTAGAAACTTTCTCAAGGTGCCTGAACATCACATCATCTTCAGGAAAAGCAGGAAAGAATGGAAATGACCTCTCACAGCGGAGAACTGGTCACTGCGCACTGCTCCACAGCTAAGAAAGTTTTCCTGGTGGTCTAGAGCTCCTAACCGTATGATTATCCTTCATTCAACAAAGGAGGAGACTGCAGGCATGCTTCAATCAGTGGGATCCAGAGCCAGAGCCTTAATAGCTGAATCATGGGCCCGGAATGTGTGAATGAGCTGCCTCTGCCTGATGTCAAAAATGCAGACATGTCCTTTCCTACCCCCCGAGATTAGGAGTTGCTGTCTGGGTGCATATTGAAGTACCGTGGCACCATGATCATGGCGTAAAACCTGAAGAAGGAAAACATCAGAGACTTTCTCAAAACAATTTCTTATCTTGGTAATTATGATGTCTAAATCTACATTTAAACACAGAAATTACTGATGCATTTTTCATCCTAAGGTGCGTTTATTGTTTTATAAGTCACTGAATTTATGTAATCATATGATTAAAGAAAAATGTTAAGCAAAAAAAAAAATTATTGTTTGACAACAATATTAACTCAAATAAATACTGGTTGCATGAGAAAATTAATAAATGAAGGTGTCTACTTTTTTGAGTGGGGTCTCACTTTGTTGCCCTGGCGGGAATGCAGTGGTGTGATCTTAGTTCACTGCAGCCTTAAACTCTGGGCTCAAGCGATCCTCCCACCTCAGCCTCTTCAGTAGCTGGGACTACAGGTGTACACCATCAAGCCCAGCTGATTTTTTATATTTGTTTGTAGAGACAGAATCTTACTATGTTTCTCAGGCTGGTTTTGAACTCCTGGGCTCAAGCAATCCAGTCCGTCCGTCCCAGCCTCCCAAAGTGCTTGGATTGCAGGTGTAAGCCACTGCACCAGCCTACTATTTCTTTGAGGGGAATTTGGTAGCAAAGTGCTGTCAATTGCTTTCTCACTGGACTTGATTTTCTGTATTCTCTGGTGTGTCTGCGTTAGGTGTCAATGTGGGGGAATTATGGGATAAAGAGCTTGGGGAGAATCATCTATTTAGGGTGACAACCACAGAAAGAGCACAGGTCAAGCGGCTGCAGTGAAACCAGAGATCGTGATGTTTAAGATCTGAGGGTTCTAGAATGGAGAGGGGAAACTTGCAGATGAGGAACTTGCAGATGAGGTCAAGTGGAGTCACCTCCGTCCCCTAACTGACCAGGTTCCATAAGAGAAGTGAGCATTCATCTACAGTATTTTATCCCGAGGGAGTTGACCTGCTGGGGTCAGTGGCAGACAGACTACGTGGGTGGAATCGCTGTTTGCATACAACAAGCCAGAAAGATGTTTGTCAGGGATGATTCTTTAATGCTGCTAAAATACATTTCCATTTGCATTTTCTCATTTTGCCATAATATCCAAGTCTGGTCTGACATCCAAAAGCAATCTTTTTTTATTTTTATTTTTTTAGAGGCAGGGTCTTACTCTATTGCCCAGGCTGGAGCGTGGTGGTGTGATCATAGCTCACTGCAGCCTCAATCTTTGTGGGCTCAAGCACTCCTCCTGTCTCAGCCTCCTGAGATGCTGGGACCACAGGTGTGTGCCACCATGTCTGGCTAATTTTTAAAACTGCTTTGTAGAGATGAGGTCTTACTATGTTTACTGGACTGGTCTCAAACTTAGGGCTTAAGTGATTCTACTGTCTCAGGATTCTGAGATTCTGGGACCAAGGTGCGTGCCACCAAGCCTGGCAAATTTTAGAAACTTTTTTGTAGAGATTGGATCTCGCTATGTTGCCCAGGCTGGTCTTGAACTCTGGGCTCAAGTCATCCTCCCACTTGTACCTCCCAAAGTGCTGGGATGAGAGGTGTGAGCCACCATGCCTGGGCCTCTTTTTTCTTTTTAAGGTTATATTTCAATATTCTCTTCATGATTAAAAAAGAACAACAAAAAAGAAGCAGTAAGGAAAGATGGATGCAAAGTCAGACAAGAGAGCCTGGAGGAGCCAGAATGTTATTGTTTCTGGGAATTTCCAGTGATGTTGCTGGCTATAAATGCTGCAACTTCCCTGTATTAGTTTAGATTTCATGTGGATTTAAAGCTGCACAGCTTAAGCACAGACATGCATTGTTTTTGATGAGACTGACTTTAATAGCTCAATACAGAACACTTAGAGAATTTCAGCTTCTGATAATGAGGGGGCCTTTTGGGAACAATCCAAGATGGCTGATCGCTAACATCTCGGGATTGCAGCTCCCAGTGAAAGTGCAGAGAACAAGAGGACACCAAACTTTCAGACAAATTTTTGTTGCTCACGGAGCAGAAGATTCCCAGTGGAGGACTCTTGTGGCCGGTGCAGTGGTTTTGCCGGCACCTCGGCACGGCAGCTCTCGGTGCAGAGTAAACGGGACTGGTTCCCCTTCTGACCGATGTTTCAAGCTCCGGGAAGGCAGAGTCGCCTATTACGGACTCAAGAAGGAAGCCAGACTGGAGATTCCCAGGCAGAAAAGCACCATCCGTCTTAACGTCGCCGTTTTGGCCGGCACAGTGAGTTGCTCATATTTCAGCCCTGGGAATTATCAACCTGGACGTCCACTCAGAGACCTAATTTGAAAGTTGGTAATCACAAAGACAACAGGTGGATAAATTTACAATGATGGGAAAACAGCGTAAAAAGGCTGAGAATACTCAAAATCAGAATGCCTCTCCCTCTAAAGAGGATCACAGTTTCTCATCAACAAGGGAACAAGGCTTAATGGAGAACGAGTGCATCTCATTAACAGAATCAGGCTTCAGAAGATGGATAATAAGAAACTTCTGTGAGTGAAAAGAACATGTTGTAGCCCAATGTAAAGAAACTAAGAACTTTGAAAAAAGGTTTGACGAAATCCTAATGAGCATAGACAATTTAGAGAGGAATGTAAGTGAATTAATGGAACTGAAGAATACAATATGGGAACTCCGAGAAGTATGCACAGGTTTAAACACTCGAATTGATCAAGCAGAAGAAAGGATATCAGAGGTCGAAGACCAACTTAATGAAATAAAACGAGAAGACAAGATTAGAGAAAAAAGGATAAAAAGGAATGAGCAAAGTCTCCAAGAAATGTGGGACTATGTGAAAAGACCAAATTTTTGATAGGTGTACCTGAATGCAACGGAGAGAATGAATCCAAGCTGGAAAATATTCTTCAGGATATTATTCAGGAAAATTTTCCTAAACTAGCAAAGCAGGACAATATTCAACCCCAGGTAATACAGAGAACACCACAAAGATATTCCTCAAGAAGAGCAACCCAAGGCACATAATCGTTAGATTTACCAGGGTTGAAACAAAGGAGAAAATACTAAGGGCAGCCAGAGAGAAAGGTCAGGTTACCCACAAAGGCAAGCCTATCAGACTTACAGCAGATCTCTCAGCAGAAACTCTACAAGCCAGAAGAGAGTGGGGGCCAATATTCAATATCCTCAAAGAACAGAACCTTCAGCCCAGAATTTCATATCCAGCCAAACTAAGCTTCACAACTGAAGGAAAAATAAAATCTTTTATGAACAAGCAAGTACTCAGAGATTTTATTACCACCAGGCCTAATTTACAAGAGCTTCTGAAAGAAGCATTACACATAGAAAGAAACAACCAGTATTAGCCTTTATAAAAATATACCAAAAAGTAAAGAGCATCAACATAAAGAAGAATTTACACCAACGAATGGATAAAAAAGCCAGTTAACATCAAATGGCAGTAATCCTAAATTTTAATGACTAAATCCCGTAATCAAAAGATACAGCCAAAACCCAATGGTAGGCTACATCCAGACCCATTTCACATGCAAGGATACACAAAGACTCAAAACAAAGGGATGGAGAAAGATTTACCAACCAAATGGAGAGCAAAAATAAATAAATAATTAAAAGCAGGAGTTGCAATTCTCGCATCAGATAAAATAGATTTTAAAGCAACAAAGACATAGTGGTAAAAGGATCAATGCAACAATAAGAGCTAACGATCCTAACAGCCAGATGCATAGAGACTTAGACTCAATGAGACAGAAAATTAATAAGGATATCCAGGACTTGAACTCAGATCCGTAACAAGTAAACTTAATAAATATTTATAGAACTCTCCACTTTAAATACACAAAATATACATTCTTGTCAATACCACATCACACCTACTCATAGGTTTAAATGAAACATTGATTGGCCATTATTAATACCCATTTTTTAGAATAAAGCAACATTTCCATTCTCTCTCCCTCTTTTTCTTCCTCTTGCTTCCTCTCCTTCACTCCTTTATTTTTCTTTCCTTCTCTCCAAAGAAAAAAAAGAAAATAACTCTAATTATTCATTTACTTGGCAAATCTGCCATAATAAAATCTTTTTCTAAGTTATCTATACTCAATTCCGCTCACTATTTCTCATATTATTAGTTCCACAGTCATTCTAATCTCACTCCTTTTTGAAAAAAATAATGAGGGGGCCTTTCTCCTGGAAGCTTCTTGGAAAGATTGCGGTCACTAATGCAGAAGCAAAAGAGAGCAGGAAAGCCCATGCTGAGAGTCTCTAGAACTTTTTCCTCATTAAGAATTTTTTTTTTAAATTTTTTATTGGATTTTAGGTTTTGGGGTACATGAGCAGAGCATGCAAGACAGTTGCGTAGGAACACACATGGCAGTGTGCTTTTCTTTCCTTCTCCCCTTCACTCACATTTGGCATTTCTCCCCAGGCTACCCCTCCCTACCTCCCCCTCCCACTGGCCCTCCCCTTTCCCCCCCAATAGACCCCAGTGTTTAGTACTCCCCTTTCTGTGTCCATGTGTTCTCATTTTTCATCACCCGCCTATGAGTGAGAATATGCGGTGTTTCATTTTCTGTTCTTGTGTCAGTTTGCTGCCAGTTAGAATGGCGATCATTAAAAAATCTGGAGACAACAGATGCTGGAGAGGATGTGGAGAAAAAGGAACACTTTTACACTGTTGGTGGGAGTGTAAATTAGTTCAACCATTGTGAAAGACAGTGTGGCGATTCCTCAAGGCCTTAGAAATAGAAATTCCATTTGACCCAGCAATCCCATTACTGGGTATATATCCAAAAGACTATAAATCGTTCTACTATAAGGACACATGTACACGAATGTTCATTGCAGCACTGTTTACAATAGCAAAGACCTGGAATCAACCAAAATGCCCATTGATAATAGACTGGATTGGAAAAATGTGGCACATATACACCATGGAATATTATGCAGCAATCAGAAATGATGAGTTTGTGTCGTTTGTAGGGACATGGATGAATCTGGAGAACGTCATCCTCAGCAAACTGACACAAGAATTTTGATTCAGGACAAAACTGTGGCATAGAGACAGAGGTACCTTCTTTGAAAATAAAACAGAAAACTTAACTGGATATCCAGGAATATGATTGATCCTGTGGGAACGCTCCCATGTGAGACCCCCAAGTAGTGGGTCACACCATATGGTTGAGCTTGATCCCAGACACGGGCCCCTTGTTGGAGGTAGTCAAGCTATGGGAAGAAGGACTGCAAGAAGGCTTATGTGATATACAAAAAATAACATAAGTTATTACTCTATTGTGCTGAGGTGATGGGAGGCACGGTGTCCACTTTTGGTTCTCACGGTGTCCACTTTTGGTTCTCACAGTGTCTACTTTTGGTTCTCACAGTGTCCGCTTTTGTTTCTCTATTCATTATAGTTTCTTCTTAAAGTTATGACTTAAATCTTCAAAGCAAGCTGATAGTAAAAATTGCTTTGCTTATGTCTTTCCTGCACCTGGACCCTTGATATGGTATTTACAATACTGCTTGTGACTTAATGATTTATAATGTAGCCTGTGATTTTCTTGTGAAACTCTTGCCCTAGATAAATAGTTTCTTTTAAACTTTTAAACTTAGATATTGCACCTGGACTCCTGTGACTGATAATTGCACCCCCTGCTTTAACCTGATTATGTATCTCCCTGTTCCCAGCATATTTATCCAAAATATGGTGACTTGTGATTGTATTGTAAAACTTTCTGTTCCCATGAAACACTGATCCCATGATGTAAACAATTCTACTTGTAATGTATATAACCAGGCCCTGAGTTCAATAAAGCTGTTGATGAAGCATCTGACTTCTCAACCCTCCAGACCCCGTCTGTTCTTTCTTCTTCTCTTCCGCGCACCCCCCTTTCCAGGTTGGGACCCTCTTGCTGGCCAAGAGCTCCCCGGCAGACATGCCGGCCCCCACAGATCCCAATGAGATTCTTATGCATCTATGTCAGCTGCAAACTTCTCGATAGTCTTCAAAGTCTTCATTGATCTATTTCAGGGGTCAGCAAACTAAGGTTACCAAATCTGGCCTGCTAGCTGCTTTTATAAATAAAGTTTTAGTGAAACACATGCACACTTATTCATTTCCATACTGATAATGTGTAGGGCTGCTTCCTGCCACAGCAATGGAATCATTTGTGATAAAGCTCTTTCAACAGACAAAGCTCCAAGTATTTACTTTTTTGGCTCTTTGAAGAAAACGTTTGTTACTCCTTCTGGACCTGATAAGCTTGGTCACCTTTTAGAAAGGATCTTCACATAACCAGACCAGAAATGATCACTTGAGAAATTTTGCTTTTTATATATGAAGTTTGAATAATTGCTTTATTAATACTATTCATATTTCCTACGACTGCATCACTATTGTTTTAAAATGACATGAAGAAAACCACAATGGGCCAGGCACAGTGGCTCATATCTATAATCCCAGCACTTTGGGAAGCCAAGGCAGGCAGATCACCTGAGGTCAGGAGTTCAAGACCAGCCTGGCCAACATGGTGAAACTCCATCTCTACCTCTTCCAAGAGGTAAAAATAGAAAAATTAGCTGGGTGTGGTGGTGCGCTCCTGTAATGTCAGCCACTCGGGAGGCTGAGGGAGGAAAATAGCTTGAACCCAGGAGGTGGAGGTTGCAGTGAGCTGAGATCACACCACTGCACTGCAGCGTGAAAGACAGAGTGAGATTCCATGTCAAAAAAAAAAAAAAAAAAACCACAATAAGCTAATTTGACAAGCTAAGAAGCCCACATTTCGTTTTTGTAGTTATGTTACTCTATTCTAAATAAGTATTTTTTGCAAGGAAGACTGGCTAAAATGTTCGCATAGAATTTTATATGCAATCCTCAAATATTCTGAGTTTAATATTTCAGTTTTTGATTTATTAATAGATTGCATTTCCACTGCAATCTATTAATCTTAGAGGAGAAAAACTTCTCCTCTAAGTATTGCCAGACATGCCTTGTGTATAATTTCCTTCTAAAGATAGTTTGGCAAAAGTAACTAAATAAACGAAAAATGCAGGCTAATGAAGATGACTCATTTTGTCAATTATAGAAGCAATTTAAGCTACAGCTTTTGAACTTCAACCTAGGTAACATTTTTATGCTTTTTAAAAAATTCTAGGCTGGGCACAGTGACTCATGCTTGTAATCCCAGCACTTTGAGAGGCCAAGGTGGGCGAATCACCTGAGGTCAGGAGTTGGAGATCAGCCTGGCCAACATGTTGAAACCTCATCTCTACTAAAAATACAAAAAAATTTAGCTGGGCTTGGTGGCGCATACCTGTAGTCCCAGCTACTTCGGAGGCTGAGCAGGAGAATCGCTTGAACCCAGGAGGCGGAAGTTGCAGTGAGCCCACATCGCACCATTGCACTCCAGCCTGGGTGACAAAAGCGAGACTCCATCCCCCCTGCAAAAAAGAAAATTAAATTAAAAAAATAAAAATAAACTTCTATCTAGTATTTTCTGCTTTTTCATTATAGGAGCAGAAAAAAGGAGAATACTCCCACATGGCTGCTTGGAAAAGTTTGTGAAAGGCTCACCCACTGGCTGCTTGGAAAAGTCTGTGAAAGGCTCACCCACTCTCGAATGGCCAGTTTATTTACAGTGGATCTTAGCTGCTATTGACTAAATGTGTCCCTCTGAAATGCACGGGTTGAATCTTAACTCCCAAGGTGATGGTATTAGGACGTGAACTTTTAGGAGGTGATGAGGTCATGAGGGCAGGTCCTCATGAATAGGATTAGCACCCTTCTAAAAGAAACCCCAGAGCTCCCTTGCCTCTTTCCACCATGTGAAAACACAGCAAGAAGGCACCATCTGTGAACCAGGAAGCAAGTCCCCACCAGACACACATTCTGCTATGCCTTCATCTTGGACTTTCAGCCTCCAGAACTGCTAGCAATAAGTGTTTGTGGTTTAATCCATTGAGTCTGTGATAGTTTGTTACAGCAGCTTAAATGGATTAAGACAGTAGTATTCCAGGATACCGAAGTGCCAAGGAGTCACTGTCCGCTCTGTTCCTGCCACATACCTCCCAAGCGGTATGTAGTCTTAGGAGGGCTGGGCTAGATGATGAGTTCCCACAGCCCAGTTCTGCTAACTGCATAATTGTATCCCTCAAGTTGCTAAGCAATGTCCTGCCTTTTCTTGCATCTGGTTTGCTGGCAACAACAACAACAACAACAAAACAGTGCATTATTGTTTACTCTGCTCCAAATGAATAGTTCTGACCCAGGCAATGTGCGACAGGGGTAGAAAGCATGTTCTGACAGGAATCGCTTTCCAATCACACTGGGAGGCATAGAATAAAACGAATCACACAGTTTCACTTTCCATTTATCCCTATAACCACAAAGAACTGAATCGTGACGACAGCCAGAGATCTCAGCATAGGGTCCCATAACTCAGAGGAGACTGCAGCTCTGTTGATTTCAGCCTTGTGGGACCCCGAGCAGAAGACCCAGCTCTACTAATTATCTCTTCTAATTTTAGAATGAATCATTCAACTTTCCAAGTTATTACGATCAAACAAAAATGCATGCCTGATGTTAGTATTTTCCCCTACAGGTGATGTGTCTCAAAGGAGGCCAGGACAAGTAGCAAGGAGGTGCTTTGTAAGGAAATAGAAGGAAACCTAAGCTGTTACTCTCCTGAGAATTCTTACACATATTGAGTTTGCCTTTTGGCCACTCTTTCTGAGGCGTGTGTAGAAATGTGCTGTAACCTGACTCTTGGCTCTGACCTACTCTGCCCACACTGAGGTACCACACCCTGCAGGTGGCTTTGTTTCATTTCTTTGTCTTCAGCAAAACTAGCCATCTATGAACTTGGCTGTTCTGGTGCATTCGTTCAGACAACGCCTCTTTATCTCCCTCTACAGGCTTCCCCTAGCAACATGGTTTCTGACGTAATTAGTAATCTTATTTTGGGACCTGAGCTTTGCGGAGGATCCCTAGACACCCTACAGATGTGTGGCAGAACTTTCTGGGAGTTATCAGGTAACCAATGAGCTTAAGAATTCATTCCAACCAAAGGCAATGCGTAATTTGTTTCCCAGTTTAAACCTCGAATAATGGAGCCCTAGAGAGTTAGGTAGATGTAGTTATCACCATCAAGGTGCCCATGTGATTCGGGAGTTTTGTGTCTTATTGAACAGGTTTGGGGCTTCTCTGTCCAGACCTGCCCATTGTAGACCCATCGGGGTCACATGGGGCTGTGTCTTGAGGATGCACAGAGTCTTGTGCGTTCACCACGCTTTGTTATGTATATACAGCAGATTCCACTTATAAATCCTGTGTACTTGTATTTATTTCAGGTCAGAGTCCTTCCAGGACTTTGAGAGGGCAACTGTGTGAAATAAAGAATTGTCATCACTAATATACTTTGAGTTGATTGACCTTCATGTCATAGAATAAGTGTTCAACATTGCGTCACATCAATATTTGCCTCCTTCCTGCCTGGAGAGAATCTAGTGAGAAAGAACTTGAGTAGCAATAGTAAACAATAAATATTGGGTCATCACATAACCCATGTTAGTCTCACCCAGATGCAAAATACAGCTAGAAACAAGTAGAAAATGGCAACAGAGACTCTTAGACAGACCCTCTAGTGACTGTCTTTGTTTGATGACTGATGTTGGTCTAAAGAAATTTCAAAAGAGCTAAAGGGTAGTATCCTGTTTATTTCTTCAATTCTCGGAAGAAATCCCTTGCATTGAGACTACGTACATTTGCATTTCAAAGCAAGTGGGGTTTGAGTAAACAGTCTTAGAAGTCAAGGCAACCGTCTCCTACGAGCAAGGTGTGTATCAGGTAGAGAAAGAATAGATGAAAAAGGGCTATGACTATGTCCATTTCAGTCATCTGCTTGGAATCCTGCCACACGGCAGAGTTCGGTGGACACAGAGCTTCTCTGTTCCCTAGGACATAAGCAGAAACATCTTGGGCATGACTGAAGCATTCTATTCCAAGATGGCCCCATACATTGGCCTGGCAGAGGAATGCTGTCTGAAGCCAGAAGCTCAGTATGGCTATTGACTGGCTTGGCCTTGATTCTCCTCCACAGGGATCATTCAGGCTTACAATATGGCTGTCTCAGGGTAGTTAGAGAGTGACTTACCCCATGTCACAAAAGCAGAAGCTTTCAATTCTTAGACCTGGGGTGAGTGCAGCCACCCTCTGCCATATAGTGTTGGATAAAGCATATTCCAGGGCTACTCCAGTTCAACAGAAAGGTATACACAAGGGTATAAGTGCCGGGGGTCAAGGGTTTTTGGGGGTTACCCAGATAGAGTCAATCTTCTTTATTTGCAGATTCTCTCTTTGCAAATTCAACTACTTGCTCTAATTTCTTTATAACCCCAAATTAATACTTGTTGTACTTTCACGAACATTTAAAGCAGTAAATAATTTGAGTCACCTGGTTTGCACATTTCTGACTAAGCTTGAACAAGGCAATGCTCTGCCTTCTTATTTCAGCTAATACTGTAAACAAGTGCCTTGTTGTGGTATATGGAGTGCCATGCTTTTTGCATTTTTGTGAAATGCAGCCTCTTTCTGATGGTAATTTTGCTGTTTAAAATGACCCAAAGCATTGTGCTGGAGGACTGTCTAGCGTTCTTAAGTTCAAGAAGGTTGTGATGTTGCTTAGAGAGAAAATATGTGTGTTAGAGACATTTCTTTTGGGTATTCAGGCAGGAGTTAGAGTTGTTGGCCTTGGTTCAATGAGAATGAGTCAACAATGTATATTCGACAGCGTGCCTTCAAGCAGAAACACACCTAAAACAAGGCTGTGTATTGATAATTTGATGAAAATGTGACCAGATGCTCACAGGAACCTAACCTCATATTTCTTGTAGGATCAATGGTTCATTCTTTGCCAGTTCAGTGTTTTTGGTGATTTTTAAAAATGACTGCTGTGAGTAATGAGAATCAGCTATATCAGTTCATCGTAAACATTCAATGAGCTTTAGATTTGACCGGGATCTGATTCAAGTGATTGGAAGACCAAAGGTATCCTGTGAATGCAGGAATCTATATTTCCACTGATCACCTCTGGCAATAGTCCAGAGGGGCTGATCCATTCACTGCTCCTCTAGTTGAACAAATCTTAGATTATAGCGATTTGGCACTTTCCTCTTCTCTGATTCAGATGGGTTGGGATAGATCTGTCATCCATCCCATTAAGTGTTTTTAACTTTTTATTTTAAGATAATTTTTAAGATACACAAATTATTGCAAAAATTATACAGGGAGTTCCTGTGGACCCTTCACTTAGCTTTCCCCAATTATATCATCTTACTTATAGACCAACAAAACCAGTCAACTGATGTTGGTACAATACTGTGTTAGTCTGTTTTCTTCTGCTGATAAAGACATACCTGAGACTGGGTAATTTATAAAGAAAAAGAGGTTAATGGACTCATAGTTCTACATGGCTAGGGCAGCCTCACAATCATGGTGGAAGGTGCAAGGCACGTTTTACATGGTGGCTGGCAAAAGAGAATGACAGCCAAGCAGGAAGGTAAATCCCTTATAAAGCCATCATATCTCATGAGACTCACTACTACAAGAACAGTATTGGGGAAACTGTCCCATGATTCAATTATCTCTCACTGGGTCACTCCCACAACACATGGGAATTATGGGAGCTACAAGTCAAAATTCAAGATGAGACTTGGGTGGGGACACAGCAAAACCATATCAAATACTCTTCACTAAATCACATTATTTTATTTCCATGGGTTTTATGTGAAATGTGCATGCATGTGTAGTGCTGTGAAATTTTATCCCCTGTATAGATTCCTATCACTATCACTATAGCCAGGCATGCACCTCTGCACATGCATAGCTACAGTGATGGTTATAGGAATGGGAAAAGCCAATTTGTGAAAGAATATCTCAAAGGGAAAATGCAATGTTTCCTAATATTTGGGTTGTTGTCTACAGAGCAGTTAAGGGGAACTATAATCTAGCATCTGTGTGCTTCTAAGACAAGAGACACCAAACAACCATGAGGTTGCAGGGCAGAGAGCAGGCTGAACTCAGGCTGAATGCCGCATGGGCTGCAAACTTGCTTTATTTTCATTTCTCCCCTCTTCCTCCATGATTAATTTCATGAAGATTATAGGGACTGTTTCAGAGCTGGTAATGAAAGTATCTGCATTGAGCTATCCAGACTTTAAACCCCAGTCTCAATAGACAGCACAAGTGGCTGGTTGTGGGCTTTAGTCTCTGGATTCTCCCTACTGCTGCTTTAAAGAGAGAAAAGCCACTTAACAGCTTCCTGGAGATCCTTGTTCCCCCTCATCATGGTCCCTGGGGACACTGACTATAGGCTCCAATGGGTAGAAACACCATCTGTTTTGGACATTTCTGCATCCTACTGTGCAGTAGGGCTCCTGGTCTCCGAGTAGTGTTCCAGTCATGCCTACTGGCTTTTTAGTGCTCTGCTGCTCCACCCTTTGTGCTAACAGGACATTTATGGAAACTCCAGAGCAGCTACAGCCTCAGGCATCCATTTTCCACCCACACACTATTCCTTTTTCCTGGGTCCAGGAATGGGGAAAGCAAAAACCAGAGAGGGCTCAGAGCAAGACCAAAGGACTACCTTTCCAGAAGCAAGGGGCCCCAGAGGCCTGAATATTAGTTGGTACTGTTACTGGAAAGGGGTCCTTTTCCATACTTTAAGAGAGGGTTCTTGGACCTCACTCAAGAAAGAATTCAGGGCAAGTTCATAAAGTGAAAGCAAGTTTATTAAGAAAGTAAAGGAATAAAAGAATGGCTCCTCCATAGGTAGAGCAGCAGTGCCGGCTAATCAGCTGATTATACTTATAGATACTTCTGGATTGATATGGTTTGGCTCTGTGTCTCCACCCAAATCTCATCTTGAATTGTAATCCCCATAATCCTTATTCCATCAAGGGAGGGACCTGGTGGGAGATGATTGGATCATGGGGGCAGTCTCCCCCATGCTGTTGTCATGATAGTGAATGAGTTCTCAAGAGATCTGATGCTTTTATAAGGCAGTTTTCCCTGCTTTCTCTTGTACCTGATCTCTTGCCTGCCACCATGTAAGACATGCCTGCCTCCTCTTCTGCCATGATTATAAGTTTCCTGAGGGCTCCCCAGGCATGCAGAACTGTGAGTCAATTAAACCCATTTCCTTTATAAATTGCTCAGTCTTGGGAAGTTCTTCATAGCAGTGTGAGAATAGTCTAATACACTGATTATACACTAAACAAGGAGTAGATTTTTCATGAGTTTTTTGGGAAAGGAGTGGGCAACTCACAGAACTGAGAGCTCCTCTTTTTTTAGACCATATAGGGTAACTTCCTGACATTGCCATGGCATTTGTAAACTGTCATAGCACTGGTGGGAGTGTCTTATAGCATGCCAATGCATTATAATTAGCATATAATGAGCAGCGAGGATGACCAGAGGTCACTTTCATCACCATCTTCGTTTTGCTAGGTTTTGGCCAGATTCTTACTGCACCCTGTTTGATCATCTGGGTCCTTGTGACCTGTGTCCCTGCTGAGCTGTCATCTCATCCTATAGCTTAGAATGCCTAACTTCCTAGAAATGCAGCCCAGTAGGTCTCAGCCTCATTTTACCCAGCCCCTATTCAAGATGGAGTCACTCTGGTTCAAATACCTCTGACAATATTTTCAGAAAGAGGAGGTCATTCTTAGATCTTTCTATGCAAAGAGGACCAGAAAGATCCATTATAATTTAGTACATAACACCTTTGGGTATACGTAGTAGTCCATTTTCATTCTGCTATGGAAAAATACCTGAGGCTGAGTAATTGATAATGAAAAAGAGGTTTAATGGACTCAGTTCTGCATGGCTGGGAAGGCCTCACAGTCATGGCAGAAGGTGAAGGAGGAGCAAAGACACGTCTTACGTGGTGGTAGGCAAGAGAACGTATGCAGGGGAACTGCCCTTTGTAAAACCATCAGATCAGCTGGACACAGTGATCTGATGCCTATAATCCCAGCATTTTGGGAGGGCAAGGCAGACAGATCACCTGAGATTGGGAGTTGGAGACCAGCCTGACCAACCTATATCTACTGAAAATACAAAAATAGCCAGGCGTGATGGCACATGCCTGTAATCCCAGCTACTCAGGGGGCTGAGGCAGGAAAATTGCTTGAACCCGGGAGGTGGATGTTGCAGTGAGCCGAGATTGCACCACTGCACCCCAGCCTGGGCAACAAGAGCAGAACTCCATCTCAAAAAAAAAAAAATGACAACCACCAGATCCCATCAGACTTATTTACTCTCATGAGAACAGCATGGGAAAAACCCACCCCCATGATTCAGTTACCTTCCACTGGATCCCTCCCATGACATGTAGGGATTATGGGAGCTGCAATTCAAGGTGAGGTTTGGAGTGACGTATAGTCAAACCATATCAGTGTGGCAGTCTCATTAGCTGGAGGTGAGGGAGAGGATGGAAGTAATGAACTTATTTGCCTTGGCTTTTTGTTTCTCTCTCTCTCTTTTTGTTGCTGTTGAGATGGGGTCTTGCTATGTTACCAGGCTGAGATCAAACTCCTGGGCCCAAGCAATCCTCGTGCCTCAGCCTCTCAAAGTGCTAGGATTGCAGGCACAACCCACTGCTCTCTGGTTTTTTTAGAGGAGATTCTCAGTTGGGATATTCTTATTTGTACATTAAAAACAAAAAGGATCCCATTCAATCAGTAACTTTTTTTTTGATAACAGCTTTATTTAGATGTAATTTGCATACCATACAAGGGGATGGCACATTTTCACCCACGCACCCACCCTTCCTTCCTTCCTTTTTCAAGGTCTGTCTGTTGCCCAGGCTAAAGTGCAGTGGTGCCATCTCTGCTCACCGTAACCTTTGCCTCCTAGACTCAATCCTCCCACCTCAGTCTCCCAAATGGCTGGGACTACAGGCACATGCCACTGCACCTGGCATATTTTTTGTATTTTTGGTAGAGAATAGACTTTGCCATGTTGCCCAGGCTAGTCTTCAACTCCTGGGCTGAAGCAATCCAGCTGCCTCGGCCTCCCAAAGTACTGGGATTACAGGCGCTCTAACCCAGTGCCACTGCACCCAGCCTTCTATTTTTTGGATTGTATTGAAATACACATAACAGTTACATAGTGTCTTCATCTTTTCATTTCCTCCTCTCCCAAGCCATGGCAGCATCCTTCTATTTTCTGTTTCGATGATTTTGACTATTCCAAGTATTTTCAGGAAAGAGAAGTACTTTTATTTGAGGAATTTGAACACTTTCAAATTATTAGGCCCAGAAATGCATTAAAACGAGACAGCAATCATGTCCTAGTCCCTGCTTTGAGCTATGTATACATCTAGTGAAGCTGCTCACCATTGTCACACATAACTATAAGTTAAGCTAATAATGCCACACTGGACACCGCAACCCACACCCTATGGCTTAACGAGAGACAGCCAATCACAAATCAATGTCACTTCTGTAAACATCAAGAATTTCTGACAACTTTGTATTAAACCACTACCCTGCAAAAGCTGCTTCTCTATAAAAAGTGTAAAAATTAGCTGGGCGTGGTAGTGTGCACCAGTAGTCCCAGCTACTTGGGGCGCTGAGGCAGGAGGATCACTTGAGCCTCGGAGGTCGAGGCTGGAGTGAGCCGTGTTCATGCCACTGCACTCCAGCCTGGGTGACAAAGTGAGACCCTGTCAAACAAACAAATCCACATGCAACCACTGCTAATCAGAGCGTCTGCGTGTATATTCCAGGCAACTTGAATCTATTCTTCCAGGTTGCAAGCCTCAAGCTTGGCCCAAATCAACTCTCTATATTAATGTTCCCTCAGCTTCTTCCTTTTAGGTTGACCGCCTCAGATAAGCAGAACCACATTCTAGCTGTCCTTTTGTGCCTGGCTCACTTCACTTAGCCCAGCAGCCTCAAGCTTCATCTACATTGTAGTCTGTGTTAGGATTTCCTTCCCTTTGAAGGCCGAATGATTCCATCAATAACAATTTGCAACAAAAGCTTTCAGGCAGGGATTAATCTTCCAGGAAGGCAACCTTAAATACCTGGGCGATCTGAAACTTTAAACTGGCAACTCTTTAAAACTGGCAAGGAAGCACTTTATGGTGACTGCAATTGCCAATTAACTTGATGTTGAAATCACATCGGCAAAGAAAACGGTGAGTGAAGAGAGGGCCAGAATGGCTGCGTTCCTGTTGCCTTATAGTACACGGGAAAAGTTGCTTGGTTTGCAAAGACAGGTTTTTGCTCAAATCTGCAGCGCTTAAAATTACCCCTGAGTGAGGTAGCTGTTTCATGGGAAGATCTTTTGACTCAGCTTGGCCACTTTTTAAATGTGGAAAGTAAACAGCTCTCAGAAAGGCAGTTTAGAGCAGCGAGTGACGTGGTCTGGCTGTTGGGAAAGCCAGGGTCCTCTTCTGTCTGCCTCCTGGGGTTCTGATGTTTCCTTGGAGTGTCTTCCTGCTGCCCCAGGAGCTAAGGAACAGAACATCAGTCAAAGCTCTCATTTCACCACAAATGTTTTTCTTTGCATGCGTCTCTACTGGAGTACTTAAAAACCCGGCAGACAGGTTTTTCAGAGGTTATCTTGTTGAATACAGAAATAATTGAATTCGTCTAGCTCCGAGACCTCTCAAAAAAAAAAAAAGAGAGAGAGAGGTAAGAGAAAAGATTGGGCGTGGAGCTTAGGGAGGCAACCCGCTCTGCAGAACTCCCTGGGGAGTTTCAGAACAAAACAGATGCAATGTAGATGGAATCCAATCTCCCTTGCAGATCCTCAGGGGGAGGAGGCTTTGGGAAAAGGCAGACCTCAAGACTCCTCTTTCAAACTGTCCCTTTGAAGACCTGCCCTAGATCTGTCTACAGAAGCCTCACCGCAAGCAAAGGGAGAGCCCCGTTTTTAAAATATTTGTTTTGTTTTGCGTTTTGCAGACAGATGGGTCCTTCCTGAGCCTACCAACAATGAGATCCTTCTGGTGAGGGGGATGGGGCCAGGCCTCCCAGCCTCAGCCGGGCAGGTCTCTGCAGGGCTTGGGAATGGGTTTGACCTGACACCCATCTGTGGTTGCCAGAGTTTCTTTTTGGGTAGATTTTCTTGTGAATGAAAAAAGAAGAGTTTGGGCCAGTGGGTTTTAGGGAACTGCAAGGGAAACATGATTTTTTTTTTTTTTTTAACAAGGCATTAGCAGAGATCAGCTGCAATTCAATGCAGGAAAAGCGGTCCTAGGAGATACCCTAAGGGGATTTAAATGAATTTGGGGTCTTGTGCCTCCTCCTTTTTTTTTTTTTTTGAGATACAGTCTTGCTCTGTCGCCAGGCTGGAGTGCAATGGCATGATCTCAGCTCACTGCAACCTTTGCTTCCTGGGATCAAGTGATTTTCCTGCCTCAGCCTCTGTGTAGCTGAGACTACAGGTGAGCACCACCATGCCCAGCTAATTGTCGTATTTTTAGTAGAGACAGGGTTTCACTATGTTGGCCAGGCTGTTCTTGATCTCTTGACATCGTGATCTGCCCACCTCAACCTCCCAAAGTACTGGGATTACAGGCATGAGCCACCGCGCCTGGCCCTTTGCCTCCTACTGTTACAGGACAGGGGTCTGAAGGCCATATAGGGTGACTTCCCTGACGTTGCCATGGCATTTGTAAACTGTCGTGGCGCTGGTGGGAGTGTATCAGTGAGGCTGACCAGAGGTCATTCTTGTTGCCATCGTGGTTTTGGTGGGTTTTAGCTGGCTCCCTAACTGCAACCTGTTTTATCAGCAAGGTCTTTATGATCTGTATTTTGTGCCGACCTCCTATCTCATCCTATGACTTAGAATCCTTCAATTGTCTGGAAATGCAGCCCAGTAGGTTTTAGCCTCATTTTACCCAGCTCCTATTTAAGATGGCGTTGTTCTGGTTCACACACCTCTGACACTACTGTTAGGGTAGGTAGCAAGTCAGGCATGAACAAAGCAGGAGACAGGCTCCCCCACTCCTCTTCCCACCCTCAACACCAGACATGTCAGAAGACCATCAGATGATGGGCAGGTGGTGGATAAACTGTCTCTTTAAAATAATAATTGGCCACAGTCAGCACTGGGGAAAGACAGTTTCCCAATACATAGAAAACACCTGAAACTGGTAATCAGCAAGTTCCCAATAAGATCTCAGGAGTTGGGTGAGTGAGCTCAAGCATGCCCACCAAGAGGCAAATGGCACAGGCCAGCTGGTATATGACCTTCCTCTGGAAACACTTGACTGGGAATGGAAGAAGCCTCAAGTGAGCATGTGTGAACTCCAGTAAACACTGTTGTATCGGACTGAGCACAGAAAGTCAACACCAAGACAAAAGTATGCCAAATTGCAGGGTTTATTGCCAGCGACCATGGAGGACTCACGTCTCTCCAACCCATGGCCCCATAAAAGAGGGTGACAAGACCTCTTATACCCGTAAAAATCACCTTGGGAGTGAGGGGAGAGGATGGGGTGAGGGGCTTCAGACATTCTGAGGGCCAGTGGATTCAAATCACCTTCTGGGCGGAGATGAGGGTGAGGGGGTTCTGGACATTTTGAGGGCCAGGGGACTATTTGACATTCTGATTGTCATTTAAGGGGTTCACAGATGCTAAGATTAGCATTCATTTACACATCGTCTGGGTAGGGGTTACTTGGCCCCAGAATGGAATTATTCAGGGGTGCTTATTACTGGTGATCAAAGGCCAGCAATTCTGGCAGTTACAGATAAGAGAAAGTATGCAGTTTTACCTTTCTTTTTGCATTTTGCAAGGTAAATTAGCAGTTTACAGAAGCCAAGGTTAGCAGTCATTGTGAGGAGAATGCAAACAGTTTTCTCATTTTATAAAATGGCATTGTACCGGTTCTAACTCTAGGCCAGCTATATCACAACACACTGTGCTTGCTCCCCTCTCAAGTGCTGGCAGGCCCCTGCACATGCGGGCAGCCCACCCCAAGGGAAGACTCAGCAGAGAAGGGATGCAAGACCCCAGTCTAACGGTCAGCGCATAAAACCCCAAGTGTAAATGTCAAACCATGCGCTTGACTCTGGGGTTGCCCACTTGGCACTGTTCCGAGTGTACTTTCCTTTCTTTCAGTCCTGTTCTGAAGCTTTCTAATAAACTTCCACTCACAAACTTGCCTCAGTCTTTCCTTCTGCCTTATACCCCTCAAATTCTTTCTTCTGAGAAGGCGGGAATTCAGGTTGCTGCAGACCCATATGGCTTCACCGCCGGTAACACCACTACTCCAGTGCTCCCCAGGTGCCTGCTCTCTGCAACTCTCTGCATGGCTGGGGAATGGGGCTCCCAGAAAGGCAAACAGTTCCCGGAGGAGAAAGGGTCCCTGCTGGGCGGGTGTGCACAGGTGGGTTCCTGGCATCCAGCTGCTGCCTGAGGCTCAGCCTCAGAGGAGCTCAGAGGACAGATGAGATACAGCCACTGCTGGGAACTGGGAGAGACGCAACCCCAAAGACAGGAGCAGCAGATGGGATCCCATTTCCTTCAGGGTTTGACCTGGATACCACAAGGTGCTCCAAAAAATGGCACAGCGAATAAAGGGTGTCCATAGTAAACTGCTGATGAAACCACGTGAAAACCAGTGCCCATCCTGGACCTTTTTGCGGGCTCCAGGTCCCAGCAGGACGTCAACCACCAGCCATGGAGGGATAGGTGTGGCATTTCTGAGACTGTGGTTTTAGTTTTCTGTTTTAATTGTTGCAAGGTGCAGGTAACCTACAATTTACCATTTTAGCCACTTTGTGCAATTGGATGGCATTTAGTGCATTCGCAACAGTGAGTTCGTGTTCAGTGCACAACAGTGCTGTGCACTGATCGTGCCAATCATCAAACACTGTTTTTTTGAGACAAGGTCTCACTCTGTCACTCAGGCTGGAGTGAAGTGGCACCATCTCGGCTCACTGCAACCTCTGCCTCCCAGGTTCAAGTGATTCTCCTGCCTCAGTCTCCCAAGTAGCTGGGAGATTATCGGTGCCCGCTACCATGCCCGACTATTTTTGTATTTTTAGTAGAGATGGGGTTTCACCATGTTGACCAGAGACCATGTTGAACTCCCGGTCTCAAGTGATCCGCCCACCTCAGCCTCCCAAAGTTCATTAGGGACATGAACCACCATGGCTAATCAAACACTTTTTTTTTTTTGAGACGGAGTTTCGCTCTTGTTATCCAGGCTGGAGTGCAATGGCACGATCTCGGCTCACCGCAACATCCGCCTCCTGGGTTCAGGCAATTCTCCCGCCTCAGCCTCCC
Source organism: Callithrix jacchus (assembly GCF_049354715.1). Classification (NCBI taxonomy): domain Eukaryota; kingdom Metazoa; phylum Chordata; class Mammalia; order Primates; family Cebidae; genus Callithrix; species Callithrix jacchus. The sequence continues at coordinate 3,935,661 of NC_133524.1, forward strand.
GAGTAGCTGGGATTACAGGCACGCGCCACCATGCCCAGCTAATTTTTTGTATTTTTAGTAGAGACGGGGTTTCACCATGTTGACCAGGATGGTCTCGATCTCTTGACCTCGTGATCCACCCGCCTCGGCCTCCCAAAGTGCTGGGATGACAGGCGTGAGCCAATGCCCCCAGCCTCAAACAATTTTATTACCCACAAAGAAACTACACCTAATAGTTAGCCCTTCACCCTGCAATTCTCTCCCCACCTGAAGCTTCCAGGAAATACCACTCTGCTATCTGTCTCTGCCGATGCTGGGCCTTTCCTTTAAACAGAATCATGCAATATGAGACCTTTGTGACTTTTTAAACTTAGCATCATGTTTTCAAGGTTCATTCGTGTTGCAGCATGTGTGAAAGCGCCAGTGTTTTTTATTGTGCAATAATAGTCTGTCGTATGTGTGAGCTACGTTTACATAAATGCATTCATGCTCTGGCGAATGTTTAAGTTGTTTCCACTTTTTGGCTCTTGTGCATGATGCTACTGTTCATTTATTTATTTGTTCTTTTGTTTTGAGATGGTGTCGCTGTGTTACCCAGGCTGCAGCGCAGTGACATGATCTCGGCTCACTGCAACCTCTACCTCCCTGGCTCAAGCAATTCTTTCATCTCAGCCTCCTGAGTAGCTGTGACTACATGTGTGCACTACCCTCAGTTAATTTTTGTATTTTTTGTACCGACTAGATTTTACCATGTTGCCCAGGCTGGTCTCAAATTTCTAGGCTCAAGTGATCCACTCATCTTGGCCTCCCAAAGTGCCAGGATTATAGGTGTGAGCCACACTGCCCGACCCATGGTGCTGCTATGAATGTGGGTGTGTACATATCTGTTGGAGTTTCAATTCTTTTTAAAATTATGTTTAGCAATGGGAGTCTCACTGTGTTGATCAGGCAGGCTGGTCTTGAACTCCTGGTCTTAAGTGACCCTCCCATCTTGGTCTCCCAAAATGCTAGGATTACAGGTGTGAGCCACTATGCCCAGCCTCTATTTTTTTTTGAGATGGAGTCTCCCTCTGTCACCCAGGCTGGTGTGCAGTGGCAATATCTCAGTTCACTGCAACCTCTACCTCCCAGGTTCAAGCGATTCTCATGCCTCAGCCTCATGAGTAGCTGAGACTACAGGTGTGTGCCACCATGGCTTGCTATTTTTTTTGTATTTTTAGTAGAGATGTGGTTTCACCATGTTGGCCAGGCTGGTCTTGAACTCCTGGCCTGAGGTGATCTGCCCGTCTCAGCCTCCCAAAGTGCTGGAATGACAGGTGTGAGCCACCGCGCCCAGCCTCCAGTTCTTTTCTGTATTACCCAGGAGTGGAATTGCTGGTTGTGCAGCCGAGACTGTGTTTTATGTGGGCCGTGCATCAGCCTTCAACCTCCAGCCCATTCCGAAACAGAGGCACTAGTGCTTCATAGTTACGTCCGACGTGTGTCAGACCTACTGTTGTTTTTGGCTGATTGGTACCTTTCATCACATTTCCTTGACACGTATCTGGGAATGCTTGACTGTGTGGGATTGGTTGTGTGGAGTGCTGAAAGTGAGAAGAAAGAAGGAAGGAAGGAATGGAAGATGGGAGGGAGGAAAGAAGAAAAGGAAGCAAGAGAAAGGAAGAGGGAGAGAAGAGGAACATGAGGAGGGAGAAGGAGCTGGAGGAGAAAGAGGAGGAAAAATAGGAGGAGGAGGAGAAAGAGAAGGAAAAAGGAGGAGAAGGAGAGTGAGAAATAGGAAGAAGAGGAGAAAAAGAAAACTTGGAGGGAGGAGGAGAAAGAGGAGGGAAGAAGAAGGAGCTGGAGCAGGGGAGGAGGGGGAAGGGTATTCACACCCTGAGAGCTCCTTTACTCATCCACACAGGTTTCTGTGCAGTTTTATGATTAATTCAAGGCTTTAACATAATGTAGCAAAAAACATTCAACAAAATAGAGGGTCCTCCTGGACACGTTGAAGTTTCACAGGTTGGTGTGGGCTCGTGTCTTCTCAGCAGGCTGTGAAGGTGTTAGATGGTTTTTTAAAAAGGAGGACGAGGAGGAGGTGAGTGAGGAGGAGGAGGAAGAGCATGGGGAGGAGAGTGGGCAGGTCTCGCAGCCGGAGAGATGTGTGGCCTGACTTGGAAGTCACCGCTGCTCCTGCACCACAGGGAGACGGTTCGGGGTCATTGTTTGCCCATTGTTTAGTCTTTGTGGCTGTCTATGGAGATGCCTCCAAGTTCGGGCGGGGGGCCGGGCTGTCAGGAGGACTCTGGAGTAAGTCTTGAATGTTTCTGGCTGCACCCCATACAGGGGGTCTGCCTCAGGACTCCTACAGCTGAGGGGATTGACAGATTCTGCTTCCCACTGTGATCTGCTCTGCCCAGCCCCCTCTCCTGGCTGCGTTTCTATACCCACAGCCGGTGGCTGTGGTCCAGCTTTATTCTAAAAGTTTTCACTAGGAACACATGCTCCAACCCTCATCCAAGGGTAGAACCTTCCTAGCAGGTTCCCAGGGAACCTCTCTTGTGGAGAGAAAGGATGAGATTCTAGAGTGTGTGTTTTATTGATTTAATTTTTTTTCTAAAGTGAATTGGAAAACAAAAGAATGAATCTTCTCAAACTTCAGTATGGCATGGAATTAGACCATGGACAAGAGAAGCCGGTGGCCTTCTAGAGACATACTGGAGTTAAGCAATGCTGTGAGCCTGTGGTTTGACAGAGAGCAGTGGATTCCGACACAGCTGAGTGGGAGGGAGGACGGCTTAGTGGGGGCCACTGAGGAAAATTCTTAGGTGATAGAGAGTCAGACAGTGGCAGATCAGAAGATCTGGATGGAACCAGGAAACAGACACATTTTTAAAAGTTGTGGTAAGAATACCTAACATGAAATTTATCCTCTCAAGTTTTAAATACAGAATATGGTATTATTATTACTTTTTAATTAACTCTTTAAAATTGTTTGAATGGTTATTGGGGAACAGGTGGTGTTTGCTTACCTGGATAAGTTCTTTAGTGGTGATTTGTGAGGTTTTGGTGCCCCTGTCACCCGAGCAGTGTACACTGTACCCAATGTGTCGACTTTTATTCCTCGCCCCTCCCGCCCTTCCTGCTGAGTCCTCAGAGTCCATTCTGCCAGTCTTATGCCTTTGCATCCTCATAGCTTAGCTTCTGCTTGTAAGTGAGACCCACCATGTTTGGTTTTCCATTCCTGAGTGACTTCACTTAGAATAATGGTCTCTAACTCCTTCCAGGTCGCCGCAATTGTCATCATTTCCTCCTCGTTCCTTTTCATGGCTGGGTATTATAGAATACAGTATTAACTAGAGGCACGATGCTGTGGACAGCAGATCAGAGCTTATTCGCCTGGTGTAACTGAAGCTTTATACCCACAGAAGAGCTCCGTACCACCCCTCCTCAGAGCACCTGGCAACCACCATTCAGCCTCTGCTTCTGTGAGTTTGATGAGCTTAGACTTGCCATCTATTTGCCTTTCTGTGCCTGGCTGGTTCTGCTTAGCATAATGTCCCCCAGGTTCATCTGTGTTGTTGCCAGTGATTGGCTATCTTTCTTTCTTAAAGCTGAATAGTATCCCACTGTATATATACCCAACATTTTCTTTTCCTTTCTTTTCTTTTTTTGAGATGGCGTTTTGCTCTTGTGGCCCAGGCTGGAGTGCAATGGCGCAATCTCGGCTCACTGCAACCTCTGCCTCCCGGGTTCAGGCAATTCTCCTGCCTTAGCCTCTTGAGTAGCTGGGACTACAGGTGCGCACCACCATGCCCAGCTAATTTTTGTATTTTTAGTAGAAACAAGATTTTACCACGTTGGCCAGGATGGTCTCGATTTCTTGACCTTGTGATCCACCGCCTCGGCCTCCCAAAGTGCTGGGATTACAGGTGTGAGCCGCCGCACCCGGCCCAGTACATGATATTTTCTTTAGCTCTTCATCCATCCATGGACACTTAGGTGGTTTCCATGCCCGGGCTATAGTGAATGATGCCGCAGTGAGCATGGGGGTGCAGATGTCTGTTTAAGATCTTCATTTTATTTCATTTGCACAAATATGAGTAGGATTGCTGGCTCATGTGGTAGATTTATTTTTAATTTTCTGAGGAACTGGAAATCGGCATTTTTTAAAACCACATCTGGAAGAGGAGAGAAGCCACTGAGTTAATTTCCAACACCTTCCTGTACGCTGTTTCCCAGTAACTGTGCATAGTGTGTGACACAGAAGCTAACTGCAAACAGTGTGTAGTTCAGTCTTCCCTCACCTTTGGAAACAACTTGGTCTTGAAAAGCTTATATGTGTTGTCTTTGAAATAAGATTTGGGTACAGTCTCTACAGTGAAACCACATGAATACAGTGACTTGCAGTTAATGCTTTTGCTGTCCTTATAAAATGAGGAGACAGAAGCTTGATCCCAACCTAGCTCTTGATATGGTTTGGCTGTGTGTTCCCACCTGAATCTCCTGTTGAACTGTAATTCCCAATGGTGGGTGGTGAGTGGATCATGGGGGCGGATTTCCTCCTTGATGTTCTCGTGGTGAGTGAGTTCTCACAAGATCTGGTTGTTTAAAAGTATATATCAGTGATGGGCAGCTATCTATCGATAAAATAAAATAAAAGTATGTGACACTTTCCCCTTCATGCTCTCTCTCTCCTGCTGGGCATGTGACGATTGTGCCTGCTTCCCCTTCGCCTTCCACCATGATTGTAAGTTTTCTGAGGCCTCCCCACCCCTTGCCTCCTGTACAGCCTGTGGAACTGTGAGCCAATTAAACCTCATTTCTCCATAAATTACTCGGTCTCAGGTATATCTTTATAGCAGTATAAGAATGGACACATACAGCTCTATTGAGTCCAAGTGTCCCAAGTGCAGGCATTCCATATTAGTCTGCTAGGTCCCACAGTCTGGGGGGCTTCAACATCAGAAATTTATTTTCTCACAGTTCTGCAGGCTGGAAGTTCAAGAACAGGATGCTGTTAAGATTGGGGTCTGGTGAGGACTCAGAGAGAAACTGGTTGTCCAGGGTTGGCAGGAGAAGGAATGGGGAATCGTTTACTGGGTATAGAGTTTCAGTTATGCAAGACATACAAGCTCTGATCTTCTGTACAGAATCATGCCTATAGTTAACAATACTGTATTGTGTACTTGAGTATTTAAGAGGGTAAATCTCACATTAAGTGTTCTTATCACAATAAAAGAGAGAGAGGGAGAGAGAGATACCTGTCTTCATCTTATGAGGACACCAGTCCTATAGGATGAGGGCTCCACTCTTATAAGCTCATTGAGTCTTTATTATCTGCTGAAAGAATTCATCTCCAAATGCAGCCACATTAGGGTTAGGGTTTCCCTACATGAATTTTGAAGGGACACGGTTCAGTCCATACCACTGACTGCAGCCCAGAGCAATGTGTTGTCTTTCCTCTGGCTGATGGTCTTGATGGAGTAGGAAGTAAGAACCTCACCGCCATCCTGTACAGCACCTGCAGACCCTGGGACCTCTCTAGTGGGCTGCAGCTTGTTTTCAAAATAAGTCGGTAAAAGTCAAGGCATAGTGGCTTACTCACGCAATCTCAACTCTAGGGGGCTGAGGGCAGAGGATTACTTGAACCCAGGAGTTTGAAGTCACTGTGGACCACATAGTGAAACCCTGTCTTTACCAAAAATTTGAAATTAGCCAGGTTCAGTGGTGCATGCCTGTGGTCCCAGCTCCCAGCTGGGAGGTGGGAGGATTACTTGAGACTGGCTGTTTGAGGCTGCAGTGAGTTATGGTTGTGCCACAGCACTCCAGCCTGGACAACAGAAGGAGACCCTGCCCCCAAATCCCACCCCAAAAAGTCAGTGAAAACTTCAGGAACATGCTGGGATAGGTTTGAAAACTCGTGGTTTTCTCCCCTGGTGACCCAGCACTGGAAGCTCTATACGCTTCTGACCACATAATAAATAGAATCATCTTTTCACACCATTGATTGTCTGCTACTTCTAGCTGGGATATAATTGGTATGCCATTTACCTGTACTTTTTTTTTATGATGAAGCCGATGTGATTACCTGAAGAACAAGAATGGATCTTGATTTATGAACTTTCTGCTAATTCTACATCACCCTTCCCTTCTGTGTCCATCGGGTTTCTGTGTTGTCTTCTAGGAAACCCAGGGAAGGTTGTAAAATCAATAAGATTTAAACATTTTCACATTCCCAATGGCCTAACAGAAATATTTGTTTGCAAAAATTTCCCCAAAGAGGTGCACAGATAAATCTTTTCAGATGAAGCCGTGCATAAATATAAAGGAAGGGCCAGGCACAGTGGTTCATGCCTGTATCCCAGCACTTTGAGAGGCCGAGGTGGGTGGATCACTTGAGGTCAGGAGTTCGAGACCAACTTGGCCTACATGGTGAAACCCCAGCTCTACTAAAAATACAAAAATTAGCCAAGTGTGGTGGCACATGCCTGTAATCACGGCTACTTGGGAGGCTGAGGCAAGAGAATAGCTTGAACCCGAGAGGTGGAGATCGAAATGAGCTGAGATTGCACCATTGCACTCCAGCCTGGGCAACAGAGTGAGACTCTGTCCCAAAAAAGAAAAAAATATAAAGGAAGACTGGTATCTGTTTGTCTGTTGAGTACTGGACAATGTGGGGATGGGGAAGACAGGATTGTCTCTGCTCTTAGCTTCCTTTTTAAATTAAAAGGTTTTGGATATGGGGTCTTGCTCTGTTGCCCAGGCTGAGGTGCAGTTGTGCAATCATGATCCACTGCAGCCTTGATTTCCTGGGCTGAATCCATCCTCCCAGCTTAGCCTCTTGAGTTCCTGGGACCACAGGTGTGCTCTACCATGCCCAGCTAGTTTTTTATTTTATTTTTTGTAAGGACGAGGTCTTGCTGTGTTGTCCTGGCTGGTGGTGAGCTCCTGGGCTCTAGTGATCCTTTTCTCTCGGCCTCCCAAAATGCCGGGATTACATGTGTGAATACGTGACCCTGGCTCTTCACTTTCTTGGTGACTGAAGTGATGCCCACTGAAGGCCTTGAGAGTTAGGAGACTAAATTTTTCTCTATGGAGAGGAAACTTATAGAACATGAAATTCACCATTTCAGTATTTTTATATTTATTTATTTTTTTATTTTTTGAGACAGTGTCTCACTCTGTCACCCAGGCTGGAGTACAGTGGCGCCATCTCAGCTCACTGCAGCCTCCACCTCCTGGATTCAAGCAATTCTCCCTCAGCCTCCGGAGTGCCTGGGATTACAGGCGCCCGCCACCACACCCTGCTAAGTTTTGCATTTTTAGTGAAAACGGGGTTTCACCATGTTGGTCAGGCTGGTCTGGAACTCCTGACTTAAGGCGATCCGCCCGCCTTGGACTCCCAAAGTACAGGGCTTAGAGGCATGAGCCACCACACCTGGTGAAATTCACCATTTTAAAGTTTATGACTCTGAGATTTAGTATGTTCACAACCACGTCTCTATCTAGTTCCGGAACATTTTCATCCTTTCAAAACAAGACCCTGTACCCACTAGCGGTCACTTCCTGTTCCGCCTCCCCAGACCCTAAAGACCACATCTTTTCTGTCTCTGTGGATCTGCCTATCTTGGATGTTTTATATAATGGAATCGTACATGTGGGTCTTTTGTGTCTGGCTTGTTGCACCGAGCGTGGTGTTATCCAGGCGCATCCACACTGAAGCCTGCGTCCGAGCGCCATGGTTCCTAGGGTCGCATCATGTTCCCTTGTGTGGATGGACCACGTTGTGTTTTCCTTCATCCACTGATGGCCATTTGGGTTGTTTTTTTAACCTACGACTCGGGACACCTGGACTAGATTATTGCTCATGATTTCTTCCAGGTATGTGATCGCTTTAAATAAATAGCAGTGTGTCATTTGGATCGTATGTGCTAGCTCTGTGTGAAACACATCAATAGATAGGAAGAAGTTTAAAGAGAAAATACAGACGGGCTGTGAATAGCACCTGGGAGGATACTGAAACTGCAACAGGGAAATGATGATAAAGTTTTCGGCGTGCAATGGATTATAAAAGGTGCTGTACAACAGAGGGAATGTGCTCAGAGGATGAGAAGGTACGACGGGTGAGTCTGGCCTTGAATTTTCAACCCACTACCTCATCATTATTTTATTAAAGCAAAACTTAAATGCATTTCAAATCATTGTCTTTTCCACATTAGGTAAAATTACATGCTGTTTTTCATTTGAAGTATTTTTGGTTTTTGGTGGAGTAATGCTCTTAGGGGCATTCCTCATTTTTTAAATTTTTGAGACAGGATCTCTCTGTGTTGCCTAGGCTGGAGTGCAGTGGCATGGTCTCGAGTAGCTGGGATGAAAAGCACACACCACCATGTCCAGCTACTTTTTTTAATTTTTTTTGAGATAGAGTTTCACTCTGTTGCCCAGGCTGGAGCAGTGCTGCAATCTGGGCTTACTGTAACCTTCAATTCTCAGGGTCAAGAGATTCTCTTGCTTCAGCCGTCCGAGTAGCTGGGATTATAGGCATATACCACCACACTCGACTAATTTTTGTATTTTTAGTAGAGATGGGGTTTCACCATGTTTGCCAGGCTACTCTTGAACTCCTGGCCTCAAGTGATTTGCCTGCTTCGATCTCCCAAAGTGCTGGGATTACAGGCATGAGCCACTGTGCCTGGCCAATTTTTAAAAAATTTAAGTTAAACTGATTTCATTTTTAGGTTTTTAAATGTTTATTTTAGACTCAGGGCTGCATATGCAGGTTTCTGACCTGAGTACATTGCATGATGCTGAGGTCTGGGCTCCCAATGAACCTGTTACCCAGGTAGTGAGTGTAGTACCCGGTAGTACCTTTCCAGTCCTTGTCTCCCTCCCCACCTCTCCCCTCTAGCAGTCCCCAGAGTCTGTTCCCATCTTTATGTCCATGAATACCCAGTGTTTAGCTCCCACTTGTAAGTGAGATGATGTGATATTTGACTTTCTGTTCCTGCCTTAATTTCCTTAGGCTGATGGCCTCCAGCTGCATCCATGTTACTGCAAAGGACGTGACCTCATTCTTTTCATGACTGTGTAGTATTCTTTGGTGTAGATGTACCACGTTTTCTTTATGCAGTCCACCATGGATGGGCATCTGGATTGATTCCATGTCTTTTTCATTTTGTTTTGTTTTTTTGAGATGGAGTTTCACTCTTGTTCCCCAGGCTGGAGTGCAGTGGTGCGATCTCAGCTCACTGCAACCTCCATCTCCCAAGTTCAAGTGGTTCTCCTGCCTCAGCCTCCCAAGTAGCTGGGATTACAGGTGCTCATCACCACACCTGGCTAATTTTTGTATTTTTAGTAGAGACAGGGTTTCACCATGTTGGCAAGGCTGGTCTCGAACTCCTGACCTCAGGTGATCCATCTGCCTCAGCCTCCCAAAGTGCTGGGATTAAGGTGTGAGCCACCATGCCCGGCCTGATTCCATGTCTTTGCTATTGTGAATAGTGCCGTGATGAACATAGGTGTCCATGCACGTTTTTGGTAGAATGATTTATTTTCCTTTGGGTAGATACTGTTTTTTAAAAAAATTTAACAACTTTATTGAGCTGTAGTTTACATACGAATTCATGTATCCATTAAATGCATGCAGTTCAGTGTTTCGTAGTGTATTCACAGAGTTGTGCCACTGTCACCAGTATCAGTTTTAAAGCATTTGATTTTTTTTTTTTTTTTTTTTGAGACAGAGTCTTGCTCTGTTGCCCAGGCTGGAGTGCAGTGGTGTGATCTCAGGTCACTGCAGCCTCTGCCTCCCAGGTTCCAGCAATTCTCCTGCCTCAGTCTCCTGGGTAGCTGGGATTACAGGCATGTGCCACCACGCCCAGCTAATTTTTGTATTTTTAGTAGAGATGGGGTTTCACCATGTTGCCCAGGCTGGTCTTGAACTCCTGACTTCAGGTGATCTGCCTGCCTAGGCCTCCCAAAGTGTTGGGATTACAGGCGTGAGCCACCCCGCCTGGCCAAGCATTTGATTTCTTCAGTAAGATACTTGGTACCCTTTAGCTATCACCACCTTAACACCCCCTGCCCCCATCCCTAAGCAACCAGGAATCTACTTTCCATCTCTCTAGACTTCCTTGTTTTGGATTATCTTATAAATGGGATTACACAGAACACAGCCTTTTGTGACTGGCTTCCATCACTCAGCAAAATTCCTTCAAATTTTACTCACGTGGTGGCCTGTGTCAGTGCCGCATTCCTTTTTAGAACTGCAGAATATTCCATTATATGGATGGACCACATTCAGTTTACGCATTCATTTGCTGACAGGCCATTTGAGGTTGTTACCTTTAGGCTACTATGAATAATGTTTCTTTGAATATGTGTATTTAGGGAGTTTACGTGGACACATGTTTTCATTTTTCTTGGAGTTATACTTCGGAGTGGAAACCCACTGTTAGAAGTAAACTTTCAGTGCTGCAAAAGAAATAGCACTTGAATATAAATTTTATCAGCAAGGCAATTTACTTCTATAGAAGGGTGTGTCTTGCAGATGGAGCGATGGTGAGTGCATACCTGAACAAGGGAAGGGAAGGGGTTCTTATCCCTGACATAGGTAGCCCCTACTGCTGTGTTGCTCCCCTATTGACTAGGGTTGTACTGCACAGTGTAATTCCAATTGTCTATTTTAAAGAGCGCAGGGGTATGAGCCAGAGTGCTGGGGTGAGCAGTTTTGGCAGGAAAGACGGTTATGGAACAGGTGACTAAAGGTGACTGAGGTCAGAGCGGGTGACCAGGGGTGACTCAGGACAGAGCAGGTGACTAGGATGAGTCAGGACTGTAAATATGCGGGTTAGGAGGGGGATGCTTGGAGAGGGATGTGCAGTTTTGGTGAGAGGAATGGGTACAGGTAAACAAGGGAACAGATGTGAACTACTGATTAGAGCTGGCGGAAAGGTTGTTTACTGAAACTAGAGGCAAGAAGACAAAGAGAATGAGGAAGTTCAACTTTAAAATGGAGAACAAAGAACAAGGAAACTGAACATACTGACGTACTGATTCTTGGAGGAGAAACTCGGGAGCTCACTGTATTTAGTACCACCATGTTTTAGCTGCGAAATATTAGACTTGTCCTCATGTCTGCATGCCTTTGTTTCCACATTTACAAAACACAGTAGTACTTTCCCAGTAGGATGTGGGTGAGAATTAACATGATTTGAGTTTGCAAAAAGAGAAGTAGATGGTGCATCATGAGTGCTTCAAAAATAACAGCTATGAATATTATTTGTAAAAATAAGTTTGCAGAAAGGCAATGCCTGTATAATGAAGGGGATGGATGAATGCTTGAATGTACAGGAGAGTTTACCGTGGATTCACATTCCTTTGTTAAGGGTTGAATCATATGCCCAACTAAGATATGTTGAAACCTGAAACCCCAGTACCTGTGAATCGGGTCTTATTTGGAAATCGGGTCTTTGAAGATGTACTGAGGGGTGTATGAGATGTAAGTGATGCAGATGGAGGGTAAGGATCTGAAGATGAGATCATCCTGGATTAGGGTGGGCCCTGAATCTCCTGACAAGTATCCTTCTAAGAGACAAAAGGGGGCAGACACAGAGAAGGAGGCCGCATGGAGAAGGCAGGGACTGGAGTGATGTGGCCACAGGCCCATGGATGCTTGCAGCTCCCAGGAGCTGGAGAGGCAGGAAGGAGCCTCCACCTTAGCCTCTCAAAGGAACCAAACACAATTGCAATTGATTGAATGGTGATTCCCCCAAAATATGTTAAATTCCTAACCCCTTTAAATTCACAGAGCCTGTGAATGGGATCTCATTGGAAATAAAGTCTTTGCAGATGTTATTGACTAAGGAATCCAAAATGAGCTCCTCCTGGGTTAAGGAGGGTCCTGCATCCAATGACAGGCATCCTTCTAAGAGATTGAAGAGGAGACATAGACACAGAGGAGAAGGCCACGTGGAGACAGAGGCAGAGACTGGAGCAATGTGGCCACAAGCCCAGGGATGCTAGAGCCCCAAGGAGCTGGGAGAGGCAGGAAGGAGCCTCCCCCAGAACCTCTGGAGGAGCGCAACTCTGACATACATTGATATCAGAGTCCTGGCCTCCAGGATTGGGAGACGATACATCCCTGTTGTTTTAAGCTGCTCAGGTTGTGATACTGTATTACGTCAGCCCCAGGAAAATCACTTGGGGGCAACACATTTGACACCCAAGAAATGCTTCCTGCTGGGCACAGTGGCTTGCACCTATAATTCCAGTGTTTTGGGAAGCTGAAGTGGGAGGATTTCTTGAGCACAGGAGTTTGAGATCAGCCTGGGCAACAGAGCAAGACCCCATCTCTACAAAAAATAAAAAGAATAGCTGGGGCTGGGTGCAGTGGCTTACACCTGTAATCCCAGCATTTTTGGAGGTAGAGGTTGGCAGATAACCTGAGGTTAGGAGTTTCAGACCAGCCTCACCAACACGGTGAAACCCTGTCTCTAGTAAAAATACAAAAATTCACTGGGTGTTGTGGTATGCACCTGTAATCCCAGCTACTCAGGAAGCTGAGGCAGGAGAATTGCTTGAACCCAGGAGGTGAAGGTTGCAGTGAGCCGAGATCCCACCACTGCACTCCACACTCTAGCCTAGGTGACAGAGAGAGACTCTGTCTCACAATAAATAAATAAATACATAGACAGATAGATAGAAAAATAGAAAAATTAGCTGGGGCTGAGCGCAGTGACTCACACCTGTAATCCCAGCACTTTGGGAGGCCAAGGCAGATGGATCACTTGAGGCCAGGAATCTGAGACCAGCCTGGCCCACATGGCAAAAACCCATCTCTACTAATAATACAAAAATTAGCCAGGTGTGGTAGTGCACACCTGTAATCCAAGCTACTTGGGAGGCTGAGGCATGAGAATCTCTTGAACAGTGAGCCAAGATTGCACCACTGCACTCTAGTCTTGGTGACAAAAGCAAAATTCTGTCTCAAAAAAAAAAAAATAATAAAATAAAATAAAAGGTCTGGCCCAGGTAGAATTCGTAGGGGGTGTTTCCTTCCTTCCTCCTTTACAAAAAGAACACCAAAACAGTAGCAAGATGACACCAATGTTTCCTATCTTCTGGGATAGCCCATCGGTGCTCTGACTTAGATCACTTGGACTGCTATGACAAGATACCACACAACGAATGGCTTTTAACCCATTTGCTGTTTAGAAAAAAAAAGGGACTGAACAGATCCAAGATGGCCACACAGGAAGAGCTCTGGAGTACAGTTCCCAGCAAGAACGCAGAGGCCACCGCAGGTGATCCCCAGGCAAGTAGGGTCTGGAGTGGACCTCCAGCAGCCCTACAGAAGAGGGACCTGACTGTTAGAAGGAAAACTAAAAAACAGAAAGAAGTAACTTCATCATCAACAAAAAGGATGTCCACTCAGAGACCCCATCCGAAAGTCACCAACTACAAAGACCACAGGTAGATAAATCCACAAAGACGGGATGAAACCAGCTCAAAAAGGATGAAAACACCCAAAACCAGAAAGCCCCTCCTCCTCCAAGGGATCACAACTCCTCACCAGCAAGGGAACAAGGTTGGATGGAGAATGAGTCTGATGAATTGACAGAAACAGGCTTCAGAAAGTGGGTAATAAGAAACTTCTGTGAGCTAAAAGAAAATGTTCTAACGCAATGCCAAGAAACTAAGAACCTTGAAAAAAGGTTTGACAAAATGCTAATGAGAATAAACAGCTTAGAAAAGAATAAAAATGAATTGATGGAGCTGAAAAACACAACAAGAGAACTTCACGAAGCATACACGGGTTTCAATAGCCGAATCGACCAAGCAGAAGAAAGGATATCAGAGATTGGTGATCAACTCAACAAAATAAAATGAGAAGGCAAGATTAGAGAAAAAAAGCATAAAAAGAAATGAACAAAGCCTCCAAGAAATATGGGATTATGTGAAAAGACCTAATCTACATTTGATAGGTGTACCTGAATGTGATGGAGAGAATGAATCGAAGCTGGAAAACACTCTTCAGGATATTATCCAGGAGAACTTCCCCAAACTAGCAAGGCAGGCCAATATTCAAGTCCAGGAAATACAGAGAACACCACAAAGATATTCCTCAAGAAGAGCAACCCCAAGGCACATAATCATCAGATTAACCAGGGTTGAAATGAAGGAGAAAATGCTAAGGGCAGCCAGAGAGAAAGGTGGGGTTACCCACAAAGGGAAGCCCATCAGACTCACAGCAGATCTCTTGGCAGAAACTCTACAAGCCAGAAGAGAGTGGAGGCCAATATTCAACATCCTTAAAGAAAAGAACTTTCAACCTACAATTGCATATCCAGCCAAACTAAGCTTCATAAGCAAAGGAGAAATAAAATCCTTTACAAACAAGTAATTGCTCAGAGATTTCATCACCACTGGGCCTGCCTTACAAGAGCTCCTGAAAGAAGCACTAAACATAGAAAGGAACAACCAGTACCAAAACATACCACTCCAAAAACATACCAAATGGTAAAGAGCATCAATACGATGAAGAAACTGCATCAACTAATGGGAAAAATGGCAGGATTAAATTCATATATAACAATATTAACCTTAAATGTAAATGCCCCAAATCAAAAGACACAGACTGGCAAACTGGATAAAAAGTCAAAACCCATCAGTGTGCTGTATTCAGGAAACCCATCTCAGCTGCAAGGACCCACATAGGATCAAAATAAAGGGATGGAGGAAGATTTACCAAGCAAATGGAGAGCAAAAAGAAGCAGGAGTTGCAGTCCTAGTCTCTGATAAAATAGACTTTAAAGCAACAAAGATCAAAAGAGACAAAGAAGGCCATTACATAATGGTAAAAGGATCAATGCAACAAGAAGAGCTAATGATCCTAAATATATACACACCCAATACAGAAGCACCCAGATACATAAAGCAAGTTCTTAACAACCTACAAAGAGACAGACTCCCACACAATAATAGTGGAAGACTTTAACACTCCACTGTCAATATCAGACAGATCAATGAGACAGAAAATTAACAAGGATATCTAGGACTTGAACTCAGATCTGGACCAAGCAAACCTGATAGACATTTCAGAACTCTCCACCCCAAATCCACGGAATAGACATTCTTCTCAGCACCACATCAAACCTTCTCTAAAATTGACCACATAATTGGAAGTAAATCATTCCTCAGCAAATGCAAAAGAATGGAAATAATAACAAACAGTCTCTCATACCATAGTGCAATCAAATTAGAACTCAGGATTAAGAAACTAACTCAGAACCACACAACTTCATGGAAACTGAACAACTGGCTCTTGAATGTTGACTGGATAAACAATGAAATGAAGGCAGAAATAAAGATGTTCTTCAAAACCAACGAACAAAGATACAATGTAACAGAATCTCTGGGACACATTTAAAGCACTGTCTAGAGGGAAATTTATAGCAATAAGTGCCCATATGAGAAGCAAGGAAAGATCTAAAATCGACACCCTATCATCAAAATTGAAAGAGCTAGAGGTGCAAGATCAAGAAAACCCAAAAGCTAGCAGAAAACAAGAAATAATTAAGATCAGAGTAGAACTGAAGGAGATAGAGACACAAAAAACCCTTCAAAAATTAATAAATCCAGGAGCTGCTTCTTTGAAAAGATCAACAAAATAGACAGACTGCTAGCCAGATTAATAAAAAAGAAAAGAGAGAAGAATCAAATAGATGCAATAAAAAACGATAAAGGGGATATCACCACCAATTCCACAGAAATACAAACTACCATCAGAGATTACTACAAACAACTCTATGCACATAAACCAGTAAACCTGGAAGAAATGGATAAATTCTTGGACACCTGCACCCTCCCATGCCTAAACCAGGAAGAAGTCGAAACCCTGAATAGACCAATAACAAGGGCTGAAGTTGAGGCAGCAATGAATAGCCTACCAACCAAAAAAATCCCAGGTCCAGATGGGTTCACAGCTGAATTCTACCAGACATACAAAGAGGAGCTGGCACCACTCCTTCTGAAACTATTCCAAACAATCCAAAAAGAGGGAATCCTTCCCAAATCATTTTATGAGACCAACAGCATCCTGATACCAAAACCCGACAGAGACTCAACAAGAAAAGAAAACTTCAGGCCAATATCCATGATGAACATAGATGCAAAAATCTTCAATAAAATACTGGCAAACTGATTGCAACAGCACATCAAAAAGCTTATCCATCACAATCAAGTAGGATTCATCCCAGGGATACAGGTCTGGTTCAACATACGCAAGTCTATAAACGTAACTCACCACATAAACAGAACCAAAGACAAAAACCACATGATTATCTCAATAGATGCAGAGAAGGCCTTCAACAAAATTCAACAGCCCTTTATACTAAAAACTCTCAATAAACTAGGTATCGACGGAACGTATCTCAAAATAAGAAAAGCCATTTATGACAAACCCACAGCCAATATCATATTGAATTGACAAAAACTGGAAGCATTCCCTTTGAAATCTGGCACTACACAAGGATGCCCTCTCTCACCACTCCTATTCAATATAGTACTGGAAGTTCTAGCCAGAGCAATCAGGCAAGAAAAAGAAATAAAGGGTATTCAAATAGGAAAGGAGGAAGTCAAATAGTCTCTATTTGCAGGTGACATGATAGTATATCTAGAAGACCCC
Source organism: Callithrix jacchus (assembly GCF_049354715.1). Classification (NCBI taxonomy): domain Eukaryota; kingdom Metazoa; phylum Chordata; class Mammalia; order Primates; family Cebidae; genus Callithrix; species Callithrix jacchus. The sequence continues at coordinate 3,952,309 of NC_133524.1, forward strand.
ATCATCTCAGCCCCAAATCTCCTGAAACTGATAAATAACTCCAGCAAAGTCTCAGGATACAAAATCAATGTGCAGAAATCACAAGCATTCCTATACACCAATAACGGACTTAGAGCCAAATCAAGAATGAACTGCCATTCACAATTGCTACAAAGATAATAAAATACCTGAGAATACAACTAAAAAAGGATGTAAAGGACCTCTTCAAGGAGAACTACAAACCACTGCTCAACGAAATAAGAGAGGACACAAACAGATGGAAAAAAATTCCATGCTCATGGTTAGGAAGAACCAATATTGTGAAAATGGCCATACTGCCCAAAGTAATTTATAGATTCAACACTATCCCCATCAAGCTACCAATGACCCTCTTCACAGAATTGAAAAAAACCACCTTAAACTTCATATGGAACCAAAAGAAAGCCTGCATAGCCAAGTCAATTCTAAGCAAAAAGAACAAAGCTGGAGGCATCATGCTACCTGACTTCAAACTATACTACAAGGCTACAGTAATCAAAACAGCATGGTAGTGGTACCAAAACAGAGATATAGACCAACAGAACAGAACAGAGGCCTCAGAGGCAATGCCACACATCTACAACCATCTGATCTTTGACAAACCTAACAAAAACAAGCAATGGGGAAAGGATTCCCCGTTAAATAAATGGTGTTGGGAAAACTGGCTAGCCATGTGCAGAAAGCAGAAACTGGACCCCTTCCTGACACCTTACACTAAAGATGAATTAAAGACTTAAACATAAGACCTAACACCATAAAAACCCTAGAAGAAAACCTAGGCAAAACCATTCAGGACACAGGCATAGGCAAGAACTTCATGACTAAAACACCAAAAAGCATTGGCAACAAAAGCCAAAATAGACAAATGGGATTGAACTAAACTCCAGAGCTTCTGTACAGCAAAAGAAACAATGACTAGAGTGAACTGGCAACCAACAGAATGGGAAAAAATTTTTGCAGTTTACCCATCTGACAAAGGGCTAATATTCAGAATCTACAAAGAACTAAAACAGATTTACAAGAAAAAAACAAACCTATTCAAAAGTGGGTGAAGGATATGAACGGACAGTTTTCAAGAGAAGACACATATGAGGCCAACAAACATATGAAAAAATGCTCAACATCACTGGTCATTAGAGAAATGCAAATCAAAACTACATTGAGATACCATCTCGCACCAGTTAGAATGGTGATCATTAAAAAATCAGGAGACAACAGATGCTGGAGAGGATGTGGAGAAAAAGGAACACTTTTACACTGTTGGTGGGAGTGTAAATTAGTTCAACCCTTGTGGAAGACAGTGTGGTGATTCCTCAAGGACCTAGAAATAGAAATTCCATTTGACTCAGCAATCCCATTACTGGGTATATATCCAAAGGATTATAAATTGTTATACTATAAGGACACATGCACACGAATGTTCATTGCAGCACTGTTTACAATAGCAAAGACCTGGAATCAACCCAAATGCCCAATGATGATAGACTGGACAGGGAAAATGTGGCACATATACACCATGGAATATTATGCAGCCATCAAAAATGATGAGTTCGTGTCCTTTGTAGGGACATGGATGAACCTGGAGACCATCATTCTCAGCAAACTGACAAAAGAACAGAAAATCAAACACCACATGTTCTCACTCATAGGCGGGTGTTGAACAATGAGAACACATGGACACAGGGAGGGGAGCATCACACACAGGGGTCTGTTGGGGGGGCTGGGGGAGGGGACAGCAGGGGGTAGGGAGTTGGGGAGGGATAAAATGGGGAGAAATGCCAGAAATAGGTGACGAGGATGGAGGCAGCAAAGCACATTGCCATGTGTGTACCTATGCAACAATCCTGCGTGTTCTACACATGTACTGCAGACCTAAAGTGCAATAGAATATATTTTTAAAAAAGGGATAGCTCGCTGCCTAACTCATTTAATTTTACATAAACATGCTTGCTCTTTGAGGCTGAAGGAAATCTAATTGATTTTCAATGTGAAAATGAAATACAAAAACTGTTCTTGAAGTTATTTCTAAACAGAGCTTGTGTCTAATCCTAATGTAAAATCATATACATTTCCGTTACATCGGGATTAGAGACAAGAGTATTCTCGGGGTGAATGGGAAATGGGTTAAGCATAAGACATTTATTGCTCATAGCTCTGGAATCCAAGACCAAGTCCTGGCAGAGTCAGTGTTCACACACTTGGCACCTTCTCACTGTGTCCTCACATGGTGGAATGGGCAAGGGAGCTCTCTCGGGTCCCTTTTATTAGGGCGGCAGTGACATTCATGAGGCTCCTGACTTCATCATGTTCCAAAGGCCTCACCTCCTAACACCATCACCTTGGGGTTCAGTTTTGGTTTGGGGATAACATAAATCCTGTCTTTAGCAAGCTCTATTGATGCAAGTCATTGTTTGACTACTTATTTCAGAAAAATCACTTTGTCCCCAATGTTGTACAACTAAGATCATTTTATTCTTCTCAAAAAGCATTTTTTTTTTGGTCTCCCTAAAATGGTAAGTACTGGTGTTAAAATACCCACGGTCGGCCGGGCGCAGTGGCTCACGCCTGTAATACCGACACTTTGGGAGGCCAAGGAGGGCCCCCATCTCTACTAAAAATACAGAAATTAGCCAGGCACAGTGCCACGTGCTAGTAGTCCCAACTGCTTGGGAGACTGAGGCAAGAGAATCACTTGAACCCGGGAGGTGGAGGTTGCAGTGAACCGAGATCATGCCACTGAATTCCAGCCTGGGCAGCAGAGTGAGACTCCATCTCAAAAGAAAACAAATACTCACAGTTGACTCATGGAGCATGAGTGTCTGGGAAGTGGGCAAGCTACGAAACGCAAATCACTAAATCCAAAGCCAAACCTGGATTTGATCATTCTTAGTTGCCTTTCACATAGGAGACTGTTATACATCATTTGTAGGCCTGAGTTTTGCATGAAACTGTGAACCCAACTGCCTACTTAAACGTGTGATTTGTTAAAGAATACGAAGTTACAGGTAGCTATTGGGAGTCAGTTCTAGTGTTCTATAGCACTGCAGGGTGACGCTAGGTAACAATAATATACAGCTTCAAATAGCCAAGTGGATATTAAATGTTGCCAACACAAAGAAATGGTACATGTGTGAGATGACGGATATGCCAGTTACCCTGCTGTGATCGCCATACCTTATATATATTGAAATATCACTGTGTATCCAAGGAATATGGACAGTTATTATATGTCAATGAAAACAACAAAATTCTTAAGTCCTTTGCAGGATGGATTTTCTTATTTATTTATTTATTGAGACGGAATCTCACTCTGTTGCCAGGCTGGAGTGCAGTGACATGATCTTGGCTCACTGCAACATCCGCCTCCCGGGTTCAAGCAATTCTCCTACCTCAGCCTCCCAAGTAGCTGGGTGCGCAGATGCCCGCCACCATGCCTGGCTAATTTTTGTATTTTAGTAGAGACAGGGTTTCACCATGTTGACCAGGCTGGTCTTGAACTCCTGAACTCAAGTGATTCACTTACCTCAGCCTCCCAAAATGCTGGGATTATAGGTGTGAACCACCATGCCTGGCCTCTTTTTTTATTTTTAAAAATTGACAAATAAAAATTGCATATATTTATGGTGTGCAATACGATGTTTTGAAATACGTGCACATTGCAGAGTGGCTACATTGAACTAATTAACATGTCTTACCTTCTATATTTATCTTTTTTTGTGTGATGAGAATATTTAAAATCTACTCTCAGTGATTTTCAAGTATGCAATACGTTGTTGGAACTGCAGTCCCTATGTTCTACAATGGATCCCTTGGACCTATTCCTCCTAACTCAAATTTTATATTTTTTGTTTTTGAAATAAAAGTGTTGGCTGGGCGCAGCGGATCATGCCTGTACTCCCAGCACTTTAAGAGGCAGAGGCGGGCAGATCGTCTGAGGTCAGGGGTTCAAGAGCAGCCTGGATAAATGGTGAAACCCCATCTCTACTAAAAATACAAAAATTAGCCAGGCATGGTGGCGGGCGTCTGTAATCCCAGCTACTTGGGAAGTTGAGGTAGGAGAATTGCTTGAACCTGGGAGGCGGAGGTTGCAGTGAGCCAAGATTGTGCCACCGCACTCCAACCTGGCAACAGAGTGAAACTCTGTCTCAAAAAACAAAAAAATTAGCTGAGCATGGTGGCACGTACCTGTAGCCCCAGCTACCAAAGAGGCTGAGGCAGGTGGACTGCTTGAGCTTAAAAGTTTGAGGCTGCAGTGAGCTGTGATTGCACCACTGCAATGGTGATGACAGACCTGTCTGTATTTCTCCCCTCTCTCTCTCTCTTTCTCTCTCCATAGATAGATAGATACTTCTGCAGCCCTGTCCCCGCCCCTCCTCTCCCCTCTAGCAGTCCCCATGTCTACTGTTCCCATCTTTATGTCCATATATATATATATGACTGTTTGGTTGGACCAACTTTGGTACAATCTCAAACCTTTTAATCATTCACTCTCGAAGTACTGGGTTGTCACATTCTGAAGCTCCCTGTAATGGGATAGGTTTCTGATCACCCTTGAGGTACTGGGCTGACATCAGCTCAACCTCCCTGCATTAGAGTGGTTCCTGATAGGGAAACTTCATGTTTATTTCACATGTAGGCTAATTGTTTGGTCTGTTTGTGAGCCCTGGGAATTATGAAGGAAAACCACACCTGTTTCTTCTTTCCCACTAGCAGTGAGAGAGTTCCTGGGAGAGGGGGAGAGATGCAGTCCTGGGAGGGTTCATTATCAGCCCCAGTCGCTGATGCGCTCTCAGCCTGGCAGGAGCCCTGGGGCTTCACTAACCACAGGCTGGAGCTGCCACACACCAGCTCCAGTGAGATCGGATTTTCATTTTCATCCAACACTTTCAACCAGTTTCTGATGAAAGGACTTCTCCCAGTCACCAGAGAAAGTGACTCTGTATGTTCTTCCTCCAAAGCATTGCTGCGTGGTTCACGAGTAGGGCTGCTTATGACAAAATATTCACTTTGGCATCCCTGGGAGACGTGTGCAGCTCATGGCCTGTGATGGAGTGCGGGGACAGGCGCCTGGGCGCCAGGAACCTTGGCTCTTTCTAGTCTGCACGCCTTCATTGCTCTTTTCATAAAGATAACAAGTCTCTGCATGTATTTTAGAAATTGTGGCAAACACTGGACACAGTGGCTTATGCCTGTAATCTCAGCACTTTGGAAAGCTGAGGTGAGAAGATCACTTGAGTCCAGGAGTTCAAGACCTGCCTGCCCCACATAGCAAGACATCATCTTAAAAAACATTGTGTGGCAAAGTATACATAACACCAAATTTACCATTTGAATTATTTTCAAGTGTACAGTTGAGTGTCATTAAGTGCACTCATATTGTACAACCGTCACCACCATCACCACTGGAAATTCTTCATGTTCCCCAAGTGAAACTGTCCCCATCCACTACTCTCCCAGCCACCAGCAACCACCATTCTCCCTGTGTCGATGAATCTGCCTACTCTAGAGGTACTCATGGCCGTGAAATCATACAATATATGTTCTTTAGAGTGTATTTCTTTTTTTAAAAAAATTCAACTTTTATTATAGATTCAGGTATTTCGGATCTGAAGCCGTGTCGTTCATCTAGGGTGATACCTGAGGTTCGCTGTCTCACGCTGAGGAAATCAAGGATGTGGACACACAAGAAGTGAGGGTGAGGGCAGAGGTTTAACAGGTGAAGGAACGAGAGCTCTAGAAAATAATTTCTTGCTAACCCAAGCAGGTTTTCTGGTCTGTGATGAAATGCAATGGGTTTTATAGATGAGCTTGATGAGGCGGTGTCTGATTTACATAGGGTGCAAGAGAATGCTTGGACCAGGTGTGTCATTTGCATAGAGCGCAAAAAACTGGTTACGGCTAGGCATGCCATTTGCATAGGGCACCAAAACCTGGCCACCCTCACCCTCTTTTATTATGCACATAAGTTCTGTACCTGGCTGGCACCATGTTGTCTGTTCCTTTAAGGAAAGAGAAGGTGGAGCCTCCAAGTTGAACATACCTGGTCCCCAGGTAGCCCTTTTCTATTGGCACAGCTGCCTGCATTCACCTGTGCAAGCTTCCAGCTTGCTTATCTATGTCTGCAGCTTGATTTTCCAGGCTATTCTTTGCTAGAAGAGAAGTGATTCTGGAACTGCTTTTTGTTAAAAGAGAAATTCCGCCGAGGAATTTTTTACCCCATGTGTCTAAATAATTCTTTCTAGCTCCTGTATGAATCCCATGACTCAGGTAGTGAGCATAGAACCTGACAGGCAGCTTTCCAGCCACGCCCCCCACCCTCCCCTCTGAGTCCCGTGTCTGTTGTTCCCATCTCTATGTCCATGAGTACCCAATGTTTCCTTCCCACTTTAGACGTGAGAAGATTACCGTATTTGGTTTTCTGTTCCTGCATTGATTTGCTTAAAATAATGGTCTCCAGCTGCATTTATGTTGCTACAGAGGACGTGATTTTATTCTTTTGTATGGCTGTGTAGTATTCCATGGTGTGTATGGACCACATTTCCCTTATCCAGTCCACCACGGATGGGCACCAGGGTTGATTCCTTGTCTTTGCTATTGTGAGCAGAGCTGCAATGAACATGTGTGTGCAGGTGTCTTTATGTTAGAAGAATGTATTTTTCCTCGGGTATATAAGTAGAGGTGGGATTGCTGGGTTGAATGGTAGTTCTGAGTTCCTGGAGAACGCTCCCAACTGCTTTTCATGGCAGGTGAATTAATTTACAATCCCATCAGGGGTGTATTTCTGTGTTTAGCATCCATGCTTTGAGTGTGCCAGGTGCTGGATTTGACATTCTACCCTGGGAGTGCAGGCATCTGATTCTTCCACTTGCAGGGTGTTCGGAGCTGGAGTTTTACACTTGGCAGTGATGACTGAGGATCCCCAGATGAATCCTGGAGTTTGATCTCAGAATGTGGCAGAGGCTACACCCCCAAGACCCAGCAGGAAGAACATGCCTCCTGCATCCCACGGCTGAGGAGAAAGTGGCTTTTACAGATAGTTACAGGCACCGATAGTTCCACTTCCCTGAAAAGCTGTGTTATTTTTTCCCTGCCGTTCTGAAGTATAGTTGCTGCAGGATTTGCATAGAGTGAAATGTAAGCTTATATTAAGTTGGTGCAAATGTAATTGCTGTTTTTGCCATTAAAAGTAATGGCCAGACTGTGTGCAGTGGCTCATGTCTGTAATCCTAGCACTTTGGGAGGCCGAGGCGGGTGGATAACTTGAGGTCAGGAGTTCAGGACCAGCCTGGCCAACATGGTAAGACCTCATCTCTACTAAAAATACAAAAATTAGCCGTGCATGGTAGCACATACCTGTGGTCCCAGCTACTTGTGAGGCCAAGGCATGAGAATCACTTGAGCCCAGGAGGCAGAAGCTGAAGTGAGAGATTACACCACTGTACTCTAGGCTGGACAACAGAGCACGACATTTTACACACACACACACACACACACCACGTTTTCGAGGGCAGACGTGAGGATGCTAGAAGCATTTTCTTTTCTTTTGGTTTTGTTTTTTGAGACAGAGTCTCACTCTACCGCCCATGCTGGAGTGCAGTGACACAATCTCAGCTCACTGCCACCTCCGCCTCCCAAAGTAGAATGGGAGAAATCAATTATTTTCTAGAATCAGGTTCCAGCGATTCTCCTGCCTCAGCCTCCCAAGTAGCTGGGATTACAGGCACCCACCACCATGCCTGGCTAATTTTTTTTTTGTATTTTTTTTTTTTTTTTTTTGAGACGGAGTTTCGCTCTTGTTACCCAGGCTGGAGTGCAATGGCACAATCTCGGCTCACTGCAACCTCCGCCTCCTGGGTTCAGGCAATTCTCCCGCCTCAGCCTCCCGAGTAGCCAGGATTACAGGCACGCGCCACCACGCCCAGCTAATTTTTTGTATTTTTCATAGAGATGGGGTTTCACCATGTTGACCGGGATGGTCTCGATTTCTTGACCTCGTGATCCACCCGCCTCGGCCTCCCAAAGTGCTGGGATTACAGGCATGAGCCACCGCACCTGGCCTAGAACCATTTTCCACAACAAAGACTCACCACATTCATGCTTCCATGGGACATGGCAAGTCCACTTTGAGATGGGGCCTTTCCTGTGACAGTTCTTCACCATGCACCCATCTTACTCAGTGGTGTCCCCAGAACAAGTGAAACTTTAGATTTCTCAGAGTGAGAGAGTTGACTATAGCCTACATATCTGAAAACAAACATTTCATTAAGGGTGCCCTTTAAGCCAGAAACAAACTCAGCCACCAACCACCAAGCCCACAAATGAAAGACAAAACTAAACAAAAATTCACACAAATAAGGAAAAAACTCTCCCTGAGACAAGCCACAGAACTTTATTTTGGGAAAACATTTTTTGTTGGTCAAGCTATCAGCTGTTATGAAATACTCTTAGAGATTTTTATCCTGAGCTAGTGTTTTGGAGGGAGGTGCTGTTTACATGCTATGTTAAAAATAACATGCAGAAATTCATGAGACATTAATGATGATGGTCATACAATAATGAGAATAACGACATTAGCATACATCATGTGGGTGAAAAAAATGGTGATGGGTGGTGACGACAATGCCATGAAAACTGCTTTTGCTCCGTGGAACGCCCTGTGAAATGGGGACCTGGTGTGCCATTTGCAGTGTATTTGCCTAAAGCGCCATCTGGCGGCTATGTAGAGGAAGAATGCTGCTTTTCTGGCCTTCGTTTTTATAATTCTTCAATTTCTCTTTATGCTCCTAAAAATTCTACATAATCCTATTTCAAACATTGCAATTATTCCTTTTTTCTCTTAGAAAACAATAAGGGTTTTCATTAAGAAGTAAGTCATAAGACCACAAGAGAACAAATACAACTCTCAACAGGCCTCCCTCCTCCTTCCTTCTTTCTGCAGGCTGGGGGTGGAGGGTTCAAATGGAATTTTGCTTGAGAAATTAGCCTGCTCACTTCAGAAAACTGAATATTTTATTCAAAAAAGGTGAATTTTGCAGAATCAATTTGTCACACCTTTGCATCATTCACACTACCTTCCCTGCCCCATTATTTAGAGAACTCTAAGAAACATAATCTGTATGTGGACATAAAGTTGGGAACAGTAGATACTGGGGAATAGTAGGGGGTGGAAAGATGGGAGGGGCCAGGGCTGAAAAACACCTGTTGGGCGCTACCCATGAAAGAAACCTGCCCCTGTAACGCCCGAATCTTAAAGGTAAAATTATATATAAAAAAGGAATATGATCCATAGAATATACCAGACAAAAGATGTCTGTTATGGTGGCTAATACACTTGGTGCTTAGAAAGGCAGTGGCGGCCACACACGGTGGCTCATGCTTGGAATACCAGTGCTTTGGGAGGCTGAGGCGGGAGAATCATGTGAAGCCAGGAGATCGAGACCTCACCGCTACAAAAAGAAAATTCGCTGGGTGTGGTTGTGCACTTATGGTCCCAGCTGTAGGGTCCAGCCCTGCTGGGTCTAGAGGGTACTCTCTACAGGTGCCAAGATGAGAGACTGACACAATACTCCGAGATGGAGAGAAAAAAGTGTTTGGGCCCAGGGGACCACTACCACCAGCACACAGAGATCGGCAGTGGCCCCGGGTGCCTGGACACTCTGACTTTTATTAGGTATAAAACAGCGGCAGGGTAAGTAGGGTGAATCTTCAAACAGATCACATGTCTAAGGAACAAGGGGCGCAGGACTTTCAAGTAGCCAAACCAGGGGCAGGGAGATGCATCAGCACTTTATGTTGTGTGGGTTACCCCCATGTGGGCACTGAGGAAGGAGAGCTAAGCAGATCCCTGGCACAGTTAGTGCCTGAAAAATATCCTAGGTTACAGCTAGGACTACTCAATCATTTTCTTTAGATAATCCTTCATATATAATCATGTATTATAGTCAGAGCAACTGGTGCCTGAGGAATAGCTTACTACTCAGTTATTTCCATATATATATATATATATATATATATATATATATATATACACACACACAATTATATCTTAGTTCACAGTTGGAGGAATGCCCAGAGCAGACCTGGTGCAGAGCATGAATTAAGGGATAAACAGCTGTACTTATATAAGTATATCTTGCTTAGAGTCAGAGGAATATCCAGAGCAGACATGGTGCAGAGAATGATTTAAGGGAAAAACAGTTTTACCAGGACAAGAACCTGGCCCAGGCAGCAGCGTTCAGTATCGTAAAGATACCCGCTGTATGGCAGGCTTGGGGCGAGAGCCTCTCCTCCTGAAAAGGAGATGCAGGACCTTGCATCCAGTTCCTGTGGAAAGCTGGCCTCAGACCAGCAATCCTGTGGGTAACCCCCCATATAGGCATCAAGTAAGGAGAGCTAAGCAGAACCCTGGCACAGTTAGTGCCTCAAGAATATCTCAGTTTATAGTGCTACTACTCAGTTATTTCCTTTTATATAATCTTCTATATATAATCATATATTAGTTCACAGAATGAGTACCTAAAGAATATCTTACACTCAGTTATTTCCCGGTATATATATATATATATGTATATATCTTATCTATGTCTTAGTCGGAGGAATGCCTAGGGCGGACACAGTACAGAGCATGAATTAAGGAATAATCAGCTTATAATCAGAGGAATGTCTGGAGCAGACACAGTGCAGAGCATGATTTAAGGGGAAAATAGTCACACCAGGATAAGAATCCATGGCCCAGGGGGCAGCGTTCAGTATCGTAAAGATACCCGCTGTATGGCAGGCTTGGGGCGAGAGCCTCTCCTCCTGATAAAGGAGTTGTAGACCTTGCTCCAGTTCTTGTGGAAGGCCGCCCTCAGACCGGCAATCCCTCAAGCATCCGAGGGCTCAAAACCCCTCAGGATAATCGCACCTTGGTGACTGTGAACTTTATCATCAGCTCTTGTTACTGTGCTGCTCAAAAAGCATCTTCCTACAGAACTCACTGGAAGCTGCCAGCAGGTGGCAGTAGACCCTGACAGCTCTGTCACTGCTGTGGGACTTAGTATTCTCCTATAAATCTTAGAAGTAGCATGCCCATAGACAGAGGTACTGCACACTGCACCCTCTTCACTGAGCATGGCCCACCTCTATGCCTCGGTGACCTAATGGGGGTGGACCCTCTACTGCACACGGCCCACCTCCTGACCTAGGTGACCTAATGGGGGTGGACCCCTTGTTTTATTGCTCAGGACCCTATCACTATCCTTAAAGATGACCTCATTCACTACCCTGCTCCCTAACCTATAAGCAATACAGACGCTTCTGGACATTCGGGGCCTCGCCTGTCTCTGCTTATAGGTGGCGTGGCCCCCCTGAGCCAAGCTGCGTTTTCCTTGTACTTCTGTGTCCTCTTTATTTCTCGGATCCTGCACCTCAGCACAGCATAAGGGACACCCCACGACCCTGTGGGGCCTCAGCCCTACTAATCCAGTGAGCCTCTGAGGGCTTAAAACCCCTCCGGTATAATTGCACCTTGGTGACTGTATAACTTGTCAACTCTCTAGCTACTGGGCTGCTCAGAGCATCTTCCTATCGAAATCACTGGGAGTTGCCAGCAGGTGGCTGCAGACCCTGTGAGTTCTGTCGCTGCTGTGCTGACTCAAGAGCATGCTCCTATAGAATTCCTTAGAAGTAGCCTGCCCCCAGAGATAATGCACACTGCATCTTCACTGCGCACTGCCCACCTCCTAGCCTGGGTGACCTAATGGGGGTGGATCCCTTGTTTATTGTGCACGTGATTGTCTTGATCCTATCACTGTCCTTAAGATGACCTCACTCACTACCCTTCCCTCTGTCTGGTACCCAATAAATAGACGCTCCTGGACGTTCAGGGCCTCGCCTGTCTCCGCTCATAGGTGGTGTGGCCCCCTGAGCCCAGCTGCTCTTTTCCAGTCCTTCTGTGTCCTGTCTCTTTACCTCTTAGATCCTGTGCCTCAGCACAGCAATAGGGGACACCCCACGACCCTGTAGGGCTGTGGCTCTCCAATGTTTTGCTTGCCAAGTAAGAACAAAGGCTTCAAAAATTATGCTACTTCTTACTATCTTCAAAAGAGGAAGCAGGTGCAGCGGGAGGGAGGGAAAGCAGATACAGATTGTAACCAACATAACACACACCACATAGACAGTTAAGCCCCCAGGAAGCTGCTGCTTGGGCTGACTGGTCTGTCCTTCCACAAGAGCGTGGGGGAGTGGACTGTTCTCCAGCTCACCCAAGGACAGGGTGTGTTCCCTTCCAGGTCTGCTGAGTAGCGGGTGCTTCCCCAGCACTGGCAATGCCACAGATTTTAGATGACCTCCGGCAACCCTGATGCGGGTGTGGCAGAGGGCTTGGTTTCGGCATTCAACAGTTTATCTCTGCTGATCGCCACCAGTCGATGTTAGACAGGTATTAATGCTCTTGCCTTGTGGCCACATTCCATAGTGTCCCCTATCAGTCCCTGACCACAGCAACCCCAAAGTTCCTAGACAATTATGCATAAAGTACAAGAAGGCTTTAATCAAGGCTTAACACTCAATAAGACTAATATCTAATCACTCGTGATATTTATTCCTAGATTTTTCTTTCTACATTCTATTTAACAGGAACTGGCTGAAGCTTCAGTCTCCTGCCTTGGCACTTATGAGACTTTCCACCCACACCCAGCTACTCGGGAGGCTGAAGTATAAGGATCACTCGAGCCAAGGAGGTCGAGGCTGCAGTGAGCTATGATAGCACCATTGCATTGGAGAACAGAGCAAGATCCTGTCCCTTAAAAACTTAAAAAAAAAAAAAAGTTGGTGGGGATGTGAATTCTAGAACTTTCTCTCCTCAAATATTTAGAACAGGGTGACATACACAACCTTCTTGAAAGAGTTTAGCAAGAGGACAGAGGCTCAGCATTTGAAGGAAGCTGAGACAGATTAACTGATAAGCCAAGTCACCAATCAAGAATGAGTTGTTCCCCAGTACAGTGGCTCACGCCTGTAATCCCAGCACTTTGGGAAGCCAAGGTGGGAGGATCACCGAAGCCCAGGAGTTTAAGACCAGCCTGAGCAACATAGCAAGACTTCATTTCTACAAATAAATAAATAGCTAGGGATGGTGGCACAAACCTGTGGTCCTGCCTACTCAGGAGGCTGAGGCGGGAGGGTCACTTGAGGCTGGGAAATGCAGTGGGTGATCACAGCCCAGTGCAGCCTCAACTTCCCAGGCTCAAGCAAACCTTCCTGTGTCCTCACATGGTCATCCCTCTGTGCGTGTCTGTGTCCTATCATTTTTTCTGAGACCTAATATATGTATGTATTTTTTCTAGACATGGAGTCTCCCTATGTCGCCCAGGCTGGTCTCAAATCGTGGCCTCAAGCGAACCTCCCGTCTCAGTCTCTCAAGTAGTTGGGACTACTAGCAAGCACCACCATTTCCGGGCAATTTTAAAACGTTATGGCTGGGAGTGGTGGCTCACGCCTGTAATACCAGCCCTTTGGGAGGGCGAGGCAGGCAATCTCTTGAGCTCAGGAGTTCAATACCAGCCTGGCCAACATGGTGAAACCCCGTCTCTACTAAATATACACAAATTAACCAGGTGTGGTGGCGGGCGCCTGCGATCTCAGCTACTGGGGAGGCTGAGGCAGGAGACTCGCTTGCACCCGGGAAGGGGAGGTTGCAGTGAGCCTAGACTGCGCCACTGCACTCCTGCCTGGGCGACAGAGGGAGACTCCGTTTCAAAAAACAAAAAAACCCCACAACAACAACAAAAAACTTTTTGTAGAGACAGTCTAGCTATATCGCCCAGGCTGGTCTTGAACTCTGGGCCTCAATACATTCTCTCGCCTGGGTCTCCCAAAGTGCTGGGTTTACAGCACTCAGCCACAGCTTGACCTTTGCTGGTAGAACTACTCAGAAAATACAGCTGAATCAGAAATTAGTTTGTGCCAAGTGAACCCTACCCAATCTATCATCGCACCAGTTCTCATCTACCTTTTTCGCATGTCGGTGAACTAACTAGCAAGGCAGGCGCTGCAGCTCGTGGGGCCAGGCCTCCCTCACGCGGCTCAAGCTCTCAAAGCGCGAGGCCCAGGGGTTCTTGCGCCGCGGCCGCCACCCGCCCGAAGGCCGTTCCCGCCGATGGCGGAGCGAGCATTACCACGCAGGAGAGGAGCTGAGCGCCCAGAGCCCGCCCCGAGGCCACAGTCCCCTCCCCTCGCTGCCGCCCCAGTGCTCTCCGAGCCCCGTGACGCTCCAGGGCAGCGCGACCGGAAGCCGGGCCTTCCGGGGGCGGGGCGGACATGGCCCGAGATGCTCGGGGTCAGGCAAGAGACCACAAGTATGCGGTGGCCACACGCCTCACCGGCCCGCGAAACGGACGTTTTGGCCCGTAGAGCTTCGATACCAGATTTTGTTTGCGTATGCCTGTCACTTCCGGCACTTAGAAAAACCAATCATCAGGCCCGAGAATGCAAGACCCACGCACTTTGGGAGGCAGCCAATCCAGTTGCTCGTTTCTTATAGTATCGCGGGCGCCCTTACGCAAGACTCTGCCCAATCGTTACCTGGAACGTCCTCCTAGTCCCGCCTCAGGGCCATCACAGTTGTTGTCAATCCCGCCTCACCCCTTTACCCCATTGGCGTACTTCTTCCTGACGCCGTGACGTAGCCGCACCTACGGCCGGCCGGGGCAGGCCAATGACGGTAGCGGATACCCCGGGCCAATAGGCGGGAGCGTGTCATGCGGCCAGCGTCCGCCGCTAGGTCCTAGGGTCCGCCTCTGGGTACTGTGCAACGAATCAAGGTTTCCAGCCGGGAAGTCGCTGCCGCCAAGCCCGCCGGCCGACGTCGCCTCAGTAGCGCCGGCATCGGTGCCGCGGCCCGGCTCAGGGGCGAGCCCGCCCGCCTCCCGCCGCGGCCCCGCCTCCCGCCGCGGCCCCGCCTCCCGCCGCGGCCCCGCCTCCCGCCGCGGCCCCGCCTCCCGCCGCGGCCCCGCCTCCCGCCGCGGCCCCGCCTCCCGCCGCGGCCCCGCCTCCCGCCGCGGCCCCGCCTCCCGCCGCGGCCCCGCCTCCCGCCGCGGCCCCGCCTCCCGCCGCGGCCCCGCCTCCACTGCTTTCTTGCTTGTGCTGGGCGCCCAGGTAACGCATCCTTGCAACCCTAGGAACCTGGTGAGAGGCTCCGCTGGCTCGAGGACCGTGGTCGGGGCGGGCGCAGGGCATTTTGCGCGGTTTTGCGGTCTGCAGGCCCTCCCCGTCGGCGTCCGCTGCGGCCCCACCGGGGTGGGCGGGGGGGTCTCGGGGACCCAGGGCGGTCTTGAGGGACTAATAATGGGTCTCGGGGCGGGCCTGGAGGCCTGAGGCCACCGGGGACCCCCCTGGGCGGGTGCTGGGTGCTGCGGAGCGCGGGCGCCGACCTCTGACCCGCGAGAGTGGCGCTTTCGCGGTGCTGGTCGTAGTTATTGTGTGTTCCTATTATGGCTGATTTGGGGTGAAAGCAGGTGGGTCTCGGGCTCTGAGCCGGAAGGGGCGGGCGAAGTGGGAGAAATCTGTCCATTCCACGCCTAGGACCCTGCCTCTGGGCAAACGGAGGCCCGTGTCCCTGCGGTCGCTGCCTGGGAGGGCGCACGAGATCCCCAGGCGAGGTGACCAGCAGGTTTTGTGACGTCGGGCCGCCCAGGCCCGGGGATGATGTGTGTGCTGCGGGTGGAAGGCGGTCTCCCGAGAGGAGCCGTCGGCGTTCCAGGGAAGGCACCCGGCCGGTCTAGAAGGCTCGCCGGGGCTGTCGGGGGGAAGCTCCACCTCTCCGAACGTCTCCCGGGGAGACCCAGGGCGCAGGGGCACCCCCACGCGGGGACCCTGAGCCGCAGCGGCGGGGCAGGGAACCTCCCCAGGAGGCCGGCACCCGGGGCCCTTAGTCCTGCCACAGCGTCAATGCCTGGAGCCACCGGGAGCTGTAAGAAGGAAGGATCCGCCCCTCGAGCCTCCAGGGGGAGCACAGCCCACATCTGGATCTGATTCCTGCTGGCCCGTGCTGGAAAAGAAGCTGTTACTTTAAGCCACTCAAATTGTGGTTATTTGCTACAGCATCCGTAGGAATTTAAAACCTAAGAGGTATGAGTTTTATGTTGCTGTCAAAAGGCTTCTAGGATGGGTAGGTATTTCACCTCGATAGCTATAGCTTTTTCTTTTCTTCATTGGCATCAAAACTCAGTGGATGCTCTCCGTCGTGCTATCTCAGTTGATTTTATTTACTCTTTAATGCTCTGTTCTAGAACAGTGACCCTATATTTTTCCTTTTTTTTTTTTGACCATATCTAAACAATGAACTCTTTTTATATTGCTTAATTAAATATCAGTGTCTTTCTGGTCAACGTGAGACCAAAAACCTTTTCACCTTGGGTCTGAGAAGCAGCAGAATTCCCCCCCTCCTCTTTTTAGAGATGGGGTCTCTCTCTGTTGTCCAGGCTAGAGTGCAGTGGCATACGCCTAGCTCACTGCAGCCTCAAACTCTTGGGCTTGACTGATCTTCTGGCGTCAGCCTGCTTAAGCCGAGACCACAGGTGTGTGCCACTACACTCTATTTTTTTTTTAACGTATTTGTAGAAATGAGTCTCACTCTGTTGCCCAGGCTGGCCTCAGACTTCTGGCCTCAAGTGATCCTCCTCTTTGGCCTCCCAAAGCACTTGGATTACAGGTGTGAGCCACCACGCTTCAGCATGGTGGGCTATGCAGTAGGAGAGTGGAGGTGGTGGCAGTGTCTCCATGTGGACTCTCACAAAAAGTGTGAGTGGACACTGGATGCCCACTTATTTAGGGGCATCTAAATTCCTGTGCTAAATTAGGAAATAGAGGCAGCTCTTGAGGGATGGTGTGACAGAGAGATGCTTGGACCAGCCAGCTCACAACCCTTATGAATAATTGATACCATTGTTTTTGATGCCATGTCCTCTTAAACAGTTGTTGATTGAAATGACATATCATTCCAGGTGAGCTTTTCCAGATAAACTGTCCTGGAACTTCAGACTTTGTCTGGTGAATTGATGTGGAATTTCAGAATGGGCTGGAATGTCCAAGATGGGCATGTCCAATACTTAGCTCCGTGTGGGGAAACTGGTGGTGGCCAGGGCTGGTCGCAAGCTGAGTTGTAGGGGTGACAGTTCATCTGAGAAACAAAAAAACATGCAAGTCCTGGTTCATGAGGAGTGATTTCATGAATAGTGACCATGGAAGTCAGTGTTTAAAAAACAAATCAATCAATTCAGGGCATAGGCGTGCGGGTTTGTTCGCAGATATGTTGCCTGGTGGTGGGGACTGGCGTGCTATTCCCCAAACAGTGACCACAGGACCAGCCAGGTCATTTTTCAACCTCATCCCCTCCCACCTTCCCCCTTTTTAAGGTGTCCAGTATCTGTTATTCCACTCTATAGGTCCATGTACACCCATTTTTAGCTCCCACTTGTGAGAACATGTGGTATTTGATTTTCTGTTTCTGAGTTACTTCACTTAGGATAATGGCCTCCAGCTCCATTTATGTGGCTGCAAAATATAGAATTTCATTCTTTGTTATAGATGGTATGCCTTGGTGTGTGTATACCACGTTTTCTTCATCCAGTGAACACTTAGTTTCATTCTGTGATTGTGCTACTGTGAACTGTGCTGCAATCCAAATCTAAGTTAGGTGTCTTTTCTGGTTCTTTCTTTCCTTTGGGTAGATAACCATTACTGGAGTTGCTGGGTCAAAGGTAGATCTCTTTTTAGTTCTTGAAGAAATCTACGTACTGTTTACCAAAGAGGTTGTACAATTTACATTCTCACCAACAGTGTATAAGTGTTCCCTTCTCTGCATTCTCACCAACATCTGTTTTTGGAAGTCAACGCTTTTCTACAAGACAAAATGTAGATTGATGATAGAAGGAAAATAGGTGGGTAGATGTTAGATAGATGAGATAGATGATAGATCAATGGTAGGTGGATGGAATCGATGATGGTGGAGTAAGTGGGGAGTATTAAAATGCATCCACTTGGAAATATGAGAGGAAGAAAACGACTGCTTTAACCCTGGGGCAATGCAAATAGCATTAATGAAAAAGCAAGGAATGGGAAAATACAGCTTTTTATTTAGAGCCATCCTTCCAGCAAAATAGAAAGCAGCACAAGCAAAATAGTAACCATTTCATAGGCATTCGTGTAGGCCGTGGGAACTATTACAAAAAGGTGGATTGCACGTTTCAAGACTTTTTCTTTTTTTTCTTTGAGGCAGAGTCTTGCTCTCTTGCCCAGGCTGGAGTGCAGTGGCGCAATCTCGGCTCACTGCAACCTCTGCTTTATGGTTTCAAGTGATTCTCCTGCCGAAGCCTCCCAAGTAGCTGGGATTATAGATGCCTGCCATCATGCCTGGCTAATTTTTTTTATTTTTAGTAGAGATGGGGTTTCACCATGTTGTACAGGCCAGTCTCAAACTCTTGACCTCTAGTGATCATCTGCCTCAGCCTCCCAAAGTGTAGGGATTACAAGCGTAATCGAGCCACCATGCCTGGCCTCAATACATTTGTGATATACACAGAGCTTTGCCACATTTTGGAGGGTTGCCTACTATTGCAGTTTCTGGATTCTTATTTTTTTGTGTGTCTCTCCCTTTTAGTTTGAGGTAATGAAACTCAATAGATTTTCTTATTGAAATAAAAATCTCAGGCTTTCCCTGTTGCCTACAATGAAGCAGGCATGACGTAGGACAAGCTCACTGGCTGGATTCAGACCCTTGAAGGAGGCTGGGCGTGATGGCTCATGCCTGTAATACGAGAACTTTGGGAGGCTGAGGCGGGTAGATCACTTGAGGTGAGGAGTTTGAGACCAGACTGGCCAACATGGTGAAACCCCATCTCTACCAAAAAAACACCACCACCACCACCACCACCACCACCACCACCAAAACAAAACAAAAAACAAAAATTGACTGGTGGTGTGCTCCTGCAGTCCCAGAACCCAACAGGTGGAGGTTGCAGTGAGCTGAAATCAAACACCCATACTCCAGCCTGGGTGACAGAGTGAGACCCTGTCTCAAAACAAAACAAAAACAGACCCTTGAAGGGTGAGCATTTTGCTTCATTTCATTTGGGAGTTGGCTGTTCTGTCTCTTCCTATCATCTCAAAGGACACAGGATGGCCTGAGCTCAAGGGTACCCTGGGCTGCCCAGTTAGCATTCTGTGGGTGGTGAGAAAAATGCAAATTGTCTCTGTGGGGCAGCAGACCCTGGAGCCTAAAGACTTCTCTCTGTAGGACCTCAATAGGGCTTCTTTGTTTTATCAAACTGTATATTTGCAAGGCGGGAGGATTGCTTCAGCCCAGGAGTTCTAGACCAGCCTGGGCAACCTAGTGAGATTATGTCTCTACAAAAAATACAAAAATCTGCCTGGCATGGTGCTACACACTTGTAGTCCTGGCTATTGGGGAGGCTGAGGTGGTATGATCACTTGAGCCCAGGAGTTTGAGGTTACTGTGAGCTGTGGTTGCACTAGATTGCTGCATGGGGATGGAGAGGATATAAAGGGTGAACAGACCTGCTGCTGCTCTGCACACGTCTCTCTTTCCATTTCCCAGCTGGTGTTTGAAGGCTGTGCAAGGTGTTGGGCTGCAGGATGGTGGAGCCCTGGATGACTGTGAATCCATGGCCGGCTGGCCGTTTGCGTTGGCTCAGCCTTACTGCAGATACTGTGATATAGCTGGCCTAGAGTTAGAACCTGTACAATGCCATTTTATAAAGAGACAAAACTGTTTCCATTCTCCTCACAATGACTGCTAACCTTGGCCTCTGTAAAACTGCTAAGTTTACTTTGCAAAATGCAAATTGAGGTAAAGCGGCATACCTCCTCTTATCTGTAACTGCCAGAATTGCTGGCCTTTGTTTACCAGAGTAAGTACCCCCAGATACTTCCATCCTGGCGCCAAGTAAATAAAAATCTATGGATCCCACCCCTACCCAGAGGATGTGTAAACGAATGCTAATCTCAGCATCTGTGAACCCCTTAAATGACAATCAGAATGTCAAATAGTCCCCTGGCCCTCGAAATGTCCAGAACCCCCTCACCCTCATCTCCGCCCAGAAGGTGATTTGAATCCCCTGGCCCTCGGAATGTCTGAAGCCCCTCACCCCATCCTCTCCCCTCACTCCCAAGGTGGTTTTTACGGGTATAAAAGGTCTTGTCACCCTCTTTTACGGGGCCACGGGTTGGAGAGACGTGAGTCCTCCGTGGTCGCCGGCAATAAACCCTGCAATTTGGCATACTTTTGTCTTGGTGTTGACTTTCTGTGCTCGGTCCGATACAACAATACTAATCTTTGTTTCCCTCCCAGCTATGCGTTGGTTTTCTGCACACCCACTTGGAATTCACGTTGGCTCTCAGTCTTCTGTCACATGAGAAAGAACCAACCAATGCATTATTTGAAAAGAGTATATCTGCATGTGGCTTCTTGTCTGCCAAGTGTTGCACATTAGGCATTTATATTGAGAGTTTCAAATAAATCCCTGAATGAATTCTGCAGGCAGAGACATTGGTGTTAGCACCGTTTGATCAGCACTTGAGTGCATGTCATAAGAGCATTTTAATGTGCTTACAGCAGCGGGATGAGGCCATATCAGGGATGCACTTGGTTGTTATTAGGGTTAAAAACACCAAGATGGCTGGGTGCGGTGGCTCACGCCTGTAATCCCAGCAGTTTGGGAGACCGAGGCAGGTGGATCACTTGAGTCTGGGAGTTTGAGACCAGCTTGGCCAACATGGTGAAACTCCATCTCTACAAAAAATATGAAGATTAGCCAGGCATGGTGGTAAGTGCCTGTAGTCCCAGCTACTTGGGAGGCTGAGGTGGGAGTATCTCTGGAGCCTGGGAAGTCCAGGCTGCAGTGAGCCAGGATTGTGCCACCGCACTCCAGCCTGGGTGACAGAGTGAGACCTTATCTCCAAAAAAAAAAAAGCAGACATTTCCAAACAGCTAAAATGTCTTCAAAGGGGGTTACTGATGTATTAGTCTGTTCTCAATGCTGCTAATAAAGACATACTTGATACTAGGTAATTATTTATAAAGGAAAGAAGTTTAATGGACCCACAGTTCCATAGGCCTCACAATCATGGCAGAAGGCAAAGGAGGAGCAAAGTCACATCTTACATGGTGGTGGGCAAGAGAGGTGTGCAGGGGAGCTGCCCTTTGTAAAACCATCTGATCTCTTGAGACTTATTCACTATCGTGAGAACAGCATGGGAAAGACCCACCCCCGTGATTCAGTTAGCGCCCGCTAATTGATTAGGCTCCCTTCCACCACATGTGAGGATTATTACAATTTAAGGTGAGATCTGGGTAGAGACACAGAGCCAAACCATATCAATTGATAATTAGCAGATTGAAGGGAAAAGGGGCATCTACTAAGACAGCCTTCATGTTTCCCTTAGCTTGAGTGTCAGTTTTCCTCCTGACCTCCTTGTCGGTTTTTAATTTTTTTTGATACATAATAGATGCACATGTTGGGGGTACATGTGATTATTAAATACACTCATAAAGATTACATCAGTGTGATCAGGATACTCATCACCCTAAATATTTGCCTTTTCACTAAGCTAGAAACATCTAAATTCTTCTAGCTATTTTTGTTAAAACACGTGCTCTGAATGAAGAGACCCCAAACAGGCTTTGTGTGAGCAACACGGCTGTTTATTCACCTGGGTGTGGGCAGGCTGGGTCCAAAGACAGTCAGTGGAGGAGGGCGGTGGGATAGGAGTTGGTTTTATAGGTTTGGGATAAGCAGTGGAAAGTTACAGAAGTTACAGTTTAGGGCGGTTTTTTGCAAGCTGGGAGGGGGTCATAGGGTCTGGAGTCACGAGGTTGACCAAGGTCGGTTACAGAGTCCAATGGCCTTGTCAATTGAGGCCGGAATAAGAAACAATAGAAGAATGTTTCAAGTTAGTTCAGTGCTGCAGGGGGGTTGATGGTTTTATTCTGCTTTTCGTGGCCTTCTAGTTACTTCAGCTTTTCTAATTCCAGAAGGCCCTCCAGGTGCATGTGCAGGCCACGATGTCATCAGTCAGCCTAAAAGACCTTACGTTCCTATCTTTTTATGTTAGTAATATGAAGGGAAAAAAATGAGTGGAGGGCAGTGGAGTATTAGGAGGGCCGGCACAGAGGGGTGATGGGGTGCTGTTTCTTAGGGTTTCTTCAAGCAAAATTGGGGGCAGTGTAGAAACCTAAAAAGGAAAGAATTTAGACTGCTGGGAGATCTCGGGGCAAGGGGTGATATTGTGGGGCTGCTGGAGCATTTGTCATATTGACTAACTGGTTATCACTTGTATGCAATTTTGTAGGAACTGAGAGATTAATCAGAAAACACAGTGTCCAAATAAGAGAAGGAGAAAACAGGTATCAGAGGACTAAGGGTTGGAAGAAGCCATGACTCCCAGTTAGGGAGTGTCCACCAGTCCGGCCAGGTCCAGAATAACCATTTGCCTGATTAGCGAGCTTTTGGGCTCTGTCTTTTAATTTACTGATGGCGTCATATATGAGGCTGGACTGGTTTACATAAAAACAACACTCTTCATTTAGGAATAGGCAAAGACATCCTTTTTCAGCGGTCAGTAAACAAGACCTCTGGTTTTGGAGGACAACTGCAGCTAGGGAATTTACGTGAGCTTGAAGAAGAACAGTGAGTTAAATCTGCAGTGCTAGCAGAAATCATCAGAGAGGCTACAGAAGGAGACGACTGAAGTGGTAAGGCCTGCTCTGCCTGTGCCGAGTGCAGTAGTAATTCCTAACCACAAGTAAGGGGATCCGTGGAATGACCCACTTGTGTCATGTCAGGACCGCAGGGGAACAAGGAGGCCTTTGTCTCCATTAGCAAACTGAATCTTGGGAGTAAGGAAAACCAGGGTACAAGTGCCTGTCCGGTGGGTGGGAAGGCAGATGTAAGAACCACAGAGGGAAAAAGTCCTGGGCTTAGACGGAACTGGAAGTGTCAAATGAAAAGCTGAGGACGTGTTCTGAGGGGGCTGGGGCTTTGGACCCAAATGCCAAGGGAACCAGCAAGGGCTCCAGCTGTCATCAGGGCGGCGGCGGCTGCTGCTGCATGTGGCATAAGGGCCAGCCCGGGACTGTGAGGGTAAGTTGTTTGGATAAGAAGGCCACAGGCTGTGGGCCTGGCTCTTGTGGAAGAATTCAGATGGCATAGCTTTTCACTTCTGTTGTGTGTAAGGAGAAGGGTTGGGAGGAGTTGGGAAGTGCCGTGTGGGAGCTGTTTCTAGGGCCTTTTTCAGAGAATGAAAACAAGAATGAGGGAAGGATTTAGTATGGGGTCAGCTAAGTCGCCTTTCGAAAGCTTATAGAGTGGCTCTGCCAGTAAAGCAAAGCCTGGTATCCAGAGGCAGAAGTACCCTCCCTGCCTAGGAAGGAGAAGCTGTTTAGTGGATGGGATTGCGGTTTGGGAGATTAACTGGACAGTCAGTAGGGAGAGCGTGTGTGTTCTGTTGGAGGATTATGCCAAGATAGAAGATGGATGGGGAAGAAATTTGGGCTTTGGAAGGGGATACGTGAGATAACTTTGAGTAGAGATGCTGAAGAAGCAGGAGGGTGAATTGGAAGGCCATGTTGTAATAGATGGGTGATAAGAGACTTTAGGCCTTTAAAGCCTGTTGTGGGATGGGGTACGGGGGCTGGGTGGGGAAAGCGTGGTTAGATTTTAAGGGGATGATGAGCGGTGAGTGACTTGTAGCAAGGGATGGGGAGGTGGTATCCCACACCCTAGGGTTAAGGTAGGGGACATCAGAGGAGCTATGGGTTCAGGGAGGAGGGCGGCAGTGAGGTGTGGCTGTAGCCCAGAATAAAGAGGCAGACAGTTTTGTTAGGATATCTCAGCCTAACACGGGAACTGGACACGTGGGGCTGATTAGGAAAGAATGTGGAGAGGAGTGCTGGCCTGACTGACACCAGACATGGGGAGTTGTGAGAGGCCTGGAGGCTGTGCCGTCAATCCCACCACAGTTATGGAGGCCAAGGAGACAGGTCCTTGGAAAGAAGGCAGCATGGGGTGGGTGGCCCCAGTGTTGATTAAGAAGGGGATGGACTTACCCTTCACCATAAGAATTACCCAAAGCTTGGCATTTGTGATGGTCCGGGGGCTTCCGAGGTGTTCGGGCAGTGTCAGTCTTCAGCCGCCAAGCTGAGGAGATCTGGGAAGGATTTGGTTAGGAGCTTTGGGTTGGAGCTCCAGGAGCTCTGGGAGCAGTGACATGAGTCGGGCAGTCCGACTTCCAGTGGGAGCCCACACAGATGGGGCAGGGCTTAGGAGGAATCCCAGGCTGTGGGCATTCCTTGGCCCAGTGGTCAGGTTTCGGACACTTGAAGCAAGGTCCGGGAGGGGTGGCTGGACGCCACAGTCTGGGCGCTTTGAAGGCTTTTGGCCAGTGGTGTGGCTGGGGTTTGTCTTGTGGCAGAGGCGAGCATGTGTAGTTCAGAGATGTGCTGCTGTGGGGCAGATTTTTCCCTATCATTGAACACCTTGAAGGTGTGGTTGATTAATTCCTGCTATGGGTTTTGTAATTTCTATAGCTTTTTGTAATGTCAGGGGCTGACTGGGTGGTAAAATGCATATTAAGCATTCTTCAGGGGTGAGAGTAGAAGGATGACATTTAAGTCACTCCAGGTGAGATTACAGGACTGGGTTAAGTATTGGAGGGTCTGATGAAAAGGAGCCTAACCGTTGGCCGATTTGGGAACGGTTAGATAAAGAGAAGGGAACGTGCACCCTAACTATGCCTTCAGCTCCAGCCTCCTTTCAAAGGGGGAACTTTTGGGCAGGGGTGGAGGAGGTAGCCGCGGGAATAAACTGTAAGCTGGACCACGTATGAGATGTGAAGGTGACAGGAGGGCGCTAGGAGGTGGGTTGTGGGCAGAGGAAGATGAGGGAGGCTCTGGGGGGCAGGGTTAGGTCCCAGATTGAACCTGGTTCAGACAGGTGGGGAGGAGAAAGGTCAGAAGGGTGGATGGACAGGGAGGATTCTGGGTCACCGGCAGAGGCAGGAGGGGCAACGGAAGGGAGAGAAGGAAAATTTGGGACAGGATGTATTGAGAGCAGAGATTAGAGAGGGATTGGTGTGTAAATAAAAATGCCTGGACATAGGGAATTTCAGACCATCTGCCCATTTTATAACAGAACTTGTCTCCATCCTGCAGGATAGGAAAATCAAAGGCACCATTTTCTGGCCATTGAGAGCCATTGTCCAGTTTCTATTGTTAGCAAGCGGTACTGCAAAAAAAAATAAGTCACTTAGGTTTTAGGTGAGGTGATCGCCAGACAGGTGTGGGGTTTTCGGAATGCAGGCTAAGGGAGAGGAGGGAGGAGTGGAGGGCGGGAGGTTGCCCACAGTTTCAGAAGAGCGACGGAGACAAGGAAAGTGAATGCGCAGCCAAGCAGCTCAGCCGGCGGCCCAGACTAAACCTTGGCCTGAACCTGGGGTGAACTGGTCAAAGGGGGCAGCCCGAGGGTTGATCCGTCACTTGTGAGTGCGACTGAGTGACCGGAGTGGATATCTCCGAAATGATCAGTCACCGAGGGAAGACTGTTTTCCTGCTTCCGTGACCTGTGTAGGATTTTTCCAGTCGTGAACCTCACGGAACGTCCTGTCCTTCCTGTCTCCGCTGAAAGGGAGGAAAATGAAACTGAGAGGAGGAGGTTGACAGGTAGCGAGAAGGGCTAAAGAGAAGAGTTAAGGCCAACCGCTTACCCGATCTGAGGATGGTGAGTGGGTCTGTGGGCTCCGATTAACCTAGGTCACAGGTAAGTCTCTTCATGGAGGGAGCACAAAGAGACGGGGGTTTAGTTTCCCTTAGGAGTTCCCCCATCCTGGGTTTCGGCACCAAATGTTAAAACACGTGCTCTGAATGAAGAGACCCCAAACGGGGGCTTTGTGTGAGCAACATGGCTGTTTATTCACCTGGGTGTGGGCAGGCTGGGTCCAAAGAGAGTCAGTGGAGGAGGGCGGTGGGATAGGAGTTGGTTTCATAGGTTTGGGGTAAGCAGTGGAAAGTTACAGAAGTTACAGTTTAGGGCGGTTTTTTGCAAGCTGGGAGGAGGTCACAGGGTCTGGAGTCATGAGGTTGACCAAGGTCGGTTACAAAGTCCAATGGCCTCATTAATTGAGGCTGGAATAATAAACAAATAGAAGAATGTCTCAAGTTAGGTGCCACAGGGGTTGATCGATCTTCCACCTTTCATGGCGCCCTCCAGAGGTGTGCACGTGGGCCATGGCGCCGTCAGTCAGCCTGAAAGACCCTACAGTTTTGAAATGTAAAATAGATTACTATAAACTAGTCACTCTGATGATTTATTGAACAGTAGGCTTATTTCTTTTATCAACTGTATATTTGCAAGGCGGGAGGATTGCTTCAGCCCAGGAGTTGGGATACCAGCCTGGGCAACCTAGTGAGATCCTGTCTTTACAAAAAATAGAAAAATCAGCCTGGCATGGTGGCACGTACCTGTAGTCCTAGCTACTAGGGAGGCTGAGGTGGTAGGATCACTTGAGCCCAGGAGTTCGAGGTTACTGTGAGCTATGATTGCACCACTGTACTCCGGTCTGGGCAACAGAGCAGAAGCCTGTCAGCAAAAAGCAAACCCCCAAACATTTGAACCCATTAATCCAGCTGCTTTCATCCCCCTTCACAGTCTACTCTCTGTCTCCATGGGATCTGGGTTTGAAGCTCCCACATGTGCGTGAGAACATGTAGTATTTTTCTTCTGTGCCTGGCTTATTTCACTTAATATAATGACCTCCAGTTCCACCCATCAACGGAAGATTTATTTTAGCAAACTTGCAATGGCAAGTTCTTTCTCTACCTCTTTGAGATGCAAATCTCCTCTCAAGTCTTCTTCTAGCCTCTTGCCAGTTTTACAACCCAGGAATGTCTCTCTTAAGACCTCAGAGCCATCCCTTTAAAATGTAGTAATTGAAGATGATACATCTCTCAGTCTTTGTAGAAGGGCCGTTTCCAGTTTTGAAAAATTCCAATGAGCGAACAGAGATGGCTTTGCCGCATTTCCTAACCTTTTGCTAATGTCTCCAGTTCCTTCTCAGCGTCTCACCCCAGCACTGAAACTCTCCAGCCTTTTGTTTAACAAAGCTAAGCTCCTTCTCTCTTCGGTCTGGCAATAGTCCCGACTCAAGCCTGCCTTGCACGTTTAACTTGTGTGGTGCATTTTTTCTTCGACAATGTCCAGATCAAACAGCCCCACAAGAACATCGAGTGTGATTTTAGCCTGAGAAGCGGGAGGGTGAGAAGACAGACTGGAGCCAGCTGTGTAGGCAGGGGACTCAGCCCCTCCCTAAACCTCTCCCAGTCTCATCTGTAAATGCAGTGCACAGGCAGCAGCGCTTCTCCCCCGAGGCTGGGGCCAGGGAATAAGTTTGACTATTGAGGGCACCTGCCGCAGGGTTAGTCCTCAGGGTATGGGCGCCAGTGGGTTTCCTTTGGTTGACTGCTGACAATGCGTTTGTAAAATGGCAGCCCGCACTAGGTGATGTTGAAGCCACAGAAGACACGGCAGTGGGAAAAGCAGCAGGAGCCGCTGCCCTGAGGAGCCTCCAAGCCCAGGCAGAGGGCCAGCCGCACAGGTCAGCGTCAGGTGGGCTTGGGGTGAGCGGGTGGGGGTGTGTGTGAGTACATGTGAGTGTGAGACTACATGGAGTGTGAACAAGTGTGCAAGGGTGTGTGCGCAAGTTCGTATGCGTATGAGTGCATTTGAAAACCTGCGTGTGTGGTCGTGGTAAATTAGTGACTGAATGTAGAGGATATGTGAGTGTGCATAGAACAGTGTCAGTGTTCTGATGGGAGTGTGAATGAGTGCACAGGGGTGTGGAGTCAAGGAGAGTGTGTGCATAACACATGAAGGCACATAGTATGTGCCAGTGTGTGTGGGAAAGTGTGTGACTGCTTGTGGGTGTGCATGCTGTGATGGTGTGTGTGGATGTATGAGTGTGTATAAATGTGAGCATGTAAAAGTGAGTGTGCCTGTGACAGTGCAAGTGTAGGGTGTGATGATGAGTGTGGACATGTCATGTATGAATGCACATGTTGGTGTGGGTCTGAGTGTGCAAGTGTAAAGGGCATGAGCTGCAAGTATAGGAGTATGCATGCGTTTGTGAGTGCACTCTCAGAAGCATGGATGGGTGCAAGCCTCCCCTACTAACTCCTGTTCCTTCCTGAAGTCAAAAAAGGATGTGTTTCTACATTTCAAAAATGTTTTAAAATTATGTACGGTATTTAATTGACGAGTGTTTCCTTCTCTCTGTTTAAAATGTGTTGATGACAGGGACTTTGAAAAAAACTAGAAGGGAAGAAGAGTGGATAGTTACGAGCGAGAGTAGAATTAGTTGATAAAGGAGGAACTCTAGGTCAGTGTGGCACCTCTCCTGCCTGATGCTTCACTCTAAAAAGCACAGCAGTGGGCATGCCTGTAATCCCAGCATTTTGGGAGGCTGAGGCAGGTGGATCACCTGAGGTCAAGAGTTTGAGACCAGCCTGGCCCATGGTGAAACCCCATCTCTACTAAAAATACAAAAATTAGCTGGGCATGGTGCCACATGCCTGTAATCCCAGCTACTTGGGAGACTGAGGTGGGAGAATTGCTTGAACTCAGGAGGTGGAGGTTGCAGTGAGCCGAGATGGCGTCACTGCACTCCAGCGTGGGCAACAGAGCGAGACTCTACACAAAACCCCCCCAAAAATCCAGTGTAGCTAAAGGCAATTTGATAATGACATTGAAATGAGAATTGTGTCAGAAAAACCATAAACAATGATGAATGGCCGCCTATATAACCCATCCCCCCAAACCCACATAAAGAATAAATCAGGGCTGAGCACGGTGGTTCATGCCTATAATTCCAGCAGTTTTGGGTGGTCAAGGCCACAATGAGCTGTGATTGCACCACTGTACTCCACCCTGGGAGACAGAGTAAAACCTTGTCTTAAAACAAAAAGAAGAAAATGATAGCTGAGGTATTAGCTCTGATCATCAGTGAGTGGGAAGATTCTGGTGTTTTCCATTTTCTTTTAGCTTATCTTCATTTTTGAGTTTTCCAGAAGAACATTTAAACTCAAAAATGAAGATAAGCTAAAAGAATGCTTCTGGAAGAACATTTATTGCTGTAAGAGAAAAAAAATTCACCTGATGGGAAAAAGCTAACATGAGGTTGGCTGGGAAAATATCATTACTAAAAACATTCTCCTTCATTCATGGACTTTTTTTTTTTTTTTTGAGACAATAGAGTCTTGCTCTGTCAGCTAGACTGGAGTGCAGTGGTGCAATCTCGGCTCACCGCAACCTTTGCCTTCAGTTACACATACTTGTGTCTCAGCCTCCTGAATAACTGGGATTAGAGGCATGCGCTCATTTTTGTGTTAGGTTTTGTCACCTTGGCCAGGCTGGTCTCAAACTCCTGACTTCAAGTGATCCACCCGCCCCAGCCTCCCAGAGTGCTGGGATTACAAGTGTAAGCCACTGGGCCTGCCCTTCTTTTGTTTCACTCCACGAGGAAATCTTTCTGCCACGGGAGGTGGTTACCTTACCATTGTTTATCTTCAGGGTCTCCTGAGAACACATACCAGAACTACTGAGGTAATCTTCACACATTTTCTTCACCATTGGATGTGACTTTCAAATTCCTTATATATAGCTGGGAAAAATGGCTTTACTAGATGATCTGAACATTTCTGAGGATAAAGATTTAAAAAAAAAAAAGTTTAAACCCAAGGTACTGATATGGAAAATACAGAAGAAAACCTAAACAAAGTTGCGGTTCTCAGCCCCTCAGCAGTCTCTCAGTGATGGGCGTTTCCTTCACTTCCAGTGAGCACCTACTGTGTGCCCTGCATGGTGCAGGGAAGCCAGACTGGGCATGGGAGGAGCAGGCCAAGAAACAAGCCTTGGGTCAGGGCCATGGAGGGCATCGGTGAGCTCTTAGGACGGGGCGGGAAGGGGAGGCAGAAAGGCCTAAGCACGTGCTGGGCTGTCAGTTCCGAAGTGGCGCACTGACCCTGCATCCATGGGAGTGTGGGGCATAGACAGCCTGGGCTGCAGCCTCAGAGTGGGCTCATGAGGGAGCAGAGGCAGGGGTGGAAGAGGCCAGCTGGGGCGAGTGGGCATCAGGAGTGTCCAGGCTGGCCATTATTTGTGGCTACCACTTCCACTTCCAAAAAAGTATGATCATTTCAGTGAAAGAAGTAAAATTATCTCTATTTGCAGATATGATCTTCTAAGTAGAAGTGCCTGAAGATCACACACACACACACACACACACACACACACACCTATTAGAATAAATGAGGCCAGGCATGGTGGCTCATGCCTATAATCCCAGCATTTTAGGAGGCAGATGTGGGCGGATCACTTGAGGCCAGGAGTTCGAGACTAGCCTGGCCAACATGGTGAAACCCCATCTGTACAAAAATATACAAAAATTAGGCAGGCATGGTGGTGGGCATCTGTGGTCCCAGGTGCTTGGGAGGCTGAGGCACAAGAATCACTTGAACACTGGAGGCAGAGGTTGCAGTGAGCCAAGATCATGCCACTGCACTTCCAGCCTGGGTGACAGAGCAAGAAAGTGACAGACTTTTTTTAAAAAAAGAATAAATGAAATCAGTATGTAGTAGCATACAAAGTAAATACACAGGCCAGGTGCAGTGGCTCACACCTGTAATCCCAGCATTTTGGGAGGCTGAGGTGAATGGATCACTTGAGGTCAGGAGTTCAAAACCAGCCTGGCCAACATGGTGAAACCCCATCTCTACTAAAAATTCAAAAAAATTACTGGTGGTGCGTGCCTGTAGTCCCACCTACTTGGGAGGCTGAGGCAGAAGAATCATTTGAACTCAGGAGGCAGAGGTTGCAGTGAACTGAGATTGTGACACTGTATTCCAGCCTGGGCAACAGAGTGAGACTCCAAAAAGTCAAGACACAAAAATCAGCTGCATTAAACAGTAACAGTGAACTGTCTGAAAAGGAAATAAAAATACCACTTAAAATCTAGCAATTTCACTTCTAGCTATCTACCCCCAAAAATGGAAAGCAGGATCTCAAGGAGGCAAATGAACACCTGTGTTCATAGCAGTACTGCTCATAATGGCCAAAAGGTGGGAGCAACCCTGTCCGTTGACAGATGAATGAATAAGCACAATGTGGTGTGTACACACGGTGAGAGTTTCCTCAGCCCTGCAGAGGAACAGCCCTCTCATACCTGGCACAACATGAACCTTGAGGATACTGTGCTAAGTGAAATAAGCCAGTCACAGAAGTACAAAGATTCTGTGATTCCGATTCTGTGAGGAAATTGGTGTAGTCAAAATCATAGAGACAAAGCAGAATAGTGGCTGCCAGGGTTGGGGAAAAGGGAATGGAGAGTTGGTGTGTATGGGGGCAGTTTTAGGCTTTTTGGTTTTTTTTTTCCCACTTACCCCAACTTGAAGCTAAGAGTTTTAGTTTTAGAAGATGAGAAGAGTTCTGGAGCTGTGTGTGGGTGGTGGCTGTACAACACTGTGAATGCACCAAATACCCCTGAACCACACTTTAAGATGGTAAATGTTATGCTATGTATATTTTACAATAAAATATTTTGGAAAAAATTTTGATGTGCTAATACAAACTTATAGCGACTCAAACCTGCTTTGTCAGGAGTTTCAGAAGGGGCAAGAGGGAGAGGACACGCTAAGTAGCCAGGGGTTGACACTCCAGTAGCACCCCCAGGGACTGCCTCTCTCAGCATCACCCTCTGAAGTGGCAGCGTCAGCCAAGAGTGCGTTGCCATTGGTTTTACAGACCAAACGCAGAGAAACGGTTGCATTCCCATCAAACGTGCTCACTAAACCATGCCGCACATGCCTCTCCCAGCCTGTTCCGCAGCAGTGCAGACAACGTGGGGTGTCAGATCCCCAACTAGAGCGATTCTGGTCCCGCTTGAGCCTTTGTCTGAGTCCCCATCAGACACTGTGAAGGTCAATTTAAGGACGATGGGCAGGCAGGTGCAGGAATAAGGACTGATGTGGTTTGAATCTGTCCCCACCCAATCTCACGGTGAAGTGTAATCCCCAGTGTTAGAGGTGGGACCTGGCGGGAGGTGACTGATCCTGGGCAGAACCCTCACGGTTGGTGTGGCACCATCTCCTTGGTGCTGTTCTCATGATAGTGAGTTCTCATGACAGCTGGTTGTTTGAAAGTGTGTGGCATTTCCCCCTGCCACTTGTCCCTGCCGTGGCCATATGATGTGCCTGCTCCCACTCTGCCTTCACCGTGACTGTTCCCGAGGTGTCCCCAGAAGCCATTCCCACACCATGCTTCCTGTACAGCCTGTGGAACCATGCGCCCACTAAACCTCTTTTCTTTATGAAATACCCGCTCTCAGGTATTTCTTTATAGCAACATGAGAAAGTCTGAATACAATGACACACACCCAGATGCAAACATTACCTGCAGGCCACCGTGAGCTGGCTCCGTCACCAAGCAGGAGTGGGCCCCTCACATGGAGCTGCTGGCGTGGACAGCTCTGGGAAGGTCAGGCTGAGCGTCTCTTCCATGCCTCCCGGAGGGTGCATCCATTGGCTTTCTCAGCACCATCTTGGGGTCCAGGTGGCCATGGCCTGGGTTAAGTGTCAAATGCCGGGCCAGCCCCCCTCTCTATAGATGACTTCACAAGTCTCACACTTAAAGCTTTTGGGCCTCAGGGAGCAGCTCGGTAAGTGAAGGAGCACCTGCCGCTCCCTCTGATCTTCATCTTCCACGCTGGGTTCTGAGTAGTCATGAGAATCTGACATGACTGCCTGCCAAATCGTTCTTATGAACTTATCTTGAGCTTTATTCTTGTGGGGTCGAGATATCCGTCTCAACGTGTCTTTACTTTTAACAGTTGTTTTCGGTTCTCACTATGTTTCGTATGCACGCTAGAAATGAACGTGCTGAACTGGATGAAACAGATGTTATAGCCAGGAGATTGGAGGCCGACAGTGAGTCAACATGGAGCCTTGTCCAGTTGGAGCCTTGGGAACTGGGACTCTCTTCGCAGGGGCCGCCTGGAGGGCTGGCAGTGGTCTCAGGACAAACAGCCGAGCAGGCGGTAACGTAGGTCACCTAGGGAGCATGGCTGTGGCTCGGTTCTCACAAGGGACTCTACCCTGAGCCCCACCAGGCGGGAATTACCCTGGGGCGGCAGGGTCTGTCTTGTGGATTGGGGCTGGACTGTGGCCAGTGGGGCGATGGCCTTCCTGACCTTCTGTTTCTCCAGACATTACTTTGACACGAATGGCTTCTAGACAAGGAAGGGAAAAGCAACATTGTGCTTACCAACATGTCTGCAATTTTGCTCTCGTAGTAAATCCATTGACATTTTTTCTACATTAAGTTTTACATATAAAAGTTTATGTAATGTGTTTGTATTAAGCTGGTGTTTTTCAGACCTTTCTGACCAGAAACCACAGTGATATAGGCCGTGCTTGGTGGCTCATGCCTATGATCCCAGCACTTCGGGAGGCCAAGGTGAGCAGATCACTTGAGGTCAGGAGTTCAAGACCAGCCGGGCCAACATGATGAAACCCCTGCTCTACTAAAGATACAAAAATTAGCCAAGCATGGTGGTGCATGCCTATAATCCCAGCTACTTTGGAGGCTGAGGCATGAGAATCACTTGAACCCAAGAGGAGGCGGCTGCAGTGAGTCGAGGTCACAGCACTGCACTCCAGCCTGGGTGACAGAGAGAGACTCTATCTCAAAAAACAAACAAAAAGGCTGGGCACAGTGGCTTATGCCTGTAATCCCAGCACTTTGTGAGGCCGAGGAGGGTGGATCACTTGAGCCCGGGAGTTCAAGACCACCCTGGACAACATGGTGAAACCCCATCTCTACTAAAAATACAAAAGTTAGCCGGGTGTGGTGGCACATTCCTGTAGTCCCACCTACTCGGGAGGCTGAGGCAGAAGAATTGTTTGAGCCTGGGAGCAGGAGAGGCTGCAGTGAGCTGAGATCATGCCACTGCACTCCAGCCTGGGTGACAGAACTAGACTCAGTCTCAAAAACAAAACCAGACCACAGTGACACATTTTACATTATGACCTAGTGTGCATGTATATAAATGTCTGCATACATAAATGAAAAGTTGTGGAACTACTGACCATTCCTACGTAAATGCCTGCTGATTGGACCTATTCTACATCACTTTTTTTTTTTTTTGGAGATAGGGTCTCATTCTGTTCCCCAGGCTAGAGTGCAGTGGCATGATTTCAGCTCACTGCAACCTCCACCTCCCAAGTTCAAGTGATTCTCCAGCCTCGGCCTCCTGAGTAGCTGGGATTACAGTTGCCCACAACCACGCTAATTTTTATATTTTTAATATAGACAGCGTTTTGCCATGTTGGCCAGGCTGGTCTCAAACTCCTGACCTCAAGTGATCCACCTGCCTCGGCCTCCCAAAGTGCTGGGATTACAGGCATGAGCCACCGCACCTGGCCCTATTCTACATTACTTTAAAAAAAATGCTAGTCATGATCCACTAAGTTGATTTCATGACATGTGTTTTTGCTTGGAGTTTTTAGTACGCTAAAATCAGATATAATTCATAATGTGGGTCCATGTTTTTAGAAGTTTGTAATGAAATTCTGGAAGCCACAAAAAAGCCATAAAGAACAATGTTACCCAGGTTCCTCCTGCCCAGGCTGCATGCCTGTGTCCTCCCCTGTCCTGAGTGTGGTCAGCATTCTTCTGCTTTTTAAATATGTGAATGGCATATTCAGATATTTCTAAAAATATACAGTTCAGTTCTGAAATGTTTTAATACTTTATATAAATATCTCCTACAACGTGATAGGGCTTCTTCAGGTTTCTTCATTTTGCTTTGCAAATTTTCTCCACATTGACGTGGAGTTCTTGGGTTTCTCTGCAGAATGAGTACACCAGTCTCCCGTTGATAGACAGGTAGTTTCCAACCTTCTGCTCCTAAGGTCTGCTCTGAACCTCCACAAATGTATGAGTGTATGTGTATGAGCTTCTCCAGGGGTATGTACCTAGGAGTAGGGCTGAATATCTTTTTTTTTTTTTTTTTTTTTTTTGAGAGATAGGGTCTTGCTCTGTTGTCCAGCCTGGAGTGCAGTGGCACGATCTCAGCTCACTGCAACCTCCCACTCCCAGGTTCAAGTGATTCTCCTGCCTTAGCCTCCCAGGGAGCTGGGATTACAGGCATGTGCTACCATGCCTGGTTAATTTTTGGATTTTTAGTAGAGATGGGGTTTCACTATGTT
Source organism: Callithrix jacchus (assembly GCF_049354715.1). Classification (NCBI taxonomy): domain Eukaryota; kingdom Metazoa; phylum Chordata; class Mammalia; order Primates; family Cebidae; genus Callithrix; species Callithrix jacchus. Next base: position 3,987,638 of record NC_133524.1, read on the forward strand.
GTCCCAGCTGGTCTTGAACTCCTGACCTCAACTGATCTGCCCACCTCAGCCTCCTGAAGTGCTGGAATTACAGGCATGAGCCACCGCGCCTGGCCGGGCTGAATATCTTCAATAACTTTTTGCAAACACATCTAACAAAATTTCGATACATGTGCTTTTTGACCCAGTAATTCCACTTCCTGAATTCCAAAATTAAAAAAGCTCAGATGGCCACAAAGATGTTCTGTTGTACAAGGTTCAAGGCAGCACTGTCTATAGCAAAACACCCACCAAAGGGGACAGCTACCTTCAGCTACATCCCACAGATATGTACTGAGCATTGACTGCGTGCATGAGACACTGTTACAGGTGTCAGGGAAACAGCTGTCACACAGCTTGGCAGGGAGGGTCCGGGAAGCAAAAGAAACAAGGCTCCCACCCTCACAGAGTGGAAACAATGAGCATTTTCCTCCAGGGAGAAAAGAGGGAAACCTCATCATCCAGAGCACCATTTCCTAACCAACATTACAGACATAAATAACCCTTTGACATGGGTGGCTGGAGGATGCTCAGCAGCGTCTCTGCCTCTGGCCACTAGGTGCCAGTAGTGATCCCAAGTCCTGACAATGAAGACACTGCCAATGCCCTTTGTGGGGCAAAACTGCCCTCAGTTGAGAACCACTTATTTGGGACCACCAACTTGCCCTCTTTGGACTCAGCTTTCTGGTGTGACCCTCAAATACTGGAATGTCAATAAAAATGTCACACAGGACAGATCTCAGCCTCACTGAGATCAGGCTGGAGTGTGTGTCTCATCTGTCTCTTGTTATATATTAGTACAAATAACAGATCAAGTGTATACAGCTGGCACCACAGCCCTGGGAATCCCCAACTCCTGGGCTACTTGTGAATCAAATGACAATTAGATTGACTGCTGTGCGTATCCTTCAAGAACGATATCTGTTTCATTTTACTATCAGTCACATAGAATATCTTCCTATGGGCCAGAGACAGATCACACCTGCAATCCCAGTGCTTTGGGATGCTGAGGCAGGAGGATTGCTTGAGGCTAGGAGTTCAGGGCCAGCCTGGGCAACATAGCAAGACCCTGTTTGTACAAAACATTAAACAAAACAGAACGAAACAAAAAACAAATTTGGTCTCACTCTGTTGGCCTGGGCTGGAGTGCAGTGGCACAATCTCAGCTCACCCATGTCCTGGGTTCAAGTAATTTTCCTGCCTTGGCCTCCCTAGTAGCTGGGATCACAGGTGTGCACCACCACGCCTCGCTAATTCTTGTATTTTTAGTAGAGACAGGCTTTCACCATGTTGGCCAAGCTGGTCTTGAACTCCTAACCTCCGATGATCCACCTGCCTCAGCCTCCCAATGTGCTAGGATTACAGGCGTGAGCCACCGTGCCCAGCCTACAAAGCATTTTAAAATTAGCCAGGCTTAATGGTGCATTCCTGTAGCTCCATCTACACTGGAGGCTGGCGCAGGAGGATCATCTGAGCCTCGGCATTTGAGGCTGCAGTGAGCCGTGATCAGTCCACCCCGGGTGAGAAAGTAAGACCTTGTCTCAACAAAACCCCAAAACAAAAATGAAATACATATACACACAGACACACCCTGTGGGTAATATCCCTTCTGGGCACCGAGGAAGGAGACCTAGGCAGACACCAAGCACAATTAGTGCCTAAAGAATAATTTACTGCTCACTTATTTCTTTCTATATAATCCTTTTATATATAATCATATCTTAGTTTGTAGTCGGAGGAATGTCTAGAGCAGACATGGTACAGAGCATGAATTATGAGGAAAACAGTTTTACCAGGACAAGAACATGGCCCAGGCGGCAGTGTTCAGTATCGTGAAGATACCCGCTGTATGGCAGGCTTGGGGCGAGAGCCTCTCCTGAAAAGGAGATGCAGGACCTTGCGTCCAGTTCCTGTGGAAGGCTGGCCTCAGATGGGCAAGCCTGTGAGCGTCTGAGGGCTTCAAACCCCTCCGGTATAATCGCGCCTTGGTGTCTGTATAGCCTGTCAAATCTCTAGCTACTGTGCTGATTCAAAGCATCCTCCTATAGCAATCACTGGGAGCTGCCAGCAGGTGGCTGCAGACCCTGTCAGCTCTGTTGCTGCTGTGCTGACTCAAAGCATCCTCCTATAGAATTCCTTACAAGTAGCCTGCCCCTAAATAAGAGATATAGCACACTGTACCCTCTTCACTGCACACGGCCCACCTCCTTGCCTCGGTGACCTAATGGAGGTGGACCCTTTGCTTATTGCACACGTGATTGTCTTGACCCTATCACTGTTCTTAAGATGACCTCACTGACCACCCTGCACCCTAACCTATACCCAATAAACAGACGTTCCTGGACATTCGGGGCCTCTTGCCTGTCTTCGCTTGCAAATGATGTGGACCCCCGAGCCCAGCTGAGCTTTCTTTGTCCTTCTGTGTTTTCTCTCTTTATTTCTTGGATCCAGCGCCTCAGCACAGCGATAGGGGACACCCCACGAACTTGTAGGGCCTGACCCTACACACCCTAAACCCTATTGTTTTAGGATGACCAGAGCAGCAAAGCCATCCTAATAATGTATTTATCCTGTATCCTGACTGGCTTACCCTGTGGGTATCATGCTTCACACTTTGTGGTATGTTTATTTCATTCAGGGAATGTTTACTAAATATTTCTGGATGGAATACATACACACTAGCCAAGTCCTAGCCTCACCCTTGAGATGGTGGGCAGTTTCCCTGCCATGTCTCAGTCCCCACAGACCTGCTGAATTGGATCTCCTGGATTGGAGCCCTGATGTGCCCTTTCAAAAGCTCCACTGATGATTCTGAAGGCAGACAAAGTTCTCTAAGGGATGCAGACAGGTGAGGCAGACAGAAAAATGTCATCATGGTACAACAGGTGCAATAAAGAGGCAGGCTCGGCCCAGACGTGGTGGGCTGCCCAGAAGCAGTGATCTCTGGGGCGTTTTGAAGACTGGGAATCTTTGCCAGGCAAAAAAGGGCATACATCCATGTATAAATGCATGGATGCATGGAAAGGGGCACGGCATGGTGGGTGGAACTAGACAGTTCTGTGGGGTGGGAAGAGGGAAGATGGAGAGAGACAGGAGCCTCGATCTGACCCAGTGTGTCCACGTGCTCTCTGCTTCTGATCCACACCATCCCCTACAGTGAACCACTGGGCCTTCTGCTGTGGGTGTTGAAATGCACCCAACCACCCGTCCCAGAACCAGCCTCTATTCTTCTGCATTTTCAACCCAGCCTCAGCATTTCAAATCTTGTTCAGATACCACCTCGTCAACAAAGCTGCTCCTGATCTCAGCCAGAAACAATGTCCCTTTCGCTAAAGACATTGAGTTCTTCATCAGTATCTTTAGCTTTCGGGCATTGATTAGAAGGTATCTAGGTCATGCTTTATCTGTTAGTTCATAAACTACTTAGTACACATCCAGTTTGCCTTCATGGCCTCCATCACACAGCTGGGGCTGAAAAAGTATGAGCAGAATGTGTTGCGAAGGTACATGAGTGCCTTTGCAATAACGTACTTTACTTAAACAAAGGTACTAACTTTGTTTTTACTTTCATAAAGGTCATTTTTGGACTCCATTCCAAACCCAAAAGCTTCAGCCACATTCAGCAAGGTGTGGGGGGAGAACAGGGGCTGGGGAGAGCCACTCTACCTCCCTGAGCTTGTTTCCCACCTGTGAAATGCTGGAACAAAAAGAACTGCAAGCTAAGCAGCCCAGCACGGTGCCCGGCACAGAACAGAGGCTCTCCAGATGGCCGCCCCTGGATGGCATCTTGCAGCCATCTCACCCAGACCAACGTCTAAAAAGGTCGAGTTACCCAAGGTCACACTTCTAGATAGTGTGGCATTTGGGCAGAATCATACTCGTCTTCCTAAACCTTAGCAAGACAACTTTCCACTCTTGATCAACTGGATACAACCCCAGGCAGCTAAAATCGTAAGTAAAAAAACAAGCTCAGGAGTGAAGACTGCGGATTCTATTCTCTAACCCATTTCTTCCAGTGGAAGAGCAATTTTGGGATGAGACTAACATTATTTACAACCCCAGCGCCGAAATGGGATGGAATTTTCCAGATGCTGTATAGGACCTCTGGCTTCAGGACTTGGGAGACCGTGTTCTAGTTCCAGCTCCCCACGCAGCCAAAAGCTGTGTGGCCCAGGAAACAAACCCACTGAGAAAGGATGTTTGGTAATAGAGTGCTTTCACACATCCCAAACATTCCGCATCAGTCACCGCCACCCAGGGTGGTAAGTCCTGCAGTGAACTAGTCTAGTATACTGTGCTTCACTTTGTTCCAAGCCTGGGCCGTGGCACTTGCTGTGCCTTAGACCTGAAAAGCTACGTTGGTTCCTTTGAATTCATTCAGGTCACAGCTGCACTGTCTGGCCTAAGGGACCAGCCACTCTAAAGCAGCCCCCCCGTCACTCCCAGAATCTGCCTGATACTCGTTCATGAAGTGTGTTCAAGGCGGCACATCCTGCACTTAGTGGGAAGTGCCGGGAACCCCGTCTCTGAGTGCTCCACGAAGGCGGAACAAGCGGTCCAAGGCATGTAAGAAGAGCCAGGCAGCACGGAGGAGCGCTGGGCAGGGCTGTGGAGAGAGTCCCAGGCAGAGGGCCCAGCGTGAGCAAAGGCTCAAGTGAGGCTCCTGGGGTGAAAATGCCAGGGCAGTGGCAGCGGGACCGAACGCCATCCCTAAGGAGCTCAACTTCGGGACGCCCTGAGTTGTGACCCGGGCCGGACACTGGCCTCCCCAGCCAAGGAGCTCACCCCGTCGCTGGGCCTCAGTTTCCCCATGTCCCTCTTGGCGCCTCACCTGGGGCAGCAGCAGGTGTGGCGGGCACAGGGGCTCGGCGCCAAGGACCCGCTGGAGGACGACTTGCATGGCTGCGGCCTGCAGCACGAAGGGGGTGGGCGGCGGTGGCCGCTCCTTCATCTCATGCTTCAGGACTCGCCGCACCTGCTCGGTGTCCTGTGGGGCCACGTGTGCGACGCTGCCCCAGCCCCTGGCGCTGACCGGCCATGGCGGCCGAGGCGGAAACTGGAACCCAGGTGACTGTGCGACGAGTGCCCCGCAGGCCAAAACACCTCGGAAGGCGATCTGGCCTGGCAGGGAAGGTCGGGGAGCCAGCCCTGCTGCAGCCGACAGGTGCTACGGCGCCTAAGGCTGATCAGCAGAGCGGACCCACCTTATTTTCTCATTGCCCGCCACAGATGGGTTTAACACTCAGATTTCACCTCCTCCGGGGGCTGACCCGGATCTCCTAGGCGGAGATCTTTGAGGTTCCAAAGTACTTGGCCCAAAAGTTATCCAAGTGTTCTGACGTCATCGTGCAACCCAATCAGTGAAGGATCCTGTCTGGATATGCATTGTCCTAGGCCCACCCACAAACGTTTGGATTAAAGATCTGAGACAGGACCCAAAGTTTGAATTTTTAACAAGAGTGCTTCCCAACCCCCAAATTGTTCCCATGTCACGCTGCTGTATCTCCCCTCACCCACCGAGACTGGGTGCATCTTGAAGGGAGAGATGATATATTACTCATTCGGTGCCCACCACAGGCCCTGCCCAGAACGCATGCTTAAGGCATGAAAGATGGATGCATAGAAGCCAATACATGAATTAGTGAACAAACGAATGAACCCGCCCTCTCCACGTCTGTCCCACCCATCCAACTCCAGTGACCTGTCCTCCTCAGCCTGACCACCTCTCTTTCTTACAGGGTCGAGGCTCTTTGTGCACCCTCCCAACCGAGTCTTGCAGCTGCAGGTGTGTACACATGTTCCAGTTCCTCTCCCCAGGGAGAGCAGGAGGTCCACTGGCCAACACTTATTAAGCACCTGGTGGGTGAGTAGCCGTCCCCACTCTGGGGTATACCGTCTAGGTGAGGAGGAAACTGGCACTTGTAGCACAGTATGATGAGCACCATGAAGCCAGAAAAGGTAGGGATGAGGGCCAGGCTGATGTCAGAGAAGGTTCTGGAAGATCACCACCCTCCTCATCAATACCTTGCATTCACAATGCTCCCTGCTTTTTAAAAAATTGTCCTTTAAGTTCTGGGATACATGTGCAGATATTGCGGGATTGTTACATAGGTACACACATGCCATGGTGGTTTGCTGTCTCCATACCCCCATCACCTACCTCAGGCATTTCTCCCACTGTTAACCCCCCCCAACCTTCCCCCACCCCGCTATCCCTCCCCTTGCCTGCCACCCCCCAACATACCCCAGCCAACTGTGTGATGTTCCCTGCTCCCTGCTATTTTTTAATGGTGAATTTAATGTTATGGATATCTTACTACAATTTTTTGGGGGGACGGGGGTCTCACTCTATTGTCCAGGCTGGAGTGTGGTGGCATGAAATCAGCTCACCACAACCTCAAACTCCTGGGCTTAGGAGGAGTAGCTGGGACTACAGGCATGTACTACCATGCCTAGCTAATTTTTGTATTTTTAGTAGAAACGTTTAAAATCCAAACGTTTGTGGGTGGGCCTAGGACAATGCATATCACTGTGTTGCCCGGTTTGTCTCCAACTCCTGAACTCAGATGATCCACTTGCCTTGACCTCCCAAAGTGGTGGGATTACAAGCATGAGCTACTGCGCCGGGGCCACATCAGTGTTTCCTAGTTGCTTCCCAAGAAGAGATTTATGACAATTGAGTTCTTTTGAGATCTTCTGGGAAGGTCTGCTTGTCAGCAGATAACAGATCTCAGGAATTCAAATGCCTTCTGCTCAAAATAATTCTCATGCCACCGTGGCATGCTCTAAAGTCCTTCAAACTCAGGAAACTTGAGGACAGCAACGTCCAAATCCTCCGTGCTCTGTTCCTGCATATAACAAGGTGCCAGGCATTACTATTACAGGATGTGATATCCAACTTGTGTACAGGTTTCTATTTTAGGTGTCGGCCAAGCCTGGCTCTTGTAATTTTGCTTATAATTGCAGCGTCATCCGCCGGCATGTATTGAGAACTTTTACTACAACCTGGGTGCATACCAAGGGCTTAAGCCAGTGGTGTGTAGATTTGGAGCTGCTACTTACTTAGGTAAGAGCTACTAGACATTTCTACCGGAGAATTTTCAAAAACAGCTAAAGGCCATGCTGGATCCTGCAATAAAATGGGATTGACCCTATATAACTGACGTTTCTTCACCTGAAAACCCTGACCACCAGGAAACATGATCCAGCAGTGAGAAATTCATCCACTTGCTCGGGCTGCTAAATGCAGACGCAAGAGGAAGAAACGAAAAGCCGAAGACGTCTCTGAAAAGAAATGAGGGGGAAAAAAAAAAGCCAGAGGCTTCCACAACCACAACGCCTCTCTAAAAACATGGCGGGTCGTCTACTGGCTGGTCACTGTCTCCACGTGGGTGGCATCTGTGTCCCACTTACCGTTTTGCTCCCCGTCTAGATCGGTGCTGGGCACGCGGGAGCCCTCGCTAGGCACCTGTGCAACGCGTGCATTCCCCAGCTGGATTTTCAACCCTAACAGTACCCCAGAAGGAGGCCCAGGGAACACCAGGCGGTGACGTGACATCTGGGAGCACTTGTCTTCACTGGGTGGTTCCTCCAGGCAAGCCTCAGCTTCAGGAAACGCGCGGGGAGGGTAGGATGGGGGCAGAGGCGGGGGGCTGGGGATGTGCATGTATTCGGATTTCCCGAGGCCCCTAGAAAACCAGAAACGTCAAAGGCCTAAGCAAAGGCGTTGTAAAACAGGCCCCACCGGGGGCGGCGGGGACAGAGACTGAGGTGGGGAGGTGGTGCCCCTGCAGCACACAGGGTTTCTCCTGCTCTCCCCAGTAGGCAGCCTTCCACAAGCTCCCAGCCGAGTCCAAGAGATCTGGCAATCCGCTCCGGCCCGCATGCCGCTTACAATACCGGAAAGGCGCATTTTCACAAAGGCTTCTATCACCAGTTCGTGGGTCGGGGGAGGGGGAAAAAAGCTCGAACTGTGGTCGGTGCGGGAGTCGAACCCGCGACCTTGGTGTTATCAGCACCACGCTCTTACCAACTGAGCTAACCGACCGCCCGGCGCGGGGCGGGGCCACTGGAGCCTCTAAAAGGGCTTCAAGCGCGCCCCGGCCCACGAGCGAATCCTTACTGAGCCTGCGCCAGCGGCTGCCTCTCTCCCTTCGCACCAGCTACGGGGACTTCGGTGAGGACCCACTGCGCCTGCGCGCACCACGTTCCTCCCGCTCTCCGCAGCGGGCTGCCCTCGACAACCTCTGGGCCAAGTCCAAGGATTCCGCAGTTTGCTCCTGCCCGCAGGCGGCTTCCGGTAGTTGAAAGGCCCGTTGACAGACCAAAAAAAAAAAAAAACACTGGGGCGGCCGGCGTGAAACCGGGAGTCGAGCTCGCATGCCCGGGGAACACACCGCGACAGCCTAGAGTCGAACCTGCGGCCTTGGGGTGTTGAGCACCAAGAGCTCACCAATTGAGCTAACCGGCCGCCCGACGCTCTACGGCCCACAGAGATCACCTAAAAGTGTTACGCGTCTGGGCCAGCCCGCGAGTAATTTTTTTGCGGAGCCCCGCTGCTGGCTGCCTCCTGCTTTGCCCCAGCTGCCACTTTTGCCTTCCTCACTGTCATCCCCTTTGGCCAGACGCAGAAACTGAGACCTAGGGGACTTAAAGGAGAAGGGAGGCGGCTTCCTACTGGGAAAATGCAAACTGCCCATGGGAGGCTTGGCTCTGCAGTGAGGTTTGCAAACATTCCAACTCCATGCCGTTTTGATCCCCAAGCATCCTGTAGCCTGGAAACCTATCAAGAGCCTTTAGCATGGTGAAACCAAGCTTGGAAAATACAGAAAACCAAAGGCCAAGAGAACCACGTGATGTTTAGCGCAAAAAATAACGGCCGCACGGATGCTGACTTCTCTCCTGTCGGTTCCCCCCACCCCCCAGATTGTAAATCTCTATTGAAATATCTCTACATGGAATCTCCGGGCAGGGAGCAGCGGTTCATGCCTGTAATCCCCGCACTTCGGGAAGGACGGATGAATGAATAAATGAATAAATCAATAAATGGAATCCAATGTCTTGCTTCAAAGAGTGTTTTCTTCTCTTTCTTACTGCGTTCAATATTCTTTGATTAAGCATATCCCTGAAAAACTGCAAACGTAATTTGACATCATTCCTCAGTGTTTTGAGTGGAAAAACCATAGCTGGCCCTCCCTTTCTTTTTCCTTGATTTTTAAGTGTTGGAAAACGTTTTCGCTTTGCGCTCACTTGTTAACTGACCACACGAATGAATCACGAGGTACAAGGTAGAAGGGTTGAGACAGCCACTGGGTGGACAATGGCAGTACCCACCCCAAAAGCAGAGTTATCTGTAGGAAAAAATACAGAGAGAGAGAGAGAGAGAGAGAGAGAGAGAGAGAGACACAGACAATGGTGAGAAGGCAAACCGCCACCGCCACCGCGTCCACCACCCAGCCTGTGTGTCCCAGGGCATGCTGGTCTCCCAGGGGGCCTGACCGACTAAGGTGTGCTGCTGCGGCCCTCCCACTCCAGGAGCACCGGAAGGGAGCACTGTCTTCCTAACACTGTACATTCCGCGCTGATGACTCCGCTGAAGTGCTTGGACTGATGTGTCATCAGGGTTCCCTGTCACAAGCAGCAGAAAAGGCATCTAGCTGATTTCAACAGATCTCATATAAAGGATGTGAGGTCGGTCAACCTGCCACGAGCAAGGCTACAGGACGCTCCAGTCAAGCAACGTGGACACTCAGTCAAGACATAACTCATGCAGCCTGGCATTGCCGGGGCCCCAGTCAGCTGTGAGTCAGAGAAACCCGATCCCTAAACTCACGGAGCCTACGGCGCGGCAAAGCAGGCAGGCATTACAGTGAAGGGAGAAGCCTAGGTGTTGTGCCGGGACGCTGGGCAGGTTTCCTGAAGTCTGGGGCACTGTACTGCGTCCAAAGGGCAAGGATGGATGAGCAGGCCAAAGGGGTAAAGCCCTCTCACGGAAGACCGGTGGGGTGCAGGCATCCCGTCCATTTCGCTTACAGCTGAAGGAGGGTCCGGAGCCCGGCACTCTCTGGCATAGCACGCCTCCCATAGCTAAGAGTCACGTGTTTACACCAGCCAGATCAAGTCACTCCTCTGCTCACACTCTCCCCTTTTGGCCCAGGCCTAACAGGTCTGCCAAATTTCGCAAATAGGCTTGCGAAGCCTCATTGACATTTAATTGCAGAAAAGCAATGAAGTTTTTTTAGTGTGTGTCCCATGCCATGTTTGGGACACACTTAGGATCAAAGGGTACCTGTGCTGTATGTATCTGACCTCTTCCGGTGGGCGCAGTCCCGATGTCCAAGGAGTCCGACCTGTGGTGGGTGGGCTGCTTACTGGGACTGGAACCCCGAAGGGCTGGCAAGAACACCTGTGACTCACCGGGTCTGGGGCCCAGAGACTGCCTCTGCCGCTCTCCTTTCAAGCTGTCGTTGGCAGAAGGCCACAGAAGTCCACAAGGAGCACATTTTTCCGTGAAAAGTGTCCTCCACGGTGCCTTCCTCTGAAAAAGGTGCGTCTTGGACGTTGCAGTGCAGGGAAGACTCCAGCAACTAATGAGCGGCAGAAGAGAAACAAGGAGAGACAGACATTTTGGTGAGACAGATGCGGGGGACGAGGGGCAAAGTGTCTAGGTCTGCTCTGCCCCTCACATAAGGTATTTCAGGAAAAGTTGGCTTTGGGGCCAAGCGTGGTGGCTCACACCTGCAATCCCAGCACTCTGGGAGGCCGGGAAAGAGACAAAAGGAAAGAGACGTTTTGCTCAAACAGATGGGGAAGACACAGGGTAAAGTGTGTAAGTCAGTTTTGCCTGTCACATTAGCTGTTTTCAGAGAAGTCAGCTTTGGGGCCAAGCACAGCTGCTCACACCTGTAATGCCAACACTTTGGGAGGTCACTGTAGTAGGACTGCATGGGGCCGGGAGTTTGGGACCCGTCTGGGAAATGCAGCAGGACCCCATGCGTCTTTATAAAAATAATGGAAATGACAAAAAAAAAAATCTAAAAACGATGCGCATTCAAAATCAAAAGGTGTAACTATGAATGTTAGGGATTTAAAGCCATACTTCACAGAGGATAATGATCCAAGCAGTATGTTTTTATCTGGAGACCCTTTGGAAGATTCCAACGGGCACAGTTTTTGATATGGTTAGTCCAGGACACCTTTCCAGTGTTACCAAGAGAAGAAGGGAGAGAGACGAGAGAGTTGGGAAGGACAGAGGGCGGGGGGAGGAATGGGAAGTCTTCAAAAGATAAAGAGAGAAGGAAGGCGGGCGGGGGGAGAGCAAAGAGAAAGAGGGAGAGAACGAGAAATAAGAGCTAGGGAGAGGGATCCAGAGAGACATAGGAAGAGGGAGAGACATATAGATAGGAAGAAATAGATAGGGGAAGGCTGAGTACGGTGGTTGATTCTTATAATCCCAGCACTTCCGGAGGCAGAGGTTGGCCAATCACCTGACGTCAGGAGTTTGAGACCATCCTGGCCAACATGGCGAAACTCTACTAAAAAGTACAAAAATTACCTGGGCAGCTGGCTGTATTCCCAGCTACTCGGGAGGCTGAGTCAGGAGAATCACTTGAACCTGGGAGGCAGGGGTTGCAGTGAGCCAAGATCGTACCACTGCATCCCAGCCTGGGTGACAGGGTCAAACTCCATCTCTAAAAAAAAAAAAAGAGACAGGGGAAAGAGAGAAATAGAAAGTGATACGGTTTGGCTATGTCCCCAGTGAAATCTCAACTTGAATTGTATCTCCCAGAATTCCCAGGTGTTGCAGGAAGGACCTGGTTAGGGTAGGGGGTGGTAATTGAATCATGGTGGCCGGTCGTTCCCATACTGTCTGGTGACAGGGAATAAGTCTTATGAGATCTGATGGGGTTTCCGCTTTTGCTTCTTCCTCATTGTCTCTTGGTGCTACCATGTAAGAAGAGCCTTTTGCCCTCTGCCATGATTATGAGACTTCCCCAGCCATGTGAAACTGTAAGTCAAATTCAACCTCCTTTCTTTCTAGTCTCAGGTATATCTGTTTCAGCAGAATAAAAAATGAATACAGTAAATTGGTACCAGAAGTGGGTCATTGCTGAAAAGAGACCCAAAAACATGGCAGCGGCTTTGGAAATGGGTAACAGGCAGAGGTTGGAACAGTTTGGAGGGCTAAGAATAAGGCAGGAAAATGTGGGTTTGCACCTTCCTAGACTTGTTGAATGGCTTTGGCCAAAATGCTGATAGCGATATGGACAATAAGGTCCAGGCTGAGGTGGTCTCAGGTGGAGATGAGGAACTTGTTGAGAACTGGAGCAAAGGTGACTCTTGTTATGTTTTAACAAAGAGACTGGTGGCATTTTGCCCCTGCCCTAGAGATTTGTGGAACTTTGAACTTGAGAGAGATGGTTTAGAGTATCTGGTGGAAGAAATTTCTAAGCAGCAAAGCATTCAAGAGGTGACTTGGGTGCTGCTAAAGACATTCCATTTTAAAAGGGAACAGAGCATGAAAGTTCAGAAAATTTGCAGCCTAATGATGCAGTAGAAAAGAAAAACCCATTTTCTGGGGAGAAAGTCAAGCCAGCTGCAGAAATTTGCATAAGTAGCAAGGCGCCTAATGTTAATCCCCAAGATCACGGGGAAAATGTCTCCAGGCCATGTCAGAGTCCTTCATGGCAGCCCCTGCCATCACAGGCCAGAGGCCCAGGAGGAAAAAGGCGTTTTGTGGGCTGGGCTCAAGGTCCCTGTGCTGTGTGCAGCCTACGGACTTGGTGCCTTGTGTCCCAGCTCCTCTAGCTGTGACTGAAAGGGACCAAGAGCTTGGGCTGTGGCTTCAGAGGGTGGAAGACCCAAGCCTTGGCAGCTTCCCCGTGGTATTGAGCCTGCAGATGCAAAGAAGTCAAGAATTGAGGTTTGGGAACCTCTGCCTAGATTTCAGAAGATATGTGGAAATGCCTGAATGTCCAGGCAAAGTCTGCAGTAAGGGTGAGGCCCTCATGGAGAATCTCTGCTAGGGCAATGCAGAAGGGCAATGTGGGGTCAGAGCACCCACACAGAGTCCCTACTGGGGCACTGCCTGGTGGAGCTGTGAGAAGAGGGCCACCATCTTCCAGACCCCAGAAAGGTAAATCCCAACAGCTTGCACTCTAGGCCTGGAAAAGCAACACTCAACAGCAGCCCATGAAAGCAGCTGGAGGGAGGCTGTACCCTGCAAAGCCACAGGGCCGGAGCAGCCCAAGACCATAGAAACCCACCTCTTGCATTGGCGTGACCTGATGTGAGACCTGGAGTCAAAGGCGATCATTTTGGAGCTTTAAGATTTCACTGCCCTGCTGAACTTCAGACTTTCATGGGCCCGGTAACCCCTTTGTTCTGACCAATTTCTCCCATTTACCCAATACCTGCACCCCCATTGTATCTAAGAAGTAATTAGCTTGCTTTGGATTTTACAGGCTCATGGGCAGAAGGGACTTGCCTTGTCTCAGGTGAAACTTTGGACTGTACACTTTGCGTTAATGCTGAAGTGAGTTAAGACTTTGGGGGGACTGTTGGGAAGGCATGATTGGTTTTGAAATATAAGAACATGAAATTTGGAGGGGCCGGAGTAGAATTATACGGTTTGGCTGTGTCCTCACTGAAATGTCAACTTGAAGTGTATCTCCCAGAATTCCCACGTGTTGCAGGAGGGACCCAGTGGGAGGTAACTGAATCATGGGGTCAGCCTTCCTCATGCTATTCTGGTGATAGTGAAAAGTTTCACAAGACCTGATGGGTTTTCTGGGGTTTCCACTGTTGCTTTCTCCTCACTCTCTCTTGCTGCCGCCATATAAGAAGTACCTTTTGGCTGGGCGTGGTGGCAGATGCCTGAAGTCCCAGCTACTTGGGAGGCTGGGGCAGGAGAATTGCTTGAACCAGGGAGGCAGAGGTTATAGTGAGCCTAGATTGCGACTTTGCACTCCAGCACTCTAGCCTGGGCTACAGAGCAAGCCTCCGTCTCAAAAACAAAAAAAAGAAAGTACCTTTCGCCCTCTGCCATGATTATGAGATTGTGAGACTTACCCAGCCATGTGGAACTGTTAATCAAATTAAACCTCCTGGCAGGGGGCCATGGCTCACACCTGTAATCCCAACACTCTGGGAGGCCTAGGTGAGTGAATCACCTGTGGTCAGGGTTTCCAGATCAGCCTGGCCAACACGGTGAAACCCCGTCGCTACTAAAAGCACAAAAATTAGCCAGGGCTGGTGGTGCATACCTGAAATCTCAGCTACTCAGGAGGCGAAGGCAGGAGAATCGTTTGAACCTGGTAGGTGAAGGTTGCAGAGAGCTGAGATCGCACCACTGCACTCCAGCCTGGGAAACAAGAGCGAGACTGTTTAAAAAAAAAAAAAAAAAAAAAAAAAAAAAAAAAATGCAACCTCCTTTTCTTCCCAGTCTCAGATATGTCTTTATCAGCAGTATAAAAACGACTAATAGCGTAATGCAGAGAGACATAAATAAAGACCCAGAAAGTGTGGGAGAGACAAAAGGAGAGACAGAGAGAATAAGGAGGGACGGAGAAGAGAAGAGAGGGCCTTCTCCCACTATCCTTCCAAAATCAGGGTTTCCTCGTGGGCCCTTCCTTCCTCAAGGCCTAGGTGGCAAAGAGGTCACTGAAGGAAGCGAAGTCTCCTCTTCCTCAGCGGTTCTGAAGGCACCTGAGCTATGCCCGCTGGTCTTCCTAAGCCAGAAGCTATGACCTCGAGTCCTCCTTAGGCTTCCCAGCCCAGCTTCCTCCTTTCCAAATGAGAGGACAAACAGGAGGCAGAGGGCCTGAGACCTCCTGCCCCAGCAACAGACTCCCCAAGAAGGCACAGGCGGACCGGTGCCAACTGTTTAAATCCAGCGCCCACGTTCGGTTGGGACATTCTGACACACTCAGGGCTGCCCCATAAATAGCGCGTGTCCGGATCCAAGCGCACAGAGAACTCGAAACCTCTATGTCAAGCTGCCCATTCGGGGTTAAGTTCAAAGGCAGAGGACAAAGGAAACGGAGAAAGTCTCCAATATAAGAATTACCCACTTCAGACGCACGAGACCAAAAGCACACGTAGTGTCAGGAAATGTTAGGATCCGTCCTCAACGCCACCGTCCAAGTCCCCACAGAGCCAGGGACATGTGTCCCCGGAGCCCAGCTGTTCCCGCAGCCCCTGGAGAAATGTGTACGTTCCCCACCGAGGACCCTGCCGCTGGGCACAAGGGGAGGCTGGCCTGGGGGAGGCCCGCTGGGGCCTTCAGACCCCGCCCGTGTCCTTGGGGCCGCTGCCTGGGAGGGCGAACGAGGTCCCCCAGGCGAGGTGACCCGCAGGAAGTTTTGAGACGTTGGGCGGCCCAGGCCCCGGGGTGCTGTGTGTGCTGGGGGTGGAGGGTGGCCTCCGAGAGGAGCCGTCGGCATTCCAGGGAAGGCACCGGCCGGTCGGGAGGACCGGTCGGAGGTGGGGGGTGTGCGCCACTTCTCCGAGCACCCGCCGGGGAGACCCAGAGCGCAGGGGCAGCCTCGAACGGGGACCCCGAGCCCGAGCGGCGGGGCAGGGCCGTCCCCATGAGGCCGGCACCCGGCGCCCTTTGTCCTACGACAGCGTCCCGGCGGCGCTGCGCGTACGCCCTCACCCACGGTGGCCAGCGTGTCGAAGTCCTGCAGCCGGTAGGCGGGCGGCTCCGGTGACCGCGCCTCGGGGCTGGGGAAAAGCGCGGGCGATCCGACGGAGGTCTCCTCCGCCACCTCTTGGGAGTCGCTCTCCTCCGCGGCCGCCTGGGCCGGTCCGGGCGCCTCCAACAGGACGCACTCAGGTCCCGGGCGCCGGGCCAGAGCGCTCGGGGAGCCGGGCTTCCCGGGACGCAGCCTCGGAGGGCGGCGCGGCGGCAGCGGGGCGGCATCAACGGAGGCTCCCCATGCATGCGCTCGCCTCCAGGTGCGCGGCCCGGTGGGCGCTCACGGCCAGAGCAGCAGCATCCCCACGTGGGAGCAGCCGCCTGCCTCGGAAGCGGCGGGGAAGGAGGGGGCCGCGGCGAGACCCGGGCCCGTCGCCTCCTTAGGCTCAGCTGCCGCGAGGGCGCTGATGGGGCAGGCGGAGGGGATGGGGGCGTCGCCTTCGCACGCGCTCCGCCCCCGCCGCGACCCCGCCCAGGAGCCGGAGACCCAGGCGGGCTGGCCATCCAGGGCGGGCGCAGGCACTGGGGAGGTGCCCAAGTCCCCTCCGCGCCCGGGGCGCCCCTCGAGTGGGACCCAGGCCAACCTTTCTCTGCGACCGTCTCGACCCTCTTAGTCCGGCGCAGAGGCGTAGAGGTCCAGACCCAGCTACTCAGGAGGGAGGAAACGTTTTACTACCTATTCTCTCTTGTGTTTGAAGCCTGCTAGCTAAAAGCTTCATCTGCATAGTGAAACTTCGGTCTCCACCACCTCTTATCACAACCCACACATTCCTTTCTGTTGATCCCAGGTCTTTAGATAAACTCAACCAATTGTCAACCAGAAAGTGTTTAAATTTACCTATCAGGGCTGGGCGCAGTGGCTCACGCCTGTAATCCCAGCACTTTGGGAGACCGAGGCGGGTGGATCACGAGGTCAAGAGATCGAGACCATCCTGGTCAACATGGTGAAACTCCGTCTCTACTAAAAATACAAAAAATTAGCTGGGCATGGTGGCGCGTGCCTGTAATCCCAGCTACTTGGGAGGCTGAGGCAGGAGAATTGCCTGAGCCCAGGAGGAGGAGGTTGCGGTGAGCCGAGATCGCGCCATGGCACTCCAGCCTGGGTAACGAGCGAATCTCCGTCTCAAAAAAAAAAAAAAAAAAAGAAAATTTACCTATAGCCTTGACCCTCCCCCCACACACACACCCCGCCACTTCAACTTGTCTCCTTTCTGGACCAAACCAATGTATTTCTCAAAGGTATTTGATTGATGTCTCATGCCTTCCTAAAATGTATAAAACCAAGCTGCACCCTGTCCACCTTGGGCACATGTTCTTAGGACCTCCTCAGGGCTGCGACATGGGCCATGGTCACTTGTATTTGGCTCAGAATAAATCTCTTCAAATATTTTACAGAGTTGAACTCTTTGTTGACACTTTTTTTCTTAAACAGTTACTGCAACCTGTTCTTCAGAAAGAGGATGGTGCAAACCGAGAACAAGTAAGATGTGGATGCAGAAAGTTAGGAGATCCAGTAGAAGAGAGAAGTGCAGTTGGTGGCCAGGGTGAGAGCCATTCACCCGGTTCTGTAAGTGAACCGTCACGTTGGAGATGGGGTCAAGAGATGCTAGATGGCGCCATCCAGGAAGAAAGAGCAAGAATGAATGGACAAAATTTGGGAGTTAGAAAAACTGATTAGTTGAGGGCACATGGTAGGCCTTTTGAAGCATTAGGATAAAATAGTTTCAGGCACTAAGTAAATTGTTTATACAAGGAAGTCAGCCCAGTGCAGTGGCTCATGCCTGTAATCTCAGCAACTCCAGAGGCTGAGTTGGGAGGATCCTTTGAGCCCAGGAGTTTGAGGCTGCAGTGAGCTGTGATTGTAACACTGCACTCCAGCCTTGTAGCTTGCGTGACAGTGAGATCCCATCAAAAAAAAAAAAAAAAAAAAGATGTAATTACTAACTCCAGGAAAAAGAAAAGAAAGAAGACATAATCATTTTAGTCACTGGTTCATCTTTGAGTATCAACGCAATGGTAATGGAAACACTGATGATTTCTTAAACCAAATATTGTGTCCTAAATATTTAAAGACTGTGGTAGGAGGGAAAGGACATTTGTGATTGGATGGAAAGGCAGGCAGGAGAGTGTCACAGCCTGAGGGGTTCTTCTTTCCTGCTGCCCCACAAAAGTCCAGTACACTGAGAACAGCAGATGTTTGCAGCAAAGAAGGCGGTTAATAATTTCAGGGACAGCTAAGTGAGGAGAACAGGAGACACTTCTCAAATCTGTCTCTCTGAAAAGGTGGAAACTCTGGTTTTTGAAGATACTTTTGTGGGCAGAAGGCTGGGGAACTGCAGCAGCTGACTGTCTGGGGATGAAGTTGTAGGGGGTGTAAAACTGTCTTTGTGCATGTGAGTTAGTTCCCAGGAGAGGGTATCTCAGGAACAGGTGGCATCTCTTGGTCTGCCAACATGCTAAATCTGAAAAATATTTCAAAGACCATTCTTTAGGTTTTACAATAGTAATGTTAGCTACAGGAGTAGTTTGGGAAGTTATATGTCTTGTGATCCCTGGTTACATGACTCTGGTGCAGTGAACAACTTACAGGAAAACACGCTAAGTGATGGTAGCCTATTGATGAACTATGCCTATTCTTTAGCAAGTTCAAGCCCCTACAGTAATTCTAACCTTGTTTTCTGAATGTGGCTTGAATCTACAGTCAAGGAGTGGGGTCAATTTCCTTGCCTCAAGGTTTAACTCTCTGTCTCTCTCTCTGAGTGTGTATATATACATATATATGTGTGTGTGTGTGTATATATATACACTCAGAGAGTTATATATATATGTATATATACACTTAGAGAGATAGTATATATATATATATATATACACATATATATGTGTATACACACACACACACACACACACAATTATTTATTATTATTTTTTGAGACACAGTCTTGCTCTGTTGCCCAGGTTGGAGTGCAGTGGTGTGATCTTGGCTCACTGCAGCCTCAATTTCCTGTGCTCAAGTGATCCTTTCACCTCAGCCTCCTGAGTAGCTGGAACTACAGGTACGCACCACCATGCCTGGCTACTTTTTGTAAGTTTTTTGTTGAGAAGGAGTTTCACTATGTTCCTGAGGCTGGTCTCCAACTCCTGGGCTCAAGCAATCCTCCTGCTTCAGTCTCCCAAGGTGCTGGGTGGCACCATACCTGGCCTCAAAGTTGAACTACCAACTAAGTTCCTCACACAGTTATCTCAGCTGCCACGCTAGAATAAGCAAAAACAAAACAAAACAGTTTAGCCTGTGGGATCTGAAGGAAAATGGAGTCAGTCACAGTAGATTTCTCATATTTGTTTTTTTCTTTTCTTTTTTTGAGATGGAGTTTCACTCTTGTTACCCAGGCTGGAGTGCAATGGCGCTATCTTGGCTCACTACTGCCTCTGCCTCTCAGGTTCAAGTGTTTCTCCTGTCTCAGCCTCCAAAGTAGCTGGGATTACAGGCACCCGCCACCATGCCTGGCTATTTTTTTTTTTTTTTTGGTAGATACGGGGTTGCACCATGTTGGCCAGGCTGGTTTTGAACTTCTGACCGCAAGTGATCCACCCGCCTCAGCTGGATTACAGGCATGAGCCACTGCAACCGGCCAAGATTTCTCACATTTCTTATAACTCTGCAATCACAGTTTCAAGACCAAGTCCTCAATAACCATAAGGTGTAAAATCGACAAATCTTGAAACTGTAGTATAAGAATATTATATATGAACATGGTTATAAATATGAAAACAAATATTGAAAGGATTGGATTTGAATAGAGGCTGGGTGTGGGGCATATTGATACAAGAAGTTTTTTTTTAAGTACAAACTTTTTCATATTTCCTTGATAATAATCTGCTTACATTTTAAGAACATTTGGAAAAGAAGATGTCACAGATATTCCCTTCCAGGTAGACATGTCTTTCCTTCTTTGGTTTTACTCCTCTTCCCTGGAGAGATCATGGCTGAGCTTGGCACCATATGTATACTCATGGGGCACTGATGGCAGTGGACATTTGAGCGAGGCAGTTTTTGTTTTTTACCTTTGGAGGGTGATTGTAAAGATGAAATGAAATAACCCACATGGCAATGCCCATAATTTACAAGGCACATAAACAGGGTGTCAAGAAATATTAGGTCAGTGGAGATTCTACATTCATTCGTCTTTTCCCTGAGAATGATAAAGAGGGCTGTTTAGTACTGAAATCAGAAAGGGTCAGAACACAGCTATATCTACCCATTCTCAGGCCTTTTTCTGTTCTGGAACAGAAGCGGATGCCGAAATGCAAGTGCTAAAAACTGCGTGGTAACATAAATACTCCATGCACTTGGAATGGCCAGATTTAGCAAATCAAAATGATAATGCATTTAAGTTTCAGATAAATAACACATTTAAATTTTTTTAATTTTATTAATTCTATTTATTCTACTTTTTAATTTTTTTTTGAGACAGGGTCTCACTCTGTCACCCAGGCTGGAATACAGTGGTGTGATCATGGCTCACTGCAGCCTCTACCTCTCTGGGCTCAGGTGATCCCACACCTCAGCCTCTTGAGTAGCTGGACTACAGGTGTGAACCACTACGCTCAGCTAATTTTTGTATTTTTGTAGAGACAGGGTTTCACTATGTTGCTTAGGCTGGTCTTGTATTCCTGGGCTCAACAATCCACCCACCTCAGCCTCCCAAAGTGTTAGGATTACAGGTGGGAGCCACTGCACCTGGCCAAGTAACACATTTTTAAGTATCAGTATGCCCTATCTATGTCATATTGGGGGTACATGGATACTAAAAAAAATTATTCAGTATTTATCTGAAATTCATGTTGAATTGGTGTTGTGTCTTTTCTCTGGAAACCTTATAGATTGCTGAATTTGTAGCGTCATTTCGCTGTTTGTGGCTTGATGAAGGAATTCACTTGCCATTTACAAAAATTCAGTACCCAGAAGGGGAGAGGGGATGCTGTTTGGAAGAACGTGATGTCACCGCCAATGCTGAATTAACTTGGTGGTCTGGAATCCACAGTCTGTGAGCATCAGTCTCTGTTTTTTGGTTTTTTTTTTGGAGTCTCACTCTATTGCCCAGGCTGGAGTACAGTGGTACAATCTCCGTTCACTGCAACCTCTGCCTCCCAGGTTCAAGTGATTCTCCTGCCTCAGCCTCCCAAGTAGCTTGGACTACAGCCATGCATCACCATGCCCAGCTAATTTTTGTATTCTTAGTCGAGATGGGGTTTCACCACATTGGCCAGGCTGAACCTTCAGAGGGAGTGTGACCCAGCCAGCACCTTGATTTCAGACTTCTGGTCTCTAGAAATGTGAGAACATACATCTATTGAGGCCAATTCAGTGTCTCAATTTATGAAACTTTGTTAAAACAGACCTAGGAAAATAATACTCCCAATCAGAAGGACAGAACAAACAAGTGGAATTTTCAACACAACATAAAATTGGAGGCATGTACCTTTTTAGCAATAGTTGTATATTAGCTTGCTCTTCCAAAGTAGTGGTTTGGAGAATGGGTGAGCCCAAGTGTCAAGGATGAAAATAATGGTTAATTAAACTCCGAGTGGAATATAAACCAATTTCAGTCTGTCAATATAATATGGGTAATTATTTACTCTTCATGTTGATTTAATATTTGCTTTTATAGAATGAAAAAATATAGGTACAGTCATGACTAGGGGCCCTAATCAATGGTCATTTATCATGAGCATTTGATTTTCAACACATGATGAGTTACATGGTGGCACAGCCAATGGGCTCACAATAGTGGTTTGGAACCTGCGTTGCCTCTGGCCATATCACCTTCAACATATGTTTTGAGGTTAGGGGAACAGGAGGGATATTTTTTACAAATTTTGTGTTTGATCCAATATGGCTGTTTTTGAAAGGGCTATGTGACCCTTTGTGGAAATAAAGTTGATTTATAGCTGAACTGGACAAGCTCTATCTAACTCTCAGAACTATTAGAGGTCTTGTCCTTGACCTATGGTCAGTGGGTTTTATGAGATGTTGCTTAAAGTCTTGTACTGGGCTTGGTAACTGTAGAGTAGAGTGGTTCTGTGCTTTGCATGGTGGTATAAAATTTCTCTTCTTAATTTTTAATTTTAATTTTTATAGATACATAGTTGGTGTATATATATATGGAGTACATGACTTTTTTTTTCAGACAGAGTCTTGCTCCGTCGCCATGGCTGGAGTGCAGTAACATGATCTCGGCTCACTGCAGCTTCTGCCTCCCAGGTTCAAGCGATTCTGCTGCCTCAGCCTCCTGAGTAGCTGGGACTACAGGTGTGTAACACCATGCCCAGCTAATTTTTGTATTTTTAGTAGAAATGGGGTTTCGCCATGTTGGTCAGGCTAGTCTCCAACTCCTGGCCTCAGATGATCTGCTGATCTTGGCCTCCCAAAGTGCTGGAATTACATGCATGAGCTACCGTGCCGGCCTTACATGAGATGTTTCAATACAAGTATGCAACGTGAAATAAGCACATCATGGGGAATGGGGTACCCATCCCCTGAAGCATTTATCCTTTGAGCTACAAACAGTGCAATTACATTCTTTAAGTTGTTTTAAAATGTACAATTAAGAAATCCCTTGGCTGGGCACGGTGGCTCATGCCTGTAATTCCAGCACTTTGGGAGGCCAAGGTGAGCAGATCACCTGAGGTCAGGAGTTTAAAACCAGCCTGGCCAATATGGTGAAACCCCGTGTCTACTAAAAATACAAAAAATTAGTTGGATGTTGTTGCACACACCTGTTGTCCCAGCTACTCAGGAGGCTGAGGCAGAAGAATCGCTTGAACTCAGGAGGCAGATGTTGCAGTGAGCCGAGATCACGTCACAGCACTCCAGCCTGGGAAACTCCATTCTAAAAAAAAAAGAAATCCCTTGAGGGTCAGTTTCTTCACTGATGGCTTGCAACTGGCCTAACCAGTTGTGAAGTCAGTATGGCTTCTCTATTTGTCCAACAATCTGGAAAGGTCTGCTTGGAGCCCTCCTGAAGAAGTCAAGATTCTGCACACAGATCTACGTGGTTAAGCCCATGCATCAATACAAATGCTGGGAGCTGATGCAAGGCTATCTCTGTACCCCAGTGCTGACCCGCACATGCACTTTTCCTCTCTCCAGTTGTGCTGTGTACGTCAGTGTTAAATAAAAGCTCTACCACTTCACACCTACTAGGATGGCTACCATTCGCAAACCCAGAAAATAGCAGGTGCCAGCCAGGATGTAGAGAAATGGGAACCTTTGGTGAAAATGTTCAATGGTGCAGCCCCAGTGTGGTGGTTTCTCCAATAATTAAGCACAGTTACCATACGATCCAGCAATTCCACTTCAGGGTATATACTCAAAAGAGTTGAAAGCAGGGTCTTGAAGAGGTACTTGTAAACTTATGTCCATAACAGCCAAGAGGTAGAAGCAACCCGTGTCTATCAGCAGAGGAATGGATAAACAAAGTGTGGGCCCTCTGTATAGTGAGACATTGTTCAGCCTTAAAACAGAAGGACATTCTGACACAGGCTACAACATAGATCAACCTTGAGGACATTGTGCTAAGTAAAATAAGCCAATCACTGAAAACTGAAACTCTATGAGGTCTGTAGAGTCATCCAATATGTAGAGACAGAAAGTAGAATGGGGGTACTGGGGACTGGGGGAAGGGAACATGAGGAGTTAGTGTGTAACAGGGGCAGAATTTCACTGAGGATACCAACACGTTCTGGGTGATGGTTGCACAACAGTGTGAATCCACCCAACGCCACTGAACTGTGCACTTAAAAATGCTTAAAATTGTGACTTTTATATTGTGTATATTTGACCAAAATAATAGATGGGTGGATACATAGATTATAGACATGTCACAGATGATACATACATCATAGATAGGCAATGATGATACATAAATACATAGATAAATGATAGGTGAGCTAGACGATAGGTGATATGTGATAGATAGATAGATACATAGATAGGTAGATAGATACATAGATACACAGATAGAAAGATACATACATACATAGATGACAGATGATAGACGGCTAGATGATAGGCAGATACATACATACATAGATGGCAGATAGATGACAGATAGATAGTTAATAGGTAGATGATAGATAGATAGATGATAGGTAGATTATACACAGATGATAGATATATGGATAGATAGATGATACATAGGTAGACAGATAGCCTCCAGGACAGTGGG
Source organism: Callithrix jacchus (assembly GCF_049354715.1). Classification (NCBI taxonomy): domain Eukaryota; kingdom Metazoa; phylum Chordata; class Mammalia; order Primates; family Cebidae; genus Callithrix; species Callithrix jacchus. The sequence continues at coordinate 4,011,587 of NC_133524.1, forward strand.
AGAATAAATGTCTGTTGTTTAAGCCCCCTAGTCTATGGTATTCTGTTATAGCAGCTTGAAATGGAGGCATCTTATACCTCATAAGAAGGGGCGAGGACACAGGGATGACCATGTGACGACACAGGGAGAACACAGCGCCTACAAGCCAAGGAGAGAGGCCTCCGGAGGAACCAGTCCTGCCCACAGCTTGATCTCAGACTTCCAACCTCCAGGAGTGTAAGGGAATGAATTTCTATTGTTTAAGCCCTTCAGTCTACAGTACATTGTTATGGCAGCTCTAGCAAATGCATACAGCTTTCCATCCCCTCTCCTCTGATAAATCCCAAAATCTCAAGAGAACTTGGAGGCAACTACTGAAGAGGGCTGAGCCACAATATTGAAAGTTGCTGGGGCCCTGATTTAGGACTTGAAAGAGCGTCACCAGCCAACCAGAAACACACACTTTGGGCTTAATGCCAGCTATTTGTTAAAAAAAAATACACTGAGATTTGGTGTTCATTAATCAGTTTAAGCAGCTTAGCATCACCCTAACCAACAAAGCATGTTTTATATAACAGGGACTTTGCCCTCAGTCAAGAGTATCAAGATCAAATGATGTGCTGCACACCTTTGCCATGTATTTCTTATCTCCTGTGCCATCTGAGAGTCAGCCTCACTGCAGGGCTGCTGCTACCAGCTGCTGTGGCCATAGCCTTGGTGTTCCTGTTTAATGAATGACGGTTCCCATTAAACTAGACTCCAGCTGCCTTTGGCTGCCAGAATTGCTTAAGGAGAGTCTCTGTGGTCATTAATAAGGTGAGACCTTTTGCTTCCCAATACAAAGAGAGAAGATAATTTATTTTCTACAACATTTCTTCCCCATAAAGCTCTGTATTCCATTACATTTTAAAGGGCATTTCAACAAATGATGTATGAAATGAAGAAAAGCGATCTGTATGGTTCTTCAGTGAAGGGCATGCGTAACTAGAGAACAACTCCGGAATGACGTGGAAACCAGCTATTTACTTCTCTTTAAAAAATGAAGGGCTTAGGCTTCACATAAATTCATGTCAATTTGCCGGACATTATGTGGTTATTATGTGTGAGGCATTGCATGGATTTACTGGGGAATGAAGTGTGGGTTTATTCTTAAGAAGGATGCAGCTCTACAGTCTAGTGAAAAGTCGGGCACTCCCAAAGTGATGGAAGACAGATTGTGATTTGGGCTTAAGAAAGTTATCGAGAGCTATGAGTAGAGATATAGAAGAAAAAAAGTGTAATACTTTCAAGAAAGAGTACTTCAGTTTGTAAGTAGACGCTATTTTTATTGTTTTTTTAATTTTGTTGTCTTAGACTTTTTTTTTTTTTTTGAGACAGAGTCCGACTCTGTCGCCTAGGATGGAGTACAGTGGGGTGATCATAGCTCACTGCTGTCTTGAACTCCTAGGCTCAGGTGATCCTCCCACCTCAGCTTCCTGAATAGCTAGGACCACAGGCATGCACCATCATGCCTGGCTAATTTTTAAATATTTTGTAGAAACTCGGTCTCCCTATGTTGCCCAGGCTGGTTTCCAACCCCTGGGCTCAAGTAATCCTCCCACGTTGGCCTCCCAAAGTGCTGGGATTACAGGCATGAGTCACTGCGCCAGGCCAACACTGTTTTTAATATATGACTTGTAAGGGAAAGTTGGGGGGCATTAATTCCTTATTAAGATGTATTGGGCTGAATAAAAGTCCCCCATCGCCCCACCAAAAAATATATGTCCAAGTACTAAGCTCCAGAATCTGTGAATGCAAACTAATTTGGATAAAGATGGTGTGACAGAGAGATGCTTGGACCAGCCAGCTCACAACCCTTATGAATAATTGATACCATTGTTTTTGATGCCATGTCCTCTTAAACAGTTGTTGATTGAAATGACATATCATTCCAGGTGAGCTTTTCCAGATAAACTGTCCTGGAACTTCAGACTTTGTCGGGTGAATTGATGTGGAATTTCAGAATGGGCTGGAATGTCCAGGATGGGCGTGTCCAATATTCAGCTCCGTGTGGGGAAACTGGTGGTGGCCAGGGCTGGTCGCAAGCTGAGTTGTAGGGGTGACAGTTCATCTGAGAAACAAAAAACATGCAAGTCCTGGTTCATGAGGAGTGATTTCACGAATAGTGACCATGGAAGTCAGTGTTTAAAAAACAAATCAATCAATTCAGGGCATAGGCGTGCGGGTTTGTTCGCAGATATGTTGCCTGGTGGTGGGGACTGGCGTGCTATTCCCCAAACAGTGACCACAGGACCAGCCAGGTCATTTTTCAACCTCATCCCCTCCCACCTTCCCCCTTTTTAAGGTGTCCAGTGTCTGTTATTCCACTCTATAGGTCCATGTACACCCATTTTTAGCTCCCACTTGTGAGAACATGTGGTATTTGATTTTCTGTTTCTGAATTATTTCACTTAGGATATTGACCTGCAGCTCCATGTATCTTACTGCAAAAGATACAGTTTCATTCTCTTTAATAAATGCATGGCATTCCTTGGTGTGGGTATACCACATTTTCTTCATCCAATGAACACAAGTTCATTCCATGATTCCATGTGAATTGTGCTGTAATAAACATGTAAGTATAGGTATCTTTTTTGATAATTTCTTTTCCTTTGAGTAGATAATCATTAGTGGAGTTGCTGGGTCAAAGGTAAACAGGTAAAAAATAACTATTTTTAGTTACTTGAGAAATCTATATCCTGTTTACTATAGAGGTTGTACAATTTACATTCTCACCAACAGTGTATAAGCGTTCCCTTCTCTCTGCATTCTTGCCAAAATTCATCTGTTGTTTTTGGAAGTCAACGTTTTTCTACAAGACCTTCATATTGGCTATAAATAAAAGTGATACCTTGGAAGAGAGTCTATTTCTGGACAGGCATAGAGGGAAACGGGAATGGTCAGGAAACACACCGGGATTATAGGAGAGCTTCATTATTTTGGTCTGGCTTGAGCCCATAAATGGAGTAGTCTCTTAGTGGAACAAAATCTCCTCCACGGTAATGGTAGTTGCCAGAGGCAATAACGGTGAAAGAGCCGTTAAAAAAGTCAAAACCAGAGGAATCATTTGACTAGAACCTTCAATGGCTTTGAGTCGCTATGCCAGATAGTTCAATTATGTTGTCTCTGCTTCGAAAAACCATCTTTTTCTTGTACTTACATCTCTTGAACAGATTCTCACAAAAAACATGCCCTAATTACATGGCCCCTGTTCGACACTACGCCAGGAAGTGCTTGGGCTTTGATGGCGTCCGGATTGTCTGAAGTCTGCAGAAAACTGCAGCAGGCAGAGGCCTTAGGGACCATGTTCCCAAGATTATCACTTTGTAAAATATGGCTCTTGGGAGAGCGAATTAGTGTGTAGGGTGTTCTGAGGAACCAGTGTCATGCTGCTATCCTAAGGGTCACTTATGGCAATGCCTGAATTATGTGTAATTACAGCAGCCATGGGTCTAGAGCTTAAGCCTCCTGCTTCCATAGAACAAATGTGTTCATAGATTGGAAGGCACCTTTCAGATTTTCCAGGCTGGCTACCTAATCCTGTAATCTTGGCACTTTGGGAGGCCAAGGCAGGCAGATCACTTGAGGTTAGGAGTTCAAGACCAGCCTGGCCAAGATGGTGAAACCATCCATACACACACACACACACACACACACACACACAAAATACAAAAATTAACTGAGTGTGTTGGTGTGTGCCTGTAGTCCCAGCTACTTGGGAGGTTGAGGTGGGAGAATCCCTTGAACATGGGAGACAAAGGTTACAGTGATCTGAGATCATGTCACTGCACTCCAGACTATGTGACAGAGACCCTGTCTCAAAAAACCCTCCAAAACAGACTCTTGAGAAGTGAGCGTTTTGCAGTGTTTGATTTGGGAGCTGGCTGTTCTGCTTCCTCCTAACATCTTGAAGGACACAGGATGGCCTGAGCTCCTAGGTACCCTGGGTTTCCAGTAAGAATTCCATGGTGGGTGAGAGAAATGCAAATTGTCTCTGCAGAGCAGCAGACCCTGGAGCTTAAAGACTTCTCTCTGTTCAGATTGCTTCATGGGGATGGAGAGGAAATAGAGGGTGAACAGACCTGCTGCTCTGCACACGCCTCTCTTTCCATTTCCCAGCTGGTGTTTGAACGCTGTGCAAGGTGTTGGGCTGCAGGATGGTGGAGCCCTGGATGACTGTGAATCCATGGCTGGCTGGCCGTTTGCGTTGGCTCAGCCTTACTGCAGATACTAATCTTTGTTTCCCTCCCAGCTATGTGTTGGTTTTCTGCACACCCACTTGGAATTCACGTTGGCTCTCAGTCTTCTGTCACATGAGAAAGAACCAACCAATGCATTATTTGAAAAGAGTGTATCTGCATGTGGCTTCTTGTCTGCCAAGTGTTGCACATTAGGCATTTATATTGAGAGTTTCAAATAAATCCCTGAATGAATTCTGCAGGCAGAGACATTGGTGTTAGCACTGTTTGATCAGCACTTGAGTGCATGTCATAAGAGCATTTTAATGTGCTTACAGCAGCGGGATGAGGCCATATCAGGGATGCACTTGGTTGTTATTAGGGTTAAAAACACCAAGATGGCTGGGTGCGGTGGCTCACGCCTGTAATCCCAGCAGTTTGGGAGGCAGAGGCGGGTGGATCACCTGAGGTGAGGAATTCAAGACCAGCCTGGACAACATGGTGCAACCCCATCTCTACAAAAAACATAAAAATGAGCTGGTCGTGATGGCGGGTGCCTGTAATTCCAGTTACTCAGGAGCTGAGGAGGGAGAATCACTTGAACCAGGGAGGCAGAGGTTGCAGTGAGCCGAGATTGTGCCATTGCACTCCAGCCTGGGTGACTGAGACTCTGTGTAAAAAAAAAAAGTGCAATAGATTGTTGTAAACTACAGTTACCTGTTGATCTCCTGAACACTATGTCGTATTTCTTTTATCAAACTGTGTATTTGCAAAGTGGGAAGATTGCTTGAGCTCAGGAGTTTGAGACCAGCCTGGGCAACCTAGTGAGATCCTGTCTCTACAAAAAATAGAAAAATCAGCCTGGCATGGTGGCACGTACCTGTAGTCCTAGCTACTAGGGAGGCTGAGGTGGTAGGATCACTTGAGCCCAGGAGTTCGAGGTTACTGTGAGCTATGATTGCACCACTGTACTCCGGTCTGGGCAACAGAGCAGAAGCCTGTCAGCAAAAAGCAAACCCCCAAACATTTGAACCCATTAATCCAGCTGCTTTCATCCCCCTTCACAGTCTACTCTCTGTCTCCATGGGATCTGGGTTTGAAGCTCCCACATGTGCGTGAGAACATGTAGTATTTTTCTTCTGTGCCTGGCTTATTTCACTTAATATAATGACCTCCAGTTCCACCCATCAACGGAAGATTTATTTTAGCAAACTTGCAATGGCAAGTTCTTTCTCTACCTCTTTGAGATGCAAATCTCCTCTCAAGTCTTCTTCTAGCCTCTTGCCAGTTTTACAACCCAGGAATGTCTCTCTTAAGACCTCAGAGCCATCCCTTTAAAATGTAGTAATTGAAGATGATACATCTCTCAGTCTTTGTAGAAGGGCCGTTTCCAGTTTTGAAAAATTCCAATGAGCGAACAGAGATGGCTTTGCCGCATTTCCTAACCTCTTGCTAATGTCTCCAGTTCCTTCTCAGCGTCTCACCCCAGCACTGAAACTCTCCAGCCTTTTGTTTAACAAAGCTAAGCTCCTTCTCTCTTCGGTCTGGCAATAGTCCTGACTCAAGCCTGCCTTGCACGTTTAACTTGTGTGGTGCATTTTTTCTTCGACAATGTCCAGATCAAACAGCCCCACAAGAACATCGAGTGTGATTTTAGCCTGAGAAGCGGGAGGGTGAGAAGACAGACTGGAGCCAGCTGTGTAGGCAGGGGACTCAGCCCCTCCCTAAACCTCTCCCAGTCTCATCTGTAAATGCAGTGCACAGGCAGCAGCGCTTCTCCCCCGAGGCTGGGGCCAGGGAATAAGTTTGACTATTGAGGGCACCTGCCGCAGGGTTAGTCCTCAGGGTACGGGCGCCAGTGGGTTTCCTTTGGTTGACTGCTGACAATGCGTTTGTAAAATGGCAGCCCGCACTAGGTGATGTTGAAGCCACAGAAGACACGGCAGTGGGAAAAGCAGCAGGAGCCGCTGCCCTGAGGAGCCTCCAAGCCCAGGCAGAGGGCCAGCCGCACAGGTCAGCGTCAGGTGGGCTTGGGGTGAGCGGGTGGGGGTGTGTGTGAGTACATGTGAGTGTGAGACTACATGGAGTGTGAACAAGTGTGCAAGGGTGTGTGCGCAAGTTCGTATGCGTATGAGTGCATTTGAAAACCTGCGTGTGTGTGGTCATGATGGTAAATTAGTGATTGAATGTAGAGGATATGTGAGTGTGCGAGGAACACAGTGTGTGTGTGGCAAGTGTGTATGAGTGTGAGGACAGGCAGAATTGTGTGTGTTGACGATGGGAGTGTGAATGAGTGTATGAGCGTGCAAAAAGGTGCAGAGTGAATGCATGGAAGTGTGTGTGTGAACTCTGAAGGCACGTGTGTCAGCGTGTGATTGTGCAGTGCAAGCGTGTATGGGAGTGTGAGGGTGTGAGTTAGTGTGACTGCTTGTTAGCATGTCTGTGTGCTAGTGGGTATGAGTGTGAGAGCATGTAAAAGTGTGTGTGTAGTGTGACAGTTGTGTGTAGTATAACAGTGTGTGTAGTGTAACATTGTGTGGCTGTGTGTCAGTGTGTATGAATGACAGTATAAGCATGCATGAGTGTGTATGTGTGTGTGTCTGTTGAGTGTGTGAGTGTATGAGAGTGTGCATATGTACGGCCGTGACTGTGTAACTGAATGAGGGTGTGAGTGTGAATGTGTGTGAGTGTATGAGTGTGCATGTGATGGTGAAGTGTAGGGTTGTGATGCATGAGTGTGTGGGTGTGTTTTTCAGTGTGTGACTGTGTATGTGTGTTGGGTGTGGACCTGAGTGTGCAAGTTTTAAGGTCATGTGTATGCAGGTGTGTAAGGGCAAGTGTAAGGGGCACGAGAGAGCAAGTGTGTGAGTGTGTGCATGAATGAATGGGAGCGTGTGCATGGGAGTGAGTGCGTGTGCCTGTGTGAGTGCATCCAGAGTGTGGATGGGTGCAAGCCTCCCCAACTAACTCCTGTTCCCTGCTGAAATCATCTCTCCCACCTCCCTCCCTGCCACCCCCACAGTGTATCGCCTAAGAGTGCTGGCTTTCCTGCCCGGTGCTCTGTCCTCTCCCAACTTCAGGCATCCCTGCACACCCGTTCTGTACACGAAGGATGTACCTGTTCTGTGCATCCATGAGTTCTGCACTGCAAGGGGAGCTCCCCACACCTGGTCCACAGACCATCGCCCACCCCACAATGGCTGCCTGGCAGGATGAGAGGGCACAACAGTCGGGACAGCTGCTGCCAGCTCCTAACCCTACTAAACTTCCATAGAGACCCAGGGACATTCAGAAGTGCAGTGACACCACGTCTTAGATGGCTTGGGAAGGATGCCGATTCTCCCAGGAGGATTGAGGGCTAGAAGGCTGGGCAGGGGAATGTTTGCATAGCCGAGGTGAGAAAGTGGGGGAAAAAGTGACATAGCAGATAAAATCCAAGGTAAAATAAAATATAGCCATCTAAAGGAACAATGTTGGACAATATTGGGCGGATCTAAAGACTATTCTTGTGTGGGCAGTCATGTTACCTACTATGCCTCCCACTGGAAATTTATATTTTCTTAAAATGTTATTACTCTAACATACAGTTAACTATTTCAAAGCATAGAATTCAGTGGCATTTAGTACACAGCATGCATCCTAGTGTACAACCATCACCTCCATCCAGGCCCTGAACATTTTTATCACTCTCAAAAAAGAATATCACCCTCATATTCATCAAGCAAAAGTTCATTTTAATTATTAAGAAAAAGACAGGCCGGGCACGGTAGCTCAAGCCTGTAGTCCCAGCACTTTGGGAGGCCAAGGCGGGTGGATCACGAGGTCAAGAGATCGAGACCATCGTGGTCAACATGGTGAAACCCGTCTCTACTAAAAATACAAAAAATTAGCTGGGCACGGTGGCACCTGCCTGTAATCCCAGATACTCAGGAGGCTGAGGCAGGAGAATTGCCTGAACCCAGGAGGCAGAGGTTGCGGTGAGCCGAGATCACGCCATGGCACTCCAGCCTGGATAACAAGAGCGAAACTCCGTCTCAAAAAAAAAAAAAAGAAATAAGACAGGCATCAGAATTTTGAGCCCTAGTTCACACTTTGTTTTTTTATTTTTTGAGATGGAGTCTCGCTCTGTCACCCAGGCTGGGGTACAGTGACGTGATCTCAGCTGACTGCAACCTCTGCCTCCTGGGTTCAAGCTATTCTCCTGCCTCAGCCTCCCAAGTGGCTGGGATTACAGGCGCCCACCACCATCCTGGCTAATTTCTGTATTTTCAGTAGAGACAGAGTTTCACCATGTTGGCCAGGCTGGTCTTGAACTCCTGACCTGAAGCGATCTGCCCACCTCAGCCTCCCAAAGTGCTGAGATTACAGGCGTGAGCCACCACGCCTGGCCCACACTTATTTGGGAAAAGCAATTCTTGATTTCATTGATTTAAAAAGGATCCTCTCTCCTCTGCTACGGTGATTTTGTATGTGGCTTAAATAGCAAATTGAATCCACTAGATGGCACCAAATACTAACATTTGAAAAAAACCTTAACTCCAAACCCGATGATTTTTGACACATTCTGGTGTTCTCTCTTAGACCCTCATGTGAGGTTTAGCTGGGGGGTGAAAATGTTTCAATGGCAATGTTTCTGCAATGGAAGGAGCTATTTAAAAAGGATCCTCTCTCCTCTGCTACGGTGATTTTGTATGTGGCTTAAATAGCAAATTGAATCCACTAGATGGCACCAAATACTAACATTTGAAAAAAACCTTAACTCCAAACCCGATGATTTTTGACACATTCTGGTGTTCTCTCTTAGACCCTCATGTGAGGTTTAGCTGGGGGGTGAAAATGTTTCAATGGCAATGTTTCTGCAATGGAAGGAGCTATTTAAAAAGGATCCTCTCTCCTCTGCTACGGTGATTTTGTATGTGGCTTAAATAGCAATTTGAATCCACTAGATGGCACCAAATACTAACATTTGAAAAAAAACCTTAACTCCAAACCCGATGATTTTTGACACATTCTGGTGTTCTCTCTTAGACCCTCATGTGAGGTTTAGCTGGGGGGTGAAAATGTGTGAATGGCAATGTTTTGCAGTGGAAGGAGCTATTTAAAAGGGATCCTCTCCCCTCTGTTACGGTGATATTTGTGTGTGTGTGTGTGTGTGGGGGGGGGGGTTAAATAGCAAATTGACCCCACTAGATGGCACCAAACACTAGCATTAAAAAAAAAAACTTAGCTCCGAAATCAATGATTTTTGACACATTCTGGTGTTCTGTCTTAGACCCTCATATGAGGTTTAGCTGGGGGGTGAAAATATGTGAATAGCAATGTTTCTGCAATGGAAGGAGCTATCTGGTGCAGAGAACCCATTTATGTAATTATTGCATGGTAGGTCAGCCAGGTGTGCTTAGAATGAGAAAAATACATTTTCTCCGTCATTTCCAGGTGAGGTCAACCGAAGGTGAGTGAAGGTGGCTTAGTCGCCTGCTTGAGGCACTTCCAAGGCAAATGCTGAGGCTCCCAGAGGAGAAAAATTAAATACACAGGGATAATGAGACCGTGTAAATTAAAAAAAAGCCATAATCCCAGCGGAATAGCTTAATTTGTTGACAATGGAGGTATTTACCTGCCTGAGCTATTATGAATAAAAATGTGCCCATAGGCTATTTCTAAATTGTTTTTTCTTGGTTACAGGTTTAGGTTCATATGCGGCACTGTTTTCCAAAAGTTGTTGTCTCACTTTGCACCTGAGAATGTAGGAGGGTTGTAGCTGCTTTACATTCAGTGCTTGTTATTGTTAAGCCTGAAAACGTTTTTATGTTCGTGATGGTGTGGGGATAGCTCTCTGTGGCCTGCCTTTGCACTGATCTGATCACTAATAATGATGGGTATCTTTGCTTATATGCCTATTGGCTCCGTGTGTGAGTGTGTGTGCGTATAATTTTTCTGTTAAGTATTTGTTGAAATATTTTGTCAGTAGTCTATTGGGTTGGTTGTCTTTTGTAATTGAGTTGTTTATATATTCCGAATATATAATAAATATATTTTATGTAATATTTTCTCCCAGTGTGTGGCTTATCTCTTCTTTTATTAATGATGTTGTTTAAAGAGAATTTTAAATTTTTGATAAAGTCCACTTCATTAATTTTTAAAAATATTATGATTCATGCTTTTTGTGTCCTATCTAAAAACTCCTTCCTTTTTTTTTTGTTTGTTTGCAACCTCTGCCTTTTAGGTTCAAGCAGTTCTCCTGCCTCAGACTCCCAAGGAGCTGGGATTACAGGTGCACACCAACACGCCAGGCTAATTTTTTTTTTTTTTTTTTGTATTTTTTGTAGAGACTGGGTTTCATCATTGTTGGCCGTGCTGTTCTCGAACTCCTGACCTCAAATAATCCGCCCGCCTCGGCCTCCCAAATTGCTGGGATTACAGGCATGAGCCACTGTGCCCAACCCTAAAAAATCATTTCTATAAATTCAAGAAGACTTGTTGATGTGTTTTCACCTAGATGTTTAATAGTTCAGCTTTTTCACGTAGGTCTATGATACATTTTGGTGCAACTTTGTGTATGGTGTGAAAAAAGGGTAAATTTTAAAAAAATTCCGAAACAGCACTTATTATTTTTACACCATTTCTTGAAAGGCTTATTCTTTCCACATTGACTCAATTGAGCATGGCTGTGTGGTTCTGTTTCTGGACTCTATTTGAAATCATTGTTCTTCCTGTCTGTCCTACTGCCTGTGACACATGATATTGATACTGTTGCCTTCTAGTATGTCTTGAACTTAAGAAGCATATGTGCTCTAATTCTGTTCTTTATCCAAATTACTTTGCTATTCTAGGTCCTTGGCATTTGCAGGTAAATGTTGGATTTAGTCAATATAAAAAAATCCTAATGAATCATTGCTTGGCATTTCTTGAATCGCACACCTGGTAAGGGGAGATTATCACCTTAACAATGCCAACTCTTTCAAATAACAAAGGTGATATATCTTCCATGTATTGCTCTTCATAAATTTCTTTCACCAATATATATATTTTAAAAATTTCAGTGTCCAGGTGTTGCATAGATTATTTGCTCAGTCTATGTCTCTCAGTACTACTTACTGTTGTAAATGACAATTAAAATAATTTGTTTTCCAACTTTATGTTACTGGTATAATTTAATTTTTAAAACAAGTCATGTATTCTGTGACCTTCTAAATCCACTTATTAGTTCTGGTAGCTTTTCTGTAAATGCTAGAAAATTTTCTACATGTTAGATCATGTCATTATGAATAAAAACTATTTTACTTCATTCCAATATATACCTTTCCTTCCTTCCTTCCTTCCTTCCTTCCTTCCTTCCTTCCTTCCTTCCTTCCTTCCTTCCTTCCTCCCTCCCTCCCTCCCTCCTTTCCTCTCTCCCCCCCTCTTCCTCCCTCCCTTCTTCCCTTCTTCCTTTCCTCCTTCCTTCCTTCCTTTTGAATGGGATTCCCAGTAAGATCTTTAACCTTTTTGTTTTACCCAAAAAGCAAGGCAGCTGCACCCTGCATTCATGTTTCATCCTGGGTCTGTCTCAGTGATGAGGTGGTTCCTACAAATATGGCTGTCTCTGTGATTTCTCATTCCATACCATTTTCTTTTATTGTTGAATTCACACTGGTTGCAGAGAAGCTCTTACCATGAGTCCATAGCACACTTTCTCATTATTGACAACAAGAAATATTTGTCTTGGACTTCTGGTTTCTCCTTTCATGGAGAATTGATTTTTCCTGAATATTAGAATTTGCAGCCAGGGTTATTTTCTCTGTCTTCTTTCACAGCCCTGTGTGGCTTCCACTGTTTGTGATCCTGAATATTTTGTATCTTTTACTCTCATAAAAAGGAAGCACTTTTTCTGTTTTTCACCTGTATTGTGTTTTTTGAAATGATTTCCAAGCAGAGGAGAGTTAAAGATGGACTTTATTACACCATTTCTAACCAGAAATATTTCTCTTAAATAAGCATTGTAGCAACAAGGTCTTCAGTCTGCTAGGAATAGAGGGTGAAGATGTAAAAAGACTTACACTGTTTCCATTTAGCAATGGGGCTGCCTTGGTAGCATGAGGATTTCTTGATAAAGAAGAAACAAATCAGAAAGTTTATATCTGTAAATTTTACATGTTAACCAGCTCTTTGTAACTTTTAGTAATATATGTTAATGTTTAAGCATAAAATGTAGCTATTTCAACTATCAGAAATTTTAGAACTAGCTTTCTTCCTGAATTGTAGTAAAAACCAACTATTGATGGAGTGGGAACTTTTGTCTAAATCAAAAAAGAAAAAGAAAAAAAAGAAAAATCAGCTATTTAAAACTAAAATAGTATGATTTTTGCCTCTTTTCAGTCATTTTTGTCTCTCTTTTCATAACTTAAAAAATCGTACTGTCACATCTGTGCTATTATATAATGCTGGTTGGTTCTTCGGATAGTTTTGAGAACCAGATTGAGGACTTAATTTTATGGAAAGTCTATTCCAAACTATTCATAAATGCAAAAGCAATGGAGAATAGAAATCATCATAACAGAACATTAAAATGATATTAATTTTCTGTTAAGTACTGAGTTTATGTTCTGTCTATATTGCAATAGTATTTCTAAAATGAAAAATAAATAGTTTCAGGCCATTTTTGTTGGCATTAAGCATGCGAACCTACTCTGTCTTACACATTTTGAGGGAAAAAATTGCTTCTGCTGGCAGGCATTAGAAATGTGAATATTAAATTATTTATATTCAGTGGGGGTACAGTTGAATAATAGCACATTATATGGGATCATTTAAAAGTAAATGGAAAACATTATCTGAATCCAAATATACAAATATGTGCAAGTAGCCTGCTACTGTGGTTCGGTTGAACGAATGCCCGTAGGAATTTTAAGAAAACATGGGTTGCCAAATCAATTGTGTTTGGACATTGAAAACAACATAATAAGACCTAGAAGGGGGGGGGGGTAGAGTTTTTTTCACGTTTTCAGAACTGTGTTTTCTTTTAGTTTGCTTATGTATGAATTAAGACTGCATCTTGAGGAGAGGCTATTAAAAGTGTGTGTGGGGAGTGTGGTGGGTGGTGTGGGGTGGGACACTCCCCATGGACTCATTGAAAGTTTAAAAATAAGGCGCATGTCCTCCCGTTATTTTAGTCAATTTTTAAGGTTTTTACGTATTTTTAAATTTAATTATATTGATTCCTTTGTTTGCCAGGCACCGTGCGAGGCGCCAAGGATGCAAAATTGAGCAGTCTTCTGTCATGAGATTTCTAAACTAAAGAACACAGCAGGCAGACAGACAAACGAAAAGTCAGCAATGCTGGGCAGTGAAGTGGGTAATGCACAGATGTGATGTGTGATTGCTTGCAAACCATGGAAGCCCACTGAAATAAAAGGACCTGTGAAATGGAGTCTTTATTCTTTATTTTTTACATGTTATTTATTTCTTTAGTATTTTCAATACTCTCTCCTTCCTGTTTTTGCTTCTTGCACTCTCTCCTTTTCACTCCTTCCCCCCTCCCTCCCCGCCTTGCACCCTCCATGCCTCTCTCTCTCCCCCCTACCCCTTGTCTATCTTTGTACACACACATAAGGAAGTATGCATAAAACATATAATGGATTGAGTTTAAATAATACTTTAGAAAATTAATGTCCATTATTTAAGATATTAATTTTGAAAAACAAAACCAAAAATGCCAACCCAATAATGAGACTTTCAGTCCTTCTATCTTTCGTATTGCTTATTGTCTGTGTAAATATCCCTCAACAACACATTGTTTAGTTTTGCCTGTTTCTGAACTTCACATCATGATTTCATAGTGCATATAATTTTGTCTGATTTGGTTCTTTCACTCAGCATTATGACTTTGAAATGCATTCATGTCGACACATGTACACGGAGTTTATTCATGATCACTGCAGTTTTATTGTGTGCCTGTCCTGTTTTATTCATCGAGTCAAATGTTGAGTGCATAGGTTGTTTTCGGTATTCTCTGGTCATGGACAACGTGGGTCTGAATATTTGTTCACGGGCTTTGGCAGTTTTTTTTTTTTTAACTAGGGCCCTAAAGAATGAGCATGTTCAAGTTTACTAGAAAATTCTCACTGATTCCAAGTTGGTTTCAGGACTATTTTATCCTCGCCAAAGAAATGTGTATGAGAGCTTGACTGTTTCTATTCATATCAACACTTGGTGCAGCCAGACTATGAATTTTTCCCATCCATTGGCAGCTTCTTCTACCCTTTGCATTTCTGTCGTTAGTACTGGGGTTAAACATTGTTTGTAGATAGCCGGGCCACTGTCAGTTTATTCAGTCTCTCAGTAAGTGGGTGTTTTTCTCAAGTTTGTGGGTGTTGTGACAAAGCAATTCATAATTCGTACAGATAGTTTTTAAGATTTCTGCTTCCTTAAGTGGTCAAGAGATGTATCATTATGCTTCTTATTAATTTGTATATATTTAAGAGGTACAGGTGCAGTTTTGTTATGTAGATATATTACCCACTGCCTTCTGGGCTTTCAGTTTATCCATCACCAGAATAACGCACATGGTTACAGAACTTCTCACCCCTTACCCTCTGCGGCCCTCCTGCTCTTTGGAGTCTCGAATGTCTATTTTTCCCTCTCTACATCCATGTGTGCACATGGTTTAGCTCCCACTTAGAAATAAGAGCATCTGGTATTTAACTTTCTAAGTTATTTTACTTAAGATAATGGCCTTCATGTTGCTGCAGAAGACATGGTTTCATTTATTTTCATGGCTGAATAGTATTCCACTGTGTAGATAATACCACATTTATTTTTTTATTCTCATATGTTTATTTATTTTATTTTATTTTGATTTTTTGGAGATAAAGTCTCATTCTGTTGCTCAGGCTGGAGTGCAGTGGTACGATCTCAGCTTGCTCCAAACTCCACCTCTTGGGTTCAAGCAATCCTTCTACCTCAGCCTCCCGAGTTGCTGGGATTACCAGTGTGAGCCACCATGCCTGGCTAATTTTGTATTTTTAGTAGAGACGTGGTTTCACCATGTTAGCCAGGCTGGTTTTGAACTCCTGACCTCAGGTGATCCATCTACCTCAGCCTCCCAAAGTGCTGGGATTACAGGTGTGAGCCACTGCCCGGCCGGGCCTATGCTTTTCGCCAGCAAAAACAACCAATGATTTCAACCCTTAGACGTGGTGACCCGCTCAGTTACAAGGAAGACTTCCTGTTTCTGCCTGGTCAGTATTAAATCAAACAATAGCCCTCAGCAATGTAATGGATAAATCACTCCTCTGCCGTTAGCCAGGGAGATCCACATGTGTCATTTGAGAGATCAGCTGTTACTCTGTTCTTGGAACAACTCAAATTTTGTAAGACACAGAAGGCTCTCCTTACATCATCCCGAAGTCACTGGTCAGTTGGGTTAACTGGTTAAGTGTCTTCTCTTTTTCGTCTTCCCTGGCCCGGCCCTAGCCAAGTGTCTTCTCAAACAATTGATTAGTGAAGTGTAAATATAAGTCATTCAGCTGACTCTTTCAACTGCCTTTTGAGAACATGTTTTTAGAGCATGCAGATGAAGTCTGGAAATTCCGGAAGTTTTTGTTACCATGAGGAAGAGTAGAAAAAGACGGTGTCAGTGCTTCACTTTCTTCTCTCCGGGTCATTGGTTAAAAATCATCTTTCAATTCCCTAACAGCGGTGTAAAGCTTCCTTACTATATCTTGTATAACAGCCACTCAAGTCCAGGCATGGTGACTCATGCCTGTCATTTCAGCACTTTGGGAGGCCAGGAGCTCAAGACCAGCCTGGGCCACATAGAGAGATCCTATCTCTACAAAAAAATTTTGTTAAAGTTAGCCAGATGTAGTAGAGTGTGCCTGTAGTCCTAGCTACTCAGGAGGCTGAAATGGGAGGATCCCTTGAGCCCATAAGTTCAGGACTGCAGTGAGCTGTGACTGCATGGCTACCCTCCAGCCTGGGTGACGGTGCGAGACCCCGTCCCTAAAAAACAAAAACAAAGCAAGACCAACAAACAAACAAAACTCACTCAAAATGTTGCCAAAACCCAAGTCAGTTTGGAAAGGGTGAAGACGTGCATCTGTGGAGATGGTGTCAGTAACGCATTTAGTGAAGCGAGATTCCCGTGGAAAGCAGCGCAGGCCTGAAAGAACACGCTCTAGGCTCTGAAAATGTTTCCAAAGTCAAGTTCTAAGCGTGGTAAATCGAGAACAGCACCTATGAGTATGTGGATAGCTCTGGGGAGATTACTTTGAAAGAGTCAAGATTCTTTGTCTGTGTACTTTCACAGAGTTAAATAAAACACGTGCATTTTAGAATCGTCAGTGTTGCCCTTAAATGTCATGCTTGGTACTCCCCAGTACTAATAGTTTCTGTGGCTCTAAGTGCAGAAAACAGAGGTCGATAAATGGAAGTTTGCAGGCCGGGTGCAGTGGCTCATGCCCCTAATCTCAGTACTTTGGGAGGCTGAAGCAGGAGGATGACTTGAGCCCAGGAGTTCGAGACCAGCCCGGGCAACATAGGGAGAAGCCTGTCTCTCAAAAAAAAATCTAACAAATTAGCTACATGTGATGGTGCACACCTGTAGTCTCAGCTACAGCTATGTGGAGGCTGAGATGGGAGGATTGCTTAAGTCTGTGAGGTTGAGGCTGAAGTGAACCATGATTGTACCACTGCCCTCCAGACAGAGCGATAGAGCAAGACCTTGTCTCAAAGAAAAGGAAGTTTAAACAAATACATTTCTGCATTCTTTTTATTCACCTCATACTACCAAATGGTAAATGAAGATGTTTCATTTTCTTCACTCAATCGTTCGATCAAACTATGTTGGAGAATCAGATGCCTCTGTGTTTGTCACTGGTTTTGATTTGGGGATCAATAAAGCATTCTGACCCCTCTATGTGCATTGCCCGAAAGTACTTTATGTATTGAATTTGCTTGAATTATTGTGGATTAATGACTGACTTTTTTCTGTACAAATATGTTGAGCCATGTAGTAGAATTTTTTTTCTGGCCGCCTAAAAATTCAAAAGCTTTTAGAATATTTTTATTTTTTCTTTATTATGAAAATAACATGAATGCCCTCTGGAATTGGTGATCTCTTGAGGAAGACAAAGTTATCTACTTATAAATAAACAATAACACAGTTTCAAGGGTCATGTAAACTTTCTACAGAAAAAATAGCACAAGAAGTCAACACAAGACAAAATCAAGCTGTATCTATAAAGAACCAAAAGTCACTTAGTGAAAAAAGCCAATTATAACTCAGTGTAATCAATGATTAAATTTTCATTTTTCAGCCTGTACACCTGGCTTTCTTTCACATTCCAAAAGTTTGGGCAACTGTGTCTCTGCAGTACATAAATAACTGGGTGAGAAGGATAACTAGGCAATGTGATATTATCTCCAACAATCTTTTGGCTGTTTTGCCAAATTGAGCACTTTCATGAGCATATGCATAGATCAATAATTTTTCTCTTTGAATTTAAAAGACATTCACAGAAATTTAGACCGAGTGCATGAATACAAGGCTTTAATACAAGCCTTTACTATTTTCTCATTTTCCTACTTCTTGATAACAACTTGTTAAACACTTGCTCTGTGTTCATCTAAAAAAATGCCCTTATGAGGGAGAAGTTTTCTTGTTTTTTGTTTTAGACAATCACAGCTCACTGCAGCCTCCACTTCCTGGGCTCAAACGGTCCTCCTGCCTCAGCCTCCTGAGTAGCTGGGCCTGCAGACTGTGGTAACATGCCTGGCTAATTTGTTTTATTTAATTTTTTGTAGAGATTAGGTCTTGCTATGTTGTCCAGGTTGGTCTCAAACTCCTAGGTTCAAGTGCTCCTCCAACCTCAGCCTCCCAATGCTGGGATTACAGGCCTGAGCCACCAGGCCCTGCCTGAAAGAAGTTAGATCCAAAGTTCCTTCAGGGAGGAATCCTTCTTCATTTTAAAGTTTGGTTTTCCCTTATTCCAGAACCATGTATTAAAAAATTAACATATCATTTTGACTTCTCATTACCTGATTCTTCTGTTTGTCCCTCAGAATATTTTACCAGGCATATAACAATATATGGCAATAATTAGACTCCAACTATTTGCTATGAGAAACAAATGTATTTATTCATTGGTGTTTCATCTTGGCATGAAAAGAATCCAAAAATCATAACTGAAGCAGTTAATACATGAGTTATAGTAAAGGGAGAAAGTCCAATGTTGTAAATTATTTCTCACGCAAATTAAAAATCCACACATCCTTCATCTTTTTAAAGTTAATCTTTTTCTTCCATTATTAAATATCAAAGCACCTGGGCATTTCTTTTCTTTTTTTTTTTTTTTTTTGAGACAAGGTCTCTGTTGGTCACCCAGGCTTGAATGCAGTGGTGTGAACATGGCTCACTGCAGCCTCAACCTCCCAGGCTGAAGCGATCCTCCTGCCTCAGCCTCCGAAGTAGCTGTGACCATAGGCATGCACCACCATACCCGGCTAATTTAAATTATTTTTCTAGAGATAGAGCCTCGTTATGTTGCCCAGGCTGGTGTTGAACTTCTGGACTAAAGTGATCCTCCTGCTTCAGCCTCCCAAAGGGCTACCAGGCATGAGCCACCATGCCCAGCCTGCCTGTGCATTTCTGAAAAATATCCCAGTTTTTCAGGAGAACAAAGAGAGTTTTCTCATTCTGCCAACAATAGCGCTTCCCCAAAGAGAAGTGTGTGCACTAGCAAGGTAGAACTGGCTCCAAATGATGGATGACTGAAGACTTGCATCGGCAATAACATCTATCAGCAGAGAATGTTTCATGGAAAGACATGGCCATGTGGCCCCTTTTCTGGTTCATAAAGAGTTCAGCATGAGAAACTATCAGTCAGAGAGAGAGAAAAAAATATAGACACTTTCTTTTCCTGAGATGAAAATTTCATTGTTTAAAGGATAAATATACTTACAGAACAGCCAAAATGATGGTGCTTTGAAGGACATCGAAACTAAAGCCGATTCTCTTTTCTGAAGGAAAAATGAGGTTGTAATATTTTAATGTGGCTGCTGTACTTGTGTGTGCAAGTGCTTATAGAAAGAGTGGAGGCAGGACAAGTTTTTAGGAAGTTGAAATTATGAATTTGAGTGAGTCTAGACCCTGTCAGCCCAAGTTCAGATTTGAAATGTAGTGTTCACATGCCACTTCATTAAGCTCTTGAAATACATTGAAATTAATGATGTAAGATACATTTTGTTTAAAAATACTGTAAGCAGGGAAAAAATCAGAGGTGGTTACATACATAATAAACTTTCTACATTGTAAATTTCTGGAAATTTGAAATCTATACAAAGTTAAACAGCCGGATGTGGTGGCTCATGCCTGTAATCTCAGCTCTTTGGGAGGCCGAGGCTGAAGGATCATTTGGGTTGGAAGTTCGAGACCAGCCTGGCCAACATGGTGAAACCCCATTTCTACTAAAAATACGAAAATTAGCCGGGCATGGTGGCAGACACCTGTAATCCTAGCTACTTGAGAGGCTGAGGCAGAAGAATCATTTGAGCTCAGGAGGCAGAGGCTGCAGTGAGCTGAGATCACACCACTGCACTCCAGCCTGGGCAACAGAACAAGACTCTGTCTAAAAGAAAAGAAAATCCAAACAAGAAAAACAAAATTAAACACCAAATCCCTGAGAATATGTTTTTGTTTTTGTTTTCTCATGCAACAATGTATCATTTTGTGTCACTTCAGGATCTTTTACATTTCTCTTCCATCTGTTTTTCAACTTACAATAATGTTCAGATCATCTTTTGTAATTCAGAATAATAGAATTTATTTCTGGACCTTTTTTTGATATTGATTTGCAATGCCACAAAATTTCTCAGCATGGACTCTCGAAACTGGCTATGAACGTACTATGTTTCAAAATACATTTGCACAATAAAGTTTCCATTTTTATGATCCAAAGCAATTGATTTGAAGGAAAGGGGGCAAATTTGTAATTAAGATGTGATGGGTGAGGACTTTGTCAACTTTCTGGGAGAATACTTCATTATGGAGAAATGCATTGACATTTCTAATACAGAGAAGTGTGATTTTCTACATGTGTATCTTTTGTTATTTAAATGGAAAAGATATGGGGATTATTTCACATTTATGAATTTTAAAAATTAAAGCCACAATGAGGAAAGCAAGTGAGCATGAGGACGATTTCATAATTAGGACTTGTAGCTTTCCAGGAGCTACACCAAAACAAATTTGAGTCTTTGAGGTTTCTAAAGCAGTCCCTGTTGCAGTAAGCACTGACGTAGCTTACAGAGCCATCTTTCTAGATTTCAGTATGGCCAGTCACTGACCAAAATGGAAATGGTGTGTAATCCCAGCACTTTGGGAGGCTGAGGCAGGTGGATCATGAGGTCAAGAGATCAAGACCATCCTGGCCAACACGGTGAAACCCCGTCTCTACTAAAAATACAAAAATTAGCTGGACATGGTGGCGCATGCCTGTAGTCCCAGCAGCTACTTGGGAGGCTGAGGCAGGAGAATTGCTTGAACCTGGGAGGCGGAAGTTGCAGTGAGCCGAGATCGTGCCACTGCACTCCAGCCTGGCGACAGAATGAGACTCCATCTCAAAAAAAAAAAAAAAAAAAAAGAAAAGAAAAGGAAATGGTGTGATTGATGCAGGTGCAATGCTACTTTCAAGTCTAAAAATGAAATCTGCAACTAAGCATGTGTGGGGTCAAACATGGGGTTCAGTATTTTCATAGTCACCTGTGTGTTGTCGTGAGTGGTGGCAGACATGCAATAGAAATGAAAATATGAAAGAGGAAAGAGAAGATGTGGCTAAGAGGTTGGAGAATATTAGAAAAAATCAAAGGACGGAGAGAAAGACAGTAGAGGGCTAAGTTGAAAGGAGAAATTTTAAATCAGACTGCCACAAAACGCAACTTTTTCTTATGCTGTCAACATGGAGAACTGTGATTTCCTAAGGAAGGAAATACTTTTATTTTCTGTGCATTATGGTCCATGCTGTGTTGACTATTTGTGCAAACATGTTGTTCTGCCTTGAGATAAAACAGAACACAGACCAATAGCTTACAGGAAACAAATTCTTCCAGCAAAGTTTTAACTGCTCTTAGCTTCCGCTTCTGCAGAGAGGCAGTGCTGAGTGCTGGAAAGAATCTTGGTGTAGGTTTTGGAAATTCTGGGCTCACCGTCCAACTCTATGATTTTGGGCTGTGTAAACTAAGAATTATCTTCTGGGAGCCATTCCTTCAATTGTACAATGTAAGTGAGACACACACACACACACACACACACACACACACACACATAGAGAGAGAGAGAGAATTATTATTGGAGAAGTTTCTTAGCAAATATTTGAAAAGTGAGTTTTGCTCAGTTATCCTCCACTGAATGGCTAAGTTGTAAGTCTAGAAGAGTCTCTCTCTCTCTCTTTTTCTTTTTAAAATATTTGAGACAGGGTGTTGCTCTGTTGCTCAGGCTGGAATGCAGTGGTGTGATCACAGCTCAATGTAGCCTCAACCTTCTGGACTCAAACAATCCTCCCACCTCAGCCTCTTTAGTAGCTGGGACTACAGGTACACATCACCACATCCAGCTCACTTTTAATTTTTTTTTTTTTTAGAGATGGGGGTCTCACTTTGTTGCTTAGGAGGGCCTCAAACTCCTGTGCTCAATCTTCCCACCTTGGCCTCTCAAAGTCTGGGATTATACATTTCTTAATGCTTAGTTTTGCTCCCTTGTAGAACTGGGAGAGGAGCCTTAACTGCTAGGTTCTCATTGTGTTAGAACTATCAACCTTCACCTGGGCATCTCTCCTTAAAATCCACTTACTATAGCTTTAGCAATGGTGTGTCTTTAATGTGTATGGCTGGGCACGGTGGCTCATGCCTGTAATTCCAGCACTTTGAGAGGTCAAGGCAAGTGGATCCCCTGAGCTCAGGAGTTCAAGACCAGTCTGAGCAACATGGTGAAACTCTGTCTCTACCCAAAATACAAAAATTAGCTGGGTGTGGTGGTGCATACCTGTAGTCCCAGCTATTCCGGAGGCTGAAGTGGGATGAATGCTTGAGCCTGGGAGGTCAAGGCTGCGATGAGCTGAGATTGCACCACTGCACTCTAACGTGGGTGACAGAATGACCCCATATCTCAAAACAAAACAAAACAAACAAAACAAGTATGTCAGACCCCCGGGGGAGGGTCTCATTTTCTGGTGCAGGTTAGCCCAATAGTACTCAACACCTGTTCCATGAAGACGCATCTTCAGCAGGATCAGAACTTCTGGGCTGGGGTCCAGGAATCCATGTGTTGCCAGGCCCTCCAGGTGATCCTTATGTGAACTAAAGTTCGTGCAGCCAGGCTCTGCTAGAAAGTGCATTGGATAGGGAGTCAAAGTAGGGCTTTCCTTCTCACCCCGACCAACAATGATCTTTGTGAAGGTCATTTCATCTCTTTACATCTTAGATTCCCCCAATATACCCCCTGCTCTTTGATGGTGTGTTGAAGAGTGCAGAGATTGCATCATGGACAGCAGGACAACAGAAAATGCAGTGTGTTTGGTTTTGCAGTGTGATGACTTGGGGAAGCTCGAACCATTATTTGGTTTTATCTGTGTGCGTTTGGGCAAAACAGCTGGACTATAAACA
The DNA here is from genome assembly GCF_049354715.1 of Callithrix jacchus. Classification (NCBI taxonomy): domain Eukaryota; kingdom Metazoa; phylum Chordata; class Mammalia; order Primates; family Cebidae; genus Callithrix; species Callithrix jacchus. The sequence continues at coordinate 4,034,422 of NC_133524.1, forward strand.
TTTTCTTTGAAGACTAGTTTAAGGAGATGGCAGTAGACCGAACTTCCTTCTCTGTTGACTTCGGTATCTGCTGTGATATGCTTTTTGGTTTTGGTGGGTGGCAGTGAGCATTAACTTGGATATAATGTGAAGAAAACTTCCAAATAACGAGTGTTCTCTCCAAATGGAATAGTCTATCTGCTGTCATGGGAGGTTTCAGGCCACAAGGCTCATCCTCCAGGGTGAAGAGGGAGATTCTGGAACCAGGTGAGAAACTAGAATTCATGGCTGTTGATATGTCTTCTGACTGTGAAATTTTGGTTCAAAACTTAGTGATGTCATGACTGCTAATAAATGCTTTGTGAATGAAAACAATGTTACTGGAAAAAAATTGGTTAGAAATGGTGAGATACCCAGTGTGGTGGCTCACACCTGTTATCCCAACACGTTGGGAGGCTGTTGGGAGGGTCACTTGAACCCAGGAGCTTGAGACTAGCCTGGGCAAGATAGTGAGCCCCTGTCTCTACAAAAATTATAAAAAACTAGCTGGGTGTGGTGTGACACATGCCTGAAGTCCCAGTTCCTTGGGAGGCTGAGGTGGGAGGATTGCTTAAGCCCAGGAGGTTGAGGCTGCAGTGAGCCATGAGCCATGATCCTGCCTCTGCACTCTAGCCTGGGTGGCAGAGTGAGACTCTGTCTCAAGAAAAAAAAAGATGGTGAAAAAAACAAGCAGATGAATATTTCAAACAATGCTAATAAAACTGTTTAAAGGTTTATAAGAAAAAAGTAAGCAACTTGGAACATTCTGCAAGAATTTAGCAAATATATTCTCACACCATTCATTAAAATAGATTTGAGGCATCTCATGTCAACTCATTTTTCCCTTGACCTTCCCTCAGGATGTGGAATAAACTTGATTGAACTCAGCTTCTGATGGGAATGTGAGTTCTTCCCAAAGTACAGTGTAATACATTCCACTATAATTCCAAATTATTATTACAACAGTCACGCCTTGACAAAATAAAAGAATTGGAGTGAATAAACATCCCAACTCTTGTTGTTAAGATTTTATTAGGTATTAATTTTTAAATTAAGTGTTAAATATTTAGTATGAAGTAATGTTACATATTAAATATTAAACATTCAGTATTTAAAATATCATTGCAATATTAACTTAAATAGCAAAATTAAGTTACATATTACTTAGTCATGAATTAAAAATTTTTCTTTATGGATTTAGGGTATGCGAATGGAGATTCTTTTTTTTTTTTGAGACGGCGTCTTACTCTGTCACCCAGGCTGGAGTGCAGTGGTGCGATCTCGGCTCACTGCAACCTCTGCCTCCTGTGTTCAAGTGATTCTCCTGCCTCAGCATCCTGAGTAACTGGGATTACAGGCGTGTGCTACCACACTTGGCTACTTTTTAAATTTTTAGTACGGATGAGCTTTCACCATGCTGGCCAGGCTGGTTTTGAACTCCTCACCTCAAGTGATTCACCAACCTTGGTCACCCAAAGTGTTGGTATTACAGGCGTGAACCACCACACCTGGTCAGATTTTTTTACATGGATATATCGTGTCATGGTGAAGTCTGGACTTTTGGTGTAGGCATCACCAGAATAGTGAACATTGTATGCATTAAGTAATTTCTGGAACTAGGTAAGGAGCTAGAATTAATGTACCCAATACTGTACAGTATACACCCTCCTCCCCACCTTTTCTAGTTTCCAATGTCCATTATGCCACTCTCTAGGCCCATGTGTATACTTTAGCTTCCACTTCTACATGAGAACATGCAGAAATTGACTTTCAGATTTTGAATAATTTCATTTAATAGACTCCAATTCCATCTATGTTGCTGCAAAATACATCATTTCATTCTTTTTTATGACTGAGTAATATTTCACTCTGTGTGTGTGTGTGTGTGTGTGTGTGTGTGTGTGTATACATAATTTTCTTTATCCAGTCTGATGGACACTTAGGTCGATTCCATATCTTTCCTACTGTGAATAATGATTCTATAAATATGGGAGTGCAGGTGTCTTTTTGATGTAATGATTTCTTTTCCTTTGAGTGGATACCCAGTAGTGGGATTGCTGGATGGAATGGTAGTTCTATTTTAGAAATCTCTATATTGTTTTCTGTCGAGGTTGAACTAATTTACATTTTCACCAGCAGTGTATAAACCTTCCTTTCTCTCCGCATTTGCACCAACATCTGCTATTTTTTGACTTTTTAATCATAGCCACTCTGGTTGGTGTAAGATGGTGTCTCATTGTAGTTTTAATTTGCATCTATAATGGTTAGTGTTAATCATGGATTTAAGCATACTCTGTTTTAGTTTTATATGTTTACATTTACAGGTTAATACTCTGTTTTAGTTAGTTTTATATGTTTTATTTGACATGTTTACATGTCAAATAAAAGCTGACATTCTGAACAGATCTTAAAGCAATGTGTTACCATAAAGAATCATTTTAGTTCTGTTGAAGTCATGTATATATCTGCCTTCTAAACATACATAAATAAACCTCAAATGTCCTATGGGAGATCGATTTGAAAGATGTTGATAACAGAGATGGTTTATATTTTTATTTCCTAAGTCACTATAATTTTATAATGCTGATAAAATCTGCCCAACAGAGAAAAATAAAGTTCTGTGAATGCGCCTCTGCATGTCCAACACAGAAATCAGTTACCCTGTCCAGGACAAAATAGGAATCACAGAAACAGAGAAATTCACATGTTTGGAAATCAAATTAGCATTATGTATTCCTTGGTAAAATTATGTCTACAAATATACACCAACAAGGAATCACTAATTATTTCTCTGTGACACACGGCCCTGAAACTTAGTGGCTAAAAAAAAACAACTACTCATTTAGCGCAAGAGTGTCTGGTTTTGTCATTTGGACTGGGCTCAGCTGGGTGGCTCTTGTCTTGCCTGGGCTCCCTCATGTATCTGTGGTCAGTTCACAGGTTGGCTGGGGGCTGGTGGGTCTAGGACAGATTCAGGCATGGTGGCAACTCATTTTAGTTTCTAGAGGTTTGAATGAACTCCAGTAGTTTGGCTCAGATTTGGACATGTGGGACCTGGGCAGAGGTCCAAGAACTGAAACATGCAAGACCTTGTGAAGCGCAGGTTTAAAAGTGGCATGCTATCCCTTCCACTGTATGCTGCTGACTAAAGAAAGCCAGTGCAGATTCCAGGGAAGGCTAATGCACTTCGTTTGTTAATGGGAGGAGTGACAAAGTTGTCTTGCAAAGGGTGTGGACAGGGAGGACCTATGGCAAGTGGCCAGTTTGCAATGAACCACAAATAGTGAAAGATACTATTGTTGAGTTCTCTGAAAGTACATTTCATCTCAAAATAATAAACGATCTAAGAATAGTGTTGATATCCCTCTTGAAAAGACCATATAGTCAGATTTTTAGGCTTTCATATTGATTACGATGATAGCAAAAAATTAAACTGTATTGGATTAACTTGGAAATTAAGAAACAAAGCACAGTACAGCTTTTTTAATGGTGCACTTCCATTATTCATTATATAAAGTATTTAAATCCAGGAACAAATAATAGCAATTGTCAAATAGAAGCACTTTAATTGAGAGCCATACAGATGTGTTACTGAAGTTTCGCTTAACTCTAGCCCCTTTAATGCACACTCACATTTTTAAGGGAAAAGGGTGAACTGAATTGGAACACATAACTTTCATATAAGGAGAGGGGGAATATAGAAATCGATTTTAACTCAATAAATTCAAGAGTAGGCAGGAAAGAAGAAAATAAAGAGCGTTTGGTAAGTGGAAAACACAAAATAAGCAGGAGAAAATAAGAGAGAATATATCAGAATATATCAGATATAAGAATAAATGGAGTTCTCTTTGCCATCTTTTCTCCTTTCTTGGAGTTGCTGCCATGAATGTTGAGCTTTGCAGTTTCAGAGGGTACAAGATCTACCCAGGAAAGGGTTTCTAGTTTTTTAATGCAAAATGTGAGTTGGTCTTCCTTTCCAAGAGAAATCCTTGGCGGGTAAACTGGACGGTCCTCTACAGAAGGAAGCACAAAAAAGGACAGTTGGAAGAAATTCAACAGAAAAGAACCTGCCAAGCAAAATGCAGAGGGCCCTTACTGGTGCAATCTCTTGCTGACATAATGGCCAAGACGAATCAGAAAATTGGCATTAGAAAGACTCAATGAGAACAAGCTATTAGGGCTCATAAGGAAGCAAAAAAGGCTAAGCAAGCACCTAGAAAGAGACTGCAATGGCTGCTGCGAAGATACCGATTAGATTGCTGCAAAAGTAATTGTGTTTTTTGCCAAAGACAGCACCTAGGCAGAAGCTTGTGAGGCCTGTGAAAGTTTCAGCTCCCCAAGTTGACAGAAAATGCTAAGCTGGCAGATCAGATTTTAAAGTAAAGGTTGGACTATAACTCGAGGCTGCACTGGAGATTGTGTTCTCATAACAGGCGTGTTGGGCCTTACATGGTCATAGGTGAACTAATAAAATTAAGTAAGATGTAGGTATTTTATTAAAAAGTCTATTTGCTTAGCTGGGGTGTATAGGGCACATTACATAAACTTCTTTGTCTTAATTTTTTGGTTACATGGCTGTAAGTGCAAGGATGTTGCATGGATTTGCCTGGCGTGGTGGCTCATGCCTGTAGTCCCAACGCTTGGGAAGCCTAGGAAGGTGCCTGACCTCAGAAGTTCAAGATCAGCCTGGGCAACATGGTGAAACCTGGTCTCTGAAAAAAATACAAAGCCCGTCTCTACAAAAAATATGAAAATGAGCTGCAGGTGCATGGTGGCATGCACCTGTAGTTTCAGCTATTTAAGACGTGGAGGTGGGAGGATCACATGAGCCCAGGAGGTCGAGGCCACAGAGTCAGAATTGTACCACTGCATTCCAGCCTGGGTGATAGTGAGACCCAGTCTCAAAAAAGAATAAAAAAGATGTGCTTTTTAGATGATTTTCTCATTAAATTACCTTTTCCCATGATAGACACATTTAGTTTATATTGGGTTTGCCTTGTAGTCATTGGTATCTTGCTAATAGCCGAGTTGAAGGTGCTGAAAACTATCAGCTGTATTAATCTGCCCTTGCTTACCAAAAATATGCCTAAATGAAAAGCATGGCTGCCTGAGTAAAGAGTAGCCTTAGCTAGACTCCTAGAGTAGTTTGTTGAGCTGGGGGTTTGCCAGAGCCATGCTAAATTGCAAAAATGACTGAATAAACTGCTGATATTCAAGAGACATTTATATTTAAGATGTAATAAAACAGTAGTAATCATAACTTACGTGTAAAGAATAGGCTTGTTCTTCTACAGAAAGTAGATCATTTTTAACCTGCCACCTGTGCCAAGTTACAAGGGTACAACAGTAAACAAATCACAGTATTCTTTCAGAAAACATCAGAATGCTCGGTGAGAATGTAGTCGGTGTCCTCCATCCCCATTCTATTCAAGCTGATAAAATTAATTTTCCTTGCTAGTGCATGTTTCATTCAGACACCTAAGTGTTGCAGATAAAATGAGTAAGTCCCTTTAGGAACCTGAAAATGGAAACCATATGTAAAATCAATATAAGAAATATGTAAGGGCCAGGTGCAGTGGCTCACGGCTGTAATACCAGCAGTTTGGGAGGCTGAGACAGGAGGATCTCTTGAGGTCAGAAGTTCAAGACCAGCCTGGCCAACATGGTGAAACCCTGTCTCTACTAAAAATACAAAAATCAGCTGAGTGTGGTGGCATGTGGCTGTAATCCCAGCCACTTGGGAGGCTGAGGCAGGAGAATCACTTGAATGCAGGAGGCCGAGGTTGCAGTGAGCCGAGATCGTGCCACTGCACTCCAGCCTGGGCAACAGAGGGAGACTCTGTGTCAAAAAAAGAAAAAAGGAAGTAAGATAATACAGGCTTTTGCTCATAAAAGCAAAATGTTAAGATTTTGCTTTGAGGAAAAGCTCCCCCTTTTTTGGTATAGACAATATGTTATATTTAGGAAATTACTGGGAAAATAAAGTCATACCCAACTTGAATGTAGAGCTATGCTTGATAATATTTGTAGACTAAAATGTTCCCTTAAAAAAATAAAATAAATGTGAATGGATTAAACTTGCCTCTTAAGAGAAAGATTTTTTCTAAGAGTGACAAAAAATAAAAATTTAAGGAGACACAAGTGAAGCATAAAAAACATAAAAGTTTGAAAATAAATATTAAAAACAGAGAAAATAACACAAACGAAGCTGGCATAATAATGTATTAGAAAAACAACTTCCAGGCAGAAACCATTACTGGGGATTACAGGATTCATTGCTTAAAAAAAGAAATAGTTTACCAGGAAAATATAATAATCTTTAACCTGTATGAATCTAACAAAATTACCCTAGAAGTAGAAAGCAAGTTGTCATAATTAGAGAGAGAAATTAAAAATCACAACTGTGTAAAAAATTTAATGCTCTCTTGAAATATGTCAAACAGATTTTTTTAAAAAGAGTAACACTGAGATCAACACATAGGTAATCAGGTTCTTCCCAAGCACAGAGATAAATGGCATATGATTTGAACAATTAAACTTACCAAGCATTGAGAATATATTTACTTCCAAGCATATATGGCACATTTCCTTTAAGTGACTACCACACGATGTTAAATATGCTTTCTCTTTTGTGAATATTAAATGTGATTGAGATGGCATTCTTTAATTAAAATGCAAAAATAGAAATAATTTATAAGAAGATAGCCTTTTCCACCCATACATTTGGAAAGTAAAATCAAAATTCTAAATAATTCACTCATCAAATACTTAAAACTACAAACAAAATGACAAAGTATTTAGCATAGCATCACATGAAAGTACCTTGCACCTAAATAGATAAGTTGATAGTGGGAAGGAATGTGTAGCTTTAAATGCATATTCTTGAAAATAAGAACTGTTAAAAGTCAATGAATTAAATATTCAACATGAGAATTTTTAAAGTAGTGAACAAGAAAATCTACAGAAGATATCACAATAAGGCAAATTTATCAAAACAGAAATGAATAAAATACAGCACAACAAACAGAAAATTAATAACACAGGAACAGAAAACCAAATACCACATGTTTTCACCTATAAGTGGGAGCTAAACATTGGGTGCTCATGGATATAAAGATGGGGACTAGAGACACGGGGACTCCTAGAGGGGATGAGGAGTTAGGGGGTGTTGAAAAACTACCCACTGGGTACAACGCTCACTTCCTGGGTGATGGGATCATTTGTACTCCAAACCTTAGTGACATGCGATTTACCTGTGCACCAAATCTGCATGTGCACCCCCTGAACCTAAAATAAAAGTTTAAGAAAAGATAATACAGACAAAAAGAACAGGGAATTCAAACTTGAAAAAACAGAGTGAATAATCAAACCAAAGGCTAATTTTAAAACATTACTAATGAAATAGAAAACTATAGCAAGATTAAGCCAGAATATAAGAACACTAAGACCAGTAAACAATATTAAATGCAAACAGGGAGTGAAAACTAACAGAAAAAGGGAAACAGAACATCTTAGAACAGCAGAGGGAAAAGGGAAACTCAAGCAGTTAAGCAAAACCGGAAGAGTACACATTGTTTTAAGGATGACATTCAAACACATTTCTTACTACATTGACTCAACTCTGAGCAGCTGAAATATTTCATTACTCATCATTTCTAGCTTGAAGCATAATAAATGACTCAAAGCAGATTCTGTTAATACATTTAGGGGATATGCTGTTTTTTAGTGTAAGTAGTAAAATAGTTTCATGGGAAATTTATGAGACCAGAAAATTATGTTCCAGTTTGGAAAGATTACAAGGCTAAACTCTGTTGTCAAAATAACTGAAATATCCCTTTGCTCAATCTCTTAAAGTTTTAACTGAGAGGTACATCATAGTATGTCTTTTCTCTAGATTGGCAGCATTTCATATGCTTTAATCCAGCAGTTCAACAGCAACGATAGCAACTGAATACAACGAGAAACTGGAGCAGTTAACTTACTGAGCAAACTGGATGGCAGGCTTGTTATCAGAGGGGGGGTTGGCAGGTAGCACATGAAATACTGCAGAAAAGCTATGTCCAAAAGCAATGAATAAAAGTCACTGAAGACATGACTAAGCAGTGGTGACGAATGAGCCCATGCTATGTGGACATCCACAGACAAATCAAGTTAAACAGTCGTTCTCTCAGTCTTGTTACAAGATCTGGTAGGTGGCCAATGTCAGTCCTGCTCCAACAGAATACATTAGAAATCTTAATCTACCCCCTTAAAAATGGGGCCAATCCATAGCCTTCAAAAATCGCACTTCCGGGTCAGGGGCAGTCACCTTTAATCCCGGCACTTTGGGTGGCCCGGGCAGGAGGATTGCTTGAGCCCTGGAGTATGAGAAAAGCCTTGGTAACATAGTGAGACCTTGTCTCCACAGAAAAAAAAAGAAAATTAGCCACTACACACTTGTAGTCCCAGTTACTCGGGTGGCTAAGGTGGGAGGATAGCTTGAGTCCGGGAGGTTGAGGTTAGAGTGAGCCAAGATCACGCCATTGCACTCCAGCCTGAGAGCAAAACCCTGTCTCAAAAAACAAGCAAACAAAAACAGGCCAGGTGTGGTGGCTCATGCCTGTAATCCCAGCACTTTGGGAGACCGAGGTGGGCGGATCGCAAGGTCAGGAATTCAAGACCAGCCTGACCAATATGGTGAAACCCCGTCTCCACTAAAAACACAAAAATTGGGGCCGGGAGTGGTGGCTCAAGCCTGTAATCCCAGCACTTTGGGAGGCCGAGGCGAGTGGATCACGAGGTCAAAGAGATTGAGACCATCTTGGTCAACACGGTGAAACCCCGTCTCTACTAAAAATACAAAAATTATCTGGGCATGCTGGCGCGTGCCTGTACTCCCTGATACTCGGGAGGCTGAGGCAGGAGAATTGCCTGAACCCAGGAGGCGGAGGTTGCGGTGAGCTGAGATCGCGCCATTGCACTCCAGCCTGGGTAACAAGAGCGAAACTCCGTCTCAAAACACACACACACACACACACACACACACACACACACACACGCCAGGTGTGGTGGCACACGCCTGTAGTCCTGGCTACTTGGGAGGCTGAGGCACAAGAATCACCTGAACCTGGGGGGCAGGAGTGGTAGTGAGCCAAGATTGTGCCACTGCACTGCAGCCTGGGCAACAGAGAGAGACACCGTCTCAAAAAAAAAAAAAAAAAAAAAAAAGACACCCGAATATTCCCAAATCTGAATGGTCAAAGAGCTTATATGAAAGATTTTTTTTTTTTAGTAAATAGAATAACCTTATGTTACAGTACACAAGGGTTAGGGGGTTTCATTTTCTATGTCAAACTGAGCTTGGCTAAAAGAAACCTCAAAAAGCCACTTAATTCAGAGCTGGTACAGAAAGCACAGCATTCAATAAACTCAGCAGTGGTGAACATTAAATAATTTGCTGTGGCAACAAAATGAAACCAAAAATTATTTTATTTAAAGCTTTTAAATTCAGGGGTGCATGTGCAGGTCTGTTACGTAGGCAAATGCGTGTCATGGGGGTTTGTTCTACATATGATTTCATCACCTGGGTATTCAGCCTAGTACCCGTTAGCTATGTTTCCTGATCCTCTCCCTCCTCCCTCCCTCCATCCTCAAGTGGGCCCCAGTGTGTGTTGTTCCCTTCTATGTGTCCATGTGCTCTCTTCATTTAGCTCCCACTTATAAGTGGGAGCATGTGATATAAGGTTTTCTGTTCCTACATTAGTTGGCTGAGGATAATGGCCTCCAGCTCCATCCATGTTCCTGCAAAGGACAAGATCTTGTTCTTTTTTATGGCTGAAGCGTATTCCATGGTGTAAATGTAGCACGTTTTCTTTATCAAGTCCACGTTGACAGGCATTAGGCTTATTCCCATTCAAATCCAATCATGGTGCTAACATAGTGCTACGAGATCTTGAGATTTGTCAAAATACAAAATAGAACATGAGATGTTTTGGGAAACAGATGCCTATTGTGGAGTGGGACGCATTTATGTGAAGCCTTTTATGTGTAATAGTAGCCAAGAGAGAGCTAAAAACAAATGTGTATAGCTGCTTTCTCCACTCAAAGATGATTGTGCTAGACACAAGACCAGATATTGCCATCCCGCTGTGTTTTGTTGGTCAAAACAGAGTGAGTGGGGAATTGGATTCAAACTCATCACCGCTATTGTATAAACAGAGAAGACCAAGTGCTACTCATGGTTTGAGCTAGTTTAAATGGTTAGAAAAGGCAGAAGATGTAAATTAAAGTTTTGTTCTGGTCTTTCAAAACCTCTGTAAACTGAAACCCTGCTGAGTCAGACCACTCTTCTTACTGTTCACCCTAATACCATCCTAGGAGCAGATCCTCTGTCTTCTACTGTGATGTCTTTACATTGCATTACTCTTCTTTTGCTGTGTAGCAAACATCTGGAAATGCACAATCTTTTTGTTTTTATTTTTTGAGACAGGGCCTTGCTCTGTCAATCAGGCTGGAGTGCAGTGGCGAGATCACAGCTCACTGCAGCCTTGACCTCCTGAACTCACGTGATCCTCCTGCCCCAGCCTCCTGAGTAGCTGGGACTATAGGCATGTGGCACCACGCCTGGCTAATTTTTGTATTTTTTTGTAAAGATGGGGTTTTGCCACGTTGCCCAGGCTGCTCTCAAACTCCTGAACTCAAGCAATTCATCTGCTTCAGCCTACAAAAGTGTTGGGATTACAGGCGAGGGTCACTGTGCCCTGCAGGGCTATGTCTTTTATGGAAATCCAGCTAAAGAAAGATTGCATTCAAGCTCCCTTAGGTAGTTGGAAAAGTCCATTTACTGGGAAAAGTCCACTCTAGCAGCTGAGTGTCTTTCCCCGCCAACAGTCAGCAAGAAAACACAAGACTGAGGTCTCTGTTTTCTTGCTGACTGTTCTCAGGGGACCACACTCAGCTCCTTCCTAGAGGCTGCCCGGGTCCTTGCCCTATGGACCCCTTCACAAGCAGTTCTAAGCATGGCTGTTTGCTTTTTCAAGGCCAGCAAGAGAAAAGCCAATAAGAGAATCTGAATTACTTTGAATCTCTCCCTCACAGAAGGCTTGAAGCTGTTTATTTTTAAAGACTCACCTGCTTAGGTGTGGCCCACTCAAAATCACCTTAAAGTCATGACTCAAAGTCAGTTGTTTAGAGACCTTAATGACTTGTTCGAAATCTCTTGACTTGCCCATCAATGGTAGGCTCATGAAAGAAAATGTGATATATATATGCCATGGAATACTGTGCAGCCATGAAAAAGAATGAGATCATGGCCTTTGCAGGAACATGGATGGAACTGGAGGCCATTATTCTTAGCAGACTAATGTAGGAACAGAAAACCAACTACTGCATGTTGTCACTTATATGCAGGAACTAAACGATGGCAACACACGGATGCATAGTGGGGAACACACACACCCTGATGTCTACTTGAAGGTGGAGGGTGGGAAGAAGGAAGGGAGCAGGAAAAATAACTAATGGGTACTAGGGATAGAATCTGGGCGATGAAATAATCTGTATGACAAACCCCCATGACGCAAGTTTACCTATATAACAAACCTGCACATATGCCCCTTAGCTTAAAAGTTGAAAAACAAGCAAAGATGTTATTATCATATGCCATCCCCTGACCAAAAAAACCAGTAAGATCTCTATACCTTTGACATATAATATACCTTAATCAAAGGACTGACTAGCTCATTCTATTCTTAGCATCCATAGCAGGAAGTAGAAATTATGGGGAGCATCGTAAGAATTCTGCTGCCCACTGCCCACCTCTGCCCACTAATGGCATGCATCCTTCCCAAACACAAAGGGCATTCACGTCGCTTAGTGCTCCCAGGAGTCTCCTCCTACTCTTCTTGAAAGGATGTCGCTCTGTATCTTTAAGTTTTTCTTGAGTCCCCAACTTACATTGACTTCAGTTTTTTAAAATTTATTTTTCACAGTCAACTTATTCATCTATGTTTGTTTTTCTCCCCGCTGCTTCGGGGGTAGAAGCAGTCCTTGTATTGCTTTGGCATCTCACAGAAACTAAACTGTAGCGCAGTAAAATTGTGTACAACTCACAAATACTTGTTCATTCACTGGACAATTTTATAGGCTGAGACTGCAAAAATTAAGGGCTCCTAAAAATAATAAACATAAGATATGGAACAAATATGTAAGAAAGAGCCATAAAAGCTAAATTCTCAAGTAATTCACAATGGATGAAATATTTAGGATATTATATTATTCTAATACAGTCTAAAAATTCTAATATGGATGCTAATCTCATTATGATATTGAGATTAATAGATATATTAATAATATCAAGTGGAGGGAAAATTGTGAGCTATGTGAGATGTTCTTCAAGCATCAGCAACTTCATAGTTGAGATAATCCAATAGGGAGATACATTTTTAAAGTCTTGTGGGATGGACCATTAAAATCTTTGATACAGAGAAAAATTCTGCAAAGGCGTGAATTAGAATCTCTCCACCCTTCTCTGTGGCATGTCCAGATTGTTTTAATACATATGCATTTTCAAACAGCCAAAAAGCCAAACAAAACAAATATTTCACAGGGTTGATTAGTGTTTGCCTTCGATAAAAAGAAAAAAAAAACTGGGGGCGATAGAGGGAGCTGTTGCCCTATGGAAGATAGATACCAAAGCTGTCTTCCATCGTTCCTACCCATTTGGACAAAAATAAATAAATAAGAATGAAAAACCCCGACAGTTAGAAAAGAAGAGCTACTATTATTCTCGGTGACTTGATGATCACGGCCTGCACTGTGGAGTTTGGGAGCGGCTCTGTGGGTTTGCTTTGCTGGAGCCGTAAATGTTCAGGGAGCAAGCCGTGCAAGGCTGAGCTGCCCAAGTTAGCAGCCTAATTAATTTCGCAGGCTCGGTGGGGACTTTTGTTTATTTATGAGCTGCAAGGGTGAAGCCAGATGCATGCGTCCACGCTGAGGCAAAATGAGGGCAGAGTGAACCGGGGGTAAGTGCATGGGTCTGCATGTGCCAGAGAGAGAGAGATGAGGAAAGAAAAGAACTCGGTGGACGCCCGTTGTCAAAGGCAAAACAAACCTGGCAGACCTGTTTCACCACCTTCCAATCAATACATCTTATCTATTCAAATTTTCTCCACGCTGCCCCAACATTCGTTTGCTGATCAGATTCTAGAATGTGTGCATCTGTGCATCAAAATGAAGATATGGTCTTCCCCACACCTTGGGGAAAAGGACATCGTTGCTGTCAGACACTTGATACAAAATATTAGTTCTAGCCAAGTGTTCAAAACTCTAGCAAGTGAATATAAATGCACTGTTTTTGTTTGTTCTTTGTGTTTTTATTCTTACATTTGGTGGGAAATTTTCTTGAGTAGTTTTTTTTTTTTTTTTTTAAAGAAAACAGTTTTATTGAGGTATAATTGATCTGCAAAAGAGGCACATATTTAATGTATACAATTTGGTGAGTTTGGATGTATGTGTGCACCCATGTTACTGTTGGGACTGCTGTCGTGAAACCTCAGTTCTTGTCTTCTTCGTTTCAAAGAATTTAAACAAGAGACACACAGCAAAGGAGATGCAGCATAGAGTAATTTATCGCAGAGGAAAAAGAATATTTTGAAAGTTCGATGCAGAATAGAGGGAGACAAATTTCAGGGCAGGCTTTTCGTAAGGGTGAGACGGAGAGTGTTGATTATTGCTGGAGAATCTCCCTTTACGAGTCTTGCACGATGATTCCTAAGTGGGTGGGAGAGGTGTTGCTAGTAAGCATGTTCTGGGGGGGTCCTCTGGGTGCACATGTGCAGTAGCTCTACATGCTTGTCTACATGCAGGTCTCATTAGCATCTTATATCTCTACCGAGGGGTGTTTTTTACTATTAAAATGAGCAAAGGGTCAGTTTGAGGACAGGTAAAATCAAAATACGCATGCTCTCTAGAAGGAAGTCTCAACTGAAGATAGCTTAGCTTGAATGAGGTCGGTGACAATGCAGATGCTGAGGTTTATTGTGTTGACTGTGCGGTCATCAGGATTGCTGCGTCCCGAGAACCAGGTCGCTTCCTTCAATACTATCATCGATATCAAGATAAGAAACATATCCATTACCTCCAAAAGCTTTTCTGTCCCTTTTTCTCTTTTAAGTTTTTCTTGTGTGTGTGTGTATGTGAGGACTAAACTCTGATTTTTTAAAATTTTGACCAAATTCATATCTTAAGGGTCTGGGTAGTCATGCCCTACAAATCATAAATTCTCATCGGATGAGTTTTATCTAACTCTATATATTGTGACTTACTTTCCTATATGACTCTGGTGTAACATTACGTGACAAAAGAGAAAATCAAAATATTTCACCCCAAAACACGTTTCTTTGCCATATTTTGAAATGGCCCTGCAAAGCCGTCCTTTGTGGGGGGAAATTTGCATCTGTAGAGAATCTCTATTCACACAGCTAGATCTCTTTCTTCCAGGTTCTCCTAATCCTGAAGAGATTAACTGAGTCTGGCACCTTTTAAAGGGCCTGAATAGGAGACATTTGTCATCTATTGTCATCTGTTGTCTCTACAGGCAGCCACTATGAGACTGCAAAAGAACCTTGGTGACCACAATTTATTACCTTAACCTGAACATTTCCCTTCTATTAATCCCAGATCTTTAGACAAACTCAATCAATTGTCAACCAGAAGATGTTTAAATGTACCTATAGCCTGGAAGTCCCCCACTTTGAATTGTCCTGCCTTTCTGGACCAAACCAATGTATTTCTCAAAGGTATTTGATTGATGTCTCATGCCTCCCTAAAATGTATGAAACCAAGCTGCACCCTGTCTACCTTGGGCACATGTTCTCAGGACCTCCTGAGGGCTGTGTCATGGGTCATGGTCACTCATATTTGGCTCAGAATAAATCTCTTCAAATATTTTACAGAGTTTGATTCTTTTTGTTGACAACGTATGTGGTAAGAACACACAACATGAGATCTACTCTCTTAACAAGTTTTTAAGAGTACAAAATACTGCATGATTCCATTTGTGGTGTTATACGCTGGTTTTTGCTCATGGTTCCTGGCCCACAACTCCCATAGCCCTGGTTACAGTCTTTTGTCATAATACTGGGTGTGTCAGGCCTCAGGGGCAGGGCTTTCACCTTCTCCTGCATTCCTTTCATTCTAATGTTCTCCTGCCTTTCAGAGTATGGGTTTTAAGCCCCTCCTGATATGAACAGGAAAGAGGAAAATATTGGGTAGAGGAGGGCGGTTCCCCAGCAAAGGCCTCACCCTTAAGCCTGGATACCTGCAACCCTAACTGGGAACAGTAATTCCTGTTTTTGCGCCTAAAAGTTGATGTTTGGCCCACCACACACCTCTATCCTGTACTCATATAACTCTCAAACCCCTGGTTTCAGAAGGAGATGAGAGAAAAATAGAAAAGCAGAAGAGTGGCAGAATGGTACAGCAGAGAGAATAAAAGAAGCATCTGAATGCTGAGAGGAGTAGTTCAGCTGCGGATGTTTGGAAAGGAGATAGGCCACTGGGCTGTCAAACTCCAGGGGAAGACCATCTTCCCACTCCATCCCCTCTTCCAGCTCTCCATCCTTCTCACTGAGAACCACCTCCAGCACTCAGTACAAACCCCTCACTCATCTTTCAAGTCCATGTGTGAGCTGATTGTTCCAGGATGCTGGAGAAGAGCCCAGGATACAGAAAGCTGTCACACTGGCCTGTCCTTGCAAAAAAAGGCAGCAGGGCCACTGAGCTGGTTAACACCGAAGTCATCACAGATGGCAAGGCTAAAAGAGCACACTGTAACATACGTCCACTTGGGCCCCTGTCCATCTGTGTCCTCTGTCTCTTGTAAGGGGTTTGAGCAGCAGCCGTGACTGACCAGATGAGTCACACCCCTGTCACGTGTCCTGGGAAGGAGGGTCAGGAAACTCTCTGTTTCACTCCCATGAGAGAATCCCACCCTATCCCCTGGGGGAGAAAATGCTGATGTCATGAAGCTTCCATAAAACTCCAAGATGACAGGGTTCAGGGAGCTTCCAGAGAGCTGAACACATGGAGGCTCCTGGAGAGTGGTGCCTCACTGAGGACATGGAAACTCTGTGCCTGTTCTGCTGACAAAAAGAGTCAAACTCTGTAAAATATTTGAAGAGATTTATTCTGAGCCAAATATGAGTGATCATGGCCTGTGACACAGCCCCAGGATGTCCAGAGAACATGTGCCCAAGATGGTTGGGGTGCAGCTGGTCTTATACATTTTAGGGAGGCATGAGACATCAATCAAATAAATTTAAAAAACACATGTTTCCATCTGGAAGGGCAGGACAACTCGAAGGGTGAGAGGACCTTCCAGGTCATAGGTAGATTTAATTTTTTCCTGATTGGGAATTGATTGAAAGAGTTATTATCAATAGAAAGGAATGTCTGGGTTAAAATAAAAGGGTGTGGATACCTACATTTTATCATGCAGATGAAGCCTCCAGGTCACAGGCTTCAGAGAGGATAGACTGTAAAAGTTTCTTATCAGACTTAAGGTCTGTGTGGATGTTAATGCTGGAGGACCATCATGAGGCATGTCCAACCCCTACTTCCCATCAGAGTATGAAACAATGTTTCGGGTTAAATTTTACAGTCCCCGACAGAGGAGAAAGTCCATTCAGATGGTTGAGGGGACCTCAGAATTTCATTTTTGGTTCCCATCCCGAAATCTTGTCCTAGACGTCCTCATCTGTATCCTTTGCAATATCCTTTATAATAAACCAGTAAGCGTAATTAAGCATTTGCTTGAGTTCTGTAAGATGCTCTAGCAAATTAATTGAACCCAAAGAGGAGTTTACAGGAACCCCAACTAGAAGGTGATCAGCCAGAAGTCCTGAGAACCACCTCCACCACTCAATACAATCCCCTGCACTCATCTTTCAAGTCCATGTGGG
Source organism: Callithrix jacchus (assembly GCF_049354715.1). NCBI lineage: Eukaryota > Metazoa > Chordata > Mammalia > Primates > Cebidae > Callithrix > Callithrix jacchus. Next base: position 4,051,377 of record NC_133524.1, read on the forward strand.
ACCTGATTGTTCCGAGATAATTGACAAGAGCTTGGATTTGTGACTAATGTGTGTGGCGGGGGCAGTCGTGGGAGCGGAGCCCTCACCTTGTGAGACCTGATGCTCTCTGTCTCTGGGTAGATGGTGTTGGAACCGAACTAGAGGACACCTGGCTGATGTCCACTGCTTGGTGTGTGTGGCAAAACCCTCCACACATTTGGTCACAGAAGTCTTCTGGGTTGATAATTTTCTGTGGCGTGAGAGCAGAGGGAAGACACAGTTTGAGGTGAGTTTTTGCCTCTACACCATTCATATGAAGTATCTAAAACAGTCAAACTTAGAAAAGCAGAAAACAGAATGGTGGTCGCTAGGAAAGGCCAGGAGAGGGAAAAGGAAGATATTGATCCATAGTTCAGTTACTTGAGATGAGTGACTTCTAGAGATCTGCTGTACGTCACAGTGCCTAGAGTTAACAATAAGGTTTTATGCACTCTTGAGCAACTCCTAAGAAGTGACTGATCATGCTTTTGACCTTGCAAGGAAAAATCGTGGTAGAAAGCAAAAATCCCTTGACGTACTTTTCAACAACTCAAGATGCTATTTAAAGGCTTTGAACATTAATAGACAGTTGTAAAGCCTTAACCTTTTACGAGAGTGGTTTTATGTCTTTTAAATGAAAAGAAGCACATTTCATTGAATTTTAGCTGCATTTTTGTCCTGTAGTAGCTGAAGATTCAGAATCTCTCAGATGTTCATCATCTGGTGAATAGAAGCTAGTATTTTTTTTCTTTTTATCTTCATGTTTCTCTTTGATAGCCCAGCTGTGTAGATCTAAAACTCAAAAAAGTTTATTTTATTTTTTCCCTTTAGGTGGGATTTATCTTCTTTAAGACAACTTCCCGACCTTGGGCACGTAGAAGGCAGCTGAAGGCAGTGGTGGATTCTGTCATTTCAAGCAAAATCACATTCAATTTTTTGACAGCCGCAGGCTTGGGTGGTGTTAAATTGTGTCATTTTAGTATTAAAGAAACACGATAAAACTTTCAAAGCCTGATCATGTGTCTCGGCTGTTTACTGTGGAAAGGTAGGAAATTGGCTAGAGCAAAAACTATTCATGTGAAAAATAAGGATTTCAGGTACCTCAGACAACCACACAGACATAACCCACGGTTTAAATTGGTATTTGTGTGGCTATATTTGGAGGCATAAAAAAATAAACAGATGTGGATTTATCAAATGAACCCAAGCGAGGCCAGGTCAAAGGAAATTTCCAGGAGAAACTCCACACATTAAATTTCTCTTTGTAATACAAAATGACACACTTAAACAAAGAACAGGCTGTACCAACAAGGGCATTTTATCTCTAAAGGGAAGAAAAAGTCTTGGCACCATTTTCTGTCTTTTCTTTATAGTTAGTCTCATTATTTGGGTTATATTAAAATTAATTATTCAGGAGAAATTTTCCTTTCTCTCCTTTCTTTCCTTTCTTTCTTCTTTCTTTTCTTTCTTTCTTTCTTTCTTTCTTTCTTTCTTTCTTTCTTTCTCTCTCTCTCTTTCTCTCTTTCTTTCTTCTTTCTCACTTTCTTTTTTTCTTCTTTCTTTTTTAGTCTTGCTCTGTCACCCAAGCTGGAGTGCAGTGGTGTGTCAGCCTTGAACTCCTGGGCTCAAGTGATCTTCCCATCTCAGTCTCCCAAATAGCTGGGACTACAGGAGTGCTCCACCAAGCCTGGCTAATTTTTTAATATTTTTGGAGAGATGGGGTCTCTGTATGTTGCCCAGGCTGGTCTTCAACTCTTGGCTTCAAGGAATCCTCCCACCTGGGTCTCCGAAAGTGCTGGAGTTGCAGGCATGAGCCCACCATGGCAAGCAGGAGAAACTTTTTATGCGTCAGCATACCGTGGATTAGGTGTTGCAATATCATATACTGACGATTTCCAAGTCTATATATGTCCTGGTTTACGGAATAAAATATAGTTGATGCACATTCATCTTGCATCAGTACCTAAAAGTGATTTTCAATGGTAAGAAGACTAGTTTATATTTTCAATATTCGGTTAACCCTTGAACCACGTGAAGATTAGGGGCACTAACCCCCCAACTCAGTCAAAATTCCATGTATTACTTTTAACTCCCCCAAAACTTTACTGCTAATAAACTGCGAAAGACCAGAAGCTTTACAATGACATAAACAGTCAACTAATACATATTTTGTATGTTATATATACTATATACTGTGCTGTTACAATAAAGTAAGCTAGAGAAAAGGAAATGTTATTAAGAAAATCATAACAAAAAGGAAATAGATTTACCATTCATCAAGTAGACGTGAATCGTCGTAGAGGTCTCCATTTCATTGTCTTCATGTTGAGGAGGCTGAGGAGGAGAAAGAAGGGGTTGGTCTTGCTAAGGGATGGCAGAGGTGGAAGAAGATTCATGTGTAAGTGAATCTCCAGTGCAGTTCAAACCCATGTTGTTCAAAGGTCGACTGTAGATCCTTCTTTTAAAGACAGGTGTGCATCACCTTTACCTGGCTGTCAGTTCACCCATATAGGTGTGTAGGCTGCGCCTCAGACTTGATGCTCTCAAGTTACCACTCTCTGTTTTGCTCTCTCCTATTTTTGGAAGGCCAAGTAAAATATGGAATAAAATACCTCATAGATAGTCAACTCTTTCATGGAAAAAATGCTGTGAAACGAATTGTGTTATTGTTTCAGGAACTCAAATATTTGTTTGCAGTAACATATACCTATACATGCTCACACATACATGCATGAAACCTAAATAGGTCATCTAGCCTAATTTCTGTTTTTTTTAGATGGCTGAATATCTAAGTTTCTCAGGACAGATAACATTTTATTTATTTATTTATTTAAAAAATGTATTCCACACAGAGCATGGTGGTTCATACCGCTAATCCCAGCACTCTGGGAGGCCAAGGCAGGAGAATTGGCTGAGACCAGGAGTTCGAGACCAGCCTGGGAAACATAGGGAGAACCGATCTCTACAAAAAATATAAACATCAGCCAGATGTGGTGGTGTGCACCTGTAGTCCCAACTACTCAGGAGGCTGAGGTGGGAGGATTGCTTGAGCCTGGGAGGTAGAGGCCGCAATGAGCTGTGATGGCACCACTACACCCACCCTGGGTGATCGAGTGAGGCTCTATCTCAAAAACAAAAGAAAACAAAACCAAAAACAAAAAAAACGTATTCCTACACCCGAAGATTGTAAAGGCAATCTTTCTTATTAGCCTTGCCTAATATATCATGAATTTGCAATTATATTGACTTAGAAGTCATTAAATAGTTCCTTTATAAAAAGAAAACAAAACACCCAAATACTTTCTGGACATGTTTTAGCTCCCTGTTTATTTCTCCGTTTTACACTAAGGATAATGTATTATTATCTTCTTTAAGCAATTAAAATATTTTGAAGATAATTCAGCTAATCATCTTTAAACTCCTCATTTTCAAGCTAACTAGGTAAAAATTCTATTACTTTTTTTTGAACTTTCTTTCTAAGGCTGGCCTTGTCATACATGTAAAATCTGAATGGTGGGTGTCGACGTTGACTCAAGGGCGTGGTTTAGTGATGAACAAGCACGTGCTTCTCACTAAGGTTAGCTGACAAAGGGCTATTTGTAGCCAGACTTCCAGCGGTAGAATAAAGGCATGCACAGCCCTGATTCCGAACACAAAGGTTTTGTGCTGACTTTGGAATCCCAAAGTATGTTCTCTTTATGAGGCCTAAATGCAGCAACAGAAGTCCAATTTTATTTTATTTTTCAGTAGAGACGGGGTTTCATCATGTTGGTCAGGCTGGTCTCAAACTCCTGGCCTCAAGTTATCTGCCCCATCTTGGCCTCCCAAAGTGCTGGGATTACAGGCATTAGCCCCATACCTGGCCAGAAGTCTAATTTTAGAACACTTGGTTCCATTTCCAGCTTAAAAGGAAGAGCTTCCATGTGTTACATTGGCTACTTCTTAACCTTGCCTTGGTGTTTTTGAAGGATTTAAAATTTAAACCAAAATGTTGCTTGACTTATTATTATTATTATTATTATTATTTTTTGAGACAGAGTGTCACTCTGTCACCCAGGCTGACATGCAATGGCACCATCACAGTTCACTGCAGGCTTGACCTTTCCAGGTTCAGGTGACCCTCCTATCTCAGTCTTCCGAGTACCTGGGACTACAGGTGCACACCACCATGCCTGGGTGATGTTTGAGGGTTTTCTAAAGATGGGGGCGGGTCTTGCCATGTGGCTCAGGCTGGTCTCGAACTCCTGGCCTCAAGGCATCCACCCGCCTCAGTCTCCTAAAGTGCTGGGATTACAAATATGAGCCACTGTGCCCAGCGTTGACTTATTTTTAATCTGTGATGATAGACTATCAGCCATCTCAAATCCTTTATGAAGTTTGACATAGGGCATAGGTGATATTATAATGCTCAAACTAGTAGACAGCAGTGTAGGCCACAGGATCGTTTATGCCTGACGAACTCCTGCTTTGGCGGATCAGGGTACTTTTGTTCTATCAGGCCCTTCCTTGAAGCCAATGCCTGGCCGTCATCTCTGTGTGGCTTGGTGTCGATGACCTTTTTGCTGCACACACACTGTGCTGGACCTAGTCCATTTGATTTCTGACTATGTTGCTGTGATGATTAATTTTAGGCATCAACTTTTGTTCTCTGAGGGATGCTCAGCTAGCTGTTGGGACATTGTTACTGGGTGTGCCCCTGCGAGGGGCTTTCTGGAAGAGACTGGCCTTTGCATTGGTGACGGGAGGAAGGCAGACTCACCCTCAGCAATGCGGGTTGGCATGATTCAGTCAGTACACGGCCTGAAGTAGAACAAAATGACAGAGGAAAGGTGAGCTGCTCTCCTGGAGCTGGGACATCCATCTTCTCCTGCCCTTGGACACCAGAACTTCAGGTTCTCAGGAGAGAGAAACTTCGTATCTGGAACTGACACTAGTAACCTCCGAGATTATCAGGCCCTTGACCTTGGACTGAGAGTTACACTGTGGACTCCCTGGTTCTCAGCATTTGGAAACAGCTGGAATTACAACACCAGCTTCCCTCTTTCTCCAGCTCATGCATAGGACCTTTCAGCCTCCATAATAACTTCAGTCAGTTCCCATAATACATTTTTATCTATCATCTATCTATCTATCTATCTATCTATCTATCTATCTATCTATCTATATCTATCTATCATCTATCTCAGCTCTATGTGTCTATTATCTCTATCTATCTAATCTATCTCCATCATGTAACTATCATGTATCTATACCAATCATCATCATCATATCTATCATCCGTCACATCTATCAATTTTCCATCTATCCATCATCTATCTATTATTTTTCTTTTTTCTTTTTCTTTTTTATTTGAGACAGCATCGCCCTCTGTCGCCCAGGCTGGAGTGCAGTGGTGCAATTCTGGCTCACTACAGCTTTCACCTTCCAGGTTCAAGCAATCTTCCTGTCTCAGCCTCCCGAGTAGCTGGGATTGCAGGTGTGTGCCACTGCACCTGGCTAATTTTGTATTTTTAGTAGAGAAGGGGTTTCACCATGTTGGCCAGATTGGTCTCAAACTCCTAGTCTCCAGTGATTCCCCCGGACTTGGCCTCCCAAACATATAACATGACATATATAATGTTATATATAACATATATGTAACATATATAACATATATATGTTATACTTATCTCATAATATATATTTTATAAATTATATAATATATAATACATTATATATTATAAATTTTTATATAATAAAATATATTATCTAATATATATAATATATTATATATTATATATTATAATATATATATTATATAAATATATTTTATTTATATAGTAATTCATATATTACATAAATATATTTTATTTATATAGTAATTCATATATTACATAAATATATTTTATTTATATAGTAATTCATATATTACATAAATATATTTTATTTATGTAATAATACTTGAATACATCATATGCAAATATATATTTTATGTAATAGTTTACAATAATAACATATAATACATTATATATTTTTGATATATGCATAATATAATTATAACAATACATTTAGTTATTCATTTACTGATTCATTTATTTGTTTACTTATTTATGATTATTTTTTGAGATGGAGACTCACTGTATTTCCCAACCTGGTCTGGAACACCTGGCCTCAAGTTGTCCTCCTGCCTTGGCCTCGCAAAGTGTTGGGATTATAGGCATGTGCCACTTTGATGAACTAAAAATATGATTATTTTAATATAATAAATAATATAATACAATTAATTAATATATTTAATTAACATAATATAATTAATTGTAATATAATCTATATAGTGTGTGTATATTATATGTGTGTGTGTGTGTGTGTGTGTGTGTGTGTGTGTATATATATAAAACTCATAATGTTCATCTTTTGAGTGATGCAGTCCCAGCACTTCCAGCATGGTCCTTCATTTTATTCTGCTGTTTCTGGTCACAGTTGAGAATGCAGTCTCTGCCTCCGTCTCCACGTGGCCTTCTCCTCTGTGTCTGTGTCCCCTCTTCTGTGTCTTAGAAGAAACCTGTGATTGCATTTACGGCCCATCCTAATCTAGGATGATCTCATTTCAAGAGCCTTCTCCTAATTATACCTGCAAAGACTGTGTTTCAAAATACAAGGTCCCATTTACAGGTTTGGAGCAGTAGGACATGAACGTGTTTTGGGGTTAGCATTGAACTCTTTATACTTGTATCCAGTTTCCTGCGGAGGCTCTCGGGAGGCCCCTTCCTGCCTCTCCCAGCTCCTGGGGGCTCCAGCTTCCCTGGGCTTGTGGCCGCATCACTCTGGTCTCTGCCTCCATCTCCACATTGCCTCCTCCTCTCTATCTGTGTCCTATCCTCTTTTTACAAGGACAGCAGTCACCCTAAATCCAAGATGATCTCATCTCAAGATCCTTAAGTAATTATATCTGCAAAAACCCTATTTCCGAACAAGATCACAGTCCCAGGTTCTGGGAGGACATGAATTTTTGTGTGGTCACTCTCTGACTCACCACATCCTCTCCATTTCTGGTACAAAACATTTTTTTTCAAGCTGACTCTCTCTTTAGAAAAGAGTCATTTTTATTTTTTCTGTACCCACAGCACTAAACACAGTGCCTAATCTGGAGTTTGACTTTATTAAATGTGTGTTGATCAGTTAAATGTAGTTCAGTTTACAACTACAATTCAAAAATGAACTTAAAGTGAATTTATTTAGAATTGCATGGTATCATTTTTGCTACTTTGAGGCGATTGATAGTTTTTGTCTGTTTCATCTCTTAGAGACTAGAAGCAATGACACCTCAGTACTGAAGAGTTCACCTGCTGTCCAGGTCTTGGTTTCTAATTATTACTTCCCACAGAAAGGAACCATGGCTCCTTAGAGAAATGCCTAATATTATAGATAATACCTTTATCTATGAGATATAGGACTATACAGATAGGACTGAGGCAGGGAAGGCCCGAGATGAGTCTTGGATACGCTTTTGTTCCCAAAGTTAAGAAACTGCTCAAATGTATGATCAAGACATTGAAAGGACACATGAGACACCTTGAAAGGGCTTTCAACACCCGAATATGGGACAAGTTGAGGAACAGAATAACTAAGGACAATTATGCCTATTGAATACAGTAAGAGCCCCCAAGTCCATACTAATCATACAGTGATCAATCCCTACACAAACATATAAGTAAATGTGAAGACTCTTCCTTGTAGAAAAAAATGTAGAAAAATGACATAGAAGTGAAAATCACTATTTTGCATTTATCACGGTCAGAGTTGATTATGGCAAGGTTCATCAAGGGATGCTAAAATCTGGAGATGAGCGCAGTTTGATGAGGAACAGGGCAGTTGCCAAGGCTCAAGGTATTTTGCACAAGTTAATTGTGTAATGAAATGTGTAAGTATGCAGGGAGAAATGGGACAATGCCTTAACCAAGTGACTAAAGTTTGTGTAACTGATGTAGAGAAGATGGACAACAGGTGCCTCCATATGTGAATGATACCTAGGCAAGAACTCAGCCTATCTTGTGTGTCTTCCAGCCCAGATTTCAGAACCAAAGCTCATCACAAGGAAGCAACCTGCAAACCCAACATTTTCTAAGATAGAGTGGATAGAGTTTTGAAAGAAGGTGAACATTCTGCATGTCAAGGTGAGGCTGAGGTGCTGTATCAGATTAAGGAAGAATAAAGACCTGTGATCACTGAATGCAGTCTTTGGCTCTGGATTGCATCCTGTGGCCAGAACAAACAAAAAGACGAAAAAGCTACAGAACACATGATTTGGGCAATGGGTGAAATCAAAATATGGGTTGTACAGAGATAAAATATTGTACGAATATTCAATTTCTTGAATTTGGTAATTTTCTTTTTTTGTTGATCTTTAATAGGTGTACATATTTTTTTAGGAAACATGTGATGGTTTGGATTCTGTGTACAATGTGTAAGATCAAATCAGGATAATTGGAGTTTTCATCATCTCAAGTATTTGCCACTTTTTGTGTTGGAAACATTACAATTCTTCTCTTTCAGCTATTTTGAAATATGCAATAAATTACCCTGAATCATAATTTACCTACTGTAGTATTTTTTTGCATTGTCCTTATGCTGGTAAAGCACCTACTGTACTATTGAATACTAGAACTTATTAATTTTTTACTGTACTTTTTCTAACTATAATTTTCCTGTGTTTAGAAGAGTATCCTTGTTCTGCGGAAATAAACATTGAATTCTTAATATATTACAGGTCTTGATATATACAGTCTACTGTCATACAGTTCAGAACACTTATGTGTGTGAATCATATAACTATATTTAGATATATGCACGTATGTATGTCATACAATTGCATATACAATCAGATAAAGCAACTACTCTGGCCAAATGTGAAAAATTGGCGACTCTAGGTATAAAGTGTATAGCAATTCTTTGCGACTTTTACATTTCTGAACTTATGTCACAATTTAAAAGTTCAAAAAAGTTTTTTTAAACTTTTTATTATTTTAATTAACATTAAAAATATATATAATTGAGATGGAGGTCTCACCATGTTGCTCAGGCTGGTTTGAACTCCTGGGTTGAAGCAATCCACCTGCCTTGGCCTCCTGAAATGCTGGGATTAGAGGCATGAGCCAGCACACCCACCCTCAAAAAAATTTTGAAAACATTTTAAACAGTGTTGAAAATGTTTTAAAACATTGAAATAAATTTATCATAAGGTAGATGCTTCAGCTTAGTGGCTAACAGTCTTTTTTGTAAAGTGTCAGATAGTAAACTTTTTGGGCTTTGTGGGACACACTGTTTCGTCACAACTACTTAACTTTGATGTTGTACCATGAAAATAGCCATAGATTATAAACAAAAAAATGTGCATTGTTGTGTGCTAATAAAATATTATGTAGGGACACTGGAAGTTGAATTTCACACAGTTTGTACATGCATGAAACATTATTCTTCTTTTGGATTTTTAAAACCATTTCAGGCCAGGCAACGTGGCTCACACCTGTAATCCCAATACTTTGGGAGATCCAGTCAGCAAGATCACTTCAGCCCAGGAATTTGAGACCAGCCTGGGAACATGGTAAAACCCCATCTCTATTAAAATAAAAATACAAAACATTCGCTGGGCATGGTAGTGCATCTGTGGTCCTAGCTACTCAGGAGGCTGAGGTGAAAGGATTGCTTGAGCCAGGGAAGCTGAGGTTTCAGTAAGCTATGAACATGCCACTGCACTCCAGGCTGGGCAACAGAGCAAGACCCTGTTTGAAAAAAAAAACACCCAAAAACGTTTGAAATGTAAGTCTTTTCTTAGCTCTTGGGCCTTGTTAAAAATAAGCCATGGACTATATTTTCCTTTACAGGTAGATACATAGGTAGGTAGATAGATAAAATAGAATAGATAGACGATAGATAGAATAGCTAGCTAGATGATAGATCAATAAGTGGAATAGATAGATAAAAAGATAGATAAATGATAGATAGATATAAAATAGCTAGATAGTTGATAAATATATAGATAGCTGGATGGACTAGATAGATGATAGATAAATGGAATAGCTAGATAGATGATAGAATAGATAGATACATTGATAGATGATAGATGAAATAGACAGATAGATGGAATAGATAGATCAATAAATTGAAAGGTAATAGGTTGATAGATGGATAGACAACAGATAGACAGAGTTTACTGACCCTTAATTTTGAGGCTTTCAAAGATGAAAGGAAAAGATTTGGAATAATTTTTATTTACCAAATTTTAAAAACTCTGCTTGTTTTATTATTATTTTGGCTAGGGATGGGGATGATGGTCTTATAGGACGTTTAGTAAGCTGGATTTTTTTGTGGTAACTCTACCCACTCACTCTCTAATCTTACGCATGGAACCGATGACTTTTTCCTTTATCTTAAGAGCTATCTCCTAATGAAATCACTGGCCTTGCAGCTTTGCATTGGCCAGTTACAACTGTCTTTCATTTGCAGCATGTGAAACTCATAAATGTCAAAACCTCCTTTGCTTCCTCAATGTGTAACTAGTAGTACACACATGAATAATAAAATCGTCCATTATTCCAAGCGACCTTTGAATCACACTGCTCCTTGGACTCCTTGTTGCCTCTTGGAAATGGAATTTCTATTTTTACCAGGAAAATCATGTACGTGATGCTCCTGTGTGTGACTTGGAGACTTCTGTTTTGTTTTTTTTTTTTTTTTTTTTTTGAGATGGAGTCTTACTCTGTTGCCTAGGCTAGAGTTCAGTGGTACAATCTTGGTTCACTTCAACCTCCGTCTCCCAGGTTCAAGTGATTCTTCTGCCTCAGCCTCCTGAGTAGCTGGGACTACAGGTGCCTGCCACCATGCCCAGCCCACTTTTTGTATTTTTAGTAGAGATGGGTTTTCACCATATTGGCCAGGCTGATCTCAAACTCTTGACTTAGGTGATTCAACCACCTCGGCCTTCCAAACTGCTGGGATTACAGGCGTGAGCCACTGTGTCCTGCCCTAGACTTCTGTTTTAATAATGTATGATGACCATCACATGTGACCACAGTTGGAGTCAAAGGGGATAACACAAATGCTTGCAGAGAAATGAATTACAGACAGGCAATCCTTCTTAGTTGGTCATGGGCTTTCCCTCTGCCTTGCATGGAGGTGCACTAACTGACAATACTCTCACAGGCTTGAGGAGTCTTGTAATCCACTTACAATCTGTGCAAGATCCTGCAGAGCCAATGTGTCCTATTTCTCTACATTTTAAATTTTTAATAAAAAGGCGTTTGATGGTTTAAAACAATGAATTGCATTGGCGTCATTTCCCAAAGCTGAAAATGCACAGTGCATTGCCTCGTGGCCTTGCTTCTGTAACTGAATCTGTCTCAAAACAAACAGAGCTGAGCGGTATCCACTGTTACTACAACTGAGCCGGTTTCTCTTTACAGGTGCACGCTGATTGTTTATTTCCCCCTCTCAAAATATTTCTTTATCTCTGTTATTTTTCAAAAATATATACAGAAAAGAATCAGTGGAGAATTGAACTTCAAAAGAACAAACAAGGTAGATCTGAGTTTTTCTGGTGTCTGCCATCCTGTAGGTGCTGGAGGAGGATTGTGGTCACAAGTGGTGTCACGCTGGTATTCTCTGAGGTTGTTTGGCACAGAGTGTAGGGCACCATTTCTTCTTTAATGCATTTGTCAAAATTGCATCCAATTCTTTCACCAATGCAGCCAATAATCCGACCCTTTCTTTCCCCTTCTTATTTAGATCTACTTTAAATACTTTTCTGAATAAATAGATTGATGGAAAAATTCACAGCAGGAGATGGATATTTAAACGTGGAACAGAGAGATGCAGGGATGCAGGTAATTCTATATGAATTTATGGCAACACTTAACTTAATCGTCTAGAAGATTAAATGCATGTACATGATTTGAAAGTATTATTTTGAAACTTAAGGCACTCATCTCTATCAGTTAAATTTTCCTCCCTCCATCCCTCCCTGCCTCCTTCCCTTCCTCCCTCCCTCCTTCCCTTTTCTCTTTCTTTCTTTCTTTCTTTCTTTCTTTCTTTCTTTCTTTCTTTCTTTCTTTCTTTCTTTCTTTCTTTCTCTTTCTTTCTTTCTTGGCAGGGTCTCACTGCCATCTAGGCTGGAGTGCAGTGGTGCGATCACAACTCACTGCAGCCTTGAACTCCCAGGCTCAAAAGATCCTCTCCACTCAGCTTCCTGAGTAGCTGGGACTGCAGGTGCACACCATGACATCCAGCTAATTTTTTGTAGAGATGGGGTCTCAATATGTTGCCCAGGCTGGTTTTAAACTCTTGAGCTCAAGCAATCTGCCCACCTCAGCCTCCCAAAGTGCTAGGATTACAGGTGTGAGCCATGGCACCCAGCCTCCGTAGGTAAATTTGCAACATGAAAATACATACTCAATTATAGACAACTATTCTTTATGTTAATGAAGAGAAATGGAGCTGCAGATGTTACTGCATGGTTAATTAAGCATTATTTTGATTTTATCTTTATTATTTATTAATACTTCAATGATTTGTTCCTCATGGAATATTTTTCCTTTAATTAATTTCATTTTATAAGTAATGTATTTTTTTTTATCCTCTGAGGAAACAGCCATTAATTAGACAAGAGAGGGGCATAGGTATCCTACACCTGGAAATGTGAAGTGGAAATTGTTTGGCGATAAAAAAAATAGCTGTTTGTTTAAAAAATTATTTTATTTTCCCAGTTTTCATAGAGACAGGGTCTTTTGATGTTGCTCAGGCTGGTCTCGAACTCCTGGCTTCAAGCAATCCTCCCACCTTAGCCTCCCAAAGCACTGAGATTACAGGCATGAGTCACAAAGAATAGCTGTTTCTTTGTGAACTGCTCAGTAAAAAACAGGTTCAATTCAAAATATGAAGTTCTTCTTCTTGAAGGAAATTCAAGATATTAAGCTGTATGTTTATGGTGTCTTCCCATGAAACAATGAACAGGGAAACAAACAAAGTATTTGAAATAAAAATGTATTTTCAACTCTTCATGTATTCCTTAGCTCTTGAGGGGCAAAGACTACTTTGTGATTGGAGTAGAAGAATTTCCCTTTCCTCGTGACTTCTCTAGTTTTCTAAGGCAGAAGTAACTCCCAGTGGTTAAATTACCTCTGAAGAGGAATTTTGTTGTGGTTTCCTGGAAGGGGTTGGTCACAGAAAACTCCAGCAGCACATGTCATACATACGACCAGAGCAATGAATACAAAGGCTATAGACATCAGCCCATGCCCTTAATAAGGTGCATTGATTGGACAAGAAAAATATTGGCACAAGAAATGTCTAGCTGCACTTGGGGAGAGGTTGATGGTCATAGCTAGTGTCTGTGAAATGCTTTAACTATTACCAGACACTGGCACTCACTTCCTGGTTCATCCTGACCACACACATGTGTGGTGGCTGTGCCTGGATCCGATTTACAGATGAGGCATCTGAGTTAAGGAAGGTTGTGTTAGACGCCCAGGAACATACAGATGAACACAAAGAGGAGTGAAGTCAGGTCCTTGGATTCCTTGTCCGACCAAGTGTTAAGACAAAGATAAGAAATTTGGAATGGTTTTAGGGACACTAAAAACCACTCTCCTCATGTTTAGACTATTTTAATGTTACTGCCAACAAAGTGGCTTTACAGCTGGCCTTCTTCGAACTACTCTTTCTCTTTCCTCTCTCCCTTCTGTCCTACTCTCTCTCCCTCCTCCTTTCTTTTTCTTCTCTTTCCTTATTTCCTTCCTTCATTTTCCTCTCCTTCCTTCCTTCTTTCTTTTCCTTTCTTTCTTATTTCTTTCTTTCTCTTCCATCTTCCTTCCCTCCCTTTCTTCCTCCTTCTCTCCCTTCCTCCTTTCTTTCTTTCTCTCTTTCCTTCTTTCTTTTTCTTTTTCCATCCCGTTTTCTTTCCTCTTTCCTCTTTTTTTCTTTCCTTCTTTTTCCTCCCTTCCCCTCTCTTTCCTTCCACCATTTCTTTCTTTTTCCTTCCTTCCTTCTTCCCTCCCTCCCTTGCTCCCTCCTTTTGTTCTTTTTTCTCCTTTCTTTCCTTCTTTCTTCCTTCCCCTCTCTTTCTGCTCTTCCTTCCTTTCTTCCTCTTCTTTCTTTCCTTTCTTCCTTCCTCTCTCCCTTCCTTCCTCCCTCCTCCCCTCCTTCCTTTCTTCCTTCCTCCCTGCTTCCCTCCCTCCCTTCTTTCCTTAGTTCCCTCCTTTCTTCCTGTTAAATAACAGCTTTATTGAAATTTAATCATCATACCATAAAATTCACCTTTTAAAGTGTACTGTTAAGTGGTTTTTAGTGTATTCAGAGTCGTGCATTCATCACCTCTATCTAATATTAGAATATTTCCATCACTTCCTAAATAAATTTCTTACCTGTTAGCAAAGAAGATATTTGTTTATGGGATGTCAGGAGGGGGGTCCTCCCAAGTGGTGGGAATGATGAGAGTGAAGGACTCTGCAGTGAGCACCCCTAGGATGCTTTGGAAACAGGAGAGAGAGTGTGTGTAGGGTGCACAGTGATGATTCAGGCATCCTAAACTTTAGATTTTGAGGATAATTAAATCGCATCAGGGAGAATGAACAATGTCTCCTGTGTAAAGGTATAACATCCACTGGAAGGCCAAGTGTTGTGGCTTACACTTGTAATCCCAGTGCTTTGGGAGGCCAAGGCAGGAGGATTGCTTGAGACCAGCAGTTCAAGACCACACTGGGCAACATAACCAGACCCCATTTCTACAAAAAATTAAAAACCTTAGTTGGATGTGGTGGCATGTGTCTTCAGTCCCAGCTATTTGGGAAGCTGAGGTGGGAGGATCACTTTAGCCCAGGAGTACAAGGCTGCAGTGAGCACCATTTAGATCTTAATTCTGCCTGGCAAGCAGGTAGGCTGCCAACTTAGAGGAGAGCATTGCCAGGGGATGTGGTACTACTTTCAGAATAGGATTAAAACAGAAAAATGCAGTGCAGCAAAATTTGGCTACACTTGCTCCCAGAGTGGAAATGTTTATGCCTTCACGTAGCAACACGGAACCACAGTGCCATAAAACACAGGGCTTGATTCACACATTCTGCACAGAGTGTGAGAGTGTTTATCACAATTAGACTGATCACTGGGGAACGAGTGAGGAATTGCGTGGGATGCTGTAAAAACCATTCGCATCCTGCCCGCATCGGGAAGCAGTGTCAACAATGTGAATGCTTCGGAGACCTTGCTGGATGCATTTTGTGGTACTGAGTGTAATCCCTTGAACATGGGGTACATCTGACATGAAAATCTGGATGCTACCTCCCTGCAGAAGGATGCATTACCATTCGGCAAATGTGGTTGTTTTCCCTGCACCCCCACCCCTTATTTTTCATCTTCCTAGCTGAGGAAGCATTTCTTCTCTTTTCCCTTACTTATTTCAATTCCAAATCATGTCAACGAGCGCAGGCCAAATGGAAACAATGAAAAGGTCAGTGGAAGAAGTAAGAATACAAAGGAATATAAAGATGAACTGCTGCCTGGGGATTGAAGTTTGTTCTTATAGAGCTAGTGTTCTCTGTCCTCCAGCCATTTGAAAGAAAAACACCCCTTATCACTTGCCAGTTGGCTAAGGGGGGTTTTCTTTCTGTGGGTTCCCTTGAGAATATTATCAGTGGGTAGAAAATAAACACAAAGGGAAAAACACTTCTTGTTTTGTTGTTGCATTTTGAGTCAGGGTCTTACTCTGTCACCCAGGCTGGGTGCAGTGGTGCAATCATGGCTTACTGCAACCCCAACCCCCTTGGCTGAAGTGATCCTCCCATCTTAGCCTCTTGAGTAGCTGGGATTACAGGTATGCACCATTATGCCTGGCTATTTTTTTTTCTTTTTGTAGAGACAGGGGCCCAGGCTGATCTTGAACTCCTGGCTTCATGCGATCCTTCCCCCTTGGCCTCAAGGTGCTGAGATTATAGACATGAGCCACTGCATCTGCCAGAAAAAACATTTCCTAAAATAGACTCATGAAGCACCTTGGCTACTGTTTCTGCTGAAAGAAAGTTGTGAGCCAAAGCTCTGATCTGTATTTGTGAGAGAGATGGTGGTAGCAACTGAGGGCATTGTTGTTGATGTGACCTGCAGAAAGAAGATGCCTCTTTGAGTAAGGGATTTGCTGATAGTTCATGAGTAATGTAGGTATCAACCAGGATTGATACCATGGAGCTGTCCACAGTCCTACTCTCCATCCACTGTAGAAACCCCACCCAGGGGCTCCAAAACATTTCTAGGATAGGAGAGATGGCATGAGGGATTCTACCTGTAAGCCCACAGATGAACTGGCATTTGGGAGAACTCACATCTTCCTTCTATCCCAAGATACTAAAATGGAATAAGATAGTTTTCTCCCACAAGTGCAACACAGCATGATGAAAGACACAAATGCCCTATTAGTTGGGGAAAGTTGGAAAGATTTTACAAAGTACAGAAAGCTTGGAACAGGTGTAGAAGTATCAGAAGATGACTAGAATTTTGACTGATAAAAAAGTAGATATATTTTTGGCAACGTAAGAAATACATGAAGTTAGTATCTGTTAAATTATACCGACGTTTCAGAAAATGGCATAAATATATAGTAAAATTAGTAGAACATCTTTAGTTCACATTTTTTCTTTTCTTAAAATATCAGCAATGTTATTGAATATTTACTGTTGATTGGACATGCTATGAGTATTTCTAAAACGCATTAATTCCTTCTTTCATTATTTTGTCATATGTATTTGTGTTCTTTTTAAAACTATTTTTAACTGTTTTTCATTTTGAAATCACTTTAGATTTACAAAAAAAGTTACAAAATGGCACAGAAAATTCTAGTATTTCCTTTGCACAGCCTCCCCTAACACTGGTGTTTCAAATAACCACAGGGAAATTATTGAAACTAGGAAATTAACACTGTTGTCATACTGCCAACTAATCCACAGACATTCAAATTTCTCCGATTGTCCCGCTAATGTGGTTTTTCTGTTTTCATGTTCTTCCAGGACCCACATTGCATTCACTGTCATTGCCTCCACAGTGTAATTCCATCTGGGCCATGTCCTTAGTTTCTGTCTCTCATGACCTTGAACTTTTGGAAGGATACAGACCAGTTATTTTGCAGAATAGCCTCCAATTTGTCTTCATTTGATGTTTGCCCATCAGATTAGATTGAGGTTACACATATTTGGCTGGAATACCACAAAGGTAATGTTGAGGTCTTCTCAGAGCATCATACCAATGATGTTGATACGTCTTATTATTGGTGATAACTTTGATGATTTGGTTAAATGTGGTACCTGCTGGGCTGCTTCACTGAAGCTACTGTTTTCTCCTTTGCAAGCAGTAGATACTCTGTGGTTACTTTGAGAATATGCACGTTTCCTGTTTTTCCTGTTTCTCCTCATATAGTCAAATGTTTCTTTTAGCTTCTGTGGGCAACTCTTGCCTGAAATAATGATTATGATTTTCTAGTTCCACTATTCCTTCTGTATTTCATTGGAACTCTACTTTCATGGAGAGGTTTACCTTATTCCTCATTCATTTATCCATTCGATTAATTATTTGTAACACCATGGACTCAGGAATAACAACTTTTTAATGAATGTAATATCTTACTGTTAGTATTTATTTTCTTGTTCCAGTTTTCCCACATTAGGACATTGGGAGCCCTTCCAAGCTCCCAATGTGTCTTTTCTTACCAACATTCTTTCATAAAAATGAGGTAAATGTGTTATGTATATCTGGTTGAATTTACACAATTAAAAAATGATATACAATTGATGTATGTATTTTGGGGATACATGTGATAATTTAATTTTTAAATTTTTTTCTTTTAAAGATGGAGTTTCACCATGTTGGTCAGGCTGGTCTTGAACTCCCGACCTCAGGTGATCTGCCTGCCTTGGCCTCCAAAGTGCTTGGATTACAGGCATGAGCCTTCACGCCTGGCCTACATGTGATAATTTAAATCATTCTATTGTAAAGACACATGCATGTGAATGTTCATTGCAGCACTATTCACAATGGCAAAGACATGGAATCAAGCCAAATTCCCATTAATGGTGGAGTGGATAAAGAAAATGTGGTATACATACATCATAGAATATTATGCAGCCGTAAAAAATGAGATAATGGGCCGGGCGCGGTGGCTCAAGCCTGTAATCCCAGCACTTTGGGAGGCCGAGGCGGGTGGATCACGAGAGATCGAGACCATCCTGGTCAACATGGTGAAACCCCGTCTCTACTAAAAATACAAAAAATTAGCTGGGCACGGTGGCGCGTGCCTGTAATCCCAGCTACTCAGGAGGCTGAGGCAGGAGAATTGCCTGAACCCAGGAGGCGGAGGTTGCAGTGAGCCGATATCATGCCATTGCACTCCAGCCTGGGTAACAAGAGCGAAACTCTGTCTCAAAAAAAAAAAAAAAAAATGAGATAATGTCCTTTGCAGAGTCATGGATGAAGCTGGAGGCCATTATCTTTAGCAAGTTAACACAGGAGCAGAAAACCAAATACTCCATGTTTTCACCTATAAGTGGGAGCTAAAAGATGAGAACACATGGACATGTAGAGGAGAACAATACATATTGGGGCCTACTTGAGGGTGGAGGGTGGAGGAGGAAGAGGGTCAGGAAAAATAATTAATGGATACTAGGCTTAATACTTGGGTGATAAAATAATCCGTGTGACCAACCCCCTTGACACAAGTCTACCTGTATAACAAATCTGTGTAGGTATCTTTGAACTTAAAAGTTAAAAAACAAGATTCCTTCTCTACATTCTTAAAAAGAATACAGCAACATTGCTTAACCTGTTTTTCTTTGTGATTGTGATTACAACATGAGAAGACTGAAGTAGGCGTCAGTACAACCGCAGTCTTTGTGGCACCGGAGGGTTGTTTCAGAATGCTTCCAGACCTTGTTGCTTTAAGAAGTTTTTGAATGACTGTGTTCCCTCTTCCTCCTCATTGTTTCTTTAGTCATCAAATTTCACCACTGCCAGCCTCCCCGCCATAGTTCATCTTTGTTCTGATTTTATATGTTACTGACTGATAAATGTGTGAGGGTAACAGCCCCATTTCCTCCAAGGTAGAAGTCATAGGCTTGTGATAGATTGCTTGAACCACTCTTGCTTTTTTCTGTCCTTTGCCTGTATTTGGCTGTGCTGTATCACATCAGACACCCAGCCGAGATAGAGTTCTCCTCTGTAGGATACTTCCTGTTTTCTGCCTTTTCAATAACATGAGATAGGTAGACAACGTGTCACTTAGAGAGTTATATGCCAGCATTGCACACACAAATTATTTAATATGAACTAAAAAGAGTGGAAGTAATATAGATTGTATCATGAATAGAAGGCAAATGGAAATTGCATGCTAGATTAAAGGAAAGGCAAAAGAGCTTAGACACATATTCCAGCAGTAACGTTCTGCAATACTTGAAAATATAATGATGCTTTACTGAATGTGCCCATAAACAGCACAGAGCTAAGTGGTATTTGGAAGCAGACCTTCGGATGGGATAAGAATGATCTCTCACTTACCCCAGATGGTAAGGGAGATATCTCAAATAGCAATTGTAATCTGCTAGGCCACAGTGGAGGGAAGAAATTAGGTAGGGGTCCTGGCAGGATGACCTTCCTTGCTTTCTGTACCATGCTACGTATCTCCTACCAATGCAGTGGGGAAATATTTGCAGAGTCTATATTATTTATTATTATATAGAGACCAATGATATTTCATATTATTATATTATTGATCAATTATTATTTTACTAATTATGATTACATATTTATATAATTATACAATGTATGGAATACTTATAGAACATATAGAATAGAATATATATGATAATATATAGAATAGAATACATTATAATACATACAGGATAGTATATATATTCCTTATTAGAATCCTATTAGAATAGAATATAGGTAAGAATATATATAATAGAAGATATTAGTAGACATATTCTATAGTATATAACATATTCTATTTTATATTGATATATAAAATATAAAAATGTGTATAACATATATTATGAGGTACATGTATAACATATAATATACGTGTATAATGTATATTGTATATAGTGTATAATGTATATTAAATATAACAGAAAATTTTATATATGACAAACATTATACCTATTTTAATATATTATATCTTATATTTTTTGTATAGTACATATTTTATGTATAATATACATTATGTATTTTAATATATATTAAAATACATAATGTATATTATACATAAAATATATAATGTATGTTATATATAAAATATGTACTATGTAAATATATGTAATAATGTATATAAAATATATAATGTATGTTATATATAAAATATGTACTAAGTATATTAAAATACATACTATGTATTTTAATATACATAAAATAAAATATATAAAATATAAAATATATAAAATATATAATACATATATTATATACTATGATATACAAAATATATTTTAATATATATTTAATATATTTTTATATTTTTGTATAAGATATTTTATCTACTAAAATATATAATTAATATATATTTTATATATTAAAATACATAGTATGTATATTAATATATATTATATATTTTAGTATATTTTTAGTATAGATATTTACATAAAATCAGGCAGGCTCCAGAACATGGACCTACAGTATACTCTTAGGAAGGGATTAGGACAACTTCTAGTTTTACATTGAATTTTATTTTAGGTTCACGGGCTACATGTGTAGGTTTGTTACGTGGGTATGTTGCCTAATGATGGGGTATTTGAGCTTCTAGTGTACCCATTACCCCAATACTCAACACTGTGCCCAATAGGTGATTTTTCAACTCTTGCCCCCCTCTAATCCCACCCTTTTTTGGAGTCCCCAGTGTCTATTGTTTTCATCTTTATGTTCACGAGTACCCAGTGTTTAGCTCTTACTTATTAGTAAGAACATTCAATATTTGGCTTTCTGTTTCTGAGTTAGTTCACTTAGGATAACGGCCTACAGCTGCATCCATGTTGCTGCAAACAACGTGATTTTGTTCTTTTCTTTTATCTTTTTTGGAGATGGAGTCTCGCTCTGTCTGGAGTGCAGTGGCACAATCTCAGCTCACTGCAACCTCTGTCTCCCGGGTTCAAATGATTCTCCTGCCTCAGCCTCCTGAGTAGCTGGGATTACAGACATCTGCCACCATGCCCAGTTAATTTTTTATATTTTAGTAGAGATGGAGTGTCACCATGTTGCCCAGGGAACTGCTGAACTTCTGATCCACCCACCTTGGGCTCCCAAAGTGCTGGGATTACAGGTGTGAGGCACCATGCCTGGCTGATTTTGTTCTTTTTTATGACTGCATAGTACTCCATGTTGTAGATATATACCACATTTTGTATATCCTATCCACTGTTGATAGACACTTAGGTTGATTCCATATCTTTTCCACTGTCAATAGTGCTGCGATGAACATGGGGTGCAGGTATCTGTTTGATATACTAATTTCCCTTCCTTTAGAGAAATATCCAGTAGTGGACTTACTATTTTAGCTTTTTGAGAAATCTCCATACTGTTTTCCATAGAGGTAGTACGCACTTATTTTCCTACCAGCAGGATATAAATGTTCCTTTTTCTCTGTGTCCGTACTAAAATTGGTTGTTTTTTGAAATTTTAATAATAGCTACATACTGGGGTGCGTGATGGTATCTCACTGTGGTCTTAATTTGCATTTATTTGATGATTAGTGATGTTGAATATTTTTCATATATTCGTTGGCCTCTTGCTTGTCTTCTTTTGAGAAATGTCTGTTCATGTCCTGGGATGAGGGCAATTTCCTGAGAGCAGGTTTTTGTCTACCAAATAGCCGTCCTGCTGATTTCTTATTGCAAGGCTCCTGGCTAAACGCAGAGTGGATATAAATTATTGACAATTGCACCCTTTGTAAATTAGGAAACCAAATTTCAAGTATTTTAGAGGCTACTCTAATGATCCTCCATGGAAGAAAAATAAACTTGAAAGACGAGCACAGATTTTATTTGTTTGCATGATGAGTTTCATTGCTCATGTGATTAATAAGGATTTCAGGAGCAAGTGGGTTATTCAAGCAACTAAAGGGATTTGATGAACAACAGATACTCAAGGGCATGTGACATCGAAAAGGATTAGCACTTTATGATGCTATTTTTGTTTCAGCGAGACAGAAGATAAATGACAAGGGTGATTCCTCAGGAATAGGAGTATTTCTTAAGCAAAGTGCGTTAACAATGCAATATTTTTTTTTAAACTGACATTTCCCCAAGTTAAACTTTAACATACTTTGGTACGTGTGGTTGTACTCCATGCGCCGTGTTTAATAAATCACAATGAGGCTAGAGAGTGGAACAAATTAAACCACATAACAATACTTAGGTTAACTACCTGCAAAATCTTAGAGAAACAACGGAGAACAATTGCTCTCACAGTACTATCACTGTGCAAATAACACTCCCGGACAATTTTTATAATTTTGCTTGCTCCTACATTAACTCATTCATTAATGACTGGGCTGTATATTGATTTTATTACTGAATAAAACACAGTATCTGCTATAGCAATTGGAGATGCATCACCTGAATTTAACTTTGTGGAGGGACTTGCTGCTCAGGGCTGACTTCAGCTGCAGAGACCTGCATTTTCTGAGGTCCTGCTTTTCCTAGGATAGCTGCATTCGGTGACAGGATCCAGGCTATAAGAAACATGCTGATTTGGTTCAACCAAAGGTACTCCAATAACCACACACTTCAGAGTTCAGTGTCAGGCTGGAAGGGATTTTGGTGGATCTGCAATGCTATTCAGTGCTATTCAGTGCTATTCAGTGCTATTCAGTGCTATTCAGTGCTATTCAGTGCTATGCAGTGCTATTCAGTGCTATTCAATGCTATTCAGTGCTATTCAGTGCTATTCAGTGCTATTCAATGCTATTCAGTGCTATTCAGTGCTATTCAATGCTATTTGACTTCTCTCTCTGCCCAATCATGCTTTCTTTCACACGAATGATCCTTAGCAAATATCTTGCACACCCAAATCTATCTCAGCATTGACTTTTAGAGAAGCCCACCTGTGAGAGTTGATACCTGCAGATGTCTGAAATAAAGCAACAGGATGGTGCTCAGAGGTTCTTCACCATCTGGTGGGAAGGAGAATCCCACTGCTATGGTAGGTGGGGCAGAGGTAGTCCCTGCTGCAAAGTGATGGTTCACTTCTGACAAAACACCCACTGGTGGCAGCTTTTGATGGTGTAACATTGGAAGAGACTACATGAGCAGGCCATGATTCAGAGGGTATTTGAGAGGCATGGAGAAAATGGTAGCTACAGTCGTAATGACATTGCATGAATAATATTAAGTACTATGATGGGCTACAGAAAAACAAGGAACAGCTGAGAGATTAATGGTCAATTGGAAGCCACCTGTGAAACAAGAGATGCTCTTTGGTGGCAAACAAAGTTCTCCTTTTCACTAGGAGGAGGCAGAAAAGCCAAGACCACCTCAAGGATCCAACAGTAAAACTGGCTGAACTTCAAAGAAAGTTAAATGCCCCAATCAAAGCCCATCTCTAAGACCAAGGTCAGGACATTGGTTGTGAAGACTTCAGACCCTGGCACATGAAATAGAGACATTTGGGTGAATTACCACAATGCTTTTGCCTGTCCAGACTTGCCTGAAATTTCTGAGCCTGCATAAGGAGCCAATTTCATCAGTAAGAGCTGATGTCCCTCTGTGATAGAAGACAAGGTGGAGGTGGAGGTTGCTTCCCGACAAGGCAACGGGCGCCCCCTCAGGCTGTATCTCTGACTCTCCTTTTGATCTTCAGGCCACGCATCATGAAGATCTGAGGACCACATGCAGCTTTCATCATGAATGTGGTCCTCTAGTTTTTGGAATAACTAGAGTTTAGTCTTCTCATACCAGCTGGGATGATGCTGAGTCTGATAGGAGAGGGGAGGGTCTACTTAGAAGGAGCTGTATCACCAAGTCAGTGTGTGATATCCACAAAAGACATATACACCAAAGAGTGGATCTCTTCAGGGCTTGATTCTAGGGCTGAAACATAGCCTTAAGGAAGAGGTTGTTGATGTCAGAGTGTTCTGAGATCCAGAATCTAACACCTTGGACAGTGCCCAAGTAGATGGTGTGACCTTCCACTAGGATGGTCATTAATTAGATGGATGGAAAAAACTATAGTCTACACTGAGTGGAGCAGAAATGTCAGCATTGCTGTGGCAGATGGTAGCAGATGGGAACAAAATCTCAGAGAAGTGAATGCGCTGGAATGGAAGAACTACCTGATGTTTTTGTTCCACAGCAAGGAAAACAAAATGCATCATGGCAAGGATGCATGAAGGTCATGACAAAGAGCTACTGAGAGGACCCTGCCATCACTCAATGGTTCAGAGGTGGTGTTCTCTTGGACCAGGGCTCAGAGGAGGAGAAGCAGTAATAACACTTGGCTTGCTGATAACAAAGTAGATGATAGGACCTGAAATCATAGAGACCCTGTGGACATTTTTATTTGCCTGTAGTGAGTCGGTCACACACATCTCAATGACCAGCAATGTCATAGTGTCAGTTGAGGGGTTCTATGAAACAAGAGGCTCTTTGGTGGCAAGAAAATAAGTTCTTCTTTTCACTAGGAGAAGGCAGAAAAGCCAAGACCACCTCAAAAAAACTGGCTGAACTTCAAAGAAAGTTAAATGCCCTAATCAAAGCCCATCTCTAAGACCAAGGACAGGATATTGGTTTTGAAGACTTGGGACCCTGGCACATGGAATACAGACATTTGGGTGAATTGCCTGACCAGACTTGGGTGAAATTTCTGAGCCTGCATAAGGAGCCAATTTCACCAGTAAGAGCTGATGTCCCTCTGTGATGGAAGACAAGGTGGAGGTTGCTTCCCAACAAGGCAACAGGTGCCCCCTCAGGCTGTGTCCCTGCCTCTCCTTTTGCTCTTCAGGCCACACATCGTGAAGATCAGACAGGCATGGACATATGTATGGAGAAAACTGTGTGGACATCTAACAGAGGCCTGTGCCAGTAAACCAAATTATGATCGAAAACAAGGAGGCTGAGAACAGGCACTCTTTTCCATGGTAGCTACAGTCCCTTCTTTGTTTCCAGGACTGAGCTTGTTTTCAGGACTGGAACCTAATAGTTGAAGAGATACTGGGGTCCTTGTGAAGACACCCTACCATTGAAAAGACAAAAGAAATCGGACCATCAGAAAATCACGTCAAATTATTATATTGATGACAGCAGATTGATCAGGCAGGATGTGCAAGAGATGGTCAGCATGCTGGGAACCGTGGTAAAATATATTTCATGGAGTGTGTAAGGATTCAGGGGTCTGCCATATCAGGAAAAAAGTTTTAGGCTTTCAGGCATCCTATCTGAGGTAGAAAACAAATTGTGGCTTCTTGAATATCTCACCATGTAAAAGGCAGCACGAAACCTGATGGCCCTTTTTGGGTTTTGGAAATAACACAGAAGCAGAGGCTGTGATCTTATGCCTTGGCCCATGTGCTGGCTGACAAAGAAGGTGGCCAGTTTGTGGGGACTCACAGCAGAAAAAAGCTCTGAAATTGTCCAGTCTTTGATGAAAAAACCCCCTGCTGCTTAGGTAAAAGAATCTGGCAAACCCTATAGTGTTGGAGGCGTCAGTGGAGGGAAAGGATGCTACGTAGAGTCTATGGCAAGCCATGTCAGGAGAGTCACAAGACAGGTGTCTAGGGTTGTTGAGCAAGGCCTCACCATGAGCAGAAGAGATACGCACTATTTGAATTAGTTTTCGCAAGCTTCCTTAATGGAGGAGAGCAGAACGGGTGGCTTAAAGAACACACACTTATTTTCTCATAGTCCTGGAGACCAGAAGCCAAGACCAAGGTGTCAGCGGAGTTGATTCCTCCTAAGGCTTCTGTCCTTTCCTTGTAAGGCAGATGTCTTCTCCCTGTGTCCTCCCGTGGCCACGTGTGTGTCTGTGTACTAATCCCCTTGTCTTGTAAGAAAATACTCCTCTCATTGGATCAGGGTACACCCACATGACCTTATTTTACCTTCATCACCTCTTGAAAGACCCCATCTCCAAATACAGTCACATTCGGAAGTCCTGGGTGTTAGGAAACTTCAACATATAAATATGGTGTGTGACACAATTCAGTCCAGCACACAATTTAGTGTTCATCTCCTGATGTGGCAATGCATTCTGGTAGATACCAGGCATTTCACTGTGGAGTGTCTAGTGACCATGAGTTCAGACCACTCAACATGAGTTGGGGCCTGTCAAACACACTGATACCCAAAGTCAGATTGATTCAGCAACAATCCTCTTGGAGTTGGAAGTGGTACCACTATGCCATAAGCTGCATGAGAAGGTAGCCCAGACCCTCATGTGACTTTCCCCGAATAATGCATAAATGCTTATTCCTCCAGTCACAGCAAATGGCTGTTTGGGTAGGAGTGCTCTATGACCAACTGGAAAAGAGGAAGAAGCCCAAGCTCGTTTTTTGGATGGATGATTTTGGTGGGAAGTAAGAATGTGCAACAGCTGCACTACATCTTTACCCGAGAGTGGCTTTAAAAAACCAGTGGAGAAAAAAAGATTCTCCCAGTTGGGAAGACTTTAAGTAGATCACCTGACCATCCACCTAGTGCAGAGAGAAGTCCTGAGATTGGAATATATATGGGCTCATGGGTAATTGAGAATAGCTTGTCTGACTCATGAAAAGCATGGAAGAAAAGAGATTGAAGGATGGGGACATACTTGACGGAGACCTGGATATCTTAAGTACAGACATGTATGACCATGTGGGAAGATCACAAAATGTACAGATCTTTGCACCATGCATGAATGTCCACCAATAAGTATCTGTCAGGAGACATTATTCCTGCATCCGAAGTCATACTGGAGCCTTCTGAACTTAAAACTGTCAGATTTTATGGCTCTAAGATCTAAAGTTATTCAAGTAGGTCTCCAGACTTTTTCCCCTTAGTGTTATCTTCACCCTAGTCATTCTTGCCTCTTCACTCATCTTCCTATGTCACACACACACACACACACACACACACTCACTCACATACCTTATAGATGTTAAATTAAATGCCATAACTCTCTACCCTTTAAGCATTCTGCTACCATCCATTCAACAACATTTTGTTCCATGACAGGATGACTCTAATATTAAGGGATGGTAGAGAATCTTGACAGATTATTGTGGAGGTGACCAGAGGCAGCCACAGATGCAGAGAAACAGGGTGAGAGTAGGGCAATGATAAGACCGTGGGGGCATTAACAATGCTGTAGTCCATGGTATTTGGCCATAAATCTTGGTGTCTGCATTACTGTACTAACCAGATGGCTCTAGAACCGATTTTGGATGTGGCTCAGCTATTTATTGATCTTCATTCCTCTCCCTTTTCATGGCAATATTTTGAGCTTTCAATATTTCTCAACTGGAGTGGTTTTTCTCTTGAGGGGACATTTGACAATATCTGAAGATATTTTTGTTTGTCTCAACTGGCTGGGTAGGAAGAAAAACTATCCTACTTTCCTCTTCTGCATAAATACCCTATAATGCATAGAACGGCCTCTTACAATAAAGAATTGCATAGCCTAAATATCAATGGTGTTGAGGTTTAGTAACCCTGTTCTTTATTATTTCACCTATTCCTTTTAGCTTAAATTAGCTAGAGTTGGTTTTGACTGATTGCTACAATGACCATGATAGATGTAGGTAATTTACACTTGAACATGATTTGCATTTAAGGGTGCCATTTATCCCTGAATGTAAAAGTGTCTTTCTCAAGTGTTTTCCCAAGTTTAAGAAAGGGTCCCTAAGTTATTTGCTTCTCCTGTTGTACACAATAACACAACAAAACCTGTGAAAGATTCACCTACTTTTTCTCCTTCTATACCTGTCCTACCTTGGAGGATGCATTGCGAACTTTATCCTTAAAAAGTTGCAGAGCCCGGGCCCATGGATCAGAGAAAATTCTTGCAAAGCAGATTCCCATATGCAGTATCGATGTTGATTAATTGAACATTTATAATCAGCAGAGAACCCAGCACTGAAAAAACAGCTCATCAATTACTGTAACCAATCTCCTGGTCATTGGTGAGATAAATTAATGGTCCAGTGAATGATAAGCATGTATTGACATGGATTGTAATTGTTGTTTGTTGTCTTTTCTGGTCAATAGGAGTCATCTGTGCTTGGAAGTTTATTGCTGTTCTGATGTTGAAGGATGCTATGCCAAGTGACCACACAGAGGGCATGGTGTACTGCCCTTGTTTAGGTAAGTGCTACCAGGAATCCAAGAAGTTAATGCCTTATGGAGCAAAACGTTAACCAATAGATGAAGCAAGTCAAAAGTTTATTGCTGCTTTCTTCCATTCCAAATGTGCGGTGCCAAGGCAGGTTGTATGCATCTCAGTGGCGTTTTCCTGAAGACTGGCCAACGAGCAGCACCCAGGGCCATCAATGCATAGACTCTCCTACATTTTTTTCTCACTCTTCTTGCTCCTTACTCCTGTCTCTGGGTTTGAACTCCTAGTAATACATTAGTGTATACACAGCCACTGCCTTTAATGCTGCTCTCTGGGAAACAGCAGAGGTATATCCCTGTAATCTTTATCTGGGCACACTCAGTAAATGTCCACCATTTCCCTCAAAGCAGAAACAGAGAGCCATACTTCTCATTTGTCTTTCCTCTCACCTCTCAAAATATCTGATTTAGCCTCCAATGTCTGTTGGCTTTGTCTTGATCTCTCTTGACTTCATTCCATTCTTTATGTTTCCACACCCACTGACTTACACCCATGCAAACATTACGTTGCCATAATTGTTACTATAGAATCCCAGAGCTGGAACCCAGTTCTATTCTCAGTTGTCAGTAGAACGCATTTCTGAGATTGAGAAATACCATCTTCTTATGCCTACTGTGACCAGTCATCTTCAGTTGCTCAAGTCTAAGGTGTTCTGAGGATGTGGGCATTCAGTTCTAAAACTAGAGAGTCCCAGGGAAACCAAGATAATCTGGTCACTCTTTTTGCTAGGAACCCTACAATGGCTTCTGTGAATGTTAGAGTGAGGGTCAAATTCCTTAGTCTTGCCACCAAAACTTTTAGCTTACTTTCTGACTTCACCTGTGGACATATTTCCATTACTTATTTTACTTCAAGAATGAAAATTCTTGTGTTTTCTCCAACAGGTCATGCTTAACTTTGCCTGGGTCTTCACTACTTTGAATGCCTTTTCCTACATTTTCACCAATAAAATGACTCCTTCCATGAAAAATTTTAAGTTGATGAAGAAGTTTAGGGGCTCACATTATAACTGTTGCACACATATAGTTTATCCTTTATCCGTTTTAGACTAATGTTTGACCTGCGTGTCATCTGCTCCTTTTAGATAGTAAGTTTCTTGAAAGCTGGAACTTGACTTTTTCAGCTACTATGGTTTGAGTGTTTTTGTGTCCTCCAAAATTCATGTTGAAAGTTAATCCACAATGCGATACTATTAAGAGGTTGGGCCTTTAGTGGTGATGAGGTCATGAAGGCGCTGCCCTTACAAATGGGATTAGTGCCCTTATAAAAGGGCTTGAGGGAGTCTCCTTGGCCCATTCTGCCCTTC
Organism: Callithrix jacchus; assembly: GCF_049354715.1. Lineage (NCBI taxonomy): Eukaryota > Metazoa > Chordata > Mammalia > Primates > Cebidae > Callithrix > Callithrix jacchus. Next base: position 4,081,054 of record NC_133524.1, read on the forward strand.
TTACATTTAAGAACACAGTGTTCCTCTCTTCTTGGATATGAGAATATAGAAAGAAGGCACCATCTTGGAAGCAGAGAGTGAGATCCCATCAGACACTGAATCTACTTGCACCTGGAGCTTGGACTTCAAAACCCCTAGAACTATGGGAAACAAATTTCTATTATTTATAGATAAGGTATTTTGTCTAAGGTATTTTGTTATAGCAGCTGAAACAGACTGATACCCTAACTTTGAATATTTTACATTATTATGCATGGTATATTGCAAAGTATATTGCATGATTTTATATATATATATATGTATGTTATAGTATATAGTAATATAGTAGGTTTGTGTTCTGTCTTCTGTACAGGAATTTATATAACTCATCTATATAGAGTTCTTGGCACGTAAAAAACCCTCAGTGATGATTTACAATTGGATTAAATAACGCCATCAGTGCTCAGGAAGTGGCCCAACCATTTCTAGGCATTCTATGAAGAAGAAACTCATGAATAATTGAGGGAATGAAAGAAAGAATGTTTTCTCCTTTCAGAAATTCTCAAACACACTAGTGTGTTCTGAGAAATCAAAATTTGCATCTAATTTACAAAATAAAGGGCAATGTGATTGTTCCTATACGTGTGATTCTCTATTTCATTCTCTTCTTGGTAAGTCCAACCTATTTTGGGTAGACTTTGGGGAACTTGAGACCTGTTGTCTCTCCACTAGGCGAATCTTTTTGCACAGATTGAGATTTATTTTCTTGAAGCTATGTGAGGGGATTGGAACCTGAATTATAGTTTATAAAATAGTTCTGGTGGCAATTTATTTCCTGAGAACTGTCATAGGATGGCCTAAATGTATGCTTCTAAGGAATAATCATGAAAAGCATAACTCAATATTTACATACATCTCTGCACAGTGATGATGGCATAACTGCATTAAATAATCATTTTGTCATGTAAATGCCATCACCTTCCCAATAGCAACAGCTTATTTTGTATCATGCTGATGTAAATAGGGGATCAAAGATTGTGGACTATGGGTCATTCCGAAACGTAGTGACCCTTGCCAGTCATCCAACATGGGCTTCTAGTTGTCAAATTCAGCTCCTGAAACATGAAAAAATGCATTCCATCCTCTTTTTCACATTACCCACCTGCATCTTGTATGAAGGCAAATTCCTTGTGCTTTTTTCTGGCAATCTGTTAAACCTCTAACTATGGTGTGATATGATTTGGCTCTGTGTCCCACCCCAAATCCCATGTCGAATTGTAATCCCCAATGTTGGAGGAAGGGCCTGGAGGCCTGGTGGTAGGTGAGTAGATCATGAAGGTGGATTCCCCCTTGCTGTTCTCATTTTAGTGGGTGAGTTCTCATGACATCTTGTTGTTTAAAACTGTGTGGCACCTACTCCTTTTCTTTTTCCTTCTTTTCTAGCCATGAAAGATGTGCCTGTGTCCCCTTCATCTTCCACTATGGTTGTAAGATTCCCGAGGCCCTCTTAGCCATGCTTCCTCTGCAGTCTGTGCAACCATAAGCCAACTAAACTTTTTTTGTTTTTAAATAAATTGCCCAGTCCAAGGTATTTTTTAATAGTAATGCGAAAATGGACTAATATATGGTGGGAGGGCACATACTTTCAGACCTCAGGAAAAGGACTCAGATAAAATCTGTGGCAATCACTAATGTTCCTTTCAAGACTGATTCAGACATTATCTCATATAACATACATGACAGGAGAGAGAGAGGTGAAAAAATGAGTTTTGTGCATTCAATTGGACTCCTCCAACTTCATTAATTATACGTATTATGTGGATATAATGATTCATTCTTATTTTCCAGTGAAGCAATGGGGAGGCACATTTACTCCATGCATTGCTCTTCCTACTCTCATTAGGTCCTTTTTCTAGGGAAGAATTTGTCTTCAACTCTTACTTGCCATCATCTATACCATCCACTCTTTTATTGACAGCTATGGAGACCATTAGGCACAAATGACATCTATCGGGAAGTTGTCATCCACATTTGGCTGTTTTTCTGCCTCGCTTATTTTTTAAGGCACTTTTCAGTAGATTAATGGATCTAAACCCTCATTTCAATTATTTTTATTATGCCTGGCTACTGCTTGCTCCCATTAAAAATGAGAGTGTACAGTTCATTTAAGGATTCAATATTCCCGTTAAACAGTAATTCACACTGGTTTCTCTATTACCACTCCACCAACTCATGGGATTTTTTTTTGATTTATAGACATACTTGCTGTTGGAACTCAGCCTCTGTCTGTTGAACATTGTGTGTATCTTGGGAACTTTCCCTTGAAATGCTTAATAATTACTAATGAAGTTTTCTCCAGCTTGTTTAGCTGCATCCACTGTGATTATCACAGTGAACTCAAGGCAAAATGAGAAATTTTAATGCATTTCTATGGGAGTAAGTAATTTTTTGCTTGCAGTGGTACGAACAGCAGCCAATTTCTACCAATAGAATTGGCACAGTCAACCACTGACATAGTTTCCATGAATTCAGACTTTCAATTGAGATCTATTTTCCTGGAATATTTGATTATATTTTTGCTCTTTTTACTTAAGGAGCAATTTCTGAGCAAAGGTAGTATCACTTGCAAAATATTTATTGAGGTATATAAGTGAGAGTCACACCAAATATATATCAGTTTTCTATGCTATGTAACTAATGACCACAGACACAGCTGCTGAAAACATTCATTTATTAGCTCATGGTTTTGCAGGTCAGAACACCAGCATGGTGTGAATGGATTGTCTGCTCATGGTCTCACAAAGCTGAAATCAAGGTGTTGACTAGGCTGAATTTTTACCCAGAAGCTTTGGGGAAATACACACCTCCAAGCTCAATCCTGTTATTGGAAAATCTCAGTTCCTTGTGGTTGTAGGACTGGGGTCCCTGTGTTTTTGCTGGCTGGCTGCCCACAGTCTTTTAAAGATAGTTTCCTCAATCCCTAAGCCAATAACAACACATTAAATCCTGGTCATACTTCACATCTCCAACTTCCTATTTTGCTGTAGCCAGAGAAAATTGCTTTCAAATGCTTATGGCTCAACTACATAGTGTCTCTATCTTTAAATTAATTGATTTGGGACTTTAATAACATCTGCAAAATACCTTCACTGCAACACCTACATTAGTGTTTGATTGGAGGATGTGTGTGTATGCCAGGAGGTAGGAATCTTACGAGTCATTTTTTAGAAATTGCATTTTAGGTTTTGGGGTACATGTGAAGAACATGCAAGATAGTTGCATAGGTATACACAGGGAAGTGTGATTTGCTGCCTTCCTCCCCATCACCTATATCTGGCATTTCTCCCCATGCTATCTCTCCCCAACTCCCCACTCCTCACTGTCCCTCTGCTATTTCCCCCCAACAGACGCCAGTGTGTGATGCTTCCCTCCCTGTGTCCATGTGTTCTCATTGTTCAACACCCACCTATGAATGAGAACATGTGGTGTTTGATTTTCTGTTCTTGTGTCAGTTTTCTGAGAATGATGGTCCTTTTTACCACACTTGGTATTATTTTCTTGGGACTTCCCAGCTTGAATTGCCCAAGAACCTAACAACTTATTTATTCTCAAGAATTTACTTCTCTTGTTTCAAAAATATTAGTTGAAAGCAAAATTGGTGAGAATGTGCCACCCCCTGCTGCTGATGTCGCTGATGCTCCCACTGAACTGAGTGTAGGACAAAATATTAATATTCTTCTGCAAAAATGAACTCAGGAGTCATTGAAAAATCTGATTCTTTTGGATGCACATGGAAGAGTTTATATTTAAAGTAAATAAGACGATACTGGGTTTACACTATATTAAGTCCAAAACTTCAGACAGTCTTCTTGGGGAGGATTGCTGTGTGGTCATAATCTCATCGTACAGTAATTGGGATCATATCTGGAGAATGCAGCTAACATTCAGATTCACTTGGGTCCACACTGTTCACAGTCAGCACTACGGGTCCTTGTTGGGAGACTTTGTAGAGTTCAGATTAGGTAATGGATATGTGTGCCTCACTGATGGAATTCATTCTTGCTACTATAATGTGTGATTTTTTTTTTGGCTTTGCTAAAGCCATCATCTGGGGACTTACTGGAAGCCTTATAAATGGTCATAGTATCTTGCACAACATTGCTTCTAACCAAGGAACCCATGTTAGATAATGAGTTATTGCAGATGAGAATCACTGATCTTGTCATGTGATACCCAATACCCAGAAGCAGCTGGCCTTATAGAATAATGAAATGACCTAATATAGTTCATTCATACCTCCATTTAAGGAAATGCTTTCAATATAAAGTGCTGCCTGTAAGATTAAGAATATTCTTTGAAACAGCTTAATCAATGAGGCAGTTCTTTTAGCCAGAGTACATGAGCCAGGGAACTAAGTAATAGAATTGAAGCTGGAATATCTCACAGATACTCGATGACCTTCTACAATTTTTGCCTCACGTCCTCATTGTATAGAAAACTAAATACCCAATAAAGGAATTCTAGCACTAAGAGATTAATAGTCTTGCTGTATTTGGAGCTTATGCTCGCAGCTGGTCACTGCAACTCAGGAAGTCATCGGGTAGACAAGCACACAACAGAATTTTGCTTTTAGCCAGTATGCCCAACACATACATTCATTCATGACTAATGGCCCCACCTATCTCTTTCCTAGCTGCCACTGTGGTGAGCATTGCATGTGCTCTGGCTGAAATGTGGGGTTCTTGGAAACTGAATCAGCTCATTCCATACAATGCTTTTCCACTCCTGGACTTTTATTTATCAAAATCCTATTAAATAAGAAAAACATGCCCCAGGGTGATACCTTTCTGCTCCTCTTCACATCAAAAATGTTGATTCAATTCTACAAAACAATTCTGTGACCACGAGGAATTGTTTATTTGGGCAATATAGGTATTTTTTCTCTGTTAATAAATATTGAATTGATATATTTTATTTTAAAGAATTAATAATATAATGCTACAATTTATTTTCATTTTCTTTATAATTACGCCAATCTTTTCCAAGTAACAGATTCTAAGACAGTAATTTTGTACCTGATCTCATTTGGATCTCAAACTATGCTTAAAGAGGCTTATTTTTATGCTATAAGAAATGAAACAGATTTAGATGCATAAAAGGGCTCCACTGCCAATTGCTATGACATATTGTAATATATAGTTACCATTTCAAACACAGTAATTATGTATCAGGAACTTGCCCCATGCACAGAATCCTGAGTTATTAATGCAGTTACAGTCTCTAACAGAAATGAAATTATTCTCATTTTATAAATGAAGAAATAGCACCCCAGAGAGAGCTGAGCCCCTAAAAGTAAACCCTAACCAGAATGATACTGAAATATAGTAACAAAAAAGAGAAATTACCCTTCTCCAATGGGTATGTCAATTCTATTTCAGGGTTTCTTAACCTTGGCGTGGTGGTTATTTTGGTCTAGGCCAAGCTTATCCAACCCACTTTGTTTGTTCTGTTTTGTTTTAGACTTTTAGCAGTCTAAAGCCGTGGATTTTAGTTTCTGTCTCTAGTGATAAGTGGAAAAGATAGATGAGGAAGGGACTTTACTGGCTTAGCCAGAAACAGAAACTAAAAACCCATGACTATATTCCCTCCCTTGGACTTGGACACCCCTGGACTCTAGACTCTAGACCGTTCTCTGCTGTGGGGGCTCTGGAGTGCCCCATAGGTTGAGAGTACATGGTAGGAGGTTGAGCAGTGCCCCTGGCCTCATACCTGTAGGTGTCAGTTTCAACTCCTCAATTGTGACAACCAGACATGTCTTCAGATATTGCCAAATGTCCTACAGTGGGTAGAACTATCCCTTTTGAGGGCCACTGCTCTGTATAAAAACCATAAAACTTGGAATTGATCTAAAATATGTCATTGACAATATCCATTGCCTTCAGTCCATAATAATGTACACTAAAAATGCTAGATCAATATGGCAACTAAGCCAAAGAATATGAATCCTCCATAACATTCAAACAAAGATCAGGCACCAGAAAAACATCTCTTCTGATGACACTCATAGCCCTCTTTAGAGTGCAAAAAAATCTCAAATTTTGTCATGTCCTCCAGCACTGGCAGAGCTCAAACCTTGAAAATAAATGATCTATTTCTTAAAAGGTGCTGTGTCCTGACTCCTAAAATTGTCCAGGAAAATGGCCTCAGTACTACAAATCTATGAAATCCTGAAATATTTTGTAGAAGCCCTCTTATTATAATTCCACCAAGAAACCACTTTCTCTCATTCAAAACTACCAGAAATATACAATACCCCGTATTCAAATTAGTTTTTGAAAACTCATGCTAGACAAAATTCTAAAGAAAGATACTTAGATTAAATGGTGCTTGAGTGCCATGTCAATCTGGTGTTTTCAGAGTGCACTGTCTTGGAGTGAGGGGGTAGGCACTGCAAAGGGAATTGAATGAATTAAATATTTAAAAATATGAAAAAGTGGTAAATATGCTTTTTAAACCATAGGCGTCATTTACCAGCGAGGCAGTGTTCTTTATTCTACTGGCAAGTTTTAAGCTTTACTTTAGCATTCATTGTTTCCTCTACTCAACTCAATGATAAGCTTGTTGAGGGTAGAAAGCCCACAGTTTAAACTTATGTTATTCTCTATTAATCAGGGTTCCCCAGAGAAACAGAATCAAAATGTTGGAAGGATACACAGATAGACAGGTAGATAGATAGATAAAAGAACTAGTTAGCTAGATGATACATAGATGATGGATGGATAGATACATAGATGATATAGAGAGAGTCGGGGGGGGAGAGAGAGAGAGAGAGAGAGAGAGAGAATGGAGATTGATTTATTATAGGAATTAGCTGAGAAGTCCCATGACCTGTCACCTGAACGCTGGAGACCCAGGAAGCTGACAGTGTACTTCAGTCTGTGTCTAAAGGCCTGAGAACCAGGCATGTCTGCTGGTATAAAGTCCTGGAATCTGAGAACCTGACAACCAAGAGCTCTGAGTCCAAGGGCAAGAGAAGATGGATGTCCCAGCTCAAGAAGAGTGAATTTGTCTTGCTTCTCCTTTTTTTTTTCCATTCAGTCCCTCAATGAATCGAATTATACCCACCTACATAGGTGAGGGTATCTTCTTTCTTCAGTCTACTGATTTGACTTCTAATCTCTCCTGGAACACTCTCAGAGAAACACCTAGAAATAGTGTTTACCAGCTATCTGGGCTCTCTGAGCCCAGTCAAGTTGACACATGTAATTATCCATCACATCCACACTGGGTAGGACACACACATGGAGGAAATGTCTGTCTGTGGCTTCTTTATTTTTTATTTTATTTTTAGTTTTTCCTTTTATTTCTAGTTTTCTATGACTTTTTTTATTTTTTATTTTTTTAATTGGATTTTAGGTTTTGGGGTACATGTGCAGAACATGCAAGATAGTTGCATAGGTACACACGTGGCAGTGTGTTCTGCTGCCTTCCTCCCCTTCACCCACATTTGGCATTTCTCCCCAGCTCCCCGCCCCCACTGTCCCTCCCGTATTCCCCCCAATAGACCCCAGTGTGTAGTACTCCCTTCCCTGTGTCCATGTGTTCTCATTTTCCATCACCCACCTATGAGTGAGAATATGCGGTATTTCATTTTCTGTTCTTGTGTCAGTTTGCTGAGAATGATGTTCTCCAGATTCATCCATGTCCCTACAAACGACACAAACTCACCATTTTTGATTGCTGCATAATATTCCATGGTGTATATGTGCCACATTTACCCTGTCCAGTCTATCATCGATGGGCATTTGGGTTGATTCCAGGTCTTTGCTATTGTAAACAGTGCTGCAATGAACATTCGTGCACATGTGTCCTTATAGTAGAACGATTTATAGTCCTTTGGATATACACCCAGTAATGGGATTGCTGGGTCAAATGGAATTTCTATTTCTAAGGCCTTGAGGAATCGCCACACTGTCTTCCACAATGGTTGAACTAATTTACACTCCCACCAACAGTGTAAAAGTGTTCCTATTTCTCCACATCCTCTCCAGCATCTGTTGTCTCCAGATTTTTTAATGATCGCCATTCTAACTGGCGTGAGATGGTATCTCAATGTGGTTTTGATTTGCATCTCTCTAATGACCAGTGATGATGAGCATTTTTTCATATGATTGTTGGCCTCACATATGTCTTCTTTTGTAAAGTGTCTGTTCATATCCTTTGCCCATTTTTGAATGGGCTTGTTTGTTTTTTTTCCTGTAAATCTGTTTGAGTTCTTTGTAAATTCTGGATATCAGCCCTTTATCAGACGGGTAAACTGCAAAAATTTTTTCCCATTCTGTTGGTTGCCAATTCACTCTAGTGACTGTTTCTTTTGCTGTGCAGAAGCTGTGGAGTTTGATTAGGTCCCATTTGTCTATTTTGGCTTTTGTTGCCAATGCTTTTGGTGTTTTGGTCATGAAGTCCTTGCCTACTCCTATGTCCTGAATAGAACATGACAGCATCATTGGAACATATTGCAATGGCGGTTACTCCTTGATATTTCTGTATTGTTAAGAGTTTTGTAGTATCTCTTAGGGATACCTTCAATTCTGTCTTCCTTGAGCAGATGTTTATCTTTATTCCTTATCTGTAGACCACATCATCTAAGATCAGGAAAATTCTCTTTCTTGCTGAATATAGCCACACAGTTAAAATGAAATGCTGCAGGTTTCTACAAACAAGCCACTTGTAATGGAAATATTCCCATAGCGTCAATTAATATGCAGAGATCATTGTAATTAATAATCCATTATCTTGAAACTGTGTGGCCCAGCTAGAGGTTTGGAATGAACCAGAGCAGTGATTTATTCTGAATGTAATATTTTGATGGCACCTACCCGTTTCTTTATAAATTACACTCCTATCAGGATTGCAAATATTCTGCTACCCATGAAGTTCTCCGGAAAACAACATTTCAGGAGGTTTTGTTAATCTTAGTTTTGCTTTTTGAAATATTTTTTTCCAGGTTGAATGATGGAGGGTATTATATTTTACCACTGTGCTCCACCAGACTTAGATTTTTCAAGAGCAATACAAAGAGAGGAAATTATTATATCATGCTGATGTTGGCCCTAATTCATTTAGGTATTCATCAACAAAACATTTTTGAGTTGTGGTGGTAAATTTTACCATGATCAGAGAGAATTAATGGAAAATCTATGAAAAATGGCTAATAACAAGCATAGACAACAGATGACATTTCTTTTCTTTTTTTGCCCTCCCCTTCCTCCCTCCAAGATCATGCCATTGCACTCCAACCTGGGAGACAGAGTGAGACTCTGCCTCAAAATCAAAAAGGAAAGAAAATACGCCCATGTGCAGGAGGATAAGTTCTATAATACAGTAGAGGTACCCACTGATGGGTATGGAGTCACTACAATGACCTTCCCATAGATTGAGATTTTTGTCTTTGCAGAATGTAAAATAATCAGCAAGACTTCCAATCAGGTAGGCACTGACAATTCATTCTCCAACCAACCTCAACAGGTATATTTAGGGTAACATAGCAGATAATCCAGGATAGTTGAATTGTTTGATCCCTACTCATCTTGCTAGCCTCTTCAAAGGCTTGAGAGGACAACCAAATTTTCCTATCCATGTGCCTTATGTCTCCAGAAATGCCAATGTCACCACTTTGGGTCAACCATCAATGTCGCTTATATCTTTTGGATACTTTTTTTTGTAAATTGGAGATTTGGTTTTTTTAAGATGGATTTCTTATTAGTACTATTGTTTATAGAATATAAACAGCAATCTATTGTCAGACCGATGCATTGCAGATATCTTTTCCTAGCCTGTTGCTTAGCATTCTACTTTTTACAAAGTTGTTTTTCTATACATATTTGCTTAATCAATATTTTAATTTATGGGTTGTACTCTGATTTTCCTGATTAGAGATTCATACATGCCGTGCTATCAGCAGCAGCTCATTGCTTTGATCGATGTGTATTCGTTTTCTTTCACATTTTGACAAGTGGCTTTCTCTAGTTTTACCTCTTCATTTGAGTGTTTACCATATTTGTTTTCATTTTTGAGACATCCACTTTGGCCTATGTATTTATTTCTAGGAATTGCAATAGCTGTATCTGCCATGTTTTGGGAAGTAGAGTTTTTTTATGTTTCCTTATAATTTCCCTTGTGATTTCACTGTATCGTATAGCTTATTAAAAAATGCAATGTTTTTAGCTTCCAAACATGTCATATGTTTTGTTTTGTTTCATTTTTTTCCATTTTCGATTCCTAATATAAGTACATTATTGTCAGAGAACATGATCTATCTAAGTGCATTTCAGACTTTAATGTATTTGTGAAACTCTCAGAGATTGGGTTAAAAATACAGATTGTGACTCAGTCATTCTAAGATGGGAGCTATGATTTTGAATTTTAGAAAATTCTGGCTCTCATGCCTGTAGTCCCAGCACTTTGGGAGGCTGAGGTAGGTGGATTAAGCCCTGGAGTTTGAGACCAGCCTGGGTAATATGGCACATTTGTAAAAAAAAAATACGAAAATTAACAGGGCATAGTGGCAAGCATCTGTAGTCTCAGCTACTCTAGAGGCTGAGACAGAAGGATTGCTTGAGCCCAGGAGATCAAGTCTGCAGTGAGCAAAGATTGTGCCACTTCACTTCAGCATGGGTGACAAAGTGAGATCCTCTATCAGAAGAAGAAGAGGAAGAAGGAGAAGGAGAAGGAGAAGAAAAAGAAGAAGAGAAGAAGGAGGAGGAGGAGGAAGGAGAAAAAGAGAAAAGGAAGAAGAAGAAAAGAAGAAGAGGAAGAGGAAGAAGAAGAAAAAGAAAAAAGAGAAAAGGAAGAAGAAGAAAAAAGAGGAAGAGGAAGAGGAAGAGGAAGAAGAAGGAGAAGAAGAGGCTAAGGTGATGTGAAGCCTGTTGGAATACTTCAAGTAGCCATGACACATATATTAATAGTTCCTTTGGAACCAAACATATGTTCAACTTTGAAACTGGGCCAGGTGATTTAGGAAATTATATGTAATATATGTAATCCACTCCCCATTTCTTAGATCCAGGGCTTTTAACATCTCTGTTAGATCAAGTTTGTTACGAAGGAAAATCCTCAGATTTCTGGCATGAGGAACTGAGTGGATGAAGGCTGACATTTATGAAACTGGAGAGGATAGAAGTGAAGAAAATACAAGCTTTTGGCCAGGTGTGGTGGCTCACGCCAGTAATCCCAGCACTTTGGGAGGCCAAGGTGGGCAAATCATGTGAGATCAGGAGTTTGAAAACAGTTTGACCAACATGGTAAAACTCTGTCTCTACCAAAAATACAAAAATTAGCTGGACGTGGTGGCAGGTGCCTGTAATCCCAGCTGCTTGGGAGGCTGAGGCAGGAGAATCACTTGAACCCAGCAGGCAGAGGTTGCAGTGCGCTGAGATCGTGCCATTGCACTCCAACCTGGGCATCTAGAGTGAAACTCCTTAAAAAAAAAAGAAAATACAAGCTTTGTGTGGGCTATGGAGTGGTGCAAGGATACCCATGTGCTAGGTTCAAGTGTGCAGATGTACAGTTAAGAGACATCAGAACTACATGCAGGTGTGGCGTGGGTGGGGAACAGATATATACAAGATAATTATTTAATCATTTAAGGACAAAGTTTAGATGGAACCAGGCCATGGGAAGCACTAGCAATTAAAAGTAAAGAAAGGGGGTTGCCAAGACAAAGACTTGGACAGAGTCTAACAGAGGTGTTAGACAAGGAGGCACATTTTACACACTCAGTAGGCTGAGAGCTCAGAATGCTTCCGGGAGGAGGGAGACGTCAATTGAGTCCAATACTGTGGCAAAGCTCAAGCCAGGTCAGCACAGATAGTTGGCTTTGATAGAACGGAGGTTATTGCTGACATTGACAAGGCCAACTTAATTAGAGAGTCATCCCTGAATGTAAGATGGAACAAAGTTCGAGATCAAGGTAAGGCAGGTTGCAGGTAAGATCAATGGCAAGGTAAGGGAGGAAAACCATTTCCTGTGGACAGCTCATCTCTGTTAGTCAGTTCGGGCTACTATGGCAAAACACCAAGGATTGGATGACTTATAAACAACAGATATTTGTTGCTCATGGATCTAGAGGCTGGAAGTCCAAGATCACGGTGTGGCAGATCCAGCGTCTGGTGTGGACCCCTTCCTGGTTAATAGAGAGTACCTTCTTGCTGCTTCCTTACATGGTGGAAGGGGTGAGGGAGCTCTCTGAGGTCCCTTCATAAGAGAAATAATCTCACTGATGAGGCTCCACCTTCATGACCTCATCACCTCCCAAAAGCCCACCTCCTAAGATCATCACCTTGAGGGTTAGCTTTCAACATATGAATTTTGGGGAGACATAAACATTCAGACCATAGCACCATATGAAATGCTTTATGAGAAGATAAAGAATTGGGACAGTATCTAGGTGAAATGTGGCGTCTAAACTTCCATGGTGGTGGTTTTGTGGCTGCTTTGAGTTGAGAGGCACATGTGTAAACTTCTGGAACGACCCATCAGAGAGACCATGGGAATCAGGGGAGAGGACTTACTTGGGGGACCTTCAATAAGGCAGGCATTCGTGGGATGCAGACCACAGAAACAAAGGCTTCTCTTGGAGTAGAGCCCAGATGCTTCTTCCAGGTTGGGAGGCAGAGAGGAAGGTAGCAACATAGTTTCCAGTTTTGGGGACACAGCTTTATTTTCTCATTAAACATGTATCAAAGTCATAAGCTGAAATTGAAGGAATCTTTGGGTTAGAGGATGAGAGAGGTTGTGACGGGGCAAAAATAGAAAAAGAAATGTACTGGGTATGTGAATTTGCTGGGGCCTCTGCAGCAAAGCCCCACAGACTGGGTGGTTTGAACAGCAGACATTTATTCTCTCTTTATGTTGGAGGCTAGAAGTCTGAGATCAAGGTATCAGAAAGGTTGGTTCCTTCTGGGTAGGAGAATCTACTCCATCTACTGTACACCTCTGTTCTGTCTCCAGGTAGTTCTTGGAAATCCTTGGTGGTCTTTGACTTGTAGATGCGAAACCATCCCTATAAACTATAAAACTAGCCAGGGAAGAAAGGAGGTGGAGAAACAAAGACAAACTAAGCTTGTAGCATGCTCTCTTATAAGTGGAAGTTAAGCTTTGGGTACTCATGGACAAAGAAGAAAACAATAGACGCTAGGGATTACTGTAGGAGGAAGGAATAAGAGGGGCAAGAGCTGATAAACTACCTATTGGGTGCTATGTTCACTAACTGCCTGTAATATGCCCTGTGACAAACCTGCACATGTACACCCTGTATCTGAAATAAAAGTTTAATTAAAAACAAAGAGGAAGAGAAACCAGAGCTCTCCTCTCTCCTCCATGAGAGGCGATAGTGAGAAGCCTCCATCTAAACCAGGAAGCGAGTCCTCACCAGGAACCAAATCTCTCGTGCTACGACCTTGAATTTCCAGCCTCTGGAACCGTCAGAAATAAGTGTCTGTTACACATGCACACACATGTTGATTGCGGCACTATTCACTATAGCAAACACTTGGAACCAATCCAAATGCCCATCAAGGATATACTGAATAAAGAAAATGTGGCACATTTACACCACGGAATACGATGCAGTCGTAAAAAAGGATGAGTTCATGTCCTTTGCAGGGACTTGGATGAAGCCAGAAACCATCACTCTCATCAAACTAACAGAGGAACAGAAAACCAAACACTGCATGTTCTCACTCATAAGTGGGAGTTGAACAATGAGAATACATGGACACAGGGAGGGAAACATCATACACTGGGGCCTGTCAGGGGCTAGGGGGCTAGGGGAGGGACAGCATTAGGAGAAATAGCTAATGTAGATGATGGGTTGATGGATGCAGCAAACCACCATGGCACGTACATACCTATGTAACAAACCTGCACGTTCTGCACATGTATCCGAGAACCTAAAGTATATATATATATAGAAAAAAGAAATAGGTATCTGTTGTTTAAGCCCCCCAGATTGTGGTAATTTATTATAGAAGCCCAATTTGACTCATACAGAGATTAGGACCTCAATATACAAATTTTGGGGAACGCAATTCAACCGATAACATGTGGAAAGGGTCTTTGACTTTCTGATGAGCACCCATGTAATTGCTGTAAAAAATTTGTGAATCATCAGTCAACACCTATTATATTGGCTGCATCATTTTATTTTCGCAATGTCTGACCACTTACCTGCTGATGAATAACATGTGAGGGTTAATATTTGGGTTTGAAGTATGTGCATAGAAGAATCAGAAAAGCCAGTGGTTTGAGATGGCAGGCAAGGTATTGATTGAAATGTAAATCATGGAATTTGACCTGTGAAACATGGGAATACATATAGATGGGAGTGTGAATAATGGGGAGGAGGTCAGTTGGAGACAAAATAAGTGTAAGTCTGTTGTGGGTTGAATTGTGCGCCTGAAAAAGATATGTCTGAGTCCTAACCCCACAGTACTTAAGAATGTGACCTTATTTGGAAATCATATGTTTATAAATGTCATCAAGTCAAGACGAAGTCATTAGGTTGGGCTTTAATCCAATGTGAATAGGAGAAGAGACCCTGAGAAAGACAGGCTTATAGGGAATATGATGTAAACATAGGCACACAGAGGAGAAGGTCATGTCATGGCAGAGACAGAGATTGGAGTAATGGATCTACACGCCAAGGAACAGCAAGGATCTTTTCTAGAGTCTTCAGAGGGAGAATTGTCCTGCTGACACCTTAACTTGGCACTGACCTCTACAAGTGTGAGAGAACCCACTTCTGTGGTCCCAAGTCATTAAGTTTGAGAGTCACAGGACATTTAAAGTTTGCAAAATGCTCTTCCAGATTCTTTGAGCCTCACAGCTACTGCCAGGAACATGAGCTAGTGTCTTAGTTCATTTGTGTTGCTATAAAGGAATGCCTGAGGCTGAGTAAGTAATTTATTTTAAAAAAGAGGTTGATTCGGCTCATATTTCTGCAGGTTGGACAGGAAGCTTGGCACTAGCATTTGCATTGGATGAGGGCTTCAGGCTGCATCCACTCGTGGTAGAAGACGAAGAGGAGCTACTATTACCGAATTTGGTACAGAGCCCATTGAGAGGATTTGGTTAACAGATGCATACCTGCCTGCTATAGCTTGGATATTTGACCCTCTAAACCTCCTGTTGAAATTGTTCCCCAGTGTTAGAGGTGGGGAGGTGTTTGGGTCATGGGAGTGGATTTCTCAAAAATGGCTTGGTGCTATCCTCATAATAATGAGTTCTCATTCTGTTAGTTCCTGCAACAGCTCGTTGTTAAAAGAGCCTGGCATCTGCCTCCTCTCTCTCTCACAGTGTACTCTGCACTTGCTGGCTCCCCACCCCTTCTTCCATGTGTAGACACTTCCAGAAGCAGACACTGGTGCCATGCTTCTTGTGCAGACTGCAGAAATGAGAGCTAAATAAACCTATTTTCTGTATAAATTATGCAGTCTCTCGTATTTTTGTACAGCATGAATGGACTAAAACACTGCCATAAGTTCCTGGAGATTGTTTTGAGGCTCACAGAAGAATTTGGAAAAACATTTTGGTAACTCTAAAGTATTCCATACACATGAATAACACTGTTTATTATCACAGGCAAATGGAGCGTTTATAACATTTTGGGTAACAGATATGAAAATTAAAATAAATTAGAATCAATACTAATTTTCTTTAAAATCTGACATGACAAATCTATGTATAAATATTCTATTCATGGGTGTGCACATATATATATATATATATATATTTTTTTTTTGGTGTTAAACTATGTAATTGTACCCACCAACATTTCTAGATTCAGAAATGGTGAGACCTTGTCTGTAGATTCAGTATGACCCTCTTCTGGGCAGTGGTTTATTGAGCAACGTAAACCCCCAGAACTGCATAGTCAGCTAAGGCACAAGGAGCATCAGTTATTAAAATGTCAATTTCTATGCATCTTTTAATCTAAATTGACAAATAAATTATAGTTATTAAACACTTAACATGGACATCTAAATTAATGCACACACTACATCCTGAGCATTTAAAAAATACTGTTAGTTCATTCACATTTTATTCTTTAGGACATTCTGGTTTGGGTGTGAGCTTGCTGGCATGCACAATCTATTTGACCCAAAGCACAGGGATCTTTCTATAAGTAAAATAACATTCAACTTTTGGACTGCATGCTCCAATTTCGATAGGGCGGCTGAAGAAAAGGCTTCAAGGCCATGGGTCTAGTTTAGTATGGAACATAGAAGGGCAAATTCCCAGGATCCGTCCCTCCTGTTCTATAGGGACTGTTAGCTCCTCATGCCACCAAATCTAACTTTAAACAAAGACAGCAGAGTTTAAATACAAAGGGTCACAGGACTGCCCTGACAATATTTTTTGTAGTTTTGAAATGCAACACTCAAGCTAAGCACCACTCAATGCACCTTCCTGAAAGGTGACAAATGTAAATGACCATGAGTTTGAAATGACAACTCTCAGAAAGGTCAAAGCAAACAGTTCTCTGTGAAAAACAATTTACATAGCAAATGATGCATTAAATGATGATTCGACTTTTCGTTGATGATAATCATAGTGTAATAGGAATAATCTCTCCAAGAGTAGACTTGCTCTGAACGTGAACATAGCCTGTACATGCAAATTTGCATTAAAACATAAATTTATGTAAGTGTACATTGGTTAAGATAGGTGCGGATGTTCCTGCCAGATTCATTTTGAGGTTTATTTAACTAACGAATCTAACAGATGGTTTTTCTGCAGTATGTGTTTCATCTATTTCATGTAAATCTATTGCTTTGTCATTTCTTTTTTCATTTCATGATTTGGTAACCATGGTGGCTTTCGGGCACTTTCATCAGTGAATTAAGTGGTGGCTAAGAGCCAATAAGACCTGGCTTCTACTAACTGTGAAAACTTAGAAATTTTACTAAACCTTTCTGAGCTCCAATCTATTACCTGGAAATGGGATAACAAAATTCCCAATTTATTGTTGTGCAAATAAACTAAAAATGCATGGCCTAGCGTAAGGTAAACACTGAATAAGTTATCATTATGCCTATAGAACTTTGAGTTGTATATTCTACTTGGCATATAAATTTATGATGCTGCCTTGTATGATCAGAAATAAATCTCTTCTCTGCCAGTGTATCCTAAGTTTTCTTACCCATGATTTTGATCCTAGCAGTGTAGACAAATAATTAAACACTACATAGAAATTTGTTAGGAATAGTAGGACTGCTCTATCCCAATGAGGATGCTGTTTAGGGCGTATTGTCAAGGATATAAACTAAAACCTTGAGAGCTGACCTTCATTATTTTAGGTTACCAGAATCCTAAGAGCAAGTGTGAAGATTGAAAGTGTGCAAATACAGAGACTCACAAAGCATAGTTAAAGAAGTGGTACACATATATGCCATGGAATACTATGCAGCCATAAAAAATGATGAGTTCGTGTCCTTTGCAAGGATATGGATGAACCTGGAAACCATCATTCTCAGCAAACTGACACAAGAACAGAAAATCACACCGCATGTTCTCATGCATAGGCGGGTGTTGAACAATGAGAACCCATGGACACAGGGAGGGGAGCATCACACACTGGGGTCTGTCTGGGGGAAAATAGTGGAGGGACAGCAGGGTGTGGGGAGTTGGGGAGAGATAGCATGGGGAGAAATGCCAGATATAGGTGATGGGGAGGAAGGCAGCAAATCACAGTGCCATGTATGTACCTACACAACACAACAATCTTCCATGTTCTTCACATGTACGCCAAAACCTAAAATGCAATAAAATATATATTTAAAAAAAAAGAAGTGGTAGGAAGTGAACTTTTATCATTTAAATCAATATTCAATGCACATCCTGCTGTTTGATGCGGTCAGGCATGGGGTATTTACATGATCAATCAAGGTAAGTGTCAAAGATCATTCAACTCTTGATCTGGAACAGAGATGCGGAGGTTTTGAGCTGGGTGGTTACTAACGGTGAGGAAGGTGTGTGTCTAGTAAGCAGATTTGCCACTGTGTGTTTACAATGGATGCAAAACACCAGAGGGAATGAGGGCAGAAACATGATTTTTCCTGGGCTTGGAGAAAGTAAAATGCATTAGCTTCCTTTTCGTTATTCAATTATTTAGGTTTTTTTTTTTTTTTTTTTTTTTTTTAATAAGAAAGCATACCTACATATGCCTTGTATTTATTTATTTTTATTTTATAAATGTATGGGGTACAGGTGCAATTTTATATTACATGCATAGATTGCATAGTGCTGAAGTCAGGGCTTTTAGTGTATTCATCATCCAAATAGTGTACACTTCACCCATTCAATAATTCTCATCACCCACTCCCTTCCACCCCCCTTCTGAGTCTCCAGTGTCTATTAATCCACCCTCTATGTCCATATGTCCACATTACTTAGTTCCCACTTATAAGTGAGAACATGTGATATTTGTCTTTCTGTGTCTGAGTTGTTTCACTTAAGATAGTGGCCTTCTGTTCCATCCATGCAGCTGCAAAAGACATGTCTGCATTCTTTTTTGTGGCTGTGTAGTGTTCCATGGTGTATATGTACTACATTTTCTTTATCCAATCCTCCATTGATGGACACTTAGGTTGATTCCATATATTTGCTATTGTGAATAGTGCTATGACAAGCATATGAGTGCAGGTATCTTTTTGATAGAATGATTTGCTTTCCTTTGGGTAGATACCCAGTAGTGGGATTGCTGGATCAAATGGTAGTTCTTTTTTTAGTTATTTGAGAAATTTCCATACTGTTTTCCATAGATATTGCACTAATTTACATTATTGCCAGCAGTGTATAAGCATTCCCTTTTCTCTGAATATTCACCAACATGTGTTATTTTTGACTTTTTAATAGTAGCCATTAGGACTGGGGCAAGATGATATCTCATTGTGGTTTTGATTTGCATTTCTCCGATGATTAGTAGTGAGCATATTTTCATATGCCTGTTGGCTATTTGTATGTCTTCTTTTGGAAAATGTCTTTTCATGTCTTTTGCCCACTTTTTAATAAAATTGTTTTTTTGTTGTTGTTGCTGTTGTTGAATTGTTTATATATTGTATAATCTGTTTTTATGCTGCTGATAGACACACCTGAGACTGGGAAATTTACAGAAGAAAGAGGTTTAATTGGACTTACAGTTCCATGTAGGTGGGGAAGCCTCACAATCATGGCAGAGGGCAAGGAAGAGCAAGTCACATCTTGCGTGGATGGCAGCAGTCAAAGAGAAAGAGCTTGTGCAGGGGAATTCCTCTTTTTAAAACCATCAGATCTTGTGAAACTTATTCACTGTCATGAGAACAGCATAGGAAACACTTACTCCATGATTTAATTACCTCCCACCAGGTCCCTCTCACAGCATGTGGGTATTTGAGATGAGATTTGGGTGGGGACACAGCAAAACCATACCATATATTTTGAATATTAGTCCCTTGTCTAGGTTTTTAGGTCCTTATTCTTCACCTGAAGTTGTGGAAGATGAGCTCATGGGAATAAAATACTTAACTTGCTGCCTTCTTTTTTATCCTGGATGAAAGGAAAAATTCTACCACCCTTCATTACTCGGAAAGGTTAGGTTCTGGTGGAGAAAGGCAGCTTTTTCTGGCACTGGGAAGTAAGTGTCATGTCCTGTACTTAATTTGAAGCAATATTTTTATTTTTCATTCCCTCTCAAGGAACAGCAGATGCTGCAATTTAAAACTAGTGATTCCCATCCCCTCCCCCTCCCCACCAATAGCTTTAAGCAGCATTACAGATATGGTTCATATGTTCAGGATCAAGGATCTGATAGATTCTGGGGCCTTGGTTTCTTAAATGACATTCGTGAAGGAAGAGATTCTGGAAACGAACAGGTCAAAGGTAGTGTGAGAATGGCTCCCATTGCAGACAGATGCTCAGCTAAGAAAGACTGAAATGGTCTTTTCTATGCCCACTTCCGGTAGGGTTAAAATTGCCTGGAAGAAAATGCTGAATTTCTGTCTGTACTAAGAAAACAATAACAGCAAAGCTGGTGATGGGAGTTAAAAAAACAGAATGCAAGAAGAAAAGGATGAATTAAGTGAGCTTTGATTTATATATCAGATGGGACACTACTGGGACACTGGGCTAGGATCACCTTCTAGCTCCTGCAGGGCATGGAGATTTTGCATGCTGTTTAGAAAGGTGGTCTCCAATCTGTGGGGCTACCTTGTCAAGATGCATTAAGACTTGGAGTCTACAGCTCCAGAGAGTAAAAAATGAATCATTCTTCCCCATGATGGCTTTGAAAGAATTGAGGGTTACCACCCGTGCATGGTGTCCATCTCTGAGGAAGGATGGTATGAGTCTGAGTTTGATTCACTCACAGTGATCCTACTAGCCAGCCAGCCAGAGGCATAACTGCAGGGTTGAGACAACAGAGCATCATCCTACATTTTAAGATGTGGCCCAACAGTTGGGGAGATTTTACCGAAGGGTGTTACCCATAAGAGTAAACTCTCTAAGCATTTCCGTAAGCAAACTGTTGCTGTCAGCTCAAAACCAGCATGGTAGGATCACCTGTCAATACAATAACAACGGGCTCATGGAAATCCATCAATATCTTTTAGGATTGGAGACAGTGCTGGCTATGAGCTGCCTCTTGAAAATGGCCCCATTGAGATTAGATCATGCCAAATGCTCTTGGTGGAGAATAAGAAGCTGGTGGGTATTCAGAGTAGGAACTTACTTTGATTTACACTCAAGGAAACCTGAAAGGCTGCTGGAGTGTACAGGTGTTAATCTCCACTGCGGCTTAGGCAGCTCCAGTCTGTGATCATCTCCCTGGCTATCTTGACAGTTTCCAGAGAAGTGCATCGTTTAATTTTTACAGTGTTGTATCTGGCTACTGCACCTTATCAATCCAAACACCTTGGGCAGGTGTTTTTGTTGTAAAGTCAATCCATCCTTGTGACCCAGTGATGTGTCAACATAGGAAGCAACTTGCTAAATGGGAAGGGGCAGATTGTGTTGCGAAGATTGTTGAGATTATTTCCCCAAAAGGGAGATAAACAGATTTGAATTGATGCTGTCGTGGGGTTTTATATTTTCTATAATATTATTGCCAATATATTTATAGGAGCTTTATAGACGATGTTGCTGTATTCCTTGGGTATTTTCAAGCTCTTCTAAAACGCATCAGTGAAAGATGAAACAAAATGCTGCACATGGAAACTGTGAAAGCAGTTGGGGAGAAATCTTCATTTCTTTTAAATCAGAGCTCAGTTTCACAGACTTGTTCTTATGTCAGATGTAAATAATTATTATTATATTGTATTGTTTATACATTATATCCTATGCATTTATACATAAACATATTGATATATTTTACTATAATATACATTATTATAATGATCAGTTATTATAATGTCTCAAACAGAATAAATATATTTTCTATTCCATATTTTTAACATATCATCTCAATTAATTTTTGTGTATGCTGCAGTTTATTAGTTTTATATATCACAAGTATAACTTATTTTTAATAAGTTGAATAGTTATCCCATGCTATCATATTAACTCATTATATTTATATATTAATTAATCATTTTATAGCATATAGTATTGTATATTATGCATTTATAAATTATCATGTGTTTTTATTATATTGTGCTAGTTTTATATTGTCAGGAGTATCACTTATTCTTGTTACTTGCAAATAATTCTTAATATATATTATATACTATATTAATTATAATTGTTAGTATGTATAATATATATTATATATTATGTATACTATATTAATTCTAATTATTAGTATATATTATGTATTGCTATATATTATAGAATATGTTATATAATATACTAATAAGTATAATTATATATTATTATACTATAATTATAATTAATATAACATATATTTGTTTTGCATATCATATATTTATTATATAATTTACTCATCTATTATTTATGATATTATTATAAGTGTCACTTACTCTTTATTATATATTCTACTATTTTATATGACGTATGATATGAGTATCACGTGTTCTCTATAAGTCATTTTCAATGAATTATATACTCTATTATTATATACAATTTAATTACTTTATATGAAAGTAGTTTGTAGTCATATAAGTCTAGTGAAAAGGCTCCAGTCACTATATTGTCAATACCTAATGCACTTCTCAAAAGTGACTTTATTAACATGAATGATCCTGACCAGTGAGCTTTTTAATAATTTCCCTTCAAGAGTTAACCTTTGGACAGTGAATAAACATGTCCTACATGTAATGTCCATAACTAATATAGGTAAATTTTCAGAGCAAGGAAACTCCATTCAGCAGAGTGATATCTTCCAGTCCTCTGCACTATTCCTATGATGGAGCCCTGGGTAAAGCCTAGGGTGTGTGGTCAATTCCCAAGTGTCATCTTGGTCTCTCACCCTCCCTAGCCTTCTCCTTATAGTTCCTCAAAACATCAAGCTCTTTTCATAGAAGAAATCAGGCTCTTTCTCTCTCTCTCTGAACAGGAGACTTTCTGTGCTGAATCCTCTTCTCTTTCTGCCTTTGCAGAGTTAAATTTTATTTCCTATAGAACTAACCACAAAGTACAATCCCTTAGGGCCAGGTACTCTCTGTGTTCTTATTGTGTAGTCTTTATCTTCCTTCATCTCTTCCCTTGCTGTTGGTGATCCTATGGTTATGTGCGTGATTATATTCTAGGAGTGAACGTCCATCGCTCAACTGCAAGCTCCAAAGAAGCATAGATGATATCTCCATTTGCTCTGCCTTTGTCTTTAGACCCTGGGTTTTCAGTAGGAATCTACTAAAAAGAATGAGTGAGGAAGTGTCAGTTTCAGGAGATGGAAAGGGAAATATGACATTGTCCCTGCTGTGGTGGAGTGTGTCCTCATCTTATTCCCTGGAACTTCAGGATGGGATCTTATTTGGAGAGAGAGAGGATCTTTGCAATGGTAATTAAGTAAAAGATCTTGAGAGGAAATAATTCTGGATTAGAGTGATTCCTAATTGCAATGATAGGTGCCATTTTAAAAGACAAGAGGAGACAGTCACAGAGGAAAGGCCACGTGGAGACTGAGGCAGAGACTTGAATGATGCAGCTGCAAGCCCAGGCATGCCTGGAGCGCCCAGGAGGTGGGAGAGGCAGGAAGGATCCTCCCTTAGAGCCTCCAGAGAGAGTGTAACCCTGCCCACACCTTGATCTCAGACTCGCACCTCCAGAACTGAAAAAACTTGTTGTGTTAAGCCATGTCATTAGTGATAATTTGTTTCAGCACAGTCAGAAACTGGTATACTACCCCAAGTAATTTAATTGACGAAATAACACATTTGTTTCTCCTTATTCTTCTCCCCAGCACAGCCAATAAGGCTAAGGAGGAACTGAGGGAGCAGCAAGCAAGCTATTTGGTCTATTGAAGAGATCAACTGTCACTATTGAAAATGTATTCCTTTTTCTGTTTTTTGAGACAGGGCCTCACACTGTTGCCCAGGCTGAAGTGCAGTGACACCATCACAACTCAATGCAGCCTTGATTTTCTGCTGGGCTCAAACGATCCTCCTGCTTTAGTATCTCAAGTAGCTGGGACTACAGGTGTGCACCACCACACTGAGCTAATTTTTGTATTTTTGGTAGAGATGGGGTTTCTCCATGTGGCACAGGATAGTCTTGAACTCCTGAGCTCGAGTGATCTACCTGCCTCAGTCTCCCAAAGTGCTGGGATGATAGGTGTGAGCCACCATACCCAGCCTGAAACTATATTCGGAGATCAGTTCTACTTTGGGCCAGTTATTTATTAAAACATCTTTCATGTGGCACTACGCCTTGCAATATGATGATTATCTAATGATATGGTCTGGCTGTGTCCCCACAGAAATCTCATCTTGAATTGCAGTTCCCCTAATTCCCACATGTTGTTGGGGGAGCCAGTGGGAGATCATTATTAAATCACGGGGCAGTTTCCCCTTACTGTTCTCATGGTAGTGAACAAGTCTCATAAGATCTGATGATTTTATTAGGGGTTTCTCCTTTTGCTTGGTTCTCATTATCTCCTGCCTGCTGCCATGTAAGATGTGATTTTGCTCCTCCTTTGCTTTCTGCCATGATTGTGAGGTCTCCCCAGCTATGTGAAACTATGAGTCCTTTAAATATTTTTTTCTTTATAAATTACCTAGTCTCAGGTATGTCTTTATGAGCAGAGTGAGAACAGACTAGGACACCTAATTTATACTTCTCATTTTTGTTCTATGACCCAATTTTTAAAAAAGTAATTAATTAATTAATTATTTTTACTGACAGGTGAGCTTCCTATGGACAGGACTGAGTCTCAGTGATTTTAGTATTGTCAACAATACCTCCAGTATATGGCTTCTAACAAGTCTTCAAAATTGTTTGTCAGATAAATGCACCTGCACCGGTGTCACCAGTGAAAAACTGTGGAATTTTCTGACATCTTTGTCTGAGGTTCTGACGCTAAGTCCTGTAAATCAACTGCCTTAGACTTGGACACTAAAGGCTTCCCACAGCTGGTTTGTTTTTGATTAGTAGGGAAGGGATGCCCCGGTTGAGATCGAAGCACTTCTTTGTGCTTCCTCTTTGATTCTAATTGTAAATGATACCCTGGAAAATCAAAACTTATATTTCTATTTTTTCTATCTCTGTCTTTCCTCTTTTATTTTTTAACTATCATCAGTTTTACAAAGCCTCATTTCTAAATTTTATTAGATACTTATTTTTAACATTGCCAGCAGGAGTTCTTTATGAAAGATGACAATAAAGCATGTGTGTCCTCGAGAAACATCAATGCAATAAAATGCCTCACTAGCTTTGATGGCCCCAGTAGCTTGTAGGGAAAACAGTCCCCTGAAGGAGTTGTACTTTGGTATTCTTAAACAATGAAAGAGAATCTCTTCTGAGGGGCGCTGATGGCCTTAAAAACCATGGAAGCAGCTAAGTTTACATAATAAACTCTTGCAAACCAGATGGTTTTATGATTGTGTTTTGCCAACAGCTGTTTTGAATAAGATATAATTGAGGTTCTTGGCCAGGATACTTTTCAAAGGGCCGGATTTGCTCAAAGTTAACTCAATTGCATCCCCCAGGCCACATAAGTAAAGCCTTCCAATTTCAATCAGTTGCAATACAAAGTTATCTTCAAATGTTGGCATAGACAAGTACTTTTGAGGGCTCATTGACTTTGGAGTACAGATATTATTTTGAAACTAGGATTCAGGACCAAAGAACTCAGTGGAAAAAAACAGATGAGCTTGAATGGTCTTAGGGTGACTCAGTCTTGGAATTCAATGAGTAACTGCTAGAAACCTAGATAGTTTCAAATGGACTTCTGTGGCAGCTGTAGCTTCTACACACTTGGGTAGTTCTTATTTGCAAGTAGGCATGGGTATAGTAAAGGTTGAATGCAGGAGATTTGGGGTGGTCCAACCCTCCATGGGCCAAAGAAAGGACTTGAACAGCTTCTGTGTGATAATCTATGAGCCAAGGTATATCCTCTATGATGAGTGTCTGGGGCCATGCCAGGTAGTTTGTACTAACAACATGATTTAAGGTGAATCTATATATTTTTGTTTTCCTGAGGTGGTGGGTCATGCAATACTAGTTTGACCGCTGGAAGAGCAAACTGGGGCATTAATAACCAAGGTAAGGCTTGCAAGTGCTTCATACCTATGAGTCTGACTCCCTTGTAGACACTCTGCACACCAAAGCTCCAGCGAGCCTTCCTCCTTGACGTCATTCTATTTGTGTTGTCTCACACTGTTGCTGGAAGAATTCAGTGCTGTCCTTCTGACTCTGCTGGAAGACAAGAACTAGGAGACTCATGTCTGGGCTCCCCTGAACTGTGCTGTATGTATCTTTACCTTTGCAAACTTGTGAAACATTTAAGTATATTTATGTATTTTGCAATACTATCATCACATTCAACATTCAATTATTTTTGAAAAATTTTCTTTTTTTTTAGCTTAATTGAGGTATAATTGACAAAGTTGTGTAATTTTTTTTTTTTTTTTGAGACAGGGTCTGACTCTGTCATCCAGGCTACAATGCAGTGGCACAATCTTGGCTCACTGCAACCTCTGCCTTCCGGGCTCAAGTGATCCTCCCACCTTAGCTTCTCAAGTAACTGGGACTACAGGCGCAAGCCACCATACCCGGCTGGCTAATTTTTACAGTTCTTGTTGGGAAGAGGTTTTTCCATGTTGCTCACTTTAGTCTCAAACAGCTGGGCTCAAGGAATCCACCTGCCCCAGCCTTCCAAGTAGTATAAATTTAAGGTGTGCAACGTGATGATTTGATATATTCTAACAGACACATGAAAAGGTGATCAACATCACTAACCAATAGAGAAGTGCAAATCTAAACCACAAAGATACCACCTCATACCTGTTAGGATGGCTAACAAAAAGAATAAAAGATAAACATGTGGAGAAAAGGGAACTTTGAACTACTGTTTGTAGAACTGCAGACTGGTACGATCATTATGGAAATGAGTAGGGAGATATTTTTGCAGAATTTAGTCTGCATTCTTTTCCCATAATGTCACCACCGTGAGGATCACAGCTTCTCCGAGTTCTGTGAGTCTTCCCAGCAAATTATGGAATCAGAGGGTGGACCTGGGGACATTGGATACATTATGCCAAGGAGAGAATTTGCAGGAATTTCTGGGGTGACCAAACAGAATTTCAAGGAAATATAACGTGCTGCCTTGTGCATGCTTCTATTTTCATTTTTCTCTTTCCTCCATCCTTCCCTTCCCTTCCCTTCCCTTCCTTTACTCCTTTTTCCCTTCCCTTCCCTCCGTCCCTTCTTTCCTTCCTTCCCTTTTCCCCCCTCCTTTGCTTCCTTCCCTCCTTTCCTTCCGCCCTCCCTCCCCTCCCCTCTCCTCCCCTCCCCTTCCCTCTCCTCCACTCTCCTCTCCTTTCCTTTCTTTAGAGACAGGGTCTCGCTGTGTGGCCCAGGCTGAAGTGCAGTGCTGCAATCATAGCTCACGGCAGCCTTGAACTCCTGGGCTTCAGTGATCCTCTCGCCTTGACCCCTTGCCTAATTTTTGTATTTTTTTTGTAGAGATGGGTGCCCAGGCTGGTTTCATGCTCTTGAGCTCAAGTGATCCCCCTGCCATGGCCTCCTGAAATGCTGGGATTACAGGAGTGCGCCCAGCCTATTTTCATTTCTTAATAAGAAATGAAATATTAACACACACAAAATCCTTTGAACAGTACCACAGGATTGTGTCTTTCCTGGGGCAGAACAAGAAGCAAATCGAGGTAGATGAAATGGAAGTGAAGCATGCAGATGACACTTACACCTAGAAAACGGAACACTATTTTACATTAGAGCGAATGAACCAGGAGAGCCCTCAGCTGACAAAAGCCAGCCTCTGGCAGAGATGCATGTGTGTCTGTATACATCACCACACGTGCATGTATTTATTCATGCAAATGTATGCAGCACCTGCAAGTGTCAGAACTGGAGTTCAGCTGTGAGCAAATCGGTCATCTGGTGTCTCCTTGGTGTATGATATGTTGTAGGGCATTAGCAAGTTGACCTAGAGCTCGTAAGGGATACGTGCTTCCAGACACCAACAGGGCAAGTACACCTGAGAAGGAGTTACAGGATGAGAATTTTCAGGATCTACGTCAGCAAGGAAGAAAGAAGTTTCTAAGAAAAGAAGTTTCCAGCAGATGAAACTGAAATGTGTAAAGGTATTAGCTGAAGATCAGAGGTTGTGGGGACTGAAAGACTTAAAACAGAACTTCTATTGGACCAGGCAATCCCATTACTGGGTATATAACCAAAGGAAAAGAAATTGTTCCACCAAAAAGACACATGCAGTCGTATGTTTACTGTAGCCTTATTCACAATAGCAGAGACAAGTAATCAACCTTGGAGCCCATCAATGGTGGATTGGATAAAGAAAATGTGACACATATACACCATGGAATACTATACAGCCATGAAGAAGAATGAAATCATGTCCTTTGCAGCAGCATGGATGTGGCTGGAGGCTGTTATCCTAAGTGAATTAATGCAGAAACAGAAAATAAAATACCACGTTTCTCACTTATAAGTGGGAGCTAATAAACAATGGGTACTCATGGACATAAAGATGGAAACAATAGACACTGGGGACTCCTAGAGTGGGTAGAGAGGGAGGGGGTCATGGGCTGAAAAACTACCTGTTGGGTGCTATCTGTGCTCACTGCCTGGATGATGGGGTCATTCACACCGCAGACCTCAGCATCATACAATATAACCAGGGAACAAACCTGCACGTGCCCCCCAAATCTAAAAGTTGAAATTATGTATATTTAAAAGTGATTAGAGATTGTCAGGATATATAGGGCAATGGAGAGCTTTTCCCTTAACCCTGAAAAACCAACTTCCAAGAGGCAGATTAATTGGATACAAATTTTATTAACGTGTATACATAGGCGTCTTTATAATGAAGACCTGAAGATACAGGGAGAGCTGTCCATTTTTATGCTTCGGTTCAGCAAAGACTGGGCAGCCGTGTAGAACTATGGTTGGCCAAAAAGGGCCTGATTCAATGCTGATGGACTGAGTGGGGAAACCCAGCAAGGCCTGTCTGTCTAGATTCTTCTTGGCCTCTCTGAGCAGCGCTCCTTCCTTCTGGATGTGAGGTGGGACCCTCTCTGGGATGGGGGCTCTTAGGACCTACAGCCAAACAAGGTGGATCAGGGAATTTTTTTATGGCCGGTCTTTACACAGATGGGATAGAGGGAAAGTTAGCTTTCTGTTTTTAGGTTCTATGGCTTACGTTGGGGAAAAAGCGTTCTGGTTTCTGTGACCCGCCTTGAGAAAGAGGGATTCTAGTTTCTGTAGTGCCTTGGGGGAGGATGGGACTGAGAGGCAGGAGATGGGAGATGACCAGAGAGAAACATTTGCTTCTGAGGCTGCTGTGGAGGTCTGCATTGTGGGGTATCATTTTCTGAGTCCAGCAGGGAGCTGCAGGTGCGCATGGGGTTAATGGGCATGAACTTACATTAATCTCTAGACATGTCTACGGCACTGCAGCTTAATTCTGGGGTCTACATTATAACCAGAGACCCTGTGCAATGAGACTGTGTCTTTTGCTCTCTAAAAAACAATAAAATAAAATATCTTTAAAAAGCAAAGCAGAGCTCATGTTGAAAAGGCTTGCCGAAATCATGAAGGCATCCAAAGTTTTTCAGAATCGAGATTGTCTCACCCTTTGCCTGGTTATTCTAACTCATGCAACCACTTAGCAAAAGCTGAGCTTTCAAAGTTCGGGTACACCCCACTTGCTTTGTTAGATGGCTTCACGGCGCCTTACGGAGTTGGTGTTCCCGTGCAGAGGCTGCCTTAAAAACAATCTATCAAATGGAGACTTCAAGAAGCTGGGCCTGGAATAATGCCTCCACTCTATTTGCTGACATTTCAAGCATTAAATTAATATTCTTGAAGTCAATTCATCAGGCTCCCAGCCTGTAATTGGGATTCAATGCATGCAGTCGATTAGAGGAGAGAGCAGCCGGTCCATGGAGAAAGAAGGTTTTTCATTTAGCATCCAATCAGGGAAAGCAAACACAATCAGGCAGCGTTTCTGGGGCCGATAGATACTGCAATTCTAATGACGAGGGAAGCAAACAGGAGAAGGCATTGCAGTTCCCGAAACCTTCTCTCTTAGTATGTCCCCCAATTTCTATCACACTGACCCCAATTTGGCTTTTAATAAATCTTTATCTTTGAAATGCTTCATTGTGGAGCAAATGGAAAGAGTGTTTGTTCCATCAAAAGGACGAAAGCACAGGCTGGTGTGGGAGTGTGAAATCCATGCATAGCAATGGAAAAACGAAAACAAAAAACAAAAGCAAGGCAGCGTCTGTTTCCAGTGGATATGCATGCTCAAGATTAGGGCTGCTGGGCTACTGAGTTGACATTTTAGATTTTGCAGAGCTAGAGACTGTTACAATATTTGAGACTGCTAATGCTGCAGTTCAAGCTGCATCCACATTTTTCACGCTTAAGGGGTCTCTAGCTCAACGGATTTTCTCACATTGATTCTGTAAGAGAAAGGCGGAGAAGTGGGAAGGAAGGTCCATGTAGGAGAAAAGCAATATATACTCTAGGAAGGGACCTGTGACCTGCCTCAAATAGCTTCCTAGAACTCTAGCAAAATTGCAAAGTTCAGTCCAGAGTAACGACACGGTCCACATATAATTTCTTGCTGGCTGAGAGCAGGTTGCTGGTAGCTGCTCTTCAGGGCATCATTATCCGTCTAATAATCAAAAGAGAGCCAGCAAAATGGAACTTATTATGCATTAGAAAAAAAAACATGGCTCGCTGTGGACAGCTTTCCTTTGGAAATATTTGTCCAAGTACTTCAGAACATCCGAAACTCTGTCTGAGCAAATCCACTCTAAAACAAAGGCTTGGTGGCCCATTGTCAATAATCCAAGCTAATGTTTTTTGGGGGCTGCAATCCTGGGCCTTACTGTTTCCCAGGTGCTTGTTAGAGAGTGGTTTAAAAAGCAGGTCAGACAAGGACACGCTGTACCTGTGGGGCAAAAAACGAATAGCCCATCTGTCTCTCTCTTTTTTTAAAAGAGTTGTTGGTTCTTCCTAACAGTCACCCATCTGTTCCTAGAAAGTTCCTCTCCTTTAAAAATGAGTTTTCAAATCCAGTAGTTTATATAGTTGTTTGAAGAATTTAAGTAAGAATGTAGATTGACGTACTTAGCACTCAAAAGTTCCCCAGCTTAAGATTTACAATAAAGGATGAGTGAAGGATGCTGAGAAATGGCTTTGCAGGAGCAGAGTGGAAGGCTTGGGATTAGTTTATTTCTCTTCCAATATCTAATACTCTTAGGGAGGTTTATGAAAAAAGAAATAAATGAAACATTAAAGTTATTGAGAAATTGTGGAGGGATTCATGATTTGGAAAGCAGGAATATGTCAGAAAAATAGACAACCTAAGCTTTATTTGTAAAAAAGAGGAGGATAAAGCCAGATGAAATGATGGCATCTTCCAGAGGAAAAGGAAAAAAAAACTCATGTCAATAGATGTGAAACGTTTATTTGCATAAATATGAAACTGTAGCTTACTTACTCATTATTGCTGTTAAGGAGATTTCCATTTTCTAGCATAAAAATACCTTACAGATACAAAATTTCCACCACAGCAAATGGAGAAGAGGTGCCTTTAAGGAAAAAACCTTTCTCATTTAGCAAGTTGAGCGAAAGCTTGCACATTTATATTTAAACGCAAGCCTGAGGATATTGCAGGAAAGAAACTCTACAAGTCATGTTATAAAGATGACATCACTCGATATAACATTCCACTCTATAAAAAGCCACTGTGTATAGATGTCATCTCTCATTTACCATCTTCAAGGAGTTTAAGGGTTTAGAAATGATCTCTAAGGTGTGCATTAGCACAAACTCTTCAGCATCGTATCCGGTGAGTAAGGGTAGTAACTAACGCATTCAAGGTCACTCACTATTGGTACAGAATCTGCAGTTGATGCGAATCCCTTAATTTGTGTTTTG
Source organism: Callithrix jacchus (assembly GCF_049354715.1). Taxonomy (NCBI): domain Eukaryota; kingdom Metazoa; phylum Chordata; class Mammalia; order Primates; family Cebidae; genus Callithrix; species Callithrix jacchus. Next base: position 4,112,617 of record NC_133524.1, read on the forward strand.
GAGGTAAATTATATATGACATGAAATTTACCATTTTAACCATTTTTAAGTGCACACTTCACTGGCATTAAGGACATTCACCACCTTCCATCTCCAGAATGTCTTCATCGTCCCAAACTGAAACCCTGTCGGCATCAAACACTAATTCTCTATCCCTCTTCCTCCAAGCCCTGGCACCCATCATTCTACTTTTTTACCTATGGGCTTGACAACTCTAGGGATGTCATATAAGTGAGACCAAACAGTATTTGTCCATTTGCAACTGGCTAATTGCACTCAGTGTAATGTCCTCAAGGTTCGTCCATGCCATAGGAGGTGTCAGAATTTCCTTCCTTTTTAAGGTTGAATAGTATTCCCTTGCATGAACAGGTCACATTTTGTTCATCCATTCATTCAGTGATGGGCACTTGGTTTGCTTCCACCTTTTGATTACAGTGAATTATGCTGCTATGAATTTGGGTGTACAAATAGCTCTTAGAGTTCCTGCTTGAGATTCTTTGCAAATCTCTTTATTCTTTTTCTAAAAATAAATGAGCAGGTGACAGATAGAACATGCTGCAGCTTCCCATAAAATATTTTTGCATTATTTAATGGAGAATGGCCCAGCGTCTCATGAAGGAGGTTCTCAAACAAAACAATCCGATGAACAGATTCCATGGGCTTAGCTTAGAGGGATTCCCTTAAACCCTTGTGCTTTGCAACTGCTCTTACCTAGGGGTGGTTGTTGTCTGCGACCAGCTGTTTAAAGCTTTATTAAGAAAGTGGTTTCTGTGACTCGAGTTTATGAGCTTTTAGTCTCCTCCTTTGGTTCCCTGGTGGCCATGATACACTGGGAAGAAATGTTCAGGAAAATACGTATCCACTCTTCCGCAGAATGGAGTTATCTCTTCGAGGTAGGATTTTTCTGAGTTCTTGTTATTTAGGAGAAATGCTGAATGTGTAACACCAGCACACTTAAAAGAGTTATGTATCGTTCATGGTACATTTACTCCTCAAAAGCAAACATGTATTACCAATGGGACTTACTGAATTAATAGATTTATAAGAAATTGGGGGAGAAAGGGCAAAATAAAGATAAAATTTCAGTAGTGGCTTTGTGCCAAGCATGTTTGTACTACACTTTAACTGATATTACCTCAGGTGATCCATGGCAGACTTCTAGGCAGAGTTATCTGTCTATGTATCTATGTATCTACATATCTATCTAATTTATTTATTTATCTATTTATATATGTCTGTTATCTATCTATCATCTGTTTATGTAGTCTATCACCTCTTTTATCTACCATCACATATCTATCTTTATCATCATCTATTCATTCTGTCTCTGTCTACTATCTGTCAATCATTTATATTTCATCTCTCTCCGCTTTACCATGTGAAGAGGTCCTTGCCCACTGTCATATTCAGAGTTCTCTAGTCTGTGGAAGCTGGATTTGAATCCAGCTCCAACTGTCACTGGAACATTCTAACATATAAGCAAGTCTTTATTCTTTATAAATAAGAGCATGCCCCTCGATTGCTGGGATGTAAAACACCCATGCCCTGCCGTTGCATGTGAGGCTGTCACCATCAATCTATCTCTTCATGGGTGCCACTGTTGTTATCTTTTAGTCACAGAAATAATTAATTTGAATTTGCCAACTGACGTTCTCTTCTCTGCCCAGTTACTTTTAGAATCACACCTTTGCTAGATGCCTGACAAAGAGAAACCCCAATATGTAAGTGTAGGGTGTGTTTCCTGTGCAAAACTCATTGTTCTAAGATTAAGTCTTCTTGCAATCCAAAAAGAATGAATGAGAAATAAGTAGCACATTCAGGGTTCATGTGACTCTTAGAACACATCAAAGGAGAGGTGGTGGGAAATTAATCAGAAGCTCGTTGCCCCGTTTTCCGATGCGTACATTGAAGCATACGTTTGTGTGGACAGATGATTCCTGTGCACAAAAGAAACACCCAAATTAGTGACTGGGAGAAGTAAAGACAAAACTCTCTCAGTTCCTTGAAGTTTGGCATTTACAACTGCATTTTTAATAATGGATTATAATATAAGGAACTTCCCATTAATTTTTAAAATTTCATTTTCATAATGATCCAATGAAGTTGGTATCATTTTTCCCTATTTTACAAATCAAATGCATTCATGCTGAGAAGAATACATTCTCCCTTTTGATGTCTTGGACTTCCCTTGAAATAGTCTGAGGGGAGTCGAGGCAAGTAGATAAAAGAAGATAAAATCCCTGACTTTTTCTTTTTATGATGTTCTGTTATTCACATTGCCTTTGAATTACAATCTCCTTATTTATCTGTTTCACTTGGATAATGGACATTTTAATCAAAATTGCCTGTATTTATTTTCTTTGATGTATTTCATAATGCCTCAACTTGCAGACCCAAAGTCATGGATGAGAGTCTTGCTATATTTTTGTGTATTACCCTGAGGTTCACTAAATCCCCATGGCTATCCATGGCGGTGATTCCGGCTCCCAATGCAAGCTCAATGTCGATTTTATCTGGATTCTTGACCGCTGCTGCATCATCACCTCATTTAATTGTACACTCCTTCAGCGCCATTTTGCCTGCAAAAATGGAAATCTTTGGAAAGAATTACGGCTAGGCAAATGCAAAGTTTGTAGTGGTTTTTATTTTTGCGTGTGTGTGTGTGTGTGCGCGTGTGTGTGTGCGCGCGTGTGCGTGCGTGCGTGTGTGTGTGCGCGTGTGTGTATGTGTGTGTGTGCGTGTGTGTATGTGTGTGTGTGTGCGTGTGTGTATGTGTGTGTGTGCGTGTGTGTATGTGTGTGTGCAGTAGGGGAAGGTTGTCTTTCCAGTAGTTCTGAATAAGGAATTTAAACTGGTAGCAAATTCTACTTCATACCTAACAAAAAGAAAGGTTTCAATGTATGACTTTAAGTGCATTCTTTTGCAGGGAAGACCTGGGGTAAGCATGTATTTTCCTATATGAGTGCTATTTTGTAAATACTGCATCTGCTGGCCTAGGCTAAGTTTAGCTACAGTAACAAAGGACTCCCCAGATGCAGTGTCTTATAACCAAGCTTTACTTCTTACTCAAATTCCATGATGGGTCTTTATTTATATACAAGAGTATGACTATCAGAAGAGGTAACACCGAGATTTCTCTTGATAAAACCAGCCAGGGAGGGTTTTTTTTTTTCTTTTTTTGTAATCTGATATGATAATGTGCAACCAACCAACTAACCAACCCAATAACTGAAAATCACCATGCTTAGGCTGGGCATGGTGGCTCACACCTATGATCCCAGAACTTTGGGAGGCTGAGGCAGGAGGATTGCTTGAGCCCAGGAGTTGGAGACCAGCCTGGGAAACATGACAAAGCCTCATTTCTACAAAAAGTACAAAAAATTAGCCCAATATGATTGTGCGTGCCTGTAGACCCAGCTACTCTGGAGGCTGAGGTGGAAGGATTGCCTGAGCTGGGTAGGTTGAGGCTGCACCACTGTACTCCACCCTCATCAATAAAACAAGACTCTGTCTCAAAAAATAAAATAGTTAACCTCATTCTTTTTTTTTTGTATCACACAACTTGCTTGATTTCCAGCTAAAGCCCAGAAGGCGAGAATTCACAGGAAACAGCCTTCCTTTTGCTCTAGTGATGCAAGTAATGTTCACAATTTTCTGCTTTGATTTGGGAGCGGAGACCAACACATAAAGAGAGGCTCCACTTCGATTCATATTTGCAATTTTATCAGATAATGATGGGTGAATTCATAGCTGTATAGTCCTTCCTAACAATGCAGAATCCAGGGCTCTGTGGGTTAAGTTCTCTGTTAACTTATCCACATCAGAGAGTGTTCATTAGGTGCATGTCTGCTGGTGGACTCTGCAGTTTTTCTGCAGAGAAAAGTTACTCTTTCACGCACACACCTCTGAAGCCCTCCAACATGTGACAATTGACAGATCATGCATATAAGTGGATAAACGCAATCATGCATATAAGTGGATAAACGCAATCATGCATATAAGTGGATAAACGCAATCATGCATGAATAATTTCAGCAAGTCAGGGCTAAGGGCCAATTGTTGGAAGATGAGAGATGTTGAAATCATTGGAGTCATTTGCTTAGATAGATTCAAATCCAAGGAAGTGAAATCAGCTGTCAAGCCAAGGCAGGCATCACAAAGTAATAGAAAGAGAGGAAGACAAAACTGAGGGTAGAATCGATTGAAAGAAATTTTGAGTGCCAGGCATGGTGGCTCACGCCTGTAACCCCAGCACTTTAGGAGGCCACAGCGGGTGGATCACCTGAGGTCAGGAGTTCGAGACCAGCCTGATCAACATGAAGAAGCCCCGTCTACTAAAAATACAAAAATTAGCCCGGCGTGGTGGCTCATGCCTGTAATCCTAGCTACTCGGGAGGCTGAGGTAGGAGAATCATTTGAACCCGGGAGGCAGAGGTTGCTGAGAGCCAGGATGGTGCCATTGCACTCCATCCTGGGCAACAAGAGTGAAACTCTCATCTCAGGAAAAAAAAAACCGGACATTTTGAAAAGTTCTGTTGAATTTGCTTGCCTTTCATATAATGCCAATTTTAAATCTATGGCACTTAGAAACACAAGAAAATGTAAGAAGACAAATAGAAATCAGAAAAACAACTAGCACATTTGTTAGATCAAGGAATAATTGTGAGATAAATTAAACAATATAGCAGCTTTTGCACAGAGAAATCACTCAACGAAATCGTTAGATATCATCCATCAATTCCATATCATGCGTCAAACCATTACATGCTGGTAGAATTACAGAAGTCTACATGGAGTAAATATATTGTTTCAAAACTAGGCATATTATTGGTTGTTTCGGCTTTTTCTGTGACTGTGGCAGATGCTTGATATACTCATTAAGGTTTTCCTTTGCAATGTGACAGTTTGGGTTTCCACGAACTGTATTTCCCATTCTTAATGTGGAAACAAAACAGATTTCATTTTGCACAGTGAAACTGTTTGGACATTTTCCCCCCTGCAGATTTGCCGTTAAATTAGGCTCGTATTTTCACCACAAATGCTTAGTTTCTGTCCCCCAGTAGAACTTCAAGACCTAGAGATTTGCTACCCATTAAAAACTGAATGATTTGGCATTTCTCCACTAAAAAGTGGAGAAATATGCTCTTGTACTGTGAGCCATTTCCTTCTTTCTTCCTCCTCCTCCTCCTCCTCCTTCTTTATAGGGATGGTGTCTTGTTCCTTCACTCAGGCTGGAGTTCAGTGTTGTAATCATAGCTCACTGCAGCCTCTGCTTCCTGGGCTGAAGCCATCCTCCTGCCTCAGCCTCCCCCTTGTAGCTGGGCTACAAGGGGATGCCAGTATACCTGGCTAATTTTTAAGTTTTTGTTTGAAGAGATGGGATCTCACTATGTTGTCCAGGCTAGTCTCAAGCTCCTGGCCTCAAGTAATCCTCTTGCCTCAGCCTCCCAAGGTGCTTGGATTATAGGCCTGAGCCACTGCACTCAGCCTTGAAATCACTTCAAAGAGAAGAAATCTACATATTTTTTATTGTGCTAAAATACATACAACATAAAATTTACTATCTTGATAATTTTTAAGTGTACAGTTTCACAGTGTTAAATACATTTATAACGTGGTGCAGCTAACACCACCAACAGTTTTCATTCGGACTTATGTTGACTTATTTTTAATTAAATGATTTTCTTCTTCTTGTAGAGATGGTGTCTCGCCATTGCCCAGGCATTCCTTGTTTTAGCTTCTACCCCCATCTTTCTTGGCTTACTATTTCTACCCTGACTATTACCCTGCCATGAACTTCTTTAAGACTTGGTTATAGGGTTGCAGAAGATCATTCAAGCCCGTTTGAAGATGCTTTCACAGAGGCATCGCAAGTTTGTTTGTGGAAAGCGCAAAGAAAGGTCTTTAAACGCAAGTCCTTTTCAAGGAAGTATCAGGAAGGCTTTGGTTTCTGCAGTCCCTGCTGTAAAACGCTGGCTCTGTTTTACTGGTTAACGAGAATGCTGTGTGACACTTTATGTGGTCTCACATGAGTAGCAAATGTTGCACTTCCCTTAACACCTGCCTTTTCTCTGACCTAGTTGGCATTTGGTAATGGGAGAATTTTTAGTTCCTTTAAAACAGGAGCCTTGCTGAATATAGTTCCTGAGTGCAGTGCCAACAAAATTCACAGCTCCACTGCGTTCCATATTCTGTGAGTGGCAGCCCATTCATGGCAGTATTGAGAATAAGAGGCATGTAAATCAGCCTAGAAGTGGATGATCTTGAGTTCCACTATGTTTTGCAGAGACTCATTGGGACAGTGGTTCCACAGGGAATAATTTGCACTGACTCTGATACTGGGGTGGGATGTGAATCTAGGCATTCCACAGAGGCATGCCAGCATCACTCTGGTCACGAATCACTTTTTGGCTGCATATTTTCAATGTTTTGTGACATTGCATTCCCCCAAGCAGCTGATACAGTCTTCAATTCAAACTTTTTTGCATAGACATGATGTATCCCTTGAAGCTTATCTGGCATGTGGGATTTTTAAAAAGTGTAGGTGCCTAATAAACATTCGTTACATGTTGAATGGGCATTGAATTTAAAATCATCCTTTTGTGAAGTTACCTAATGCATGTTACATTACAGATCTGTATGTTTTTTAAAAATCACTGGTAACTTTTTTCTTTTCCAGTAAAAGAAAATTTAGAATCATGGGGTGCATGTGCTTGTTTGTTACATAGGTGTATTACATACTAGTGGGGTTGGGATTCCTAGTGTACCCCAATACTCAATAGTGAGCACTGTACCAGTTTGCTAATTTTTCAACCCTCCCCTCCTTTACACCCTCCCTTCTTTTGGAGTCCCCAGTGTCTAATGTTCCCAGCTTTGTGTCTGCATGTACCCATAGTTTAGCTCCCACTTATAAGTGAAAACATGCAGTGTTTGTTTTCTGTGTCTGACTTAGCTCACTTAGGATAATAGTCACCAGCTCCAACCATGTTGCTGCAAGGACACGATTTATTCTTTTTTGTGTCAGCATAGTATTCTGTGGAAAATCAGTGATCATTGATCTGAACTCAGTATGTGTGCATGTGTCAGTGCTATTGGCCTTTAGTCGATACAGTTGTATCGATTCCCTCTTTCCACGGCTAGCAACCTTAAATCATTTTCAATATTTGCAGCTTCTTCACAAATGCAAAAAACATTATCTTTAGGTCCATCCACGTATTTAATTTATTATTATTATTTGAGATGGAGTCTTGCTGTCTCCCAGGCTGGAGTGCAGTGGTGCAACCTCAGGTCACTGCGAACCTCTGCCTCCTGGGTTCAAGCGCTTTTCCTGCCTCAGTCTCCCGAGTAGCTAGGATTACAGGTGTGTGCCACCATACCCAGCTAATTTTTATATTTTTAACAGAGATGGGGGTTTTGTCATGTTGGCCAGGATGGTCTCGAACTCCTAACCTCAGGTGATCCGCCCACTTCAACCTCCCAAAGTGCTGGGATTACAGGCATGAGCCACTGCGCCTGGCCTATCCACATACCTTAAACACTGTATATCATAACTTATCAATCGTTTTGGTAAAAGGATGGATCAAAGCCTTTGTGCTCTTATTTTCTTGAGTTTTTGTTGTGTTGCATTATATTAAGATGTTTTATTATTCGAATAAAGGTTTGAACATAATATAACATACTGTTCCATCATTTTGGGTGATTATTCTTTTTTTATTCTTGTTGTTTTCCTGAAAACAATCTTTTGAGCTTGTAACCCTTTTGTGTGCACGATATATTGTTTCTCAATTCTCTGATGAGACGAACATTAAAATAGAATTTATTGACAAATGACTTTCAATTTCCCACTTGTGAGAATAATAGGATCATGAACCTTTTTGACTGGATATGAATGTAGATTAAACTGCAGTAACGATTTTAACCAGTAGATGGAATTATGAACAATTTCGAGGAGACTTCAATTATGTATGAAATTTTAGTAAATATGGGAGCCCCTCTTTCCCTCTAAAATAGCTAACAGGGAGCTGCTTGGTAGGAACGTTTTTGCCTGGAGGCTTTTATTTTCTTATTTCTATAAAATAACAGCATGCTTACAGAGTTACAAAATGTCTTCTAACAGACATCTGGGCTCCAACATCATGGATGTGGCCGGAAAAGACCATTTTCTTCAAGTTCAGCAAAAACTTGGATAGAGAAGTTTTATTTGACTTTGGGAAAAAAAGAACATGGGGTCAGAAGTTGTGGTGTTGTCAGAAAAGGGGTTCGATGTAGACCCCAGAAGAGGGTTCTTAGGTCTTGTGCAGAAAAGAATTGAAGGTGAGTCACACAGCACAGTGAAAGAGGCAAGTTTACCAGAAACTGTCCCATTGCGGAGTAGGGTGTCCTCAGATATCAGAAGGAAGGGCCCATCTTTGTTTTAAGTTTTTCTTAGGTAGGGCACTTGTCTATACAAAGACTAAGCTAAGCTGTGCCTACATGTGGGTGGGGTGACAGCAGGACACCATGTATTGTTTTATTGATTTAAATACAACTATCCTTGACTTCAAGGCCAACTTGAAATCAACTATCTTGATTTCAAAGCCAGCAAAACATCTGGGGTCTGCCCAATGCATGATGCTGTAACATTTTAGTGTGTAAGTACATCAAAGCATGACTATAATTATTTTGAAAGCATATATTGTTATGGGCATGGTGACATCCAGACTTCCTGCTGTTGTAGAAGTGTGTTCTTGCAGATATCTTTAAGCTTTTTCCTTCAACTATAAACATCTTATGACCATGTGACTGGCAACGAGTGTGTCTTGCTAGTTTTATGATGAAGTCAGTTTTGAAATGATGTCACCCTGGCTCTCCTAGGCTTCCTGTTTCCCTAGCAGTGGTATTATAAGAAAATAATTAGATATGGAGAATGATCCGCATTTTAATTCTGTCTCTTCTGCTTATTAGATGGGTGGGAACCGATGGGCCTTTTAATGGCTATATGTGTTAAATATATTATACAGGGAATCTCGGGGGTCCCAGAGACCACCCCTAGGTTTGGTGATTTTCTAGAAGGACTCACTGAGCTCAGTATGTAGTTGTCCTCACAGAAATGATTTATCACAGCCAGAAGATGTGGATCAAAATCAGTAAAGAGAAGTGGTGTATGGGTAAGAGTCTGAAGGCCACCGGGCACAAATTTCCAAGAATCCTCTCCCTGTAGAGTGAAACAGGACACGCTTAGTCCATTCAGCGATTGCAACAACACCTGTGAAGTGCTGGCCACCAGGGAAGCTCTCCTGAGCCTAGAAGCCTGGGGTTTGTGTTCAGTGTGTTTGCGTAGACACCCTCTGCCTAGGGCATTCCAGAATTCCAGACTCCAGGAAGAAAAGCAGGTGTGCAGCATAAGTGATATTGTTTGTACAAACAGTTTAGACAGAATGAGCCATTTTTTCCATTCTGAGAATAGTGGGAACTCTTCTGAAATCTAAGTTCCCATATGCCAGTGGATAGAAATTGAATGGTGTCCCCTTGGTCCAAATTCATATGTTGAAATGGTGAAATGCGCTTGGAAATGAGCCCTTAATGGAATTAATTAAGGAGGTTAAGTGATGCCATAGGGTGCGATCCTGATGCAACAGATAGGATTGGTGTTCTTATAAGGACAGACCTGATCTCTCTCTCTCTCTCTCTCTTTCTCTCTGTCAAATGAGGGTATAGAGAGAAGGCAGCCATCTTCTGCAAGCCGGGAGGAGAGAGTCCTCACCAAGAACCAAATAGACTCAGCACTTTAATCTCAGACTTTCCAGCACCCAGAACTGTGAAAGAATAAACGTCTGTTATTTAAGCCAAGCAACCTATGGATTTGGTAATGGAAGGCAAGCTGACTAAGACACCAACCAGTGCCAACGGTGCAAGCCGGCCTTGCTGTAGCGAGAATCTCCTGTAGCCTGCTAGGTTAATTCTTCTTTGCACACAAAAATGATATCAAGTTTCCATGTCTGTAAAGGACAAAGTCACCGAAATTAGTGACTGAGGCAAGAATCTCAATCATTCGAGGTTTATGAAGCCAAAGCTTGAGGGTCCACCCAGGAAAAACAGTGACAGAGGGTCTGTGGTCTATGAACCCAAAGTATCTGAGACAGGTCTCAATCCATTTAGAAAGTTAATTTTGCCGTGGTTATGGACACGCCTGTGACACAGCCTCAGGAGGTCCTGACGACATGTGCCCAAGGTGGCTGGGGCACAGCTTGCTTTTATACATTTTAGGAAGACATGAGACATCCATCAATACATGTAAGAAGTACATTGGTTTGGTTCAGTCCAGAAAGGCGGGACAACTTGCAATAAGGCTTCCAGGTCACAGGTAGACTAGAGACAAAAAAATAAGTTGTATTCTTTTGACCCTTGATCAGCCTTTCACTGAATACACAATTTATTCTGGCTCAGTGAATCTGCATTTTGACTTAAACAGTAGGGCAGAAGAAGCAATCAGATATGCATTTGTCTCTGGGGAGCCTCAGAGGGATGACAAAGATTTCAAAAAAGCTCCATACCTCCCACACAATTGAGGCCTCACAATTGAGGGAAGTATGGAGCTGATTAACATCTTTGTGGCTACCCTATGCAGGAACAGAATGGGAGGCAGCTTTACTGACTGACAGTTCCCAGCTTGAGTTTTCCCTTGGCTCAGTGATCTGGGGGACTCAAGATTTATTTTTCTTTCACAGATCAGTGTTATCCAAACAGGTTTTCAGGATGGTTCGCATTTATACAATTCCTTAAAGGGGGACAAGAGGAGTGTGCAGAAGAATGATTGACTTCATGTTGTCTTTGTTCCTGCGAAAATAACGTTACCAGTGAAAAATCTAATAGACTTCAGTTTTTTAGGAGCTAGACTTAGATTGCAGACCTAAAGTTATAATGGACATGTCCTTGTTTATGGGAGGTTAGGCATCAAAGCCAACAAAACATCTGGGGTCTGGCTAGTGTATAATGTTTTAACAAAAGGTTGTGAAGTAATAGTTACTTATTGGGAAGAAAGATAGGGGTGTTGCCTGACTGAGGCTTCAGTTTACTTTTGTCATAACAAGTTTGGGGGTTCAGAGATGTTTTTGTTTTCCTTTACAGATACAATGGTTTGTTCAAATGCAGGGTGCGTATGCAGGCTCGTGAACAAATGAGATGCACTCAATTAAAGGGCAGGGCCACAAAGGCCTGTGGGCTTACCCGGTGACGTCGTCAGCACCATGAGGTCTTCCATGACTTGGCAAGGGTCTCAGGCCAGCTGAAGAGGGACGTCCCTTCTGATGGACCCACAAGTGGCCTTTTAAGAGGGAGCGCTGAGCCCCAGGCTGGTTGGAGCAGCTTACCCACCAGTAAGGAAAGAGACACAGAGGTATCATTAGGGAGTGGACTGAGCGCGGCAGGACCCCTGGCCAGGGTTTTCAATTTCCTTTTTTGTAGGTAGCAGCAGTGATGAACTAAGGACAATGACCAGGACCCACACCTCCCAGGGACGGCTGTCTTGTTCATCTTCTCTTAACCTATGTTGGTCTCAGGTCCGCAGACCAACTCCATTATTTTAAACATTAAGGATGCAGCAAGCACCACTCATAGGATTCAGAGTTGAAGTCAGAGTTGGGATGACTTTTATGAAATAGCTACCTCTTGCCCCAACACAACATAGAATTTCTGGTAAAACGTCCATGGAATCGATTGAAGAGAGCTTTCGATGTGCTGTCTCAACTTCAAAACCTGGGCCTTGAGTTTCAGTTTCTGAAATCTCAAAAGCTCTTCTGCAACTTGACCCAGGAGAATCTGATCAACCATAACTCCAAAGGCGTGGGGATAAGGGTGCTCGGAGGGGCGTCTGGTGGGCACTGCCGTCAGACACACGCCATTTTATTTCTCCTGGACTTTTCCTAGTGGGTAGCATGATTCTGCGAATCTAAAAAGGGAGTAAAATCTAATACTGAATTTCCATTTTCCATGGGGACTGAAATTCTGAGCCAGGTCATAAAACTCCACCTTCAGTAAACTCTATACACTGTCTTCCAGGAATATTAAAAGAGATTTTAATTCAAATTCTGCAAACAGCGAGACCAAACATATTGTATGTGTTACACACTTCTGACTATTAATACATCCAGCGGGGCTTCCATTTACATTAAAAAAGCTGAGAAATCAAAAAAAGTAATAGGCTGGCTGTCTCCACAGCCAAATAAAAAGCTGTATGAATTGTCTATTTAATTTTGGTAAAAGGATTTTTGTTTCTCTCCCATAACTTTTTCCTCATAAAGCTGAATTTTTTTCTGATTTTGTTTGTAGTTTCTTGCTTATTTAACCCTAGACACTTGAGTTTTTTACCTTCCCCAAATATTAAGATTTTGCAGCCTCTGGTGTTTAATTTCTTATTACTAATCTTATCAATATTGATTTGGATTTTATATTCTTACTGGGTTTGCAAGATGTAGTTTCTTCAGTTCAAATATATACATATATTTATACACACACACATACACACATATGCACATATATGTGTTCAAAAACTGAGCCTTGGGTTTTATATATTTACATGTAAAATATTTATATACATGTTTTATATATTTACATGTAAAATATTTATATATATTTTACATGTAAATATACATAAAGATATACTCATATACATATATAGATGTGCAGATATACATAAAATATATAATATACATATATTAATTATAATGAATTAGTTAATATTATTATATATATCTTATAAAATTATATATATATAAAATGTGATAAAATGACTGATGTTGTAGCCTCTAAAAGCCCATTTAAATTTAAAAAACCATTTAAATAAACAGAAAGCTAGAAAAACAAAGTGGCTATTATAAACTCATTTAAATGTGCAGTTTAACAGTGAATGGAAATATCTTGTCTCATTGCAGTATTTTGTTAAAATTGGAGGGAAGCTAGCATGGGATACCAAATCACAGTAATTACAGAAACAAAATGATAAGATTAATTCTTTGAATAACGAAACATATTTTCCATAAACATTGTGTTGATTTTGAAATACAGAATATTATTAAACAAAAAAATTGAAGTTTTCCTTTTACTAGCAAATTAGGTTAATTGCTACCTCTTGCCTCAAATTACTTTGGAAGTTTCAATATTCTTTGCTGTTACTGGTGAGCTATATAGATAATGTCGTTTCTAATCTCAATAAGGTCATGATAGGATGAGTAGAATAAAAGAGAATGTCCCTAATAATATGACAAACCAGTATGGAGTGTTTTTATGTGATTTTCCAATATCATCACTCAACCTGGAACCGGCTCAATTGCCCCATAGACTGTTCTTTTTGATGAACATAGAAATTGACCCTACTGGTTTTAAATCTTGAAACTTATATGAGTTTTATCTGAGTTCCTTCCCAGGAAAGGACCTTTAGACTGTTCAAAAAACATCAAAGAACTGAAACTCACCAGATCACCACATCCTGACAGTGAGATGCCAGAGCGCTCATTCAACATGATTGCTTCTTTGCCCCTCCCTAGTTTCTGTTTTGTTGCACACAGTTGCATTTCTTCCCTGCTATGTAAAGCCCTAGTTTTAGTCGGTCAGGTAGATAGATTTGAGACTGAGCTCCCATCTCGTCAGCTGCAGCACCCAGTTAAAGCCTTTGTCCTTGGCAATAGTCCTTGCAACTTTCTGTGTGGCAAGCAGCAGGACCTAGACCAAACCCCTGGTGTTTCCGTGAAGAATTCAGCTGTAGACATTAAGTAGGATCCAGGCAGGACAGCATTCCTAGCTCAGTACTGGCTTGTAACATGCTTTTCCTCATTTAATTTCTACAATGAATATTTTCTTACTGCAGAAAAGGCAAGAAGTTTTGTTCCTCCAGGATTCGGTATTTGTGCCTCACCTCACTTTCTTTGTGCAGTTTTTGGCAGCACGGGAATGGAGCAGTTTTGATCACACTCTCCTCACCACTGACAAAAAGGGCAATAAATATGAAAATAAGTCCATTCAATTGCCCTTTAATAATAAATGCTATTTCCCTAAAGACAGAGTTCTGTTCTCAGAGGTCTGAGGTCTTTTCTCAGAACCCTGAGCTGAAACTTTTGGGTAATTGGAAAAAAAGAGAGAAATGGAAATACTTTTAGAAAGAACTTGGCCTTTGGATCTCATAATGTCTTTAGATGAGCAAAGCCATCTTTTTCTCTTTTTCTTTTGAAAACAAGCTGTGATTCTCTTACTAGTCTGATGCTGACTGGTGTGGTTTTTAGTAGCTCTTCGTATTTGTGTAGTTGGTCATGGAAGACTCTTTCCCGGGAAGCCACACCACGCCCCTGTGTAGGACATAGTGTTCACCCTTAATAAGCAGAACAGCTCCAACTGATGCTACCTCATAGCAACCTATATCTGTAATGACAAAATCTGGGTCCAGGAAATGAATGGAATTTGCTCAAGAGAAACTGTCTCCAAAGAATTACATTCTAACTTTCTGGACATGTATTTTTTTTAAAAATGTTTGATTGGTGCCTTATATTTACCCAGTTCCAATTACCTAAATGTTACATACAGGTTGGAAAAAATTTGCATGCATCTGAGCAAGGCTTTTCTGCAAGAGTTGCTAGAGAATTGGAAGGAGGAAAATGTAAATCTGAGTGCAGCTGTCAGCATTAAAGACACTTTGGCTTCAGGCAATGCCAGAGACTTGAGGAGGAAAGACTTGGCTTGAGACTTCCCATCTTATATTGAACATGCACCTGGTTATTAATATTACGCCTCAGTTTTTCCTGTGACTCAAGGACCCAAGGCCAAATTTCAAAGTCAGATGGATATTTTATCAGTGACAACTTGGACAGATGTAGTGGGAAATAACCCAGAAAGGCGAATTTCTAATGTTTTGTACGTGAGAAAAGGCATAAATCATTACTTTATCTACAGGCTGAAACTGAACAAAAAGAAAATTTTGGACAGCAAAAATTTGGCAATTTGTACTCTATTTATGGAATTTAGACCCTCAGATATCAAAAGTATTACCCCTTCCACTTTTTTTTTTTTTTATGGAAAGCTGACTATCTGACTATTGCCCAAAATAAGAGAGCATGATTTAGTGTATTAACGTTATCTAGACTCTTCTGAATGTGGAAACTGGATTTGGAATTTTTAATGTGTTAAAATGCTCTTTGAAAATTTCTTCAAAAAATACTTTTCTGCATCAGAAAAATAAGCTGCACTTGGAAAAACAAGAAAATTAGCCATAGGCTATGTTATTTGGTGTACAGTAAAACGACAAGGTCATATACAGGCGCTGTAAATTTCTCTGGGTTGGAACTGTAACTTTACTCACAGGATTGAAAGATGAAGGAAGAAGAGGAGGAGGAAGGGACAGGGAGGGGGAGGAAGAGGAGAAGGAGGAGGAAAGAACATAGTGTGAGAATATTTCACATGGAAAGAAAAATATACAAAAACTGAACCTTGGGGAAATTAGCAATTTATATTTAAAATTATTTGTTTAAATGCTTATAATGGAAATAAAATGAAACTTCTCTCTTTAGGAAGATAGCATTTATTAACGGGTGGTTTCATAGAGTTCTTTTCATATTTATTTCCCTTTTCTAGCGATACTTTAAGTTCTGAGCTACATGAGCACAACGTGCAGGTTTGTTACATAGGTATACATGTGCCATGGTGGTTTGCTGTATCCATCAACCCGTCATCCACATTAAATATTTCTCCTAATGCTATCTCTCCCCTTGCTCCCCACTTCCTAACAGGCCCTGGTGTGTGATGCTCCCCTACCTGTGTCCATGTGTTCTCATTGTTCGACTTCCACTTATGAGTGAGAGCATGTGGTGTTTGGTTTCCTGTTCCTGTGTTAATTTGCTGAGAATGATGGTTTCCAGCTTCATCCATGTCCCTGCAAAGGACACGAACTCACTCTCTTTTATGGCTGCATAGTATTCCATTGTATATATGTGCCACGTTTACTTTTCTTTTTTTTATTTATTAATATAATTTTTTAAATTGCATTTTAGGTTTTGGGGTACATGTGAAGAACATGCAAGATAGTTGCATAGGTACACACGTGGCAGTGTGATTTGCTGCCTTCCTCCGCATCACCTATACCTGGCATTTCTCCCCATGCTATCTCTCCCCAACTCCCCACCCCCTGCTGTCCCTCCTCTATTCCCCCCAACAGACCCCGTTGTGTAGTGCTCCCCTCCCTGTGACCATGTGTTCTCATTGTTCAACACCCACCTATGAGTGGGAACATGTGGTATTTCATTTTCTGTTCTTGCGTCAGTTTGCTGAGAATAATCGTCTCCAGGTTCATCCATGTCCCTACAAAGGACACGAACTCATTGTTTTCGATAGCTGCATAATATTCCATGGTGTATATGTGCCACATTTTCCCTGACCAGTCTATTATCAATGGGCATTTGGGTTGGTTCCAGGTCTTTGCTATTGTAAACAGTGCTGCAATGAACATTCGTGTGCATGTGTCCTTATAATAGAACAATTTATAATCCTTTGGATATATACCCAGTAATGGGATCGCTGGGTCAAATGAAATTTCTATTTCTAGGTCCTTGAGGAATCATTCATTGATGGGCATTTGAGTTGGTTCCTAGTCTTTGCTATTGTAAATAGTGCTGCAATAAACACATGTGTGCATGTGTCTTTATAGTAGAATGTTTTATAATCCCTTGGGTATATACCCAGTAATGGAATTGCTGGGTCAAATGGTATTTCTGGTTCTAGATCCTTGTGGGATCGCCACACTGTCTTCTACAATGGTTGAACTAATTTACACTCCTACCAACAGTGTAAAAGCATTCCTATTTCTCCACATCCTCTCAGCATCTGTTGTTTCCTGACTTTTTAATGATCGCCATTCTAACTGGAGTGAGATGGTATCTCATTGTGGTTTTGATTTGCTTTTTTTAATGACCAGTGATCATGAGCTTTTTTCATATGTTCATTGGCCACATAAATGTCTTCTTTTGAGAAGTGTCTGTTCATATGCTTCATCCACTTTTGATGTTTTTTTTTTTCCTTGTAAATTTGTTTAAGTTCTTTGTAGATTCTGGATATCAACCCTTTGTCAGATGGATAGATTGCAAAAATTTTCTCCCATTCTGTAGGCTGCCTGTTCACTCTGATGATAATTTCTTTTGCTGTGCAGAAGCTCTTTAGTTTAATGAGATCCCATTTGTCAGTTTTGTATCTTGTTGCAATTGCTTTTAGTGTTTAACTCATGAAGTCTTTGCCCATGCCTATGTTCTGATTGTTCTTGTCCAGGTTTTCTTTTAGGATTTTTGTGGTTTTAAATCTTACATTTAAGTCTTTAATCCATCTTGAGTTAATTTTTGTATAAGGTGTAAGGAAGGAGTCCAATTTGGATTTTCTGCATATAGCTAGCCAGTTTTCCTAACACCATTTATTAAATAGGGAATCCTTTCACCATTACTTGTTTTTGTCAGGTTTGTTAAAGATCAGATGGTACATGTGTGGTGTTATTTCTGAGGCCTCTGTTCTGTTCCATTGGTCTATATATCTGTGTTGGTACCAGTACCATGCTATTTTGTTACTGTAGCCTTGTAGTATAGTTTTAAGTCAGGTAACATGATACCCCAGCTTTGTTCTTTTTGCTTAGGATTGTCTTGGCTATACGGGCTCTTTTTTGGTTCCATGTGAAATTTAAATTAGTTTTTCTAGTTCTGTGATGAAAGTCAATGGTAGCTTGATGGGAATAACATTGAATCTATAAATTACTTTGGGCATTATGGCCATTTTCATGATATTGATTCTTCCTATCCATGAGCATGGAATGTTTCTCCATTTGTTTGTGTCCTCTCTTATTTCCTTGAGCAGTGGTTTGTAGTTCTCCTTGAGAGGTCCTTCACATCCCTTGTATGCATTTCCTTTTTTAATAATACTGAATTACCAAAATGCCTATTGCTCATTTTAAGAACAGTCATTTGTGTAAAGGTATGGATTAAATATTCTTTGGAGGTAAACCTCTATATTTCTGCAAATATTTCTTCCTGAAATGTAGACTAAGGCATCATAAAGCACACATTTTAAAGCACACTTTGGCTTTGATGCTGAGAGAATCCTACATTTTTGAAGTCTGAAATATTCCTAGACATCAAGGCATTCACACAATGCCATCATTCTCTCTGTGGTGTTTCCAGTAAATGAAATGTACTGAAACTTTTAAATGAAGTGGATGCTCACAAAAAGGTTTGCTGGGGTTTTGTTGTTGTAACTGTTGATCTGGATATAATTTTAAACTGATAGTAAGAGTGGCAGCAACAGTATGGGGAAATCCTACATGCTTTTCTGCAGATTCATCCATGTCTATATTTTGTCTGGGTTGTTTTACAATTCATTCTCTGTCTGCACCACACACACACACACACACACACACACACACACACACACACAATTTCTTCACAATCATCTGAGAATAAGTCAGGTATATTGTACCCTTCTACTAAATATTTCAGATTTCTTTAAAAAAAGTTTTTTTTTAAATAACAAAATACTTGAAATCAGAATACTTCACACTAATACAATGTTAAAAAAAGACATATGCCTGTAGTATGACATGAATAAAACACAGAAATTCAGTGATTCAGATGAAATCTACTGACCACAAATGTTTCTAAAATTCAAACCTAACCCCTGGATGCTCTAAACCAGATGTTCTGGGCTTGGAAGTCTCTTCACGATAAGACTAAAGAATGTACCAGGGTCTTGGTGCCTCTCTGTTCCACCGATCCACTCCTATGAATAGCAATGTACATGTTCCCTGACCTCAATTCCTGATGTCATAATCATTCTTTAGCACCATTCAGCCTGAATTCCACCCCCTGAAATGGGAATCCCTGTGTCTAAGACAAAGAAAGACCTCAAAGTGGCCAAGTCAAAGGACCGTGGTTCTCTATCTCATCTTGCTTGGCCCCAATTAGCCTTTGACTTTGTAATCCACTTCACTTCCTTCTTGTTTTTTTTGAGACAGAGTCTTGCTCTGTCACTCAGGCTGGAGGGCAGTGGTGGGATCTCAGCTCACTGCAACCTCTGCCTCCTGGGTTCATGTGATTTTCCTGCCTCAGCCTCCCAAATAGCTGGGACTACAGGCATGTGCCACCATGCCCGGCTAATTTTTATACTTTTAGTAGATACAGGGTTTCACCATGTTGGTCAGGTTGGTCTTGAACTCCTGAACTCAAATGATACACCCACATCGGCCTCCCGAAGTGTTGAGACTATAAGTGTGAGCCACCGCACCAGGCCCATTCACCTTCCTGGGCATCTTCATCCCTCAGTTTCACTGATCTAATGGCTATCTCCAGCAATAATTCCAGGTAGACAGCAGAAATGATTCTACCATGGGTCTGGGTGAAAAATCTTTCTCATGACAAGAAAATTGTCAGTTAGTGCTTCACGAAATATTGAGTTACAAATAATCTTAGATGAGTTGGTGGCTCTGGATTAATTATGAATTGCACCCCTTGCACTCGCAAAGACTTTTTTGTGTGGATAGCACTGAAATTATTCACTTAGAATAATGGCCACGTTTTTATTTTATTCTTTTAAATTTATTTTTCTGTCTTTTAAATTTATCTTTATTTAAAGGGTTACCCTAAGAAAACAGTTGGCATTCAATGGCATGCATTAATATGACTTAAAAAATGTGGAGGGAGGGGAGCCATTCTATCTTAGATCTTTCAGAGAAATCATATATAATTAAATGAGAAAGGCATGTTCTCTATCATTTCTTACTCAGATGGATATCTAAAAATCGACCAGACTCTTTTCAAACCTATATAGTGTAACATACATTTTAAGGCAGATATGATTGGATCTTGACAGAGAAATTTTTTTTACCACTTATTTTATTTTTATCTATTTATCTTTCTTTTTTAAAATTATTTTTTATTTCAGTAGTTTTTCGGGGTACAGGTGGTTTTGGTTACCTGGATGAGTTTAGTGATGATTTCTGAGATTTTAATGTACTTGTCACTCAAGCAGTGTACACTGTACCCAGTATGTAGTCTTTTATACCTCACCCTTTTCCCAGCCTTCCTCCACAAGTTCTTAAGTCCATGATGTCACTCTTTTTCTGTTTTTTTTTTTTTTTTTTTGGAGACAGAGCCTTGCTCTGTTGCCCAGGCTGAAGTGCGGTGGTGCCATCTCTGCTCACTGCAACCTCCACCTCCCAGGTTCAAGCGATTCTCCTGCCTCAGCCTCCCGAGTAGCTGAAATTACAGACGCACACCACTGCTTCCATGTAATTTTAGTATTTTCAGTAGTGACAGGGTTTCACCATGTTGGCCAGGCTGGTTTCAAACTCCTGACCTCAGGTGATCCACCCATCTTGGCCTCTCAAAGTACGGAGATCATAGGCGTGAGCCATGGCACCCGGCCCCATGATGTCACTCTTAGGCCTTTGTGTCCTTATTGCTTAGCTCTCACTTATAAGTAAGAACATATAATATTTCATTTCCATTCTGGAGTTACTTCCCTTAGAATAGTGACCTCCGGCTCCATCCAAATTGCTGCAAAAGACATGATTTGATTCCTTTTATGGCTGCATAGTCTTCCATGGCATATATGTACTACATTTTCTTTATCCACTCATTGGTCAATGGGCACTTCGGTTGGGTCCATGTCTTTGCAATTGTAAATTGTGCTGCTATAAACATGCATGTGCGTGTTGACAGACACATTTTATTTATCTCATTTTATTTTTTTATAGATGATTCTGCCTTCATTTTTTTTCCTGCAGTTTTACACAATAATCCTGGAACAATTATCCACCCAAAAATCTTTCTAATTTTCCTTGGGATACTTACCCTAATAAGAGGGTTTATTCACATAGCTGAGGTCAGCAGATGCCCTGTTAGCTGCTCTTAGTAGGTTAGCGAGATGTCATACCTCCGTCATTTTAGGGTTTAACAAATGTTGAGTGAATAAGGTATCCCTTTGACTATTGCCTCTTTCATGGGTTGCATTAAATGCTATTGAACTTTGAATGTAGATTTAACCACCATGATGGAATCATATAGGATATTTTTAGTTTTCTTTCTTGTTTAATGGATCATTACAGCAAGCAGTATTTTACAATTAATGTAAAACTTTTATGTTTTTATCATTAGTAGGGCATTATTTTAGGTTCTGGGTTAATTCCATAGAATTGGGGAAGGCTTAATTGGTGATCAGAGATATATAAGTATATTGAGAACATGATTTATCACAGAAGAAATGGAAGAGAATAATAAGGTAATGAGGCAGACACTGTTGTAATTACAAGGAATAATTTTTTATGTAAACAGGGAGAGCTTTAATTATAGATCATTAGTAGCATGAAAAATATAACTCTTTAGGTTTTCCAAGACTCTAATTTTGTAATAAACAGGCTTAGTTAATTTCCCATGGGAATATTTTCAGTAGAGTCACGAAGCATGCACAAAACAGATGATTTAGAATTAGTGTTGAAATAACAGGAGGGTTGGTCACCTTAAAAATTATTTTTCATACCTAATTGCCATTTCAATTTGATTTCTGAATTATGCATTGAGTTCCACTATAGCCTCAGTACTCCTTGATGTCTTATGGAGTAAACAATAAGATTTTGGTCTGCCGTTAAAAGGAGTGAAAAATGAGCAGAAGCATTACTCAAATAACTGAGCAACACCATGTATGTTTATATGATAATTGAATGCTGCAAATATATGCATTTGCATGAGGAAGAGATGATCTGGCCTAATGTTTTCAGCAAAGACTTGAGGATGATACAAGAAAACATATCTGAGCACCGAGTTGAGTTAAAACATGAACACAGTGCAGGAGACACAGTGGAAAATCAAGCCTGTAGGTATCCACAGTTAGCTGCTAGTGAAGGTTTATGCCAGGGTGAGCCTGGACACGTGAAGGATTTTAGGAGAAGTTCTATGATGGTCATGACTTCAATTTAAGAAGGCTGTCCATGTAAGGTTTATGAGTATGAGATGGACATAATTTATATTAGTAAGGTTATATACATGGGTGGAAGAAAGAGAGAGAGGAGAGAGAAAGACAGGGAGAAAGAAAAGGCAAATAGGAGGGTGGGAGGAAGAAAGAGGGAGGAATATAGGAGAGGGAGAGAGAACAGAGATGAGAGGAGGGGCAGGGGGAGAAGGAGAGACAGAGGGAGGGAGGTAAAGAGAACAAGAGAGAGGAAAGAAAGAAAAAAGAGAGAAGAATGAAGGGAGGGAGAGAGGAAGAAAGGGAGGGAGAGGCAAAGGGATAGAAGGATAGAGAGAAATATGTCCACTTTAGAATCATAGGTTCATGGGGTGTTAGACTCAATGTTAGCACTTCTCAATCTCAGGAAGGATAAAACAAAGAGGCAAAATCAATGGCAAAGGAAAATTAGCATTTACAGAATATGATTTTATTAAGTGATGGTTGATTTGGATTCTGTAGAAGGCTTCAAACTTTACCAGAGCTGACTGCTAGGGCATGGACACGTCTCCTAGTTACATGAGCCTTGGTAGATCTATTTAATGCTATAGAAATTCTCAGTTATGATGACAGTGATGAAGATGATGATGGAATTAAAGGGAAGAAATCAAACCTCAACTGTGAGTGTGGTTTCCAAAACTATGAGGCAATATTTATGGGTTGGGATCACGAAGTTTTTTTCTCAGGTTTTCCAGGTGACTAATCCATCTGGCTAGGATGACACAGCTCACTGTTTTCTTAAAAGTTGTGCTGGTAAGCATAAAACTAATGTCAAAGAGAAAAATGTATTTATTACTTTTATTTGTAGTTCCACCAATACCTTTGACTCCTAAGGCCAATGGATGACTTCTAGTTTTTTACAAGTTGAGGGAGTCAGATTGTTAGATATGGGAGCATGAACGAGCAGTTCTTGCATACTTTCTGGGCTAACAAAAAGTTGTGAGCTTATTTTATTAGATTTACAATCCAATGTTTTGGTAAAATTATATCTACATTATATCAAAGCCAAAATGATTTTGAGATTTAGTGACAGGAAGAGAAGGCGTCACCCCTTATCCATCTATCCATATATAGATGACATAATATATAGATATATAAATTATAGATAGGTATGTAGATGATAGATTGATAGTAGATAGATGATGCTAAAGATAGCTGGATAACTTAGGGTACCACAAATTTGTGACTGTTGATTTATTCACACTTGACTGTTCAATCATTTTCCATGTCCTCAGCACGATATATACTTCTTACTCTTGGTTTTGTTGCAATTCATAATTATGGGAGCAGCCTCCTAAACCATCTGGGCTGCAGCGTGCATATGTGTGCTATAGGCAATGAGATTCTTTCCCATTCAGAAAAGCCTGGGAGTAAGCACATGAGTGGAAATGGTATAATGAGGGAGAAAAACTTCAGTCCACTTAAATTTATTGAAACAAATAAATTGTTTCACAGAACTTGACATTTTCTGATTAGTGACAAGCTATTTGCAGCCAACCTCAGAAGTGGTCATATCACTTCTCTGCATCTTGACATTCATTTATAATTAGCCAAGTGGTGATGTCTGTGATGTGGTAGAACTCGTGATGAGAGAATCACTCCCCTTTTCTGTACTTTCCTCAAAACTCCTTGATTTACTGACTCACTGAATCCTTGCATTATCTACTGTTAAATACCACTTACCCAGATAGTAAAAAATGAAAAGTCTACACAAAGTTAAGACGGTATTATGAATGTTGCATTAGTCAGGGTTTTTCAGAGAAACAGAACCAATAAGGTGTGAATAGTTAGATGATAAACAGATAGATGATAGATAAATTTGACAGATGAATGGATAGAATATATAATAGACGGATAGATAATATGTTTTGAAAACCACACTCATGGCTGAGGTTTAATTTCTTTATTCCACTTCCATCATCGTCCTCCTCACGTCATCGTAACTGAGAATATCTGTGGCATTAAAGAGATCTATGAAGGCTCATGTAACTAGGAGATATATCCATGCCTAGGAGATAATATATAGATAGATGATAGATGTTAAATAGATAAAAATGGTTGTTGTCTGGATAGACAGACAGATATGGAATAGATGGATGTATAATAGATGATAGATACATAGATAATGGTTAGATGATAGTAGATTGACAGATGACACACAAATGGATGATAGATATTAGATGATAGATAGGATGAGTGGATGATAGATATCTTCTTTATATATCAAGGAATATCTCTATCTCTGTTATATCCATCTATGTCTCTATCATCTGTCTGTCTATCTATCTGTCATCTATCAAGTTATCTGCCTATCTATTTCTCTATCATGTGTCTGTCTATCTATCTATCTATCGAGAAATATTACGAGGAATGAGCTCAAGAGATTATGAAGACTGGGTAGTCCCATGGTCTTTGTCTGCAAGCTAAGACCAGAGATAAGATGAACTGTCCCAGCTCCAACAGTGAGACCAGAAAAAATGGGGGCAAGTTTCTCTTTCTTCTGCTTTTTTGTTCTATTCAGGCACTTGGTGGATTTAATAATGCCCGCCCACTTGGGGGAGGACAGTCAGCTTTGCTGAGCTCACAAATTCAGATGCGTATCACATCTGAAAACACTCTCACAGATACACCCAGAAATAATGTTTCATCTCGACACCACCTAGCCCATAAAGTTCGCACATAAAGTTCACCAAAACCAATGTGAAGATGTATATACGTATACACGTAGACAGTATAAATATGTGAACACAATATATTGCTTTACAAAGAAATTCTGCCTTTTTCCTTAGAACATTCCTGTAATGAACATAGGAGAGTTGGTTCCATTGCACAGATGGGTAAGCTGAAACAGGAGTCTCATACCTAAAGTCAATGAGTAAGTAGAAATCTAATTCAACATTTGTTGTTGATTAGTTGATCTTTCCAGAAACCTGGTGTTTGTTTTAGATGATGATGCATCTGTGTCGATGAATGTTCAGACTTCTACAGTTTATACATGCAGCTATCACTGAGCTAAGTATATAATAAATCACTGCCAATGACCATTGCTTATATGGTAACTCTAGTTATAAAGATTCTGTGAAGGCAACGTGGAAATAGAAAAACACTAAACCTTGAAGCTGGAAAGAACGATTGTTATTGGTTGGCCCAAGTCTCATATTTTATAAAGGAAAATGAGGCTTGGATAGATGAATGGCTAGAATATATTATAGATGGATAGATAATATGATCATGTGGTCATGGTGAAACCAAGCTCACATGGGAGGTTAGAGGGAGAGAAAGTTCTAGTAATCTGGTCTTGATATTTTTTTTTTTGGACCCAGGGTCTTGCTCTGTCATCCAGGCAGGAATGGTGTGATCATAGCTCACTGCAGCCTCAATCTCCTGGGCTCAAGCAGTCTTCCCGCCTCAGCTTCCCAGGTAGCTGGGACCACAGGTGTGCATGCCTGGCTAATTTTTTTAGAAATGGTATCTCACTATTATCCAGGCTGGCCTCAAACTCCTGGACTCAAGTGATTCTCCCACCTCAGCCTCCCAAGTTGCTGGGATTACAGGCATGAGCCACTGTGCCCAGGTGGCCTTGATCTTGGTCCATGTAGTTGGTTGAACGATGGGTCCCCAGAATATATCCACAGCCTGGAAGTTGTGAATCGGACCTTATATTTGGAAAAGGGGTCTCTGCAGATATAATTAACATAAGGATCTCAAGATGAGATCATCCTGGAAGAGGGAGGGCCTTAACTACAATGACAGGTGTCCTTCTAAGAGACAGAAGAGGAGACACAGACACAGAGGAGAAGACCACGTGGAGACAGAGATAGAAATGATGCAGCCACAAGCCCAGGGATATCTGAAGCCACCAGGGGCTGGGAGAGGCAGAAAGGATTCTCCCCTACAGCCTCCCGAGAGAGCTGTATACAATCGCAAGAGACTGAATGGTGACCTCCGAAAGCTGAGTTCACATCTAAACCTCAGAACCTGTGAATGGGACCTTATTTGGAAATTATTTGCAGATATAACTAGATAATCCTCTTGAGATGAGATTATCTTGGAGGAAGGTAGGCCCTAAATGCAACAAAAAGTGTCCTTCTAAAATCCAGAAGAAGATACGCAGACACGGAGGAGAAGGCCGTGTGGAGACAGACAGAGAATGGAGTGTTGCAGCTACAAGCCCAGGGATGCCAGGAGCCACCAGGAGCTGAGAGAGGCAGGAAGGATCCTCCCCTAGAGCCACAAGAAGGAAGTGGGCACAACTGTAATGGATTGAACTATGGCCCCAAAGGAACTCTGCATGTCCTTATCCCCAGAACCTATGAATGGGCTCTTACTTGAAAACAGCGTGTTGGCAGATGTAGCTAAGGGAAGGATCTTGAGATGAGATCATCCTGAATTATTCATGTTGGTCATAAATCCAGTGAAAAATATTCTTATAAGAGACAGAAGAGGAGACACAGACACAGAGCAGAAGGCCATCTCCATGGAGATGGGAGGCAGAGACGCGAGTGATGTGGTCACAAGCGCAGAGATTCCTGGAGCCATCAGGAGCTGGGAGAGGCAAGAAACGTTCTCCCCTGGAACCCCCGGAGGGAGTGTGGCCCTGCCCACATCTTCATTTCAGACTTCTAGCCTCCAAAATTGGGAGGAAATTCATCTCTTTTGTTATAAACTCCCTACTTTTTCTCAGCAAACCTAGGAAACCAATACAGGCTATGTTAGGTTCTTGTATTTTACGTGGGTCCCAGAGTGATTCACAATGCATCTGCCCAGGTGACTTTCTCCCACCATGTGCCAGGCACCTCTGACACCTGTGTAACAGAGTCTTGAGGAAGGACTGTGTCTCAAAGCTGTGCCTAATTGTAATCTGTGATTTCTTGACTGTACCCTTTGCAAATTGGCTGTGTGCTTCTCAGCTCAAACCATGGCACTTCCTGCAGAAGAGAGATGTTTATTTAAATAAGTAAATTCAGGTTGACGTCTCTACATTTTCAGCCGTAAGTTTGGCAGTTTGGAATCATAAATGTGAGGTTGTGTTTTCTTAAAATGATAACGGAAATGCTACAAGCGCTTGGCTTTTGAGATATGATAATGTGCTTTCCTGACCTTTCCAGTAGCCTGTTGCCTTGCGGCTGGGACCTTTCATTTATTGCAAGCCTGAGACAAAGACATTAAAAAAAAACTTTTTGGAGGTCGAATATTACAGGGAATCTATTGTTTGCTGCAAACTGCCTCTTTGAAATATGTTAGTGCAATCAAAATATAGCTGTTTGAAAAGGTCAGTAAGTCACCATTTTTCATAGGATATAGAAAACATCAATATTGTGACTTTTTTTCTTTTATTATGGCGGTGTCTAAACCATGACAAAGTTGAATAATTTAATTGCGCATTTTAAAACGGTGGTTTATAAATGCTAACTATAAAATATAGAAGTTCAAGTCTTAACATCTCTACTAGTTTGGATTAATTAAAAAAAGATGTCAAGACACTTGTGGGTATCTCATCAATCAATTTCTAATGTCAGTGTTTTTGAGACAAGAAATATACAGACTCCTTTTCTTAGCAGATAATTTTGGGGCAACTCTAGCAATAGTTATTAAATAAGTATGAAACATAAAACAGGAAAATAAGTTTAGAAATGTTAGATATAGGGACAAAAACCACAAAACGCATACCATAAAATGCCACATATTTGATAATCTGGTCCATACGCCTGGATATGAGCTTTTATAAGACACCCAACAAAGGAAATAGCAGTCTACAAACATGTGATACTTGTTCATGGCCTTCCTTGACCCTGAGGTATTTGAGGAACACCCCTTCTTGGATGTCATACACCTAAACCTGACTCTAAGGATAGCTAAACATCATATAGATTGAGAGAAAAGTGGATAAGGGATATGGGATAGATATTTATTAGGCCTCCATGATGTGCCAAGCATGTTGCACATATTAAGACCTTTTCCTATCCATATCATATGGCTTAAAACTATTCTTCTGATCTTACAGAACAAGTTTTAGACTGCTGGTTCACAGGTTTTACATATCAAAGTTTAATAGATAATGTCAAGTTTTTACTAAAAATAATTTAAACTGCTGTTTGAATCACCATTTCTCCAACCCGTGACCAAAACAAACTGTTAGTCTCTTTACATTTGTTTTGTCAGATAGGACAAAACAGTAAGTCATAGCTTTCATATAATTTCCTTTCACTATTAAAAAAGTTTGCATGTTATCATGGAATACCACACAGCCATAAAAAAGAATGAGACCATGTCCTTTGCAGTAACATGGATGCAGCTGGAGGTCATTATCCTAAGTGAATTAATGCGGGAATAGAAAACCAAATACTAAACGTTCTCACTTATAAGTGAGAGCTAAAGCTTGGGAACACATGGAAATGAAGAGGGGGACATTAGACACTGGGACTTCAAGAAATGGGACAGAGGGAGAGGGGTGAGGGCTGAAAAACCACCTATTGGGTACTATGCTCACTACCTGGGTGACAGGATTAATTTTACCTCAAATATTAGTGTCATGCAATATACCTATGTGACAACCCTGCGCATGTGCCTCACTGAATCTAAAATAAAAGTTGAAATTATAAAAAGAAGCTGTGTAGTTTTTAGAAACCTATTTATTAGCAATTTCTTTGCTTATTGCCTTTGCCTTTGTGTCTCTGAAAAACTGTGGCTTCAATCTGCCTTGTCCCGTGCTTCTGAAAGGCAGAGCTACTGAGAGGTTTTCATCTCAGTGTGTTTGCCATTCTGCATTGCCACAGGTTCCCAGGAGAGCCTCCTCAGAGTGTGTGGGACAGTGTTACACATGACGGTTAGAGTTCATTCTTGTCCACTGACAGACACCTGCTACTTTTGCAGAATGACAGTAAGGTTTTGGACATACCCGAACTCAATCACGTGGCCTTGTGGATGCAAAAATCCTTAAAGCTGATTTAATTCCACTTAGAGGATAAATGCTTGAAGATAGACCTGCTGATGGCTTTCTAAAAAGAGATTCTGACGTCTAACTATTAGGTTGGTGCAAAAGTAATCGTGGCTTTTGCCATTACTGTTGCACCAACTTAATAGACAGTTGTGTATGCTTTCTTCTTCATTTCCTTTGGAGCATCCTATGAGCCTGCCATGCTATTTCTGCAACTTGATTAAAACACGATGAAGACAGGTATTATCTTTTCAGTCAGAAGAAAGCTCCCCTCCTTAGTGCCTAGAATGGCAGATGATTTTTCTTTCTTTTTTGTTTGAAGCTGTGTGTCAGGTGCCTGAAATGTGACTGGGTTTATTACCCAGTGGGAACGTAAGCCCTGTTTTTGGAGAGGAGAAAACCAGATTTTTCTACTGGCTGAATTATTTTTGTTTTGCAAAAGGTTGTTTGAGTCTGGTTTCAAAAGAATGGAGATTTGTGTGTTGGCTTTCATCTCACACTCCCTCCAGATTTGAAATGAACTCCACTTTTATATTTACTTAATTTTTTCTGTCAGCCTTGACTGGCATCAGATGTCCTAAACTATTATTTATGAGGAGGCATTTGATGTTCTGCTTTATTCATCTGTACGTTCTGTCCTACTTTACAATGAAAAAATTCTCTGCTGTGTTTCAACTGCCTGAGATCTCTCCCAAATCTAAGGATAGAGGCAGAAACAACATTCAAGAGGGCGTGGCCATAAACCTCTCCAACCCTTGTTAATGGTACAGCAAGTCCGAATACCATTTCCATCTAACAGATGTGGAAACCAAGTCATGATGTGATTTAAACTCTTTTCAAAACTAATGCAGGACCAGAAAACCAACTACTGCATTGTTCTCACTTATCAGTGGGCACTAAACATTGAGTACACATGGACACAAAGAAGCGGACAATAAACACACGGGGTTCTTTAGGGTGGAGGGTGGGAGGAGGGAGAGAATCGAAAAACCACCTATTGGGCACTGTGCTTACTACCTGGGTGATAAAATAATTTGTACATCAAACCCTCATGACAGGCAAATTACCTATATAACAACTGTGCACATGTGCCCCCTAAACCTACAATGAAAGCTTAACAACCAACAACTTCCTCAGGTCTGTAAACTTGGGATGTATAGAACACATCACTATATGTATGGACAGTAAACCTGGAAGTGTATAACAAACTAAAGTATTGGCTGAAGTTATCTTTGGATAATCTTTCTTTATTTTTATCTCCTTCCTTCCTTCTTTCCTTCCTTCTTTTCCTCCTTCCTTCCTTCCTTCTTATAATTATTTTTTAACTTTCTCAACCTACTTTTAGGCACTTATTAAAAACCCACAGCTGACATCAGAGTTGAGGTTAAAGCAAAATGCTTTCCGCCTCAGATTAGACACAACATAGCATTGCAGAGGAGGTGATTCCGAGCGCCAGAGGGAACAGCCTGCATGATGTGGCTGTCTGGTTGCAGTTTGTTCCACTTTTTTTCTCAGGACTTTCAGACTGCTGTAGCTCTGCATTGCTTTGATTTGGCTCTGGGCTAGTTTTCTTCTCCCCAGGACAATTGAAGGCAAGGTCAAGACTGCATCCATCTGGCCCCATGAAGGAATGGGAGTGAGTTTAGTCCAGTTGCTACAGGAAATTCAGCAGGAGGGACCTTGGTGTTTGCAGGCTGTGAACAGGGGCTAGGTGTGTGGGAACATGAGAGTAGGATCAGGGATTATCATTCAGGAAGTTAAATGCATGTTATTATCTATCAGTGCTGAAAGTGATATCTTTCTTTGGAAGTGTGAATGCATTGGTTTATCTCCACATCTTACTAACTTCTTTCTTGAGTCTAAGATGAAACAGGTTGTGAGCTCCAGTGAAGGTCAATTCGGTGTTAATATTGAGGACTTTATAGCTTTCCTACTTAGGTTTATTCTTTGCTTTGGAATTTATCTCTTTAATTGATCCCCCCTCTCTCTTTGTAATTACAGCATCAGTTGCATAATTAAATCTTGTACTAAAAGTCCCTCTCAGGAATCCAAAACTCCCCCTAGGTTCATAGGAATAGTCTGCCTTCTTATGGCATAGCTCAAAGCATGCCTAAGATACTTGTGTGCTTCTAAAATTATCCTACGTGGATTCTCCAGGTCGTTGGGGTGTACACTATTAGGAAACCTTATATACATGAAAGAAAAGCATTTCCAGAAGTGATATGGCTATGTTCTGTGTCCCCACCCAAATCTCATCTCGAATTGTGATCCCCATAGTCCCTATGTGTCAAGGGTGGGATCTGGTAGGAGGAAATTGAATCATGGGAGTGGTTTTCCCCATGCTGTTCTCATGATAGTGAGGTCTCATACGATCTGATGGTTTTATAAGTGTTTGACAGTTCCTATGCGTGCGTTGTCTGTCTCACCTGCCACCATGTAAGATGTGCCTGTTCATCTTCTGCAATTATTGTAATTTTCCTGAGGCCTTCTCAGCTATGCAGAACTGTGCATTAATTAAACCTCTTTCCTTTATAAATTACTCAGTCCTGGGTATTTCTTCATAGCAATGTAAGAACAGACTAAAAACAGACTCTTTTAAAATAATCTATCAGCCAGCATACAACTTATTGATAAAAATAGGCTATATGATGGAATACTATGCAGTCCTGAAAAATAACAAGACCATGTTTTTTGCAGAAATATGGATGGAGATGAAGGCCATTATCCTTAGCAAACTAATGCAGGAACAGAAAACCAAATAGTGCATGTTCTCACTTATAAGTGGAGCTAAGTAATGAGAACTCATGAACATAAAGAAGGGAACAACAGACAGTGGGATCTACTTGAAGGTGGAGTGTGGGTGGATGGAGAAGACCAGAAAAGGTAACTATTGGGTATGCCTGGGTGATGCAATAATAATCTGTTCAGTAAACCCCCTTGACATGAGCTCAGCTGTGTAACAGATCTTCACACGTACCCCTGTGCCCAAAATAAAAGTGTGAAAAAAATAAAAAACAATCTGATGTTTATCAGGAAGTAAATGGGCTTATCACAGTGATTTTTACCAGTGGAGAATAAGATGATTTGGAAGGGAAGTAAATGCTTCCTGGATACTTTTTCTTTTGGTTCTTCTCTTCCAGTCATGTTGAAGTCAAATTCATTTGCAATAAGATTCACCCATTTTAAGTGTGTTGTGAATTGATTTTCGTAATTGCCTACAATCATTTCAAGACCACCACAGTGAAGATGTTAAGCAGTCCTTATTCCCTAAAATATTTGTGTATTCAAATCTTCTTTGCAGCCAATCTCCATCCCCAATCGCCAGTCCCAGGAAACTGCATCTGTGATTCGTTTTTTCCCTTTTTTTTTTTTTTTTTAATCAGAACTACATCCCTTGCTCTGGTAGTACCTTCAACATGAGTGTGCTGGGACTATCCATTTGGCAACAGGGATCTCAGACTTGGATCTCATGTCTTCACTTTGGTATGAAGAATATTGAGTCTCGACTGGGCACGGTGGCTCATGCCTGTAATCCCAGCACTTTGGGAGGCTGAGGCAGGTGGATCACTTGAGGTCAGGAGTTTGAGACCAGCCTGGCCAACATGGTGAAATTACATCTCTACTAAAAATACAAAAATATTAGTCAGGCATGGTGGCAGGCACCTGTAATCGCAACTACTTGGGAGGCTGAGGCATAAGAATCGCTTGAACCCAGGAAGCAGAGGTTGCAGTGAGACAAGATCGCGCCACTGCATGCCAGCCTGGGCAACAGAGTGAGACTCCGTTTCAAAACAAAACAAAACAAAAAGAATATTGACTCTCATCATTTTTTTACCTCTGTGATTTTTGCCTGCACGATTCCTTCATTACCAGAATCTTATGTAAGTGGAATCTAGATAGTGTACATTCTTCAGTGTTTTATTTCTCTCACTAAGCTTAGCGCATTTGTGGTTTATATTTTTGTGTATATGTATGTTTTTGTTTCTTTTTTGTTGCTGAGTGGTTTATCATTGTATGGTGATGATGTGGTTTTCTTATCCACTCATCAGTTGATGGGGCTTTGGATTGTTTCCAGTTTTTTGCAATTGTGATTAATGCTGATATCCATATTTGTGTACATGTTTTTGTAGGACTGCAGATTTTTATTTTGCTTGGGTAAACCCCTAGGAGTGGGATTGTTAGGTTGTATAGCAAATCTATATTTCACTTTATAAGAAGCTGACAAACTGTCTTCCCAAGTGGTTGCACCGTTTCGTAGTGCAGGAGTGTTGCAGCTGCTCTATGTGACAGCAAACACTTTTTAATGAGGAAGGAAGAACTCTGAGGGACCTGATACAGGCTGCATGCTTTGATAAAAGTGACAACCATGTTAAAAAGAATTGTAAGACTATGTGACAGGAACTGCAGCAGTGCATAGGAAGGAGAAGCCTTGGGAATGGGGCTAAATGTGATTGCCGCAGAAGTAATGTTTGAATGATTCTTGTACTCTCTCTGAGTCAATTGTCTAGAAAGAGAGAACAATAGAGACAAAAGGATAAAGGCGTCTGTATTTCCTACCTAGGGTTGCTGTAAAAAGTTATTACAAACTGACCACAAGAGAGGCAGGAAAAGGTTTTTTGGGGAGCCCAGAGCCTTGCCTTCCCTACAGAAATGAAAACAAGACAAACCAATATGCAAATAGCTATGTTTTTTTCTCTGTCATCAGTGAAAGAGGGTAGCATCTTCCTGTTCAATGTGAATTAGCTCATAATGTGCTATGCTGCCTGGTACCATGTGAAATGGTAGTTCCTTGACCACATTTGTTATATGAAGAAACTTCAGACAGAGACAAACTTCAGTAGGGACTCAAGGAACGTTGTATGTGAAATTTTCTACTAGGAGAGTTGGAGTAAATTCTTTTCTTTAAAAAGAGATGAGTATAGGATATGGGCTTCCTGAGACTGTTTCTCTTTGAATATAAGGCAGGGAGAAAAAAGATCTCCTCACTCAGTTCAGTGAAGAAATATTACATGAAGGTTTTATTCAGCTGGTTCCAAAACTTGTATGAATGACTGTACTCAGAGGTATGTATCTGGTTCTTTTAATGTGAAACCAAATGCACAGGAAAAATGAGCCAGAACAAACACAAACACAAAATACAAACTCTTAAATACAGGATTCATGCTCCCAAGAGAATGTGACAACATTCTGAAATGCAAGAATGCTTTAGAAAACATCAACTTTGTGTCTTCAATATCTGAATGGGGGACTTGGCTCTGTGAGGCTATTATTGGAATAGACAAGCCTGAGATGCGACGTGAAATAGGCTGTTCTGATGCCAGAAGGCATGTTCTTACCATGAGGTAACTCTGCTTCTTACCTAGAGCTCAGCAAAAAGAGAGTATGATGAAGGAATTGTATATCCAGCTAGAGTGTCATATTTATATCAAGACAACAGGAAGATATTTTAACATATTCAGTGCTGGCATCTGTTCCAATAGAAGTTTACTCATGGACTGGGCATGGTGGCTCACGCCTGTAATCCCAGCACTTTGGGAGGCCGAGGAGAGAGAAACACTTGAGATCAGGAGGTTGAGACCAGCCTGGCCAACATGGTGAAACCCTATCTATGCCTAAAAATTACAAAAACTAGCAGGCGTGGTGGCACGCACCTGTAATTGTAGCTACTTGGGAGGCCGGGGCACAATAATCACTTAAACCCAGGAGGCCAAGGTTGCAGTGAACTCAGATCACACCACTGCATTCCAGCCTGGGCAACAGAGCAAGACTCTGTCTCAATAAAAGAGAAAAGTTTACTCATGGATGACATTTAGGTCATAGAAAAATTATTCAAAATGTGACATTCCAAATATTGAAATAAATTCATCACGAAAATATGTTGAAATTATTAAGTTGGACTAAATTCTAAGCATCACGAAGGGGCAGTTACTAATCAAAAATGAAAATGTAAATAAAGATTTTTAAAAAGTACATTTTGAAAAAAAATTTTCAATATGAAATTTACATAAGATGCAATCACATTCTTGTAAACACTTAAAAATTACAAATACTTATAGCCATGTTTATTGATGAGGAAATTGAGGCTAATTAATGGAAATACAGGTTTACAGCTAGTTATACAGATGGTTGATCCATAGTCCATTTTCTACTTGAAGTTTTCTTAATTATTATACTTTAAGTTCTGGGGTACATGTGCAGAACATGAAGGTTTGTTACAGAGGTATACACGTGAAAATCCACAGACATCTTTACCATTGAACATTTGATGATTATCTGCAACAAACTTATGAACTGCAGCTTCGCAGCCTATTTGGGCAAAAAAATAAAAGATATCAGGTATAGAAATGCTCAATTTACTGGTTCCAAAAGATTTCAGATGATTAAGGCACTTGGGACAGTGATTAAGAGCTTGTGAAGAATGACGCAGCTGTTTGCCAGGAACAAGTGATAAAACCGCAACCATTGCTGGAGCGAAGTCTATATGCCACCATCCATGTACTAAAAATGTGGCTTTTACTTGTGTGCTAAAAAATTACTATAAAAATTTAACATTTTAAGTGTTTTGCAACATATTTAATACATTAATTGCAACTTCCTGCAGGAATAATTAGATGATTGATTGAGTTGGTAATTATAGCTTCAGGTACAATTGTGACTTTTCAGATGAAGCTCTGAGCAGGATCGATGGATCTCTTCTGCATTAAGTGATTTCATTAACTTCCATTACTTCTGTGTCATTTTTAATAGACTGAATTTCTTCTCATATTAGAAAAAAATTTCTCATAAGTGTGGTATAAAAATGTAAAATATGTGATATCATCAAACATAAAACGTATATAGACACTGAATGATTGTTTAGATTATCTGCAAATTACAATGCGATGGTGGAAATATTTACATGAACTATGTGGTTCTGCACAATACTCTTTTAGCAAAATCTGCAAAAGTAAGAAAATTTGGGTGAGAAGGTAATGGGATGCTTACAAAGGAAACATCATTTTGGACCTACCATGTTATTTAGAGATCATCTTTTTTTTTTTTTTTTTTGAGATGGAGTTTCATTCTTGTTGCCTAGGCTGGAGTGCAATGGTGCAATCTTGGCTCACTGCGACCTCCGCCTCCTGGGTTCAAGTGATTCTCCTGCCTCAACCTGCCAAATAGCTGGCATTACAGGCATCGCCACCATCCCTGGCTAATTTTGTGTTTTTAATAGAGATGGGGTTTCTCCATGTTGGTCAGGCTGGTCTTGAACTCCCGACTTCAGGTGATCTGCCCACCTTGGCCTCCCAAAGTGCTGGGATTACAGGCTTGAGCTACTGTGTCCGGGCAAGGGATCATCTTTTTAAACTAAAAACATGTTAGTACCTTCTGAAAAAGTTATAAAACATCATAATTTCATTCATGGCTTTTCAAAATATATTTCAGAATGTTTTTTATTTTGGGTGTCTTCTTACCTGGAAAATAAAATGACTTTATAAATATTGTTTCAGGAAACTCCTCAGAACTTATTATGTTGAAGCCTAAACTATTTCTTCCTTTTATTTAAAATAAGCCACAACAAAATACCCATGCCGACATTAATAAACGATCTCTCATTCTACGAGATTCACTTCTCTTTAAAACATTTGGTGAAAATATTGAAGATATTTGGCGCATTCTTCCTCAAAGACCTATTAGGAAAATGTGATAT
Source organism: Callithrix jacchus (assembly GCF_049354715.1). Taxonomy (NCBI): domain Eukaryota; kingdom Metazoa; phylum Chordata; class Mammalia; order Primates; family Cebidae; genus Callithrix; species Callithrix jacchus. The sequence continues at coordinate 4,149,233 of NC_133524.1, forward strand.
ACTAAAAAAATTAAAGCAATCACCATGAACATTGGGATGTGCAACACTGATATTCAACAACTAGTATCTTCTCTGATTCCCGTCTTTCTCTGTGTGTCTGTGTATGTTGCTGTGTGTGTACGTGTCAGTTTTTGCTCAACCTTTTGAAGTTAAGCTGCATTTAACACAACAGTTCCCCCACATATTATACTTCATAAATAAGACCTTTGTTCTACATGGCCACAACCAGTTTACACAGTCAAGTAAATTAGCAATAGCTAATGTTTTTTTTTTTTCTGTTATTGAATTAAGTAGAGGGCTTAGTTAGTGGGTAAATAATCATTCTAAACTCTTCAGCACTGAGGTTCTAGCATTCTGCCATATTGTACAAAAACTGGTGCATGCTTCATGTGTTGATTATTTATTCTTTTACATAAAATGTTCTTGAGTTTGTCAGTGGTATGACACACTCAGCGGACAGAGAATAGATGCACTTCATTGTCAGGTAGATCTGGGTTCCAGTTCTCCTATGCCAGTTGTATGTGGCATTAGGCAGGATTTTAATTTTGTTAACCTGAGTCTTCTTAGAAAATAAGGATCACAGAGTAATACCTACACTTTCTTATATAATCAGAGAGGATGTGAAAGCTTAAAGGAGATGGCATTGCATAGCAGAAAAAAAAATACAACTGTGGAACCAAATTGATCTGACCTTAAAATATAGACACAGCATATATTGGACTGTGGGTCAACCCCTTAAAACTCTGTGGCTTTTGCTTTTACTCCTATTATTTATATTTAATATTTAAAAGCATTTATTGTTAATCAGACCCTTTGCTTTTGTTCCATTTTTTTTGTCTTCTGGCTATTGTTATTGTTGGATGAAATGGGCCAGTTCTTCCGTCTCAATTTATAAAGGTATCATTGGAGTCTAAGGCACTTTTAAAATAGAGCCATCTTTAGTGTGCCAGTATGGACTATTCATTCCTTTCTGGGAAAATGTAGTGCATTTGTGCACTTAATTCAGGCATCTGATTCACATGCTGTTGAAAACTATTACCAATGTGAGCTTCATCTCAAAGTCAATTTGTTAATCAATATTATGTATTTTGGTGTTGTTTCTCCTAGTAAGTGAGTTGGTAGACTCTACACACACACACACACACACGTATATGAATACATATATATCGAATATACACACACGTATATATACACACATACACTCACAACAACAATTTTGTCTGTAAAAATCTGTCTTGAGGTTCATGCAAACAGGATCCTAAGATTTTCCCCAGATATGACCTTTTATTATCTCCTCTCTTTGAGTGTGAATAAAACCTGTGATCATAGTGGAAAGTCACTTTCATGATTATGTTACTAATAGGTTGACTTTAAGAGGTGATTAGAGGCAGGCTCAGTGGCTCATACCTATAATTCCAACATTTTGGGAGGCTGAGGTGGAAGGATTGCTTGAGACCAGGAGTTTGAGACCAGACTGAAAAACACAGCAAGACACTGTCTTTACAAAAAAAGAAAAAAAAAATCAGCCAGGTGTGATGGTGTGTGCCTGTAGTTCCAGCTAGTAGGGAGGCCAAGGCAGGAGGATTGCTTGAGTCCAGGAGGTCAAGGCTGCAGTGAACTGTGATCATGCCTCTGCATTCCAGCATGGACAACAGGGTGAGACCCCATCTCAAAAATAAATATATGAAATAAATTTTAAAAATTAAAAAAATTAAAAAGAAATGATTAGGTCATGAGGGCCTAATCATCATAAATGGATTAATGCCATTATTGCAGAAGGGGGTAGTTATTGAGGGAGTGAGTTCCTGATTAAGAGGGTGAGTTCAGCCCAATTTTTCTCCCTGTTTTGTGTGTTCACTTCCACCTTTGCCTTCTGTTTTGAGATAACCCTTGCCAGATGCTGGCACTATGCTCATGGACTTCCCAGACTCCAGAATCACGAGCCAAATAAGCTTCTCTTCTTAATACATTCCCCAGTCTGTAGCATTCTGTCATAGCAGCCGAAAGTAGACTAAGACACCACCCAAACAAGATATGGATATTGTGATACCTAACTGCTACACTTCCTTTCTACTCTCTCAGCCCTTGTGCAACAGTTTCCACCCATCCTTAGAATGGAGATCAGAGGCACCATGGGAGACTCCATGTCAGACACCCTAAGTGTCTTGAGGGAGTCAATTCTCTCACCTCCCAAGTATAAAAGGCACTATGTTTTATTGGAGCAGGTGTTACGTTGTGGTCAATGAGCTTTAAGGGCTGGACGTGTGAAGAAGTAAGGGAGATGCTCTGATATTACGAAGTATGAAGACTTGTGAAAACAAATAGATCATCAGAGATCGACAACTTTATCAAGGTTGCGCTTCTTCTCAGCTCACTGCAGCAAGAATAACAGACAGCAATAAATGGAGATTTTTAATATTATCATCCTGGGAACCCATTAAGTTCTAATGGTATTAAAATAGTAAAAATTGGTTGAATTCTTGTAAGATGCATCTTTTCATAAATTAGTTGACTCATTGAGGCTCCAAACTTTAAAAATAACTGCAGCACTTTCTAAACTTGGGCTCAAGGAATTTTAAGAGAGGGATTTGGTATTCTTATAATGTCATTTATTATTGTCACTTATTATTCAGTTTCTACTTGGTGCTTCCATACCTCACTGCTTTTCTTTTTCTTCTTCTTAACTCAACACAATGAATGCCTTACAAATTTTAAAGGAAGCAAGGGGAATACCAGTGACTAAGAGAGAGCATATCCTTAAATTTGCAAAGCAATAATGCTGTTGGCATTTGAGCCAAGGCTGTAAAAATCTACTTTAAAATGCTTCCTGGTTCAGTATTTGCTGTATCCATCAATGGTTTTTAAATTGAATTACCGTAATTCAAATAAACACATTTCCTAGAGGAGAAAGAACATAAAGCTTTAAGTGAAAAATAGTTCAATTTAGGACCTGGTTTCATTTCTTACTATCTGTGAATTTGGACATAGTGTTTAACTTCTCTTGGTTTCCATTCCATCATCTCTGAAATAGCTACACCTGCCCAACAGGGTAACAGTAAAGATTCAGTGAGATGAGGCAAGTGAGATACATTTGTGCACTGCTGAGCGCCTCAAAAACAGAAGGTTTTGACTTTATTATAGCACTTGTATGTCTGAAATTCCATGTTTTCAGCATACACATGTTTATTTAATGTATGTTTAATACACTTTTAATGCCAGTCCAATATTTTTAGCATATGTGGTATCATAATGCAAAAAAAAAACAAAGATATTCAGTTTTTATAATAGTTTGGCAAACTTCAGACTTGTAATAAATCTTCGTATATTTCTGGGCTAGAATATTTATAGCAACCAAATGTCAGCTGTGTAAGTAAGAAAAAGCAAATGTAGCCTCCCACAACAAAGAAACTTCAAGCCCCAAATGTCACTATGGCCAAAGTTGAGAATCCCTGCTTTAAATTAAATTATAGGTATATAATATTGAGGGGCTGATTAATTAATTAATCGTAGAATAGCTGCTAATTGTCATTATTGCATAAGTGCTACAGTGAGGTGTATGGAGTGTGTTGCTGGTTCCAAATAATATAAGAAGGTCAACATGCCTTCAAGGAGCATATGATTTATCAAAAGATAAACAGGAGTTTTGTTTTGCTTCTGGGTGTGACAGAGGAAGGCAGAAAGAAGATTTAGAGCTGGACTGAGTTAGGATCTCCCTATTCACCAATCCGTTTAACAAGCATTCAGAGAGTTTATATTGTACAGAAGTAGCAACGTATTAGCAAAATCTGGAAAGTCCCATGCTATACAGAAAACCTGAGGTGATTTAGTTATTTCTCTATTGTCGTACTGATCTGAAATCTGGGAATTTAAAGCACTTGCCATGTGTGTCACAAAATAAAGTGAGGAGTAAAAAATAAAAAGCTTTTAATCTAGGAAACGCCAATTAATATGGAAAGTTTTCATGCTGATAGAAATGGCCACAATGCTAGAAGGTGGCCAAGATTCTCCTGACCATTCTGCAGAGTCCACACTGTTTCTCTCACTCTGCATGGATCATTTTGGGTGGCTGCTTTGCTTTTAACATCCAGACACTGAGTATATTGCCTTAATAGAATCACTCTAAAATAGTTCTTGGACTAAACCATTGAATTAATGTGTCATACACCATTACCATTAAGGAAGTCTCTCTTCTACTGCTTGATATCCAGGGTTCAAACTCTCTCCAGTTTGGACTTAGAAAGTTACATATTTTCCCAAAGTATGCTTATCCTAAGTGTCATCATATATTTTTGAAAAGTCCATCAGTGAGAATCACAAGGCCATGTTAATACATGCACATATATTAAATTGGGGTAATGACATTTGAGATTAGAGATTTAAAAATATGTATATATCATTACAACATAGGTTTTAGCCTCAATGCTGTGAGCTCAATGTTTATGCTTCTCAAAGTGCTATTTATTTTTTCGCTTCTTTTAATTCTTTCTCCTGGGGTAGCATAGAGCAAAATCATGCTCGGTTTAAGATTTCTTTCAAATGTTTGAAAATAATTGCATGTATCCATGTTTTCTTTTGAACTAAAAAGCCTAGGCAAACTAGGTTTTTTCTTACGTAATAGTCATGTGATTACATTTCCTTTCATTAATTTTTAATTTTTGTTTTTAAGAGCCTTGCCAAAGATGAGTCAAATACCGTTCAACATTCACCTTAGGGAAAGTTCGTTATTCCCCGTTTGTTAGGACCGCTCAGCAAATCACATATGGTGCCACTGAACTATCAGTTCTAGTGTAGATGAGCCATGAGAATAAGGGTGCATACAGATAATTGGATAATTGCTTTTTTCGGCATATGGATGGAAAGACTGTTGTGTTACACTCCTCAATGCCCTGAGGACCAGGGTGTTAGGTGCAGGCTGATTTTTGCTTGATTGGTGTTTTTATTCTCACGTACTCAGCACTTTGCTTTATGCCTGAATCCGACACCCCAACCCTCGCCCATTTGTCCATCTGCCTGTAGAAGGTCTGTGTGGGAGAGGAACCAAGCCAGCCATCTCATGGCAAGACACATGGTTTTATTGCAGGAAGAAGCGTCTGGCCATGTCTGATAGGTTTTAGACACAGATGGTGGGAGACTCCCGTCCAATAAAAATAACTGACTTCCAGTTAGAAGAAATAAAGTTGGTTCCAGGTAAGAAAGAAGATAATTTTTATCTGAGGAATATAAGTTCTTTTAAATGATCAGCCATTAAAATGAGACAGCAATTGCATCTTGCTTCTCCCATGAACAATGCATTTATCTCTTGAGACTGCTCTCTATTGCCATGACGGTTATAAATTAACCTAATAGTGCTGCACTGCACACTGTAACCCACACCGTAGCTTGACAATACATAGTCAATCACGAGTCAGTGTTATTTCTGTAAACCAGTGAGAATTTCTAACAAACAACTTTGTATCAGCTCACGCTCTGTCCATCTTTTCAGCCTTTGAAATCCAATCGTAACTGCTAACCATGAGAGTGTGCATTCAGAGCAATTTGAATTTTCTCTCCTGGGTTGCAATCTTCAAGCTTGGCCCAATTGCACTCTCTACTTATATTAATTTTACCTACACTTTTTCCTTTTAGGCTAAAACATGGTACCCTTTATCCATAAGGTCTCATTAAGAGATGAATAATATAAATGCAGCGCAGTGTGTTATAATTAATTGTTCCTGTATATTATGATGTTTTGATATATTCAATTGCTTCTCTGGCTAGGGAGGCATGGCCCCTCGTGGGGTGAGCCAACTCTTAGAGATACCAGAGAGACCAGTTAAGGACATGCCTTTCATCTGCAGACCAACCAGTCCAGAATCATACACCCGAGAATTCATACAGCCCATACACCCCAGAATGCAGTATGTCTCTGCCTTAATCATCCAGGGGCCAAGCAACTACAGGCCATTCCCACAACCCACAGTCTGCAGAATTATTCAAGCAAGTCACTCCTAACAGTTCACCCTGCCCTGTCCTGCCTTTCCCACAGAAACTCCAATAAAAGCATTGCCTTAAACATTCCTTAGCCTCTGTCTACTGCCTCCTGCCCCAGGCTGGTGTCTTTCCCAGGTGGTGCTGTGTAGCACAAATATATTTTATATATAACTACATATACAATGATATAGTCTTTATATATAAATATATATTCCTTATATTTTTTCTTTTCTTTTCTTTTAATCGAGACGGAGTTTCACTCTTGTTACCCAGGCTGGAGTGCAATGGCGTGATCTCGGCTCACCACAACCTCTGCCTCCTGGGTTCAGGCAATTCTCCTGCCTCAGCCTCCCAAGTAGCTGGGATTACAGGCACGTGCCACCATGCCCAGCTAATTTTTTGTATTTTTAGTAGAGACGGGGTTTCACCATGTTGACCAGGATGGTCTCGATCTCTTGACCTCGTGATCCACCCGCCTCCTTATATTTTTTCTTAATATTAAAATAAAATACATTTGTATATTGTATATTTTAATATATATTATATATTGTATATTTAATATATATTATGTATTTGTATATTATATCTTTTCATATATATTTATATCTTATACATTAAAAGACATTATATGTTTGTATATTGTATATATTAATAGATAGTACATATTTATATATTAATAGATATATAGTGGTATACTGTATATTTTAATACATATTATATATTTTAATAAATATATATTTGTATATTGTATATTTTAATATATTGATATATATTTTAATAGATATCACATACTTGCATATGGTATATTTTAATATATAGTGTATGTTTATGTTATATCGTAATATAAATATGTATTATATATTTTTTCTTAATTTTTAAAGAACATATTATAATACCTTAATATATAATATATATTCTGTCCTAATTTTTGAAGAAAATATATTATAGACTTTGATATAACATATATATTCTTTCTTAATTTTTAAAGAATATATATACTTTGATATATAATTATATTCTTTCTTGATTTTTTAAGAAAATATAACCTTGAAAGTTAGAGAAAAGTTGAAAGAAAAATATTTACTCGTGTGTGTGTATGCATATATATATGCACGTATGTATTTATGTTAAGGTGTATGCTGGCAGCAAAGAGTTAAAAAGAACTTGAGGGCATTATCCGACTTAGTTTACAAGAGAAGTGATATTCAGGGAGTTGCCTGCAAATGGAAATCTAATAGGCTTTTACAAATCCCATTATGAAATCTCATAGCGCTTCATGAAATCAAATCTTAACAGCATTTAACGCCCTCAACCGACTCTCTCAACAAAGGGGAGGAAGGTGCGGGCTGCATCTGATACAAGCCTGCACTTCTCCTTAATGCCCTATTGCAATTTTGTTTTGTTATTTAAAATAATCCCATTGTTTTCATTAATTTAATCTGTAGTATATAAATAATACCATTTTAACTTTACAGAGCCTTGTAAGCCTTTGTTTGAAGTTAAAAAAAATAAAAGTTTTGGCTGCTAAACTTTGGATAGCGTTGGTGACAGCTGCTCCCTGATTCAGGCAGCTTTCTGTCATGAACTTTAAGAGAAGGTGGAAGACATTGAAGTACCATGGACAGCAGGTCTGCGTCTTATTCTCCATTACACACAACACCCTGTGCTGAGCCGCCCCAAATAAGCTCACCAGGAGCAACTACTGACTTTTCCAGGGTGCACCTGCTCAGCATTTCAGTGGTCATTTCTCTCCACACGCATCCTCCCTCTCTGTTCTCCTTCTTCCTCCTTTCTTTTTTCCTTTTTTCTTTCCTTGTTTATTTCTTCTTCCCCTACTCTTTCAAGTTAGCCACTTTTTTCACTTTTTATTTTTCAACAAGGTTTTACTCTCTTGCCCAGGCTGGAGTGCAACGGTGTGATCATAGCTCACTGCAGCCTTTACCTCCTGGGCTCAAGTGATTCTCCTGTCTCAGCCTCCTGAGTGGCTGGGACTACAGATGAGTGCCACCATGACTGACTAATTTAAATCTACTTTTTATTTTTTATTTATTTTTGTTATTGAGGCAAGATCTTGCTGTTCTCAAACTTCTGGGTTCAAGTGATACTCCTGCCTTGGCCTCCCAAAGCACTGGGATTGTAAGCTTGAGCCACCATGCCTGGCCCAAGCTAGCCATATTAAATCCAACATTTTCTTTCTTTCTTTACTTACTTACTTATTTTGACTTTTCTTTTAAATTTGGGGGCACAAGTGCAGGTTTATTATATAGGTAAACTTGTGTCATGGGGTTTGTTGTACAGATTATTTCATCCCCCAGATATTAAGCCTTGTGCCCATTAGCTATTTTTCCTGATCCTCTCCCTTCTCCCAACCTCCACCCTCGAGTAGGCCCCAGTGTGTGTCATTACCCTCTATATATCCATGTGTTCTCATCATTTGGCCTCCACTTATAAGAGAGAACATGCGGCATTTGGTTTTTTGTTCCTGAATTAGTTTGCCAAGTATAATGGCCTCCAGCTCCATCCATGTCCCTGCAAATACTATCATCTTGTTTTTTTTTTATGGCTGGGTGGTGTTCCATAGTTTATATGTACCACATTTTCGTTATCGAGTATACCATTGATAGGGATTTAGATTGATTCCATGTCTTTGCTATTGTGAATAGTGCTGCAATGAGCACACATGTACAGGTGTCTTTATGATGGTACGATTTATATTTCTTTGAATGTATACCCACTAATGGGATTGCTGGGTCGAATGTAGCTCTGTTTTTAGAACTTTGAGGAATCAGTACACTGCTTTCTACAATGGTTGAACTAATTTACACTCCCATCAACAGCGTATAAGTGTTCCTTTTTCTCTGCTACCTCGCCAGCATCTGTTATGTTTTGACTTTTTAGTAATAGCCATTGTGACTGTTGTGAGATGGTGTCTCATTGTGGTTGTGATTTGCATTTCTCTAGTGACCAGTGATATTGAGCTTTTAGAAGTGTGCTTGCTGGCCGCATACATATGTCTTCTTTTAAAAAGTATCTGTTATGTTCCTTGCCCACTTTTTAATGGGGTTGTTGGTTTTGTTTTTGTAGATTTGTTGAAGTTTATTATAGAAGCTGGATATAAGACCTTTTTCAGATGCATAGTTGCAAACATTTTCCCCCAGTCTGTAGGTTTTCTGTTTATTCGGTTGATAGTTTCTTTTGCTGTGCAGAAGCTCCTTAGATTCCATCAAATCCAACATTTTAAATCACCATTTCTCATGAAAGTTAGTGAGTGTGGGCTCTAACTCCAATGCATTTCTTTTTTACAGTTTCTGTTTTTAGAACATACAGCAGCCCACAAAGTCTGTTGAGCCCACAGAGCAGACAATGGTTTATAAGTCTATTCAGGCATCTTGACTGACTTCAGTCTTTCTTCCTGAGCTATGAGTTCAGTTAATGAACATTCAGAGAAGGGACAGAGGTCATTGCTTTTTGGAGTTTTTGGAGACTTATTTCATAGTTCATGGACTATAATCTTTCCAGCACCTTTTGCATAGCTTTCTGTTTAGCTCAAAAGATTAAAAGACCAGTTTACCGTTATGAAAGGAAACTCTAACACCTTCTTGGAAAGTTACTTGACCTGTTGTGTAATTAAAAAGGACAAACAAACATTGGCTTTCTCACTGTAATTTATTGAGTGGCAAGAAATAGAAATTGGACTCAACAGATTGGTAACAGGAACTACAGTGAGAAACAGTGGGTGAGTCTTTGAATGAGTAAGTTTGGAAAACAATGGGTCCGAGAAAGTTACAACATTTTCTTTGAAGTCTTTTTTTTTAAATGCTCCATTCTTAGAATGTTGAATACATAAATGTATATTGAAAATCCACAAGAAGTGTTATTATATTTAAACTAAAATTTCAAATTAAACATATTTCAAATTAAAATGAACATCTTTCAAATTAAAATTAAGCAAAAAATAACAAGATAATGCAATAAGCTTACAAGTGTCATGTCTGATTACCAGGGGAAAGGGGAAGAGAAATGGGAAGTGACTGCTTAATGGGTACGGCTTTCCTTTCGTGGTGGTAAAAATGTTCAATAACTACGTGGCGTTGGTTGCACAACATAATGAATATCCTGACTTGTCACAATAACCTGACTTACTGCCTGTATCACTCAGGGTTCCCAAGAGGGACAGAACTAATAGGATAGACGTCTACATGAAAGGGGGTTTATTAAGGAGAATGAACTCACGCCATCACAAGGTGAACTCCTGCAATAGGCTGTCAGCAAACCGGAGAGGTAGGAAGCCACTGTGGCTCAGTCCAAGTCCAAAAGCCTCAAAAGCAGGGAACCCAACAGTGCAGGGTTTAGTCTGTGGCCGAAGGCCTGAGAGCCATGTGGGAACCTGCTGGTATAAGTTCAAGAGTCCAAAGGTTGAAGAACTTTGAGTCTGATGTCCAAGAGCAGGAAGCATCCCACACGGGAGAAAGATGAAAGCCAGAAGACTCAGCAAGCCACCTCATCCCACCTTCTTCTGTCTGCTTTGTTCTAGCTGTGCTGGCAGCCGATTGGATGGTGCACACCCTCACTGAGGGTGGGTCTTGCTCTTCCAGTCAAACGACTCCAGTCAGTTTCCTCTGGCAACACCCTCTCAGACATACCCAGAGACAATACTTTACCAGGTATCTAGGCGTCCTTCAATCCAAACAAGTTGACACCTAGTACTAACCATCACACTACCTTAACCTGTTTTCGGCCATTCTTTCTGTTACCACACGATGATATAAAAGTATTGACCATTGAGTCATTTTTTTTTTTTAGTTTTAAAGAATTTTATATGACTCCTATGCACATGTGTGCACATAATACATTTTGTGAGCCTTCTTTTTCCTGTTAATCTGTGTATTATCAGTTTCTTTATAGACTAATTATTGAATTCTAGGGACTAAGCAAAATCTTCCCCTTGGCCCTCTAAAGGTTTGCTGTAAATCAGCTCACAAAAGGCAGATGAATCAGAGAAAAAGCAGACACGTTTACTAACAAGCACAGGGGAGAATTATAGAGGGATATCTGCACCAAGCAAGAGGGTGCATGTGTTTATCTGCCCTTCTTCTTAGGGAAAAGGGAGATGGGGAGGTGAGGATGATTTTAGGAAGGTAGTACATTATTTTTCTGGTAATTCAATCGGCTTGAAGAACATACAGTAGCCCACAAAGTCTGTTGAGCCCGCAGAGCAGACAATGGTTTATAAGTCTATTCAGGCATGTTGACCGACTTCAGTCTTTCTTCCTGAGCTATGAGTTCAGTTAATGAACATTCAGAGAAGGGACAGAGGTCATTGCTTTCTTCTTTGGTGTGTCTAGACTCTAGCAGATGAGGGAACTTCAGAGAACAACTTCATACTGTGCAACGAGAGACAGGATTGAGAGACGGGGCGACGGAGCATCACAGAGACCTTGAGGCTTCTTCTGTAGTTCAGCATATCAAAGCACCATATTTTGGGGTACTGGATTCATGAGTCCCAAAAGAACTTTCAAGATAAAAATGTAAACTGCTTTACATGGTCATGAAGAGTTGCAACTTCTGCTATTTAACCTGGCATGAGAGCCAGGAAGACTTGGGAATGAAATTCTCAACCCACCTCTTCTTCTAGGCTTCAATACATCCATTTACTAATCTTTCCAATGAGAACTCAGAGAGAGGCTCACTCCAGAGATGCCATAAACAGTGCCTGGACCTCTGAGGTCACCAATGGATGTTCAGAGCAAATAGCTAATGTACATACGGAGGGAGATGGATATTGGTAAAGGATTACACTGATTGCAGTCATGGGCAGGGTTTTAGACGGTGCAGATGGCTTTAGGTAGCACTGTAAATTTTACATGCAATTGTAGTTTAGATATTATTGTAAGTCAAGACTGTGGTTCAAAGTGCAAGTTTTTCTCACATTCAGTCTACTACCCTAATTAGAGGTCTGAAAATTATTATTTTTCTAAATAAATAACCTTTAATTTTTAGAGCAATTTTAGATTTACAGAAAAAGAGAAAGAAGAGTATAGAGAGTTCCCATATACTCCCATAGAAGGGAAAGTACTCAGTTCTCATACGACATTTTCTTTTTAAAATTATTTTATTTTAATTTTTAAGTCTCAGTTTTGTGGGTACACAGTAGGTCATGTATCCCCTTCCCCGGGTTCCTCTCTTATTAAATATTTTTTTACATGATAGGCATATTTAATATCAATTTTAAATCATATTTTACATTATGCTTTGTTTGAATTGCTTCTTGCTTTGTTTTATTTTAAAACAACTTTTAATTTTAAATTAAAAGAATTAAAAATTATGGGATGCATGTGATATTTTGCTACATGCATAGAAAGCAAAATGATCAGATCAGCATTACTGGAATAACCATCATGTAGAACATTCTTTACTCATATGTGCATGTGTTATGGTCATTTCAAAGCTTCTTTTCTAGCTATTTTGAAATCTACAATAAATTATTGTTAACTATAGTTGCCTTACTGTCCTGTCAAACGATACAACTTATTCCTTCTGTTTTACTCTGTTTGTACCTCTTAGCCAACCTCTTTTGATTTCTCCTCCTTTTCCCTTTCCCAGCTCTGGTAAACACCAATAAACTCTCTACCTCCATGATAGCCACCACTTTCTTTTTTTAGCTCCGTATATGAGTGAGAACATGAGCTGTTTGTTTTTCTGTGCCTGGCTTACTTACCCTCACATAGTGAGGTCCAGTTTCATCCATGTTGCTGCAAAAAACAAGGGTTCGCTCTATTTTGATGACAATAATATTCCATCATGTATATATGCCAGTTTCTTTTTAAAAATTATTTCATTTTAATTTTTTGTGGATGCATGGTAGGTCATGCACCACTCAAATACACCACTTAGGTTGATTCCATAGCTTGGCTTCTGTGAATAGTGCCACAATAAACACAGGAGTGCAGATATTTCTTTAATATACTGATTTTTTTCTTCCGGATATATATATTTATTTATTTCTATTTATATATATTTATATATCTATTTATTATGTATATTTTATATATTTACTTCTATTTATATATATTTATTGGATATATATATATATATATATATATATTTCTGTTCTTTTGGATATATACCCAGCAGTGGCATGGCTGAGCACATGAAGGTTTTACTTTTCATTTGTGTATGAAGCTCCCTACTGTCTTTATGGTGCCTATATATTTTTTTCATTTTCCATAGTCAGATACTGGGCTTTAAATATTTTAAAATCTAACCATCGGACATCATGTGTTAAAACGAACTTCAAAATCTGCGCTGACATCATTATTTTTGGCTTCAATTTTACTCATTGCTCTTTCAAACAGCATTGATCAAGAACATTGATTTTTTTCCCTCTAGGAAGATCAAATTGGATAATTTTAAATGCAGAAAGATTCTGTGGTGCAAGGGATTTAAGTTTTTATATTGAATGTAAGTACAATCTTTTTTTATTTTGGTGACCTTTCCTGAAGTTTCTTATGAGTTTTGCAGTTTTTTATGAGCATTAGCTAAATGTTATGCACTGATAGGAAAACTGATTGCTTCTCAGTTCACAACTCACCTATCAGAGTTAGTGTCCTTTCCGTAAAAGGAATGTCCTTTTTTCTAAAGTGGCAACTTTAGTTGAATGTATGCACTGTATTCTAACCTGCTATGGTTTAAATGTCTTCTGCAAAGTTCATATGTTGAAACCTCGATTCCCATTGTGGCAGTATTGGGAGATGGGGCCTAATGGAAATTGCAGGAGTGGGTTTCTTAGAAAAGAAAGGGTTTGGTTACCACTTGCGCTCTCTCTTGCCCATGTGATACCTTCTGCCATGTCATGGTCTAGCAGGAAGGTTCTTGCAGGATGCCAATATTTTGATCTAGGTCTTTACAGCCTCCAGAATCATAAGCCAATGCATTTCTACTCATTATAAATTACCCAGTTTGTGGTGTTTTGTTAGCAGCATAAAATTAGACTAAGATATACCTTTAGGCAGATAAAAAATCTTAGTCATCAGAAAACATTCTCCTTTAAGATATTATCACAATAAAACCCTCTGGGGCAAAAATTTCATCAATACCACTGTCTTTTCCTTCACTACCTGGAATTCACAATAAAAGGATATTTTGCTGGGTTTTGTTTTATTTTCCATATTCTATGTTATTAATTATTAACTTTTTTTGAGATGGAGTCTTGCTCTGTTGCCAGACTGGAGTGCAGTGGCGCGATCTTGGCTCACTGCAACCTCCTCCTCCCGGATTCAAGCGATTCTCCTGCCTCAGTCTCCAGAGTAGCTGGGAATACAGGTGTGCACAACCACGCCCAGCTAATTTTTGTAGAGATGGGGTTTCTACAAACCATGTTGGCCAGGCTGGTCTCAAACTCCTGACCTCAGGCATTCCACCTGCCTCGGCCTTTGAAAGTGCTGGGATTGCAGGGGTGAGCCACCCCACCAGGCCATATTCTATTTTAAAAGTGTGTATTTGTATGCGAAACTACTATACTGTTTACACATTCTGTATATGGCAATTCAGATTTGAGTTGCAGTTATTAATATTTGAATACTGTGACAGGCACCCTGCAAATCATTATTTCTAGGTGTCAGTCTCAGAAGTGAAGGGGATTCCCAGTGAATCAATGGTAATTAAGTGTGTCAGACACTAATTATCAGAATGGGCTGGGTCAGTCATGGGTACATGCAAGGGCATTTGTAGTTGCACTGCTATAGAATGATCTAGCTTATTCTCTTCCATGTGTTTTCTTTTCTTCTCATTTTTCTTTTTTTTTTCACAATGGAGTCTCACTTTATCACCCAGGCTAAAGTGCAGTGGCGTGATCTTGGCTCACTGCAACCTCCACCTGCTGGGTTCAAGCGATTCTCCCACCTCAGACTCCTGAGTAGCTGGGACTACAGGCATGTGCCACCACACTCAGCTAATTTTTGCATTTTTAAGTAGAGATGAAGTTTCACCATGTTGGCCAGGCTGGTCTTGCACTTCTGACTCCAGGTGATCCATTCACCTTGGCCTCCCAAAGTGTCTTCCATGTGTTTTGCTCCTCCTATCAATGAGAATGCTTTCTTAAGAAATAGGTTCTTGAATTATATTTTCTAAAGCATAACTTTGCATTCTTATTCTGATTCTGTGTTTTCGAAGACCCTGGAGAGACCTGTGGAGAATTCATGTGTGTTTCAGAGTTTGGAAACAGTTCTAGAACCTAAGTGTAAACTCCCGAGAGTGTTTCATTGAAAACAAGTGAGCGTGTTTTTCTGCAAGAAGAGGTTAAACTGAGAAATTGTTTTGGTATAAAATTACAGAACCAAAATTGCGGAAAGGTAAGTACACACGTTGCGTGTTGAATGCCAGCTGGTGTTTACCCACTGCTGTTGAAAGTCAGGAAACCCCGTGCGGCTCAGCAAAAATTCTGCCTTGGCAGAGGAAAGGAAACTTAAGGACAAAGCAAAGGCGAGACTAAAATGCTGAATCTGTGTTTCTTTACTTCAGAGCTGTACTGGGTCAGCATCAGAAACATTACTAGGTGATTAATGTGATTAACTGATGAAAAAGATTTATTTTAAATGGTCTTAGCAGTCAGCAATGGCCATTATCTAGTTGCTTCTCTTTTCTCTCCTTCTTTCCCATCTTAGACCTATCCCTTTAGGACATAAACACCTTATGTTGGCGCTGGAAAACGGACAGGTGTGTGTGTTCATAAAATTGCATCCTTGCTGCCTCTGGTTCTGAAGATCTTTTAATTATTTAGTTTTTATAGGACTGAAGGCTCTTGCAAGCTTAATTAAAGCTCCAATTTCTTCTGGGAAATGTAGATGCACTTTTGGGCAAGGACTGAAAAACTCCAGTGAATATATTTAGGAAAAAAAGTACAATGACTCTTCCCAGAGCTGTGGGGATCAGAGTTTAAAACAAACGTGCACAACAACAGAACAAAAAAGATGTTCCTCTCCAGGAGTTCAGAGAGAATTTAGATTAATTGCACTTTCGTTAATTCTTATAAGTTATATTTGACAGTCACTGTTTTCTACCATTATACTATGTAGTTAATTTCATCTTTTTTCCTCCTCCTTCTTCTCCTCTTCTTTCTCTTCCTCCTCTTCCTCCTTTACTTTTCTCTTCTTTTCTGGCTATGAAAAACACAGAATCACGAAAATACAAGGAAAGTGAGGCAAAATCTAACAGGTAATCCAGGAAACTTAGAATTGGCAATAAAGAATCATATTTGCAGAAACTTTCTCTTCCTAAAACCAGACAGAAACAAAACAAAACAAAACGAAAAATAGAGAGATGCAGTAAAACCTTACCAAGCATTTTAGCTGGAGTATTCGAATACCCACTAGTTTTGTGACTTGCTGGAAGGACTTAAACATTTCAACATAAGATTATATATGTAGCTACAACTTATTAAATGAAGAATACTGCGTAGAAACAGCAGGGGAAAGATTTACATAGGTGGAGCCTAGGTCAAAGCCACACATTCTTGTTTTTCCTAGCAAAGATCACATGGATTCATGTTTGTTTCTGTCTGTGAACTGCAGGGACATTTCCTTATCCGGGAAAGCCCACCTGAGACTTAAAGTTCTTAAAGGGAGCTTGCCACATATACACATACCTGCCCTGCGACCAGCCATGGTGCAGACACAAAGCAGGTAGCAGGTGCACAGGTCAGGAATCTCCATGTCTCATTTCAGCATGCTGGCAGCTGGTTTATCTTATCCACTGCTTCAGGTATATAGAATGACATCTTAGCCAATAACCCAGTGAACGTTTCGTTAGATTCATTTCTAGAGTTTCATCAAGAGTCATCACCATGGCTAAAGACATAAGAACTGAGAAAAAGTGAACTTCCTCTGTGGTGTTGTCTCATAAACAACCATGAAACTTCAGAAAAGGTGTTCTCATAATAGCTCTATCTGAACTGGGTCAACCAGAGCCTTAACATATAGGACTGAACCAAAAAAATATCTGTACTACCTACAATGTGCTGAATGTGTGTGCTTCCCCAAAATTCATATGTTGAAGGTCCGATTCTCACTAGGATGGTATTAGGAGGTGGAGTTTTTGAGAGGTTATTAGTTCATGAGTGTAGAACCCTGAAGATGGAAGTAGTGCCCTTATAAAAAAAGCTTTTCACTTGAGGCCAGGAGTTTGAGACAAGCCTGGTCAACATAGTGAGATCCCATGTTTACAAAAAATTTTAAAAAATTACTTGGGCATGTTCTTGTATGCTATTAATCTTGGCTACTTGGGAGGCTAAGACCAGAGGACTGCTTGAGTTCAGAAGTTCAAGGCTGCAGTGTGCTGTGATTATGCCACTGTGCCCCACGCTGAGTGACAGAACAAGACCTTGTCTCTAAAAACACATAAACAAACAAAAAGCTGTCAGAGAGTTTGCTTCTTTTTCTCTTCAGTATGTGGAGGAACGGCCCGAAGATAACTGTCTGCAAACCAGGAGGACAGCCCCCACCAGATGTTGGATCTACTGGTAACTTGATCTTAAACTTCCCAGCCTCTAGAAATGAGAGACATACATTGTTTAAGTCATGCAGTCTATGGTACATTTGTTATGGCAGTCCAAGATGGCTAAGACATTGCCAGAAGCAGTACTATTAGGAAAACCCTTCCTTAAGAAGAGCAGATGAAGGTGACTATAGACTTTCAAAGAAACACCGAAATAGTCCACAACTGCATGCCATGGTAGTGGCTTAATTAGTACATATTAAATGGCTCTAGAGACAGTCCCAAACTCACTGAACTAAGGATCTCTAAGGTTTAAGCTATCAAAGAGAGACTTTTTTTTCTTTTGCCTTAACCCATTCCTCACAGCTGGAGGGAGCATGGAGATTAAGGTTATGGTCTCTGCAGTCAGATGCAATCAGATTTGAAACCAGGTTCCACCATTATAGCTGTGTGGTCTGGACAAGTTAAAGATCCTCATCAAAACCGTTGTCTCCCATGACGAATAATAGTGTGGATCACGGTTCTCTTGTCATGTTGATGGGATGACTCTGTATTTACAGCACGAAAGGAATTCAGTCAGTGCGAGGTGTGTGTCAACAAAAACAAATGGCGAACAGATGAGAGATAAAAACTTCAGACCTATAAGGAATCTATTCTGGGGAAAAGTTATCCCCAAATAAGAAAAGTGGATGTAAAACAAATTCTATAAAGTGTTATTTCTTTAAAAGCGAATGTGAACCAAAGAAAAGAGAGAAGAAATAAAGGACCAGATGATACAGCTAGACATTGAGATTAAAGCCAAGTTGGAGAAGGTGATGAGGAAGTGAGGATACCTCAGGCTGGAAGATACTACAGCAGAAGTGTCCAAAAGCAGAATCATTTCATGATCAAAGACAGCTGGAGCTAGGCATGCAAAATGCAGTGACCATTCACAGTTATACCACTAATGAAAGATGACAGAGGCTGGGCGAAGTGCCTCACCCCTGTAATCCCAGCATTTTGGGAGGCTGAAGCACGTGGATCACCTGAGGTCGGGAGTTTGAACTTCATCCTGACCAACCTGGTGAAACCCCATCTCTACTAAAAATAACAAAAATACAAAAGTTAATTATAGGCTTGCACCACCACACCTAGCTCATTTTGTATTTTTTAGTAGAGATTGGCTTTTGCCATCATTGGCCAGGCTGGTCTCAAACTGCTGGCCTCAAGTGATCTACCTGTCTCAGCCTCCCAAAGTTCTGGGATTACAGATGTGAGCCACTGCACTTGACCCCTTTTTAGTTCTTAATTTTTTAGGCTCACAGTGAGAATATCTACGAATAGTGGTAATGTTATCATTGTTCTTTTTTATCACTATTATTTTATTTTCATATGCAAAAAAATTCAACGAAATAGTTCTAGATTTTTTTCTCCTATTGTTGGGATGTACCTGCTTCATCACACAAGGGGACAAAACTACATTCAAGTTCAAGTGGCATAGCCCCAACTTAGCATATTTAGTGCCGAACTTGGTACTCATTTCTAGAATTACAACAGGAAGAAAGAACAAAGATTCACTGCAAATGAATGAAGTATGATACAATGTTCTTTCAAAAAGTTTTCATTTTGCAACTATAATTATATGGCTGTCTCCTTTAGGCCATTTTTAGATGTGTGTGTGTATGTATGTGTGTGTGTGTGTGTGTGTGTGTGTGTGTGTGTATAAGATATACTCAGCACATTTTTCAAATCTAGACAGGGTAACAGCAATAAGCTTGACTCTGTGTGTGTGTGTGTGTGTGTGTGTGCACGTGCACACGCATGTGTGCTATATGATACTTTAGTATATACGTATACTTATATATGTGTATGTGATATTTTAGTAGAACTTTTTAAATAAAGTAGTGCAAGCTATTTCTATTCTATAAAATTTATATTTTATAGCTACAAGGGTGAAAAGTAACCCACAGCATTTTCATGTCACCTATCTTTATACACAGATAGTACTTATTGAATTTGAGCCCCAAACTAGAAGTGTTTAGTCTTAGCCCTTGAATGAGCTTCCTTGCTTCTACAGCCTTATATGATACACTACTCACATTTCCAGAATTTGCCACTGCTCATCACTTTAAACTGGGAGAAACAGGGAGAGAAACTGGGAGAATCCAAACTTTTGACTACAATTTTTATATTCAAGTTAGATAACACAGCTCAAGAAGACAGAGCTATCCATCCTAAGCCCATCACACAAACCCTGTATTATGTTAGACAAGTTTTGGGTTTTCTGCTTTTTCCTTACAAAATAATGTACAAATATAGAAGTAACTGGTAAAACTGATATAGAATTTCAAAGGAAAGGTGATATTTTTCTGTTGGTTCCAAAACAGTTCCTGCTTTGTTCTCTAACTATATGTCTGTTACATCCAGAAAGCTCTTTCACAGGAATTGTGCTATTTAAATCATATTTTATGTTTTATTTTATGACCAATTGTGCGGTTATGATTGCCAGAATAATGTCAGTAAAAAGCACACATTTCTTGGAACCATTCTCAATGGTACTACCTTTTCCGTTGTCTTTAATTTGGAAAGTAATAGTCCAAAGTCATATTTAATTATTTTCACTGTGCAATTTGCAGGCAATTCACGTAATTGAACATTTAGAATACATATATATACTACCCATTTATTTTTCTTTTATATAATTCATCAATTTGTACCATTACATGCTTATATCTTTCTGATTAAAAGGGCAATTAAAATCCATAGGCATAATTTATCAAATCTAGCATTTATACCATTCATCAAAAATAATTCAAATACTAATTACCACCCAGCAGCAAGAGGAGGCAGTTCCTTATTTTCTCATACTGTAACTGTAAAAGACTCTTAAACAAGTTCCAGAGAAAAGAAAAAGAAGACTTTGGAAACTTCTAATTTCATGGTTGGGAAAGTTATGGTCTATGGTGAAAATTTCTTTATGAAGTATTGGAAGCAGAACAAATTTGCTGAATCAATAAAATAAGAGCAAAGATCAATGAGGCAAGGCGGAATTAAATGTTCATGACCCTTACATTCTTTAAACAGTAATATGGAAGACAATAAATAAATAAACCAGTAATGGAGTCAAGCCACAGAGAAGAATCAATTATGATCAAGTTAGACTCCGAAAATATACATAGAATTTAAAATCAGTGGTTTTAAGTAAGGATTTCTGGCTTTGGGCTGCTGCTTTTGTCTCACTGAAAATGTGAGTTACCTGCTCTATTGATCATTTATATTTCAACAGATAATGGCCAAATTGTGAAATCTCACCTTTGGAATACTCTAAAATGTCTTTTTTGTTGTTAATAATCCATATAGACATAAATTTCCAAAAATAAAATACTTTAAAATGTTAAAATAGCTACGGATACCACTGGAACTCTAGGATGTGAAGTAGAAACTGGGAAAAGTTAAAAACAACTTCTGAAGAGTTAAATGTGCAATGTGGCTCATCACTGAATGTACCCAGTTTCTCACGGACTGTAGTGCTGCCCTGTCTACTGCAATAACAACATTGCAAAAAAGCATGTTTGCATGACATGAATTGGCACAGGTCATTCAAGGAAATTACGTATGCAGCCAGGGAGCTATTCAGGAGAAAGGATAGGAAAAAGTCAAGCACAACAGTTTTGCTGTGTATAGCAAATTCTCCAGAATATGAGACTCGATGCTGAGAGAGTCATTTGGAAACAGCATTTCTACCACTTAGTTAAGAAACCAAAAGAAAACCCCAAACAACACAAATGCAAAGCAAATGCTAGTATTTTCCCCATGAATACTGCAATTTAAATATCTGCTTACCACCCTCCTCTTTTCATATTTGGTGTGATGGCTGACAGGTATCCTGATAAACACAGTGAGATAAAACAGACCAGAAACTGGTGCCTATGCTATCTATTTTCAAGTCAGAGAAAAAACTCTAAAAGAAAACAAAAGGAAAAGAATAAAGCAAGAACCTCAGCTAAATCTTTCTTTTTTTAAAAAAAAGAAAAAATTAATAGCTTACACACATTTTGTTTTCAAGACTATCATTTATATGTATACATTGTCAAGGGTGTCTTTTGAAAACGTTATTTAAGTAGACCGGATTTTGCTTTTCATAGCTTAATTATTGAGTTTTTAATCAATAATTGCAAAGTTGTGTTTTGTTCCTGTATCCAGGATAAAGGGGAAACCCACTCTGGAATATTGCTGGTTCTTGGGATAGAAGGAAAGGATAACATTGGAAATGACTTCTAAAAGTCTGGCAAGATCTGACTCATATTTTTCATCTTACAACTTTGAACAAAAGGTGATACCAATTGAGACCAGAGGTGCCATCTAACCCCAGGAAAAGATGGCGATTATACAAGGATGGTCATGAGCTATGCACTGATGGTACATAAGTAATGCTTAAACTTCTTTAATCTATTTAAAATTTTATTTTGGTTCAGTATTTTCCTTAACATCATAAATAAATGCTTATCTTTCTTTATAAGAACTTGAGCCCATGTGGGTTACAGTGGCTCATAAACCAGTTCTGTCTGCACAGAGGAGATTGTAAATCACAGAAAAGTGGATTCATGATGACTTTGCATGATGTAGTTTGGATATTTGTCCCCTCCAATCTCATGTTGTAATTTGATCCCCAATATTGGATACAGTTCCTAAAAAGAAGATTTTGGGTCACAAAGGTGAATAACTAATGAAAGGTTTGGTGTCATCCTTGTGATAATGAGTGAACTCTTGCTCTATTAGCTCCTGTGAGTTCTGATTGTTAAAAAGGACCTGGCGGCCAAGTGCAGTAGCTAATGCTTGTAATCCCAGCACTTTGGGAGGCCAAGGCAAGTGGATTACTGAAGACCAGGAGTTTGAGACCAGCCTAGGCAACATGACAAAACTTGGCCTTTACAAAAAAAAAATGCAAAAAAATTAGCTGGGCATGGTTGTACACATCTGTAGTTCCAGCTACGTTGAGAGGTTGAGATGTGAGGATCACCCGAGCCTGGGAGATTGAGGCTGCAGTGAGCCATGATTGCACCACTGTACTAGCACTCCAGCCTGGGTGATGGAATAAGACCCTGCCAAAAAAAAAAAAAAAAAAAAAAAAAAAAGAAGAAGAAAGAAAAGAAAGAGAGAGAGAAAAAGAAAGAAAGAGAGTGACAGAAAGAAAGGAAGGAAGAAAGAAGAAAAGAAAGAAAGAAAAGAAAGAAAGAAAACAAGTAACCGGCACCTTTTCCCCTCTCTTTCCTCCTCTCTTGCCAGGTGATGTGATGCCACTTCCCCCTCCACCTTTCACCATAAGTGGAAGCTTCCTGAGGTCCTCAGCAGAAACAGATGCTGGTATCATGCTTCTTGTGTAGTCCACAGGACCATGAGTCAAATAAACCTCCTTTTCTTCTACATTACCCAGCATTAGGTATTATTTTATAGCAACATGAAATGAACTAAGACACCAACTTTCAAAGAAAAGACTGAACTAAATGAAGATTAATTTGGAAGATTCGAGGAAAGGATTTTGAGTCTCTTGAGGTTCAGGGACACCAGAGTTGGGGCAGGGGGAACAGGTTCAGAGTAAGAAGGCCTCATGACACGTGACTGTGACAAATCTGAGTGGCCATGGTTCCACCTGCCCTTATTGTCCTAGGCAGTGAACAGACCAGACCTCTTCACTGAGTGCATGCAGTAGCATCTGGATCCTCTTTCAGTGTGCATAGTCCTATATTTTTTCCCCCCAGCGGTGTGTCTGGAACAATTAGAGAAAAAAAACATGAGCAATCCTCTGTTTTGACACCCAGAAGTCCAATTTGTTTTAAGCTCTATTCAAATCAAACTTCACGGGCTGTTCTTCAACCTCTTTAAATGGGGATTACTGATGCTATTGCACCCAGCATGACACGTTCCATTGGCAAACACTGTCTTGAATAATTCACGCACCAGAATGTCTTGCTTGATTATTATTTTTAATGTATTTATGTTTTATCTATCCAACAATTAATTGTAGATTAAGTACCTTATAGTGCCTTTACATTCCACAAATAAACTTACAATCACAGCTCAGTGATTGCCAAGAGAGCAACATCTTTATTTTGAAGTGTATGAGTTTCTTATGGTTGGTGTAAAAAACGTCTGCAAACTTAGCAGCTTAAAACAACACTTAAAGATCTTATTATTTAAGAGGTGGGAGTCCAACATGGATCTCTCTAGGTTGAGAAGGAGAGGTTAATTGGGCTGGTACTCTTCTGGAAGCTCTAGGGAAACATTCCTTTACCTGCTCTATTTTATCTCCTAGAGGCCCCTTCTATTTCTTGGCTCCATAACTTCTTCCTCCACTGTCAAAGCTAGTGTTAAACTGTGTTGTCACGTCCTTGGAAGTTGGAGGAACATTATCATGGCTACCACATGAAGTGTTGAATCAAAATTACCATGAGTCCCTGGTCTTGATTTCTCTACATTTCTGCCTCAATTTTTTTTTAGGTGAAAGAATATTATTTGGAAGAATTTTTTGTAGCATGTACTCTAACTCCCATTCTAGGAATGGGTCAGTGAATTTCTTTACTTGTACCCCAGATGTGTTTCCACCAAGGTTTTTGAAACTTGACACTATTGATACTTGGGGAAGGTTGGCATTTTGGACAGGACCAGTCTTTGCTGTGTGTGTGCATGTGTGTGTGTTTTGTGGGGGGGAGTTCGTGCTGCCCTGTGTAATGTAGGATGTTAAGCAGGATCACTGACTTCTACAAAATTGATGCCATTAGCACCTGTCCACCAAGTCATGATGAGAAAAAAATGTGTGAAGACATCACTTAGTGTCTCCTAAGAGGAGAGGTCACCTCAGTTGAGAACCACTGGTTTACAACATTGTAACTGAAACAAAGAGACATGCATCAGTCTCTGACCATTCTGAATGAGACTGTCCAAGATACAGTTGTGTGATGCTTTATTTTGTGTGTCAACTTGGGATGTCCAGAAAACTAGTGAAACATTATTTCTGAATGTATTTGTGAGTGTGTTTTCAGAAGAGTTTAGCATTTGAATCAATAAGTCCAGTAAAGAAGATTGCCTTCATCGATGTGTGTGAGCAGTTTTCAGTTAGTCAAAGGCCGGGATAGAACAAAAAGGCTGAAGAAGGGAGAATCCCTTCTCTCTTCTGGAGCTGGGACATCCATCTTCTCCTGCCCTCAGACATCAGAGCTCCTTTTTCTTAGGCCTTTGGACTCAAACTGGGACTTACATGATTAACTCCTCTGATTCTCAGACCTTGGGTTTCCATTAAAAATAGACTGCTGACTTTTTCTGGATCTCCTTTTTGAAGATACCATATTGCGGGATGTCTCAGCCTTCATAATCATGTGAGCCAATTCTTCTTAATAAATCTGTATCTATCTATCATCTATCATCTATCTATCTATCTATCTATCTATCATCTATCTATGTAATTGGGGTCAAATGGTAGTTTTATTTTGAGTTCTTTGAGAAATTATCAAACAAACAGTTGAACTCTCGATTGCATGAAAGGAGACCTTTAATACAGGGGTATCACCCAAGTTAATTTCTCAGGGCCCTTTTCTGTTTTACTATACAGTTGGCCTTTGGACAGTGCAGGCGTTAGGGAAACTGACTCCCTGCACAGTCAAAAATATGTATAAGCCTTTCGTAATAGCCTATTGTTGACTGGAAGCCTTATCACTAAACATTTGATTAACATCTATTTTAGATATTATGTGTATTATACACTGTATTGTTACAATAAAGCAAGCTATGGAGAAGAAAATGCTATTAAGAAAATAATAGTAGAAATGAAGTAATCTCAAATCTTAGATTACTTAGAACCTTAAGTAATCCCAGACTACTTAAAGTTTTCAGTAAGTAATAGGACTCTGCAATGAATAATGAGAAAGAGAATCAGTCCAATAACCTGAAATTGTTCTGGCACTCAGATGTTGGCCATGATCTCCTATTGAATGCTAAACATTTCATAGAAAACCAAGACCAGAAGAGATCCTTGAGACCCTGATGGACCAAGACTTCATGCTTAAGGAGAAACAAAAACAAGAACTATGTCTAAAACAAAAAAAGAAAGAGACAAAAAAGCCCCTTTTCCTTACTAGTATGTATGAATGCTGCATATTTACCAATTACAGATTTAACTTCAGTGTTCTTCCCACTTCCTAAGTGAAATTCATTAAAATAATACAGAATTACTCCACTTTTCTGAAAGCATTCAATCCAGAGCTAACCTGTACTTCCTGAACCTCCGTTAAAAACAGCTAACAGAAGCCCAAATCCTATAGCTCCTCTGCGAGACCCTGTTACTAAAGTGACCCACGTTTCCTACTGTGTGCAGTCTCCTTCATTGCAACAAATCAGTAAACCCAACTTTGTTCTGATAAAAAAAAAAGAAAATTCTAAGGAAGAGAAAATGTATTCACTGTTTGTTAAGTGAAAGTGGACCATCATAAATGTCTTCATCTCATCATCTTCACTATGAGTAAGTTAAGGAGGAGGAGAAAGAAGAGGGGTTGGTCTTTCTGTCTCAAGGGTGGCAGATGTGGAAAAGTATCTGCACGTGAGTGGACCTACATTGTTCAAATCCATGTTGTTCAAAGGTCAGCTGTGCTAGATAGAGAGCTTTTATTGGGTACCAACCAATTATGGTGGTTTAGATATGCGATGTCTTTCTGAAATGGAGTGAGAAACTCAGCACTTTTTATGAGCTTCAAAATCACGTTGTAGAATATTTGAAATAAGAGAGTCATGCCTCGTTCCCATTGGCATAATTAGCATAAAAGTCTTGCTATTGGCGAATGGGTTTTGTTGTTTTGTATGGGCGCTCAGTGACTGGTAAACAGTCAATCTAAAGTGTATAATGAAAAAAGATGAAAAAGAGTAATAAATGCTTAACTGTTTCAGTGATTTTAATTAAAACATTTGTCATGCCTGAAACTAATTAGTAATTACTTAAGCACTTTATTATGTCGTGCTGAGGAAACATTACTTTGAGTTGCAGAGCAAATTTGAGTTTCAAGTAAATAATTGTTTAAGTCAGAATTAATTAGTTCATAAATTATATAGCCACGAGATAATTTTAATGAACTTATGTTTGTTAATAAATGCATCAAGGTCTTCTTTTCTCCAGCACTAAATGCATGTTGTTTGATAATATTATTGAATATAAAAATAAAATGCACAATATTTTAGATACATTAAAATGCTTTCTATGCATGTTATCTACGGTGTCTAAGGATGAAGTATATTACTTGAAAGATATTTTAGTATGATGACAGACACATTAAAAAGTTCAAAAATTAAAAGAAGCATACCCTTTTGTATGCTTCTATGAGGAGATGAAATTGTAAAATGTTTTTAAAGTTTAGTATTTGATCCAATGTTTCAAAATCCTAAGATTGCAGATGTAAAACCTTTTTGGAGTACTTGTTAGTTTGCCCACCTTTCAAAGGAAGTAGTACAGAGGAATGGATAAATTAATGATATGAATCCTAGTTGGTTCATAATCCCTACCTGTGAAGCAGATTGACAGTGTACTGGTTACTTGGTTGAGTTTGGTAAGAAAGAACGTACCCGCTCCTTGCCCAGGACACACAAAGTTACATAAAGTAATTACACAAAGTTACTTACAGATAGATAGAACCAGACAACAGAAACGTAGGATTTATGATGAGCCAGTTCCCCAAAGCTGGGAAAGCTGCCTGGGGTGAAGGGAATCTCAGTTGCATGAGAGATCCCTGAAAACAGCTTACTCTGAGTTTTATAGCCCAGCGGAACATGGTTTGCTGGGATAAAGTGTTGTAAGACATCCTGTTCCAGGAGGAAGCACAACAGAGCCTTGGTCAGTTTCTTCCTATCTCAGGATGTTGAATTCTCAGCACATTCTACAATAATTTTGAGAACTACAAGTGAGGAAGAGGAGGAGGGGTGAATAGTTGGGTAGCTGAGGCATCTGGGGACTTGTGCTGCACCGCACTTACATAAAATCCAAGTTACTATCGTCAGAATTTCTCTTTGAGGTTGAAGAGTGTAAATGATTGAATTTTATTCATGTCAGAGTATACATTATCAATAGGTCTTTAAACAGATCACTAGCTTGTAGAAAACCTGTTCAACACAGTTCAAATAGATGCACGATGGAATTCGAGGAAGAAGATCTACTGAATCATGCAAGAGACAGCAAGGAGAGTGCGTTCTGACATCTATTAATTATACATTTATAGCAGAATAGGATATTCATGGAGACTGCATGCAGGTGCATAGAGAATGTAACTTCTTTATGATTCCAGTAGTATTTTGGCCTCTTCTGTATGACCTCAGTTTATTTAGTTCTAATTAATAAAACAATATTTTAGTGCAATGCTGTCATCTTGGTCTGATTAAAAAAACCCCACCTGTTCTGTAGGTAAAGACATCTTTGTTTCATGTCTTGTATTTAAAATTCTTTGTGTGCTTTTTCGTGGTGGCTTTTGTGTGAATGCTAGAGGGCTGGGACTTAAGTAGGGAGAGGACACAAAGGTTGCTCTCTGGTCTCTGCTCTGTAGAGAGCTTGTCTGAGCTTTCATTGGTTTAAAGACCTTTGAGGACCTGCTGGTTCCATCCATATGGTCCATACATGCTTCTGAAGACTATTTTCTCATTCTAGTAGGTGCTCCAGAAAGCCATGGCCATCTCCCCTTGCTGTTTGTGCTCTGTTTTTGCTCTTTCTGGGTCTACACAACCCCTAAGATCTGGCTGGGACCAACTTCACACACTGAGTGCATTGAGTTTGCTGTGCAACTCCCATCTGCAGAGCTAAAGATTTCAACTGTGCACTTGTTTATTTTTTATTTTTATTTTTAAGTCTAGGCCCTTCACGTTGAATCATCTGTACTAAAAATATGTGGGTTTTTTCAATGTCTTTATCTTTTCTTATGGGTTGAATGGTGTTTCTGTAAAAGCTATGTTGAACTTCTAGTATGTGCTACTTCTGAATGTGACCCTATTTGGAAATAAGGCCTTTGCAGACCTAATCAAGTAAAGATGTGGTCAGTAGGGTGGACCCTAATCCAAGAAGACTGATGCCCTTATAAGAAGAGAAGATTAGGACACAGACACACACAGAGGAGAAGGCTATGTAAAGACAGAGGCAGAAGTTGAAGTGATGTGGCCGTAAGCTAAGAACAGCATGGAGCCACTACCAGATGATTCCTTTTAGGTGTAAACTTGATGCGGTTAAGTGATGCCTGAGTAGCTGGCCAAGCACTATCTCTGGGGATGTGCTGTTTCTGGAAGAGATCAGCATTTAAATCAGTAGACTGAAGAAAGCAGATTGCCATCTCCAATGGGAGAAGGCGTCACCCAATCAGCTGAAGGAGAGAACAAAACTGCAGAGCAGAGGTGACGATTCTTCCTTCTGGAGCGGCCCTTGGACATCACAACTCCAGGTTCTTAGTCCTTCATAGTCTGGGACTAAACCAGTGGGTTCCTTCAGTTTTTAGGCGTTTGGCCTTGGGGTGAGAATGACATTATCGGCTTGCCGCATTCTCTACCTTGCAGATAGCCTGTGGATGGACTTTATGGGAGCCAATTCTCCTAACAAATTCCCTCTTCTTTTTCTCTATCGCCTATTGGTTCTGTTATTCTGGAGAACTTGACAATATACACCGGAAGCTGTAGAAGCCAGGACAAATTCTTCCCGACAGCCTTCGTGGGGAGGACAGCCCTGCAAACACTTTAATTTTGGGCTTTCAGACTAAGGAACATTGAAAGAATACATTTTTGCTGTTATAAGACACCCAGTTTGTGGTACTTTGTCATGTCAGTCCCAGAAAACTAATCTTCTTCTATATAAAAATGAAAAAAAAAAATGAAGGAAGAAGACCAGGATGGTTGCACACTACTTGCGGAAGGATTCAGGACGAATAGTTTTTCTATTTTTTCTCTATCTACTGTGGCTTCCTTTCTTTTTTTTTCTTAAGCGGGGTGATTTTCTAAGAGGCTTATCTTAGATCCCTGGTCGTGGGGATCCATGAAGAGTTTACTTTCCTTTTGGATGGTATTTAATTCATGGGCAGCAAATTAAGCATTTGAAATACACACCATGAATATAAGTTGAGTTACTGCCTAATGCAAGTGCTTAAAACCTGGGAGCATTCACCTTTGGATGCCTGCATGAATAAGTGAGTTCGCTTAGTGGCTTTCACACTGTCTTGCTAATAGATACTTAGTAAAACTCTCTGTAAGACACCACCTGATGGGAAGAATAGGTGTCAGCCCTCACTGTACACTTTTTACTTCTGTGGTGTCAATGACATTTCTTCATTTCTCTAGACCCCAGTTCTGCACTAGGTAGCAGAGGAGAAAGCATCATTTACCTGTCACCACTGGAAAGTTGAAAGAGATCAATTTTGAAGGCCACCTCCACAATGGTTATTAAAAAATTAGATACATATAGATGACTGTCTAATACCAATATGTATGTGTGAGGAGGAGGGAAAGAGGAGAGAGAAGAGGAGATGGGAAGGAGAGGAAAATGGAAGAAGAGAGGAGGGAGGAAATGAATGCAGGAAAAAACATAAGAACATGAGAGAAAGAACAAGAAGGATGTGAATCTTTTGTTTTATTAAAGAAATGGGGGAGTGTTTAGAATTTGAAGAGAGCAAAAAGATATTTAAAGGACTTTAGTTTCTGTTGTTTGGATTTTCACTTCTGAATGTAAAATCATGTATAAAAAACCTGGGGAATAAGTCAAATGGAATTGAAAGAGTATCTACAGCAGGAGAGACTAAAGGCAGAGATGTACAGCTCAGTTTCAGCCTCTCTGAGCACCCAACCTAGCGAATGTTCCCTAGCCTTAGTAATTCTTATTTCCCTGTTTTGTTACTGACTTGTCTTGTCTATATAACATGTTCCTTTTTTCTTACACATTTGTTTATAAGTCACTTTCCCAACACACACACTAACCCTTATAGTACAAACTAAGTTCCTTGAAGCCATGAGCTTGATTAATTCCAGATTTCTTCCCCCAAAAGGGCTTGGAACAAAGTAAATTCTTCATAGTCATTAGTTTGTATTTCAATCAACAAATTAATGTGCGTATCCTTTATTGGGATTTTAAAGGTTTTCAGACTCAGAGTACCTATCATCCTGTATGGCTTTTGCCAGAAGAGTGAGAATAAATTGTTCTCAACAAGTAGCTTTTCAACACAAAGAAGAAATAAAAAACTTCTGTTTTTTTTGGAGTTATCTGAACAATCGCTATAACTCAGGATGGGATGGAATCATTTTCACTCAGCCATTTTTTGTTTCTTAACCACGGCCATCAAACAAGAAACAATGTTTCTATTACCTAAGGGTATATTAGAATGTGGAGACTAAAACTATGAAAGCATGTTGGAAATTTATTACTCTTCCTGCTGCTTTTTTTCCTTATAAAGACTTATTTATGCTTTGTCAAAATTTCCCCAAAGTTCCTTTCATCTTTTGGTAGTGAGGGAAAAGCGTTATCACGTTAGGTTTGAGTTGACTTGATTTAGGAGTCCGAGTGTTTGATCTGGCTGAAGGCATTATTGATGTGTCTGAAAGTGCATTGCAAAACAAATTAAAGTAATTAAATGGAAGCAAAAACTCTTTTAATGGCAAAAACAAAATTATTAAATGACTAGACAGTAATCAAGTGGTGCATCTTAATTAAATAAAGTGAAATGTTTTACTTTCTTGGGAAGGTCTTTAGCTGGAAACCTCTGGTATGGGCAAACCTGCTTTTCAAAAAACAAATGTAAAAGCAATGCGACTATAAGGTATTTGGTACCTATTTTTAAAAATTAATAAAAATTTTATATTTTTAAGGTGTACAGCATGATGTTTTGAAACATATTTCCATAGTAAAATGATTACTATAATCTGGCAAATTAACATATTCATCACCTTACATAATTACCTCTGTGTGTGTCATAAGAGCACACAAGTCTACACTTTGTGAATTTCGAGTTTACAATACAGCATAATTAGCTACAGTCACCATGCTGTGCCTTGGATCTCTAGGCTTAGTCGTTCTACATAATTGAAACTTTGTACCTTAACCAACATCTCTCCATTTTCTTCACCTCGCCATCCCTGATTACCACCATTCTACTCTGTTTCTATGGATTCAGCTTTTTAAGATTCTACATATGAGTGAGATCATGCAGTATTTTTCTTTGTGTGCCTGGCTTATTTCACTTAGTATAATGTCCTCCAAGTTCATCCACGTTATTGCCAGTGGAAAAACCTACTGTTTTAAGGCGGGTTAATGTTCTATCATTGTTATAGATCACATTTTGCCTAAGCATTCATCCATTAGTGAGTACTTGGGTTGCTTCCACCTTTTGACTATTATAAATAATGTTGCTATACACATGAGTGCACAAATATCATTTCAAGTAGCTACTTTCATGGAATTGCTACATTGTATGGTAGTTCCATTTTTACTTTTTTGAGGAACTTCCATGCTATTTTGTGTAATGACTGTGCCAATTTACACTTCCACTGAGGGTTCACCTTTCTCTACACCCTCACTCACAAACACTTGTTATACTTTAACTTTTGATAATCATCGCCCTAAAAGATGTGAGGTGATATCACGTTGTGGTTGTGATTTGCATTTCCTTGGTGATTAGTGATGTTAAGCACCACTTTTTATATCTGTTAACTATTTATATGTCTTCTTTTAAGAAATGTCTATTCAGATTTTATAGAAAATCTTGATCGTGAGCTCCTTCCAGGCTCTGACTGATCACCCAGACTTGATAAACTCTCAGCATGTAATTTTGTAGGAGGTGAGAAGAAACAAAAATTCCCTAGGAAGACTTTGTAGCAGTGAAAGAACTGGTTGAAACTAGGTATCTGTAAATTAGAGAGATGGCAGCTGAGTAGCTCAGAACACTCCTTTTTGAATAAACAGACCAGTTTGAAGTTTGGGTCTTTATTGCATTTGCTTGTGAACTTGGGGACCTTGTCTAGCCTAAAGCTCCTCCTATGACTATCAGAAGATTAGATGAAATGATATATATTCCAGCACAGCATGTAATACATGGTAAACATTGAATAAACGGCAATTGTACCTGTGATGACTATTTGATCCTGGGGTTGACTATTGGATGTGGTGACCATTTGATTTGGTGCTGAAGTGAAGAAAGTAATGCCCCAGGGATTTCCATGTCCTAATCCCTATGTGGTAGACCAAGTAGTGGCCCAAAGTTGTCCACATCTTAATTGCCATGTAGTAGACAGAATGGTGTCCCCAAAGAGGTCTATGTTCTAATCACATGGTGTATAGAATAATGGCCTTGAAAGATGTCCGCATCTTAATCCCATGTGGTAGATGAAATAATGGGCACCAAAGATGTCCGCATCTTAATCCCATGTGGTAGGCAGAATGATGTCCCCAAAGATGTCCATGGTCTAATCTCCATGTGGCAGATAAAATAATGGCCCCAAAGATGTCCACATCTTTTTTTTTAAGAGACCCGGTTTCACCATGTTGGCCAGGCTGGTCTCAAACCCCTGACCTCAGGTTATCTGCCCATCTCAGCCTCCCAAAGTGCTGGGATTACAGGTGTAAGCCACCACGCCCGGCCTAGATGTCCACATCTTAATCTCCTTGTGGTAGACAGAATAATGCCCCCAAAGATGTCTACATCTTCTTAATCCTTATGTCTTAGGCAGAATAAAGGCCTCCATAGATGTCTACATCATAATCCCCAGAACCTGTGAATATGTGACCTTATGTAACAAAAGGGGCTTTGCAGATATGATTAAAACCTTGAAATGACAAGATGATCCTGAACTTTCTGGTTGATTCCTAATCATAATTGCAGGGGTAGTTTACAAATGGAGGTAGAAAAAAAATCAGGATGACAACATGTGAGAAGGACTCAACCAGACATTCCTGACTTTGAAGGTGGGGAATGGGCTTACAGCCAGGAACGTGACTGCTGTAGAAGGTGGAAAAAGCAAGATAATAGATTTTCTACTGGAGGCTCCAGAAAGAAGCAGCCCTGCCGACACCTTCATTTCAGTCCAACAAGGTCCATTTCTGACTTCTGACCTCCGGAACTAAAAGGCAATACATGTGTGTTATTTGAAGCCACAAGTTACGGTAATTCATTACGTCAGGTTGGTGAAATTTTTATTTTTGTTACTTTTGCACCAACTAATAGCAGCTATAGAAAACTAATACTCATATCATGAAATAATAAAAAGTTGTATTGTTCCAAATAGTAACCTGCATGGCCCCTGTGTCTATTTACAGCTGTAGTGACTCACGTGTGTGTCTCTGCCACACACCTCCATTCTAAGTAATTGTAGTCAGCAATTCAGCAAAGCACGGCAAAATAATTACATTCAGCAGTATTTCATTGATTCTGGAGTGTTTAATGAGTGCCAATCCTTGCTCCAAGCACTTCTCACACAGCAGTTAATTTTATCTTCATAAGAACTTTTTAGGTCAATGATATTATCACTTACATTTTAAAGATTAGAAAACAGAGGTGCAGGGAAGTTAAATAATGAGACTCCAGAGCCAGCAATGGGCAAAGCCAGAGTGTGACCATACGAAGCCTCATTCCAGAATAGGAATAATAAGCACCTTACTATACTACCCACTTTCAAAACCTGAAGGTGGCATGTGACTATGATGTTGACATTGGTCATAAGTATAATTTAATTGATATCTATTTTCCCCTTCCTAAAAGTTGTGACAATCTTTATTCATGCCCCAAAGCAGTGGAAGTATCTTGCTGGGCTAATTAGTTGAAACCAGCATGAGGGGATGTGGTTGCAGAGTTGAATGGAGCACCTAACATGACTTAGTGAGAAAAGGGTGGACTTAGATACAAACTAGTCTTTGGTTTGTAAGTTCAGTTTTCTTCCCACACCAGTGCTGCTGAATCTATAAGAAGATTCAGTGGAACATTTTTCTATGCCTGTCAATTCATTCATGCAACAAGGATTCCTGAATGCTGACTCCTTGGTGCAGAGCAGCTGATTGTAATTCCATGCCAACTGTATAGACTGTTCACACCATTGCAAAAAACTATATTATTTGGATAAACACTTGGATTGTTTGAATCAGCAGATGACAAGAGATTCTTACATAAATAGATGTTTGGACTGCCTCCCAGAAACTTCTTGCAATGCCTAGGGCTGGAAACATTTTCCAAAGCCCAATGTAAGAATTCTCCCTGAGAATTAGAAACAATTCAAATTGTCTTATACACTTTGCAATAAAATTTGGTTGTTTTGCCAGACCAAAGTATTACTGTGTGTGTGTGTGTGTGTGTGTGTGTGTGTGTGAACATTATATTATCTGGAAGTTCCTTAAGAGCTTTGTACACATTATCTAACTCGTTACCACAACTCTGTCAGGTTGGAATTATTTTTTCCACTTTATAGGTAAGAAAATCAAAGCCCAGAGAACTTAAGCAAGTAATATGAAGTCACATGCCTATTACATGCCTGAGTAGGAAAGTAAGCTCAAAATTTAAAAATTCCAAATCCTATACCTCAATTACTATGTGAAGAAAAGTATAGAATGCATGTTAAACTTTGTTTTGTATCAAAATTCAGTATTTAGCATTTTCTGCTAATAAATAAAAAAGTAGCTTAATTTTAAAATTTACGCAGCAAATGAATGTGTGTGTAATCACTTCAAATATAACTGATTTTAAAACTCAATGTACCGTGTAGAGTTTTTGCTTTGACTTACAGCATTTGTGGGACATACTTCATTTTTCTTGTTATTTTGATACATGATTGAATTAAGAGAAAGAAGGTAGTAAATATCTCCTACCCATTAATGTTCTTTTATTTACATCTAGTAAAATATAGTGGGGAAATGTCAGGCTCTGTAAAAAGAAATTACTGGTGTTTTGGTCTTACCTCTCTTATATAATTTTTTCATTTTATCCACTTCCAACAGACAGCAGTCAACCACATGGCACAATTAGATTATGAGGTGGTTTATTCATCTCATACAAACCCTATGCCTATTTCAACTCAATGTTTCAGTATTGTTCTACTTGAGTGATTTTTGAACCAATTATCTTAATGAAGTTGCATGCTTAGAATATCTTATTTTACACTACACTATCCAAATAACTTTTCTCTCTGTCTCTCTCTGTTTGGTGTTTTGGTCTGTATTTGTCAGTTGTCTTTTTGTTTAAAGTGACAAAAAGCAAACTCAAACCAGCTTGAGCTTCTTTAGGTTTGTCCCAGACATATCTAGATGGAAGACTTCAAACAGTATGGCCAATATTGACTCTCTCTTCATCTCTCAGCTCTGTGTCCTTTCCTAGTTTATTTCATTATGCGCAAGGAGTTTTTCTTTGTAGTGGCCACATAGAGGCATTGTTCACATTGCTCATGGGAAGAAAAAATAAAGCATCTTCCATTTGTTCCTGTCTATTTCATCAGCAGAAGAATTCCAACCCTAATTTGATTTAGCACAGTGGTTTTCAAAGTGCAGTTCTTGAACCAGCAGCATCAAGATCACCTGGGAATGTGTTTGCAATATCGTGATTTATAATGTCCCCAGTCATTCTCCATACTTTCCAAAGATTTAGTGGCCATTTTCTGTATAAAACTTTGTGTGGATAATGATTCATTTGACAGTGGTGCAGGAGTCCAGCTCCAGTGGGGAGAATGCATCCTAATTAAAATGTTTAATAAAAGATGGATTTATGTATGGTATAAAAGAGAAAATTTAAATACTTCACTTCAGAAATGGTTTAGATTTCTTCTTGCACATTTCTGAATTAATTTCTTTGCTAATTAAATGAGAGATTATGGTTTCCTATCCATGTCACTGTGCAGCAATTTTTTAAGCTATGAACACATCTGCTCTGTTAATACACTTTTAAAGATAGAAATGAAGACAAATGGGCAATTTTGCATAAAAGTTATCTTGGTAGGAGTGAATTTGATGTATGTCAGACAGACGGTCTGCTGCTAACTTTTCTTGCCTACATGGGGAAAACAAAAAGGCAGACTTTTCAGGCCAACTCTGCCCTGAGTAACTGCCTTAGTCCATTTTGTGTTGCTACAAAGGAATACTTGAGGCTGGGTAATTTTATTAAAAAAAAAGTTGTATTTGGCTCATGATTCTGATGGCTGGGAAGTTCAAGGCTGAGTATCTGCTTAGCGATCACAATGGAGAGAGAAACTGTGCACGTGGCGAGAGAGACAGAGAGTGAGAGATACCCAGAGAAGTCTAGAGAGCAAGAGAGATGGGGCGGTACCAGATCCCTTTTAACAACCATCATTCCCTTGAAGAAACTAATAAAGAATTTACTGACCCCCTCTGAGGTGTTAATCTATTCACCAGGGATCCACCTCCACGACTCCAACACCTCCCATTCCACCCTACCGCTGCCATTAGGGATCACATTTCAACATGTTTGGAGAGAACAAGCATGCAAACCCCAGCAGCAACCTCCTCAAGTAAGTGAGTTTGTTTTGGTGTCTTTCCTTCTCTCTCACGCCTCCTCAGATTCTGCAGGTGCAGCCTCTTTCTCATTCTTCCCTTACTGGTATTAGATTCTCGACAATGTCTGGGCATGTAATGGCAAGTGGCTGGGGAAAGAATATGGAACAATAAAAAGGAACGGACTTTGAAGTTATATACATGCAGAGTCCAACCCCTCAGTCTAACAGTCCTTGGCTATATGACCTTGGACAATGTAGTTCAACCGGGGTTTTTAAGGTGACTGAGGACAGAAACAAAAGGGAGTGGAGTTGTCTTAATGTGGCTTTAAGGTTCTCTAGCTGTAGAAAGAGGCAGCATTCAATGGCTCCTCAGGGTACTCAATCCATCTTCTCGGATCACTGAGCTTAGATCGTCTCACCCAGGTTTCTCCCAGAGAACTTCATGGATCCCACCTTTGTTTACCTAATACAACAAATTATCTCTCTTATTCTAAGCAATATAGCATCATAGGAGAAAGATGTAGGTATGGGGAAATTTGATTGGATACTGGTCATGCCTTGAGTTTCACCTGAACCTTTGGGTTTCATTTTCTTTATGCAAACTACATGTCCCTCAAGGCTAATGGTGGCATCTTCTTGAAAATACTATTCCATCAGCAGTTTGAAAGGCCCAGGCAGGAGAATCACTTGAGGCCAGGAGTTTGAGACCAGCCTGGGCAACATAGTAAGATCCAATCTCTACAAAAAAATTAAAAAACTATCAGGTACAGTAGCACATCTCTGTAGTCCCAGCTACTCAGGTGGCTGAGGTGGGAGGATTGCTTGAGCCCAGGAGTTCAAGGCTGCAGTGAGCTATGATTGCACCATTGCATGCTAGCCTGGCAACATAGTGACACCTCATCTCAAAAAAACTTAAAAAGAAGTAAAAAAAAGAAAATACTACTCCAAGTGCAGGACAAATCCATTTCCCTTCAATCTTCTTACTCCAGTTGGAAATGGCCAAAATTTCCCCAAAAGATTTTGACTTTCTAAGGGAACATCAAATGTTAATTTAAATTCTGCAATGTGAAAATATATTCACTGATGCTTTTTGCCTTTTTTTTCTCACCCACTTCTCATACAATGTCCTGTTAGGTGACACTCAGTTTGACTCGAGGAAGAGCATTAATAATGTCACCTCAAGCGAATAAAAACTTACAAGAAGTTAACATATTTAAAACATCTTCATGCACAGATTTGGATATTCACCAGCTAATGAACCATCTTAAATCCTTTTGGAAAGAGATGAAGTACAGAAGATAAATAGATTCCCTAAAAATAAATCAGGTACTTAGTTCCACTTAATTTTAGCTGAAGTATTATTGTAAAGAGAGTTGCTCTGTGATACATGTATCTATATTCTAGAACATGTTTATTCATAATTAAGACCCATTAAGTCCTAAAAATAATTCCATAGTGGCTGAAAGCCAGATCGTTAAATTATCTCAGATGCAGGTTTATTAAGAACAATTCATCTTCATGCTTCAGTATGTCGGTTGTAACTGTTAAGCAAAGCTTCCCGGAACTTGTGGAATACATAAACGAACACCTTGACTTTGATGAAATGCTTCCTATCCTGCTGAATAAAGAGAAGAGCAAAGCCTCACTAGTGTGAGTGAATCCTATCTTGTTATTTGAACTGCTCTCCAAGACCTATCCACATCTTCCCTCTCTCATGCCTGCTGACTTGGCCCTACCATTCATTTCCTTGCTTTTAATTTCTGACAGCAGGCTGTCTTCCAGGTTTGATATTATTCCTGATGATGGTCCAGGAGGAGATGAGCGCAGGAAAGTTCTCTTGGCCTTGGGCCAACCTGGTTCTCTCCACTTTCTCACTTGTACTTTTTACAAGAATAACTGTAAGATGTGTTAGGAATGCAGAGGAACTGGCTAGAACAGCCTGGACTCTGTTCCAGTTCTTCTCTGTAGAAATACAGTGGCTCTTGTTACCCCAGGGCATAAAATTCAGGGTGGGCTGCATTCTTGGGTCCCTCACCTGTAGTGCAAGTGAGGGCACATGCAGAAGAGACTGCATCCACCCTGAGCAGCCTTCCTGAGCCATGGGGTACCAACTCCCCTGAATGCAAGGCTTCTGTTGTCCTTTGCTATATGCAAGTAACAAACCCGATCCATGTGACTTATGTGTGTTTGGGGTTCTGTCTTCCTGGACTTAGACAAATGAATAACCTGTGCACAGTGAGCCTGTGCTTTTGGGTGACTTGGGGAGGCAGGCACTCTCCATGGCCTCTTTTTATTACTTTTTTCTCCACACGGCTCACTCTTGTTCATGAGACTGGCTCTTTTTCATCACTTGAGGGATATATATCTATATCTATATCTAGAAAGATTATATACATAACTGATATAATATAGAGATACCTATACATAATATAGGTATCTCTATATTATATCTAGATATATTACCTATATTTATCTATATATCTAGATATATTACCTATATCCACCTATATATTTAGATATCTGGATATAGATATCTATCTAGATATGTAGATGTCTATTATGAGATATCTAGAACAAAAATAAATGATAAATATTATAACATATTAAGCATGAAAGTGGCCAGAGAGATTTGGTGTACGAATCTCTTTATTATCCACATGAAAATATTGGGGTCCAAAATGCTAAACAATTCGCTCAACGTTGACCCTTTTGCAACTGGGGATATGCTTTTCATACTAGTTGATAAGAGAGTCAAGGTTGTTCTTTCTGGTGTACTTCATTATTATTTTTTTTTCTTGACAAATGCCTAAAATATTCTATCCCATTCAAGAAGATGGCTGGAAAAAAGTCCACAATAAAAAATTAAGACAAACTATGGAATCGATGCAACTTAAATGCAGAATGGCTTTTATTTATTTATTTATTTATTTATTTATTTATTTATTTATTTATTTGAGAGAGAAACACCACTCCCATTGACCTGGCAATGTTTACTAGCTGGGAAGAATTTCATCTTTAGTTCACTACTTTAAAAAGTTAGGATTTTGCATTATGCATTATTATTATTATTATTATTATTTTTAGATGGAGTCTCGCTCTGTTGTCCAGGCTGGAGTGCAATGTTGCAATCTCGGCTCAGTGCAGCCTCTGCCTTCCAGGTTCAAGCCATTCTCCTGCCTCAGCCTCCCAAGTAGCTGGGACTTCAGGCGTGTGCCACCACTCCCAGCTAATTTTTGTAATTTCAGTAGAGACGGGGTTTCACCTTGTTGGCCAGACTGGTCCTGAACTCTTGGCCTCAAGTGATCCACCCACCTTGACCTCCCAAAGTGCTGGGATTCCAGGCGTGCACCATTGCTCCCGGCTGCATTATGCATATTTGTTGTTCTTTGATTTTCCTTTCATACAATGAACTTTGAAAAATTATCAAAATAAAGTTTGTTGAATCCACATCTGCTAGTATTGCAGGCTTAATGAACACAAGAAGCATCTGTATGGTAAGAATAAATGTGGGAAATTCTTGCAGCTTCCATAATTTATTGCAAAATAGTCGTGCACCTGTCTTAGTGGAGACACCTTTTCAAATGGAAGTAAGGATTGCTGGGCATCCTGTTAATCTATGGGCCTTCAGAATTGCCACTGAGGCAGTTTCTCTCCAAGAACAGAAGACTTGAGAATTTTAATTTTTTTCCCCTTTAGGACTTTAAATATTGCTTCTTCTCCAGGGAATCATACCTTTTACTTGAGATATGTCTCCAGTTTAGTTGCACATTGTAAAAAAGGCATTTTAACTGTGGCGGTAAAGATAAAGGTCTTTAGTGAGCTGAAACGCTGACTTGCAAAATTAAAGAAGATAATTTTGCTAAATCAGCTACAACTTTAATGGGCATTTGAAAATATCATTTCACTCATCCAAAAGAAATCTTTCAGGTTATCTTGTAGCTAACTGAATTTGATACTGGAATAAAATACTGCTTAATCAAGGTTTTATCTCAAGCAGGATCTGTTGCAACCACAGTAGTTTTTATAGGAGAGGGAGTTAAGAAAATCACCATGGGCCAGGAGTGGTGGCTCGCGCCAATAGTCCCAGCACTTTGGGAGGCCGAGGCTGGTGGATCACGAGGTCAACAGATCCAGACCATCCTGGTCAACATGGTGAAACCCCGTCTCTACTAAAAATACAAAAAATTAGCTGGGCATGGTGGTGCGTGCCTGTAATTCCAGCTACTCGGGAGGCTGAGGCAGGAGAATTGCCTGAACCCAGGAGACGGAGGTTGCGGTGGGCCGAGACTGCGCCATTGCACTCCAGCCTGGGTAAGAAGAGCGAAACTGCGTCTCAAAAAAAAAAAAAAAAGAAAATCACCATGAAGCTCTGTTTGCAAAACCAGTTATTTTCTCCCTTTCCTTCCTTCCTTCCTTCCTTCCTTCCTTCCTTCCTTCCTTCCTTCCTTCCTTCCTTCCTTCCTTCCTTCCTTCCTTCCCTCCTTCCCTCCTTCCTTCCTTCCTTCCATCCTTCCTTCCTTCTTCCTTCCATCTTTTACATAAAGTCGTTTTTCCTGTGCTCAGTCTCTATAGTCTCATGTCTTGCCATGGCTTTCAACAGCATGTTCCGTTGATGGTTCTGAAATTTACATAGCTAGCTCTGACCTCTTCTCTGTGCTCCTGCCAAATTCACCACCCTGCCTGGCCATGCCACCAATATTCCTAATATACCATGTTTAAAATAATGCTTAAGATTTTCATGTATCATCCCTGCCTGATTAGGATAAATAATACCAGTAGATATATGGGATATATTGTTTCTATTTCAGTAATTTTTGTTCTAACATTTATTATTTTCTTTAAACTTATTAAAGGATTCATTTATTGTATTTTCACTAATTTCTATCATTAAATTTTTAAATTACTTTAAAAAACTCACTTATAGCTACATATTTATATATCCTTTGTGATATCCATCTATCAATCTGCCTACCTATCTATAATCTACCTATGTATCTATC
Source organism: Callithrix jacchus (assembly GCF_049354715.1). Classification (NCBI taxonomy): domain Eukaryota; kingdom Metazoa; phylum Chordata; class Mammalia; order Primates; family Cebidae; genus Callithrix; species Callithrix jacchus. The sequence goes on from NC_133524.1 coordinate 4,191,148, forward strand.
TTATCTATGTATCTATCTGTCATCCATCTCATCTATCTATCTACCAGCTATCTACCTGTCTGTCATCTATGTATTTATGTATGCATGTATGTATGTATCTATCACCTATCTCATCTATCTACCTATCTTTTATTCATCTATGTATCTATCTGCCTGCCTATGTATCTATCTATGTATCTTCCATCTATCATCTCTATCCATCCATCATCTATGTATCTACCTACCAATCATCATCATCATCATCATCACCTATTATCTATCTCTTTTTCTTACTGTCTCTACTTATCTATATCTAAGTCTACTCTAAAACTCCATTGGTAGCTGAGCACCTTTGATGTACAAATATGTGATAATCAAACTGTTATTTGGTGAAGTAAATGACAAAAAAATGCCACAAACGCTGTTCATCCCTGTAGGTACACCCTGTCTCAGTGGCTTTTTGCCGCCTATCCCTACAGGTGCATGCCATCTCAGTGGGATTAAAGAATATATTCTACCTTTTCACCTCCTTTGAATCTGGGCTTGTCCTGTCATTTCCTTTAACCAAGGGATTATTAGTCACGTAGCAAGGTGATATCCCTGAAGGTGAGATCCCTCGGATGATGCCTTAGGGGTCTTTGTAGCTCCTTCTCTTGCCTCCTTTGTACATGACACTGACTGGTAAAGAGCCTGTCCCAAGCTCCTGGAGGGTGAAAATTATCCCGCTCCTGTGGAGCTGCCAGATGATTGGAGGGTCTTTAGAAACCCCGGTGGGTGAGATAGCAGAAGAACCATCCTGCTGAACCCAGCTTAAGCTGCTGATCACTAGAATGATGAGAAAAATAATTTTTTGTTTTTTTGAGATAGGGTCTTTCTCTGTCACTCAGGCCAGAGTACAGTTGCATGATCACAGCTCACTGCAGCCTCAAACTTCTGTGCTGAAGCAATCCTCCCACCTCAGCCTTCTCAGTAGCTGGAATTACAGGTGTGCACCACCACACCCAGGTATTTTTTGCACTTTTTGTAGAGAGGGGGTCTTGCTATGTTCCTCAGGCTGGTCTCAAGCTCGGGGTTCAAGCAATCCTTCTGTCTTGCCCTCTCAAAGTGCTTAACTTACAGGTGTAAGCTGCCGCATCCAGCCTCAAGTTTGTTTTGAGTAACTTAATTTTTAGGACATTGAACAAATATATATGACTGATTTCTTTGTAAATCGTGAATTAATCAAAATTACATATTTTATTGTTCCAAATGTATATTTGGATCTGCTTTTTAAAAGCTATATTTTTGTCGCTGGTGTCTCATATATAGAGAAACTGTATAGGCTATTGATTCTTTGAAATAGAATCCCACTGAGATGGGGTGTACCTACAGGGATAGGCAGCAAAATCCCTCTGAGATGGGGTGTACCTACAGGGATGGAAGAGTTTGTGGCCAGTTTTTGTTATTCTTTGAAATAAACTGAAATTTCCCCTGTGATCTGGAATATGGCTGAATATTATCAATACACTCAAAGAGGCCATTTAGTTTCTGTTTGTTGGGTGCCCTACAACTCTATACTCACTCATTCTTTTTTTATTTTTTTCTTAGACATTTACAAACCCAATATAGCTTTTTGGGTTTTCTTTCCTTGAACAGCCTGCTCAAATATTTTGTCCCTTTTCTGTAGGATTGCTTTTTGGTTCATGGAAGTTGTTCACGGAGTCTGAGTGTTGATCCTTTATTAATTATACATGTTGAACAAAACTACTTCCCAGTTAGGATTTTTGCACTCTCTTCATGGTTAGTTCTAAAAGTACATATGAAAGGGCTCTTCATATTATTCCAATTGTTCATTACTCAATGCTTTCTGAGTATTCTAGTAAAACATATTCCTCCTCTTCTTTCTTTCTCCCCTCCCTCCCTCCCTCCCTCCCTCCCTCCCTCCCTCCCTCCCTCCCTCCCTCCCTTCTTTCTTTTCTTTCTTCTTTCTTTCTTTCTTTCTTTCTTTCTTTCTTTCTTTCTTTCTTTCTTTCTTTCTCCTTCCTTCCTTCCTTCCTTCCTTCCTTCCTTCCTTCCTTCCTTCCTTCCTTCCTTCCTTCCCTTTCTTTCTTTCTTTCTTTCTTTCTTTTCTTTCTTTCTTTCTTTCTTTCTTTCTTTCTTTCTTTCTTTCTTTCTTTCTTTCTTTCTTTCTTTCTTTCTTTCTTGTCTCTCTCTCTCTTTCTTCTTTCTTTAGACAGAGTCTTTCTCTGTCACCCAGGCTAGAGTGTAGTGGTGCAATCATAGCTCACTGCGGCCTCTACCGCCTGGGCTCAAGTGATCCTCCTGCCTCAGCCTACCAAGTAGCTGGTGCTACAGCTAATTAGCTGCCCAGCTAATTTTTGTATTTTTTTTTGTAGAGACGAGTTTCTGCTGTGTTGCCCAGGCTGGTCTTGAACTACTGGGCTGAAGCAGTCCTTCTGCCTCAGCCTCCAAAAGTGCTGGGATTGCAGGTATGAGCCACACCAACCAGCCATAAAACATATTCTTAAGCATTAAAGATTGAATCAGTTCCTAGTTTTCTTCATGTATTTTGGTGCAAGGAAATTTAAAGTTTATTTATTGCTTTTATTCTCAAGTGAATACTAAAGCCCTGTATTTTTTCAGAACTTAGAAGATAAACAAACAACACAAAATTAATTACTTCAGGAACTATGTCAATCTAAATGCAATTATTTTTTGAGTTGAAAATACAGTTTTTAATTATCTGAAGAAGAGGTGAAGATGAATTAACATAGGGTAAAACAGACTTATTCTGAACATGAGAATATAGTTTATCTGTGCATCCACCTACCTTAAGGGAAATACACACTTTATAATATGGTTTTTTTGTGTCTCTGCTTTAAATGGAATATGCATTTATCGTGAAAGCTAGTGGCTCTTGTTGACTGTGCATCAGTGGTAGTCAGGGGCTTTATGTATTTAAATAACAACCATAAGTCTTCAAAAAGAGCTCATTTACAACTAGAGAAATGATAAAACAGTGATAGAAGGAGGAATTGAAGAAATTAAGTTAGAACACAAAATAATTACAAAATAGTGAATTAACTATATGCATGGGTAGATTTCTTATGAACCCTTATCAGGGCTTAGAAAACTAATTATGCTTAGGCCAGCACTTGTCAAACTTTAAAGTGCATCCACTGTATTGGAGGATCTTGTTAAAATGCAGACTTGGATTCAGTAGATCTTGAGGGAAGCCTGAGATTTCTGCATTTCTCACCTGCTCCCAGGTGATTCCACTTTGTGTACATAGGCACTAAGGTAGCATCTTGGGGGGGTGGGAGTCTTATTTTTGTCAGTTTCTTATATACAAATTTTCAAAGTATTATGTTTATTAATTTTTTTTTTGAGATGGGAGAAGAAAGTAAATTTAAATGACTTTGCTGTGGTCACCATATACCTTCAAGTTACATCTTTGTAGGCATTTGGAGTTGAAATAGGTTTTGCCATAGGTTTCTTTTTTCTTTTCTTTTCTTTTTTTTTTGGCAGAATCTTTTTTTTGTTTGCTTTGTTTTCTTTTGAGGCAAATATTATGTAACATATAATTAACCATTTTAGAGATGCACTTGTTGGCATTTAGTACACTTGCAGTGCTGTGTAACCATCGCCTCTGCCTAGTTCCAAAACATCTCCATCAACCAACAAAGAAAACCCTTACCCATTAAGTAATCACTTTGTAACCCTCCCAAACCCTGGCAATCATTGAGTTGCTTATTGTCTCTATGGATTTGTCTGTTCTGGGCATTTCACATAGATAGAACTGTGCAATATGTGCTTTTGTATGACTGGCTTATTTCACTTAGTATAATGATTTCAAGGTCCATTCATGTTGTATTTTGTAGGAGAATTTCATTTCTCCCTGGCCAGTCATGGTGGCTCGCACCTTTAATCCCAGCATTTTGGAAGGATGAGTAGGAAGATCAGTTGAGCTCAAGAGTTGGAGACTGGCTTGGGCAAGACAGCAAGACCTCATCTCTACTAAAATTAAAAACAAATAGCCAGGCATGGTGGTGCACACCTGTGGTTCCAGCTACTTGGGAGACTGAAGTGGGAGGATCACTTGAGCCCCAGAGCTGCAGTGAGCTATGATGGTATTAGTGCACTCCAGCCTGAGTGACAGAGCAGGACCCTGTCAGAAAGAAAAAAAAGAATTTTATCCCTTTCTATTGGTGCAAATTTTTTATTGTATGGATAGACCACATGTTGTCTACCCATTCATCCACTGATAGTTACTGGATATTTGGGTGGATGTCATCTTTTTGCTATTGTGAAAGATGATACTATAAACAGGCATGTACAGTTATTTGCTTGAGTAGCTTGTTGTAATTATTGTGGCTATAGACCAATCCATTTCTTTTTAAATGAAACCCAGTGTGGCACCCTTATATTAGAGAAGAGATATTCAAGGCTTACATGATAAAATCAACACAGAGAGGCACCTTCCTTCCTTATGTTTAGTATCTCTCATTCCATGCAGATACTACACCCAGATAGACAGAAAGACAGTCTGGTAAACAACCCTACAAGACTGACTCTGGTTCTCTAAACAACCCTTCTTACTTTTGCAGAGAACCTGTGAGCTTCCCAGACTTCCCCAGCATGGTGGTTGGTGCATTTTGCTGGGCAGGATGGCAGCCTCCATTTTCCAACTTGCTGTTCTGTGATCTCTTGGACAGTATTTAAACCCTGAAGAAATAGAGTAAATATCAACATGCCTTTAAATATTTTGTGTACAAAAATTCCCATAAACTGAGTTGGAAGGATTTGGAAATCACTTTTTTCTCTATTTCTCAAAAAACCTGACATTTAAAAATTACAACTGTTTAGTTCTCTTATATTTGATTCCTCCATCCCTTAACTTTCTATTCTCTTTAAAGCATTCCAATGGCTGTGGGCATCACCCAACATGTCATAAAATAGGAAGAGCTCTCCTATTTTACGTAGCTGAGACGAAGAGGTCAACATTGAAAGAGGCTCCTTGAGGGGTTTCTTGAGGAAGAATCCAGAGAACAGGTTGGGGTCTAGCAGAGGTGCCCCATTTTTATGTAAACAGCTCTCTGGCGGGGGTGGGGGTGGAATTTCTGTACCCACTACTCATCCCCTTGTAGCTCTGTACTTTGCTGTGATGTCTGATGTCTACTCATTGAAAATCTGATTTCTTGGGTTCCATTTCTATTATTTCCTGGTTTTCCATTTAACTATCCCTATGGAAGGGTGCAAGCATTTGTGTTTTTTTAAATAATTTCTGGGGGATTCTGATGAACAAATATATTTGGAGTCAATTGCCTCTGAAGGCATAGCCTCACAAGGTGGCTAAGTCTACTCTTTGTTCTAATTTTCATTTGCCTGCCCTTGCTATGAAGTATAAATCACATTATTGAATAAATTTTATCGGTCATGGATTAAACAGTGTCAACCTACCAAAATTCACATCCACCTAGAACTCATGAATGGGCCTCTATTTAGAATGAGGGTCTTTGCAGATGTAAACTAACGTAAATATCAAGATGAGACTGTCCCGCATTAGGGTAGAAACTAAGTGCAATGGTAAGTGTTCTCATAAGACATGCATAAGACAGGGCAGAGACATGCAGAGGAAAGAAGAGAAAACCACATGGAGATGGAGGTGGACACTGCAGTGATGTAGCCACAAGCCAAGGAATGTCTAGAGCCACCAAGAACTGGAAGAGGCAGGAAGGATCCTCCTCTAGAGACATCAGAGGAAGCATGGCTCTGTGGATACCTGGATTTTAGACTTCCAGTCTCTAGCACTGTAAAAGAACACATTTCTTTTCTTGGTAATTGTATGGTAGCTGAATGAAACTAATATGCCATGTAACCTGCCAATCCACATATCACCCCTTACCTGACATGAGCAGCCTCCCTCACTATCAACATCATCCACCAAAATAGTCTATTTATTACAATCCATGAACCTACATTGACATATCATTGCCCGAAGTCTAGAGTTCACCTTAGGGTTCAGTCTTGGTGTTGTACATTTTATGGGTTTGGACAAATGTATAATGACATGGATCCATCATTATAGCATCATACAGAGTGGTTTTACTGCCCTAAAAAGCCTCTGTGCTGCATCTATTTAATAGACCACTTCTGCCTCTAGAGCCTGGAAACCATGATCTATTTACTAACTCCATGTTTTGCCTTTTCTAAAATGTCCAATAGTTGAAGTTGTGTAGTATGTAGCCTTTTCAGATTGGTTTCTTTCACTTAGAAACACGCACTTAAGTTTCTTTGATGTCTTTTCATGGCTTGATAGCTCATTTCTTTTTAACACTGACTAATATTTCATTGACTGGATGTAACAATGTTTATTTATCTGCTCACCTATGGAAGACTTTGATCATTTTCAGATTTTGGCAATTGTAAATGAACTCAGTATACATATTTGCATGTAGGTTTTTGTTGGGATATAAGTTGTCAGCTCCTTTGATTAACTATCAAGAAGTGTGATTTTTTAACTGCATGGTAAAAGTGTGGTTAGTTTTGTAAGAAACCACCAAACTGTCTTCCAAAGTGGCTGTAGCATTTTGCATTTCCATCATCTACGAATGAGAGTTCCTGTTGCTTCATATTCTCACCAGCATGTGGTGTTATCAGTGCTCTGAATTTTGGCCCTTCTAATAGATGTATAGCAGTATCTCATTGTTGTTTTGATTTCTAATTTCCTAATGACATATAAGATGGAATGTCTCTTCATATGCTTGTTTGCCATCTATACATCTTCTTTGGTACTGTATCTTAAAGTTTTTGGTCCACTTAAAATTGCTTATTTTCTTACTGTTGAGCCCTGAATTCTTTGTATATATCAAATAAAAGTCTTTTATCTGCTATGCCTTTTGAAAATACTTTCTCTCAGTCTGTGGTTTGTCTTTTCATTTGCGTGACAGTGTCTTTTGCAGAGGATAAAATTTTTAATTTTCATGAAGTCCAGCTTGCCACTCTTCCTTTGCTGGATCATGCTTTGGTGATGCAACTAAAAAGTCATTGACAAATTAAAGGGCATCTAGATTTTCCCCTGTGTTTTTTTTTTAAGGCATTTTATAGTTTTGCATCTTGCATTAAGGTCTGCAACTCATTTTGCGAAGGGTGTAGAATCTATGTCAAGGTCCTTTTTTTTGTTTTAAATGTGAATGTTCAGTTGTTTTAGCATATTTGTGGAAAAGACTTTTTTAAAAATGTATTTGTCACGTTCCAATTTAATAAGTTTTTAAAAACTGCTTTAATTTAAAATTCAGAATAATATTTAAAGATTTATGTTGGACAAAAGGCATAGCTATTTGTATTAGTTTCCTGGGGTTTTCATAACTAATAGTCAAAAGCCAGGGGGCTTAAACAATAGAAATTTATCCTCATATCATTGTAGAGAACAGAAGTCCAAGATGGAGCTATTTGCAGGGCCACACTCTCTCTCAGAAAATCAAGGTGTCACATTCACTTGGAGAGCTCGAGGGGAGGCTCCTTCTTGCCTCTCCCAGCTCCTGGGGGCTCCAGGCATCTCTGGGCTTGTGGCCGCATCAGTGCAGTCTCTGCCTCCATCTCCATGTGGCCTTCTCCTTTGTGTCTGTGTCTCCTATTCTCTCTCTTAGAAGGATGCCTGTCACTGCATTTAGCGTCCACCCTCATCCAAGATGATCTCATCTTCAGATCCTAAACTAATGATATCTGCAAAGACTCTACTTTCGAGTAAGTTTTCATTCACAGTTTCTGGGGGATAGGACATAGACATATATTTAGGGGGTCACCATTCAACCCATTATAATTGTATCTAGTTCTTTCTGGAGGCTCTAGGGGAGGATCCTCCCTGCTTTTCCCAGCTCCTGGTGGCTCTAGGTGTCCCTGGGCTTGTGGCCACATCACTCCACTTTCTGACACCAACTCCACATGGATATTCCCACTCTTCTCTGTATATCTCTTGTAAAAACACTTGTCATCAGCTCTGGGGCCTGCTGTCTCTAATGCAGCATAATCTCATCTTGATTCTCACCTTAAAATTACCTTTGCAAAGATTGTTTTTCCAAATCCACAAGTTCTGGAGGTTAGGACTTAGAGCTGTCTTTTTCTGAGACACAAGTCAATGCATTATATTAATATTTAGTGAGTTGTCTAGATTTACTATGAGTGGAGTTTTGAAGAGATTGAGCAATATTGTGAATTGTTAAGCCAGGACGGAGGAGAGTTCTGTTTCCACATATTGGAATGGAAGATACGTTACTGACTGTGAAAGATATATATTCCGTGAAATACTGCACTACTTGGTGCAGAAATACCAACACCGTCCTTTACAATTCCCCTGATAGGACATAACTTAATATATTAGCTAACATCATTGTCAAATAGTTGGCCTTGGCTTTAAAAAAAAAGAAGAAAGAGAGAGATGTGGTAGTGCATTAGTCCATTCTCATGCTGCTAATAAAGACATACCCAAGACTGAGTAACTTATTAAGGAAGGACGCTTAATGGACTCACAGTTAAACATGGCGGGAGAGGTCCCACAGCATGGCACAAAGTAAAGGGGAAGCAAAAGGCACGTTTTACATGGTAGCAGGCAAGAGAGCGTGTTCAGGGAGACTGCCCTTTATAAAACCATCAGATCGCCTGAGGCTTATTCACTATAATGAAAACAGCATGGGAAAACCTGCCCCCATGATTCAATTACCTCCCACCAGGCTCCTCCCATGACACATGGGGATTATGGGAGCTAAAAATCAAGATGATATTTGGGTGGGGACAGAGCCAAATCGTATCATATATAAACATAAAAGGCTGCCTAAATGTTCTGTCTTTCTCCTCCATCCAATGTGATTAATTCTCCAAACTATCGTTGGAGTCCTCTTCCTAAAACACACAAGTCCATCTGTCATTCTTCTGTTCTCAGCCCTGTATGGCAGCTCTGTATGGTGATCAGAGCAACGGGCATTCCTTTTGGATTGTGCCTCAGAGAAGACTCTGTTTACCTGTCTCATTGCTTTTTTTGTTTCATTTGTGTTTGTTTTTGTTGTTCCTGGTTGGTACAGGGACACCAAGCTTGTGTCTGTCTCTGAGTAGAAAAAGTCTCCCTTCTTCTAGAATGTGTATTTAAAGGTTTCACCAAACTCCCCCTGAGCGTTCCCTTTAGTTTCAGCATAAGCATCATTTCCTTTGGGGAACCTTTGATTCTCCAAAGCCCAGTGAGGTATGTCTTCTATGTGCTGCTGTTGCACTTCAAGGCAACCCTCCTTTTAAATTTTTAATGTGAAATAAGTACATCATGAAGAATGGGGTATCCATCCCCTCAAGCATTCATCCTTTGAGTTACAAATAATCTAATTACATTCTTTAAGTTATTTTATTATAAAATGTACAGTTGAGTTATGACCGACTTTAGTCACCCTGCTGTGCTATCATAAAGCAGGTCTTATTCATTCTTTTTATTTGTTTTGTACCCATTAAACATCCCCACCTCCTCCACCAACTTCCAACTACCCTTCCCAGCCTCTGGTAACCATCTAGGCAACCCACTTTAATACCATGATGTCTTCTGTTCTGAGTAATCTTCTGTCTTTTCTGATGCACGGCAACTCTCCCATACAATGTGCACGGCCTGATAACTATGGTGCAATTCGGGGAAGATTGGAGTATCACATTTTCTTTGAATTGGTAAGAAATACTTTGGAATTACTTGAAATCATGAGCAAACGTGGTCACACTTACAGTAGATTTTTTCCTCACCCTGAAGTATCTTAATATCAGTAACTCAGCACAAAGGCATCATGTATGTTATTTTGGTGCAAGGCTGTTATTTTCCAGGTTGGATTCTGGGGTATTGTACTGGACGGTGAGAAAGACTCTTTCTTTGAAAGGTATCAGCAAGACTGCACTGTATCAGTCTGATATCAGAGACCCTGAACTGTAGTCCCATCGGATGAAAGTAAAAGTCACTTAACTGATGATGCTCTTCAGTGAATAAAAGCTTCCATCTGCTTCTTTCAGATTCATTGTTCAGGATTCTCACTGGAAAATGGCCGTTGGAAAGATGATCTTAGAGAAATATTAAATAATAGAGCATTCTTCAGCCTGGAAGGGCCCTTTGCTCCCTGAGGTCTGAATGGCATTTGGACGAAACAGCCCACTGCAAATAGACAAAGGGAGAAGGTGGGAGGAAACATTAACACTTCCCTTCCGGGTTTTGGTGGGAGAGAATGATGGCATGTTTTCCCTTCTCAGGTTCTTACAATGCCTCATTCATTGGAGAATGAATGGGACCAAGAGAAAATAAAATGACCAAAATGATTTGTGATTAGACAGAGGTGATGATTGTACAACGCTGTGAGTGTACTAAGGCCACTGAAATGCATGCTTGAAAAATGGTTCATTTTTAAAATGAGACTTTTGCTTTAATCAAAACAGAGAATGATTTAGCTTTTAATCCTCATAAAATAAAAATAGAAGATGTGTTCTCTTAGGTAACAAAAGTGAGCATTTTGAGAGAAATAATTTCAATGACAGTGATTATAAAGCACAACTGGAAATGTTTGGAATTCTTCTGAAGTGAGCAAAGAAGAGATAGCTCATCTGGACAACGTTTCCTTTTATCCTGCTCCTCTTGCTTAAAAGCATTTACAAAATTAGAATGATCATAGTCTGTGGAAGAATGGGATGACTACACAGCTTACATTTCTTCTGCCTATAAAATATACACATGTTTGCACCTTGCCCAGAGGTTAATCCAGAAATGCTGACTGTAGGCCTTTGCAGTTCAGAGCTCCTTAACAGCATTCCAAAAAGACAAATCCAGTCTTTTAGTAGCAGCTGCAGTAGACTTTATCTTCTTTACTCCACACTTCCATCTCAGTGAGTAAGAAGATAAGGAGTAATGGATCCAGTTTACTTGCCTAGATCTGAATTCTTCATAGTATGTTGGTCAAGCCATTCTGACACGTGTGTTCATATTCTAATGCAAGTATGAGAGGGATTGGATCCTTGGCTGTCATTCTACTGATTCTCATCCTGAAATCTTACTGTGTTGTTCATGCAGACAATCCATTCCTTACTGGTATTGGTCTCATCATTCCTTGTTCTACTTCATGTCAATGACCTTCATTTTCCATCCACCATCACCACCCTCTACCATGGCCAGATGTGCCATTTTCTGAAACTGTCATCCATCTAAAACAAACTGAAAACTTCCACTCTGTGACTCCAACCTAGATCTTCAACTTCCTAAACTCCCAATTCCTACCAAGATGGGACCTCCAGTCTCTCAGCTCCTCCATTGTTTCCCTATTATCAGCCTCTCTGCCATCTCACGCCCATGCCCATGGAGCCCGAACAGCATGGCTCATACTGTATCTTCATTCCCAATTTTCAATGCCTTACCTGTTTTTATTTTTATGATCACAGTGATTCACAAAATGCCTTATTCTAGATCAAGTTGTTTGTCTTTTCCCTGCTTTTCTCCTAGTTTTGGAAGAATGTGTGAGAAATTTAGCAATTCAGTGGTTCATTGCCAGGATTAAGTGGTTCTTCACTGTCTGTCTACCCAGCTTTCCTTTGTTGCCTGGTACTTTATCTTGTAGCCTGTGTTAGTTTTCTAGGACTGTTGTAATAAATTAAGATGTACTTGGTGACCTAAAATAACAGAAATTTGTTCTTTCACAGTTCTGGAGACCAGAAGTACAACATCAAAGTGTCATGAGGACCTCACTTCCCTCAAAGGCCATAGGGGAGGGTCCCTCCTGCCTCTCCCAGCTCCTGGGGGCTCCAGCTTCCCTGGGCTTGTGGCCGCATCACTCCAGTCTCTGCCTCCGTCTCCACCTGGCCTTCTTCTCTGTGTCTGTGTCTCCTCTTTTGTCTCTTACAAGGACACTTGTCCTTGCATTTAGCAGCATTCAAGTTAAATGCAAGGTGATCTTATTTTGAGATACTTAGCTATATCACATGTGCAAAGCCCATATTTCCAAATAAGCTCCCATTCACAGGTGCCAGGGGTGCATATCTTTTGGAATGGGGCATGAAAATACCAAGACCTTATTTAACTCTTGCTCCCATTTCTAGCAGAGACAATCGAAAACTTTTAGTATTTCCTGAAAAAATTCTCAAGCATTCTTAGGCACCAAGTTAAGTGGCATTAAGTACATTCACGCTATCATGCAGTCATCACCATTATTCATCTCCAGAAATTTTTTTCTACCCAAGCTGAAACTCTGTTCTCATTAAGGAACAACTCCCCATTCTCTCCAATGCCCTGTAAGCACCATTCTACTTTCTGTCTCTATAAATTTGGTGACTCTGAGTGCCTCATGTAAGTGGAATCATAAACTATGGTCCCTTTGTGACTGGTTAATTTCACTGAGCTTAATGTTCCCAAGGTTCATCCACATAGTAGCATGGGTCAAAATTTCCTTCCTTTTTAAGGCTGAATAACAGTCTATTGTATAGATAAACCACATTCAGTTTATCTGGTCATCTGCCAGTGGACACTTGGATTGCTTCTACCTTTTGGTTATGGTGATTAATACTGCAATAAACATCGGGTGTGAAAATATCTCTTTAAGACTTTGCTTGGGTATATGCCCAGAAGCTGGATTACAGGATCATATGCTAATTCTCTTTGTAATTTCTTAAAGGATCACTATACTGATTTCTGTAGTGACTGCTCCATGTAATTCACCCAAAACAGTTAACATGGACTGCAATTTCTCCACAAGAAATGGCACTTTAAAATTAAAAAAAAAAATTTTTAATGGACACATAGTCACAATACTTATTTACGGAGTGCATAGTGATATTGAATGCATATACTGTAGAGTGATCACCTGGGAGTATTGGCATATCCATATCTCAAACATTGATCATTGCTTTGTGTTGGGAGCATATTCAATATCCTCTCTTCTAGCTATTTGAAAGTACATAAATAAATAATCGTTAACTGTGATCATCCTACAGGGCCATAGAACACTAGAGGTTATTCCTCCTATCTGACTGTAATTTTGTATCCTTTATCAAACTTCTCCCTGTCCCTGCCTTCCCCTTCCCTTTCTCAGCCTCTAGTGTTCTGAGATCCATGTTTTTTAGCTTCCACCTATGAGTGAGAGCACACAATGTTTAACTTTCTATTTCTGGCTTATTTCACCTAACACAACGTCCTCAAGTTCTGTCTATGTTGTTGCAAGTGACAAAATTTCATTGCTTTTTATGGCTAAATAGTATTCCGTTGTGTATATGTACCACACTTTCTTTATCCATCTGTTGGTGGATACCCATGTTGATTCCATATCTTGGCTATTGTGAAAAGGTCTATTCTATACTTTTATTTACTCCTAATAAGCCATAAATAGTCGTAATAGTGACCATATAGTCACAGTGTAACCAGTCTAGCCTGAAATTGCACTTTAAAACTTTTTCCCTTTCCCGTGAGTCTTGCTCTGTCACCCAGGCTGGAGTGAAGTGGCACAATCTCGGCTCACTGCGATCTTTCCCTTCTGAGTTCAAGCAGTTCTCCTGCCTCGGACTCCTGAGTAGCTGGGATGACAGGCACACACCACCACGCCGGGCTAATTTTTGTATTTTTAGTAGAGATGGGGTTTCAGCATGTTGGCCAGGCTGGTCTCAAACCCCTGGCCTCAAGTGTTACTCCCGCCTTAGCCTTCCAAAGTGCTGGGATTATAGGCAGGAGCCACTGCACCTGGTCCCTCCTTAGTCTTAAAATACATCCTTGAAATGAACTTTCTTTGGAATACCATATCCCTCTCTTTCTCACCATACACTTCCTTACACCATGCATAATTATCTAACTGTACACTCGTGTATAATTAAGTGCTTATTGGAAGGTCCAGGGGCTAATCTTGAGATAAATCATATGTGGAGACCCAGCTGCGAAATCACAGAGATGACCTCACTGGGGTAACTACACCCTTGCAATCGTTCAGAATGACACCAGCCTGAGCACCAGGTAGACGATGGCTTGAGTTGGGCTTCAGAACAACACATGCAGACCTCCTGCCCAGCACCCCTCCCATACACTTCCCATTCCAGGTTCCCTTTTTAAAGTCCGCTTGTCCGGTTGAAACTTTCAGGTGGTTTCTTTAGGTGTGAGCCTGGCCACCTCCTCACTGTCAGCACTTTCGGTCCACTGCATCTCATTCTTCTTGTTGGCTTTGCAAGTGGCAAACAGCCAAGCTGAGACTGTGCTCAGTAACAACACCGGGTTCCAAATTTTGTAACAGGCCGTGAGTACCAGGTATCTGGTGCTCATTGATAGTCTTGTAATCTTGTCTTAAAAATAATTCCTTTCCTATGCAAATCAAAAGCACAGTGAGATATCATCTCACACCAGCTGGAGTGACGCTAGTGAGGATGTGGAGAAAAGGGAACACGTGTACACTGCTGGTGGGAACGTAAGTTAGTTCAGACACCTGGGGAAGCAATGTGGAGATTTCTCAAAGAATTTACAACACAGCTACCACTGAACCCAGCAACCTCATTACTGGGTATATATCCAAAGGAAAAGAAACCCAAATTGCCCTGCTATTCACAATACCAAATATAGGGAATTAACCCAAGTGCCCATCCATAGATTGGATAAAGAAAATGTGGTGCACATATACCATGAAATATTACGCAGCCACAAGAAAAAAAGCCATGAAATATTGCCCTTTGCAGCAACATGGAAGGAGCTGGTGGCTGGAAGCCTAAGTGAATTAACCCAGGAACAGAAAAACAAATACCACATGTTCTTACTGGTAAGTGGGGGACAAACACTGAGCACACATGAACATAAAGATGGGAACAATGGACACTGCTCTAAGGAGACAGTAGACACTGGCAGGGAGACAGGTGGGAGGGTGTGTGTACTATGCTCACTACCTGGGTACAATATACCCATGTAGCAAACCTGCACGTATACCCTGTATGTAAAATTAAACTTGAGAAAGAAACGGATTTCTTTCCTTTAAATTCATACCAAAGGGATTTCCTTTTGTATAGCCTCTCTAAATTTTTTTGTAAAATGCCCACAAAGATTTCTTTAATGGAAATGTAGAATAATCATGAAACAAGACTAATAAACCAGTCTTTGAAAAGAATGTCAATTAGTCATAAGGTACAGGAAGTTGTGGAGGAAAAAAAGAATAAAGAAAACTGAAATTTCCCTTCAGGACGCATTTATGCCCGAGCCTAAACTCCAAGACTAATGGACAGAAGCAGCAGCTGTACCCCACTCTCTACTTTTCCCACACCTTTGTACTCAGGAATCTATGTTTTCCAGAAAGAATTTTCTTGACTAGATGATTCCTGCCTCAGTTTTCTGCAATTATCTATTTCGTGATCATTCGGGAATGATAAATACCAGAAACTGACTGCTCATTAAATGGATGCGTGTGTGCCTCTGTGTGTATTTGTGGGAATCTGTGTGTTGTGTGCATGCATGTGTTTGTGTACATCTGTGTGTTTGTATGTTTCTGTGTATACGTATGCTTGTGCGTGTGTGTGTGTGTGTGTGTACATGTGCTTCTGTGTGTCTATTTGGGTTTGTGTACATATGTCTGTCTCTGTGTGTTTGTGCCTATGTGTGTGGAGTGTGTGTTTCTGTGGATACGTGTGCTGTGTTTGTGTGTGTGAGAGAGAGAGAAAGAGAAAAAGAGAGCTAAAGAGACAGAAAGAGCATCATTGTGGGCGTTTGTGCTATGATCAACATGGAAAAGTAGAGGCATTGCTCAGACAAAGCTTAATTTATCTATGTTACTAACTTTCCTTCAATTCAGTCCTTCTTGATATGTGTGGAGGTTTCAACTCCCTACTCGTGCAAATTAGTATTCATCACTGGCATTTCAGAAAGTAACATCCAAAATAAGATCATGCCTAGACATATCCCAAAAGATGAAGCAATGCCCTATAAACATCTAGGGAGGAAACAAAGCGAACCAATCCAAACAAGCCAAAGCATACGCTTTAAGGCTAAGAAAACAAAGCTCTTCTCAGGCATCCCTGCAACATGAAAACACCACATGAGGGCGCCACAGCACCTACAGACTTCTAACAGTTGAAAACCATTCGACCCCCAAGACATTTATGAACTTAAATTTATGAGCTCAAAAAACATATTAAACGTATATTTTGAAAAAAAAAAAAGATAATTGAAAACTCAAGCACTTTGCTCATGAGATAAAATAGACGGGAAACAAAAGAATCAACGTGTTTTGATTTGATCAACGTGATTTGAAAATGGACTGGCAGTTTTCTTCCTAGTCACGTTGGTTTCCATTCCCAAGAATCCAGAGAGGCAGTGGGTTGCCAGTTGGTGATTTCGGCCATCCATGTAAATGTGTCCTGCGCCTTCTCCTGGATTATTTCTCTTCTGACTGTTCTCCTTTCTGAGAATGAGAGGATGTGTTTTTTTTTAATGCTACATTCACGAGGAATCTCTTTCCAATTTGTGGACGAGTGCCAGTGCTACCGCTTACGAACAAGGGCTAAGATATTTTTATGGTGGAGAGACTAATAAGCCATTGCTTTCTCCTTAAATATAGAACTACGAAGAGTAACATAAAATATAGTTCACAGATAGATGGGTAGATGGATAGATAGATAGATGGATCGATAGATAGGATGGATGGATGGATGGATGGATAGATGATAATGGATGCATGGATGGGTGGATGGAGAGATAGATAGATACATAGATGGACAGATAATCTATGCAGTTATTATCCACATAATGATATTTCAGTCAGTGACAGACAACATAGATACAGGTGGTCTTCTAAGATTATAATGCCATATTTTTACTCTACTTTTTCCATTAGATACACAGATAAATTGTCTGCAGTATTCGGTAGAGTAATCTGCTATTCAGGTGTGTAGTGAAAGAGCAGTAGGCCTATACCATCCAGCCTAGGTGTGTAGCGGGCTCTCCCGTCTTGGTTTGTGTAAGTCTGTTCTATGATGCTCACAGAATGATAGAATTGCCCAATGATGAATTTCTCAAAGTTTATCCCTGTTATTAAGCAAAGGATTGTATATATAATTCATGTATACAGTTTATATATGTGCATACATATGTACATACATAATGCATGCATATATTACATATATACATACAAAATACATACATATATACGTGTACCAGGCAGAAGATAAACACAAAAGAAAAATACTGCCATTGTAAAGCAATTTTAATATCTACTGTTGCTTTTGTTGTGTTTTTTTAAGATTTTTGATGAAAATTAATGAAGTTTGAAGAGCATTTAATAAGACCATACATTTTCTATTAAAATAAGTTTATGTGTGCTTCCTTAATTAGAGAGAAAATGATGAGAATTGGCATAACTGTTGGAAATATTAAATGCAATGTGTATAATTTTCTTTCATCTAAGAGTTGAGACTTTATTAAAAGATTGCCTTGTCCTGGAAAATAATTGTGTATGTTAATCAACAAGAAGTAATTACTGTGTCTAATTAGAGTTGGCAGAGTACCTAAAAACAAAACAGACTAGTAGGTAGTGGATCAATAAATGTGACATATAAAGGAAAACTGCCTTCTACAAGCATCAAAAAATGATAGAGTAGAACAAAGAAAAATTATTTCAAATGGTGGCTAAGGAAATGCATTTCCTCCATGAAAACATTAAAAGTTTAGGTAAGACAAGAAGAATTCAATATAACTCCTTTCTCCCCAATTATTTTTTTTATTGCCTTGCTGTGGCTCATTAAACCTTTATGTATTATTTGTATAAATGTAAGGGATACAACATGACTGCAGTTTTGTTACGTGGATAGATTGCACTGTGGTGAAGTCTGGGCATTTAGAGTAACCACCATCTGAACAGCATACATTGTACCTGTTAAGTAACTTCTCATCCCCAGCCCCGCCTACCCTTCTGAGTCTCCGATGTATGTTATTGCATTCCCTACATCCCTGTGTACACATTATTTAGCTCCCACTTATAAGTGAGAACATAGGACATTTGACTGCTTATGAATTGTTTCACACATTAAATCTTTATGATGATTTTCTTTCTTCTCCTCTCTTCTTCTGTCTCCTTTTACATCTTCTCTTTTTTCTTCTTCTTCCCTTCTTTTCTTTGGTCTTTACGTGCACTGAAACATTGAGGGTTCATTAAAGTTTTCTGGTTGGAACAAGACAACATAAGCTATTGCTTTTTTAACATTAACTAATCGACCCCATAGCATTCATGTAGACCACCAGGCCCTAGGGAAAGGAAAATTTGAAACTTCCATTGGAATGGGAAAAGTCTGAGGGCACGCTGGGGTGTGCAGGCCAGCTTTGAGTTGAAATGAGAAGTTCAAACTGCTATACAATGTGACCTGGACATGGTGCTTTAGAGAAAGAACAGTGACCAAAGGTGGAATTTGGAATGCTGTAGAGACACCAAGACAAAATCCTACTCTTGCCTCTGCAGGAAACCTACTCTATAAAACAGATCACCAAGGGTCTCTAAGAGTATAGATAGGCTGGGAATTTTAGATATAATAAAATGCTATTCTCACTAAGTTTTGCATCCAATTAGTTTTTATCTCATTACAAGAGTTTATGATAAGGATTTTCAGCACTTACAGTAGTGCCTATTGCTATAATTGTTATAGTACTATGCTTTCAATAAAAACGTTCAACATCCCTGTGCAGCTGAAGACAGATTGAAATTGTTTCAAAGGATCAGATCTGTTACAAAACAAAAAACCTGAAAGACAATGAGATAACAAGACTGATCTTCATACAGTACATGCATCATACTTTGCTTTGTTTTATTTATGGTATCAGAATTAGAGAAAGATACCGGAACTTGCAATCATTTATACTCTTTCTGTCCCTATGAATCCACTGCTTATAAATACATTTGGGTGTGTGATAGACAAGTCAATACTACTTAATTCTGTAAATGAAATAAAATGTTCCAAACGACTATTACCCTTGAATATATTAAATCATTCATGCATATCAGACTGACTCCATTTTTTGGCATTAAGGTGGTATTTTTGGCTATTTAGATAAATTACTATGATGTTATAATTTTGAATCTATTCTTCAAGCCTCAAATGATCTTATATAAGTGAGAACAGATAGCTGGATGAGATATTTAGCTTGTAGTTTACTGTTTTTTGTTAATCCGCTTTATATTGGTCCCAAAGCTTTCTCAAGGAAATGTCAGTTTTCGTTGTGTAAGAGAGAATAAATGTCTTCATTAGTCTGTGTGAACATTCTAGTTTTAGTAAATTATTTTCCATTTTCTATCAGCAAATATAATTAAATAATTTAATGTATACTGTATTTAACATGCGTACGTTGATTTTACTTTATAAACAAACTTTAAAATAGAGTAGCGATAGGGTCTCTCTCTGTTTCCCAGGCTGGTGTTGAACTTCTGGGCTCAAGTAATCCTCCCGCCTTGGCCTTCCAACATGCTGGGATTACAGGCATGAGCCATTGCACCTCTCCTCGATTGATTTTAATCAGGCAGAAACTGGTCTAAAACTGGGAGGCATCATATGTAAGTCGAGTTTTGCTTGTGGTGTGCCTGAGAGTGGTCCATTTCAACTCTTGAATAACTAATTATTGCCATCAGTGTGACTATAATGCTGTTTTTTAGCCTAAAGAATTACTTTTATGGGTAAAATCTACTTTAGACTGCTTTTTGCTCCTCTGAGTACTCTGAGTTTGCATTTATAATTTTAATCAAAGAATCGTGATACCTGCCAACATGGAGATCTTAAGCTTTCAATAAGGTGTGATGTACTCATTCATTTCTTTGGATACCTCGGGGAACTGTAGCTTGATCTGTTTTCTCTTTCGAAGTCACAGAGTATGTCCCACAGGCTGCTTTCCGGGTGTGAACATGTGTGGTGAGGCGTGTGCTCACAGAAACCGTTGCAAGTAAGGCTTTGCCTTTACAGACGCTGAGGACAATGTGACTCTCACTGGGAAGGGACGCCTTTTGCTCCTTTCACCTCTTGCTTTCTGGAGTCTTAGACCTGTCCTGGACGCAAAATAATCCCTTAATACAATTAATAGAAGACCCTGAGATCTGCAGAGGAAAAAGGGAGAGCTTTGTTTTCCATGAAAGACAACCTGCAGATTGGGAGATGCAGACTCCCATGGAAAACAAAATGAGCTCTGGAGAAGAAAGAGGGGGTCTGGCTTGAAACAGGGAGCTTTCTGGCCCAGTCCTCAATCAGACCTGTATATCATTACACTCACACACATGCACACTCACACACAGAAAGACACAGATAGATAGTGCACACACACACACATACACATATGCTTTTAAGTTTTTAAGTTCAGGGGTACATGGGCAGGATGTGCAGGTATGTTACACAGGAAATGTCTGTCATAGGGGTTTGTTATACAAATTATTTCATCACGCAGGTATTAAGCCTAGTATCCATTAGCTGTTTTTCCTGACCCACTCCCTCCTCCCACCCTCTCCCCTCTGGTAGGCCTCAGTGTGTGTTGATCCCCTCTATGTGTCATGTGCTCTCATCATTTACAAGTGAGAACATGCAGTATTTTGCTTTCTCTTTCTGTGTTAGTTTGCTAAGGACAATGGCCTCCAGCGCCATCCATGTTTCTGCAAAGGACATGATCTCAATCTTTTTTTATGCCTGCATAATATTCCATGGTTTATATGTACCAACAATCATATGGACAAAAGCTCAACATCTGTGATCAGATCATTAGAGAACTGCAAATCAAAACCTCAATGAGATGCCATTTCACACCAGTCAGAACGGCTATTACTAAAAAGTCAAAAGACAACAGATGCTGGAGAGGATGTGGAGAAAAAGGAACACTTTTACACTGTTGATGGGAGTGTAAATTAGCTCCATCATTGTGGAAGATTGTGTGGCGATTCCTCAAAGACCTAGAGAAAGAAATTCCTTTTGACCCAGGAATTCTAGCTGGGTCAAAGGAATATAATCATTCTATTACGAAGACAGATGCATGCATATGTTCATCGCAGCACTATTCAAAATAGCAAAGGCATGGAATCAACCCAAATGCCCATCAACAATAGATTAGATTAAGAAAATGTGGTACAAATCTGTGTGTTTAAATGATGCATTTAAATTCGTTTAGTCTTTGAGGTTGAAAATAATGAGTACTGATTGGGTAGTTTCTAAGCTCAAACCCAGAGGTTGCTGTTGGGAGGAATTTTCCAGTCAGCTTCTCAGCTCCAGTGAGCTAAAAGCCATCTCAGCTCAGCACGAGTAGGATATTCAGAGCTGCCTTCTCCAGGAACAAAGGGCTTTGTGACTACCTTCTCTCACTCACCATGTCCACTGGTTTCCTTTTACCTTAATTTGAGGGTCACTCTCAGCCACAGAAAGCCCATTTTGTCTGAAGAGTTAGAGTTTTATTTACAGTTTCATTTCAGAACAGCAATAGATAGCTCTGCAGACATTGTGCCCATGGGTTGACTGGAAGTTTCTCCTGGAAACTATCCTGTCCAGAGTGTGATCAATTGTCAGATAAACAATATCGCTCCTGCATTAGGGCCAGATGGGGTTACTCTGCCCCTCCCTGGCTGTGGACAGGCCCTGGATGAGAAGGCCACAGTCCCTGTGGGCTGGTCCATGAGCCAGGGGCTCCTAGGCTCTGCAAACATTAAGGACAGAGCAGTTGGCTGTATCTCCACTGAACCCTTTCTCTTCTAGAGATTCCCCCATTTTCTGTGAATCTCTTGTGCCCTGGGTGTCCTTCTGGAGTCCAGTGCAGGAACGAGGGAGAAAATTCAGGGACTCCAATGACTCTGAAATTAGAAGAGAAGTTGTGTGCATGTGATGAACTTTTGTCCATTTTACAGCAGAGGTCTGTTAATACTTTCTCTGAATCTCCTCAAGTTCATGATCAAAATTGTAAGTAAGAGATTCCAACAAGTCACATGTGTTGTACATTTGTTTGTTTTATTTTAATTTTTTATTTCCATAGGTTTTTGCAGAACAGGGGGTATTTGGTTACATGGGTAAGTTCTTCAGTGGTGATCCATGAGATTTTAGTATTTGTTTTATTTTAAAGTCAGGATCTTGCTGTGTTCCCCAGGCTGGTATTGAACTCCTCGGCTTAAGAAATCCTCCCCTCTCAGCCCCCTGAGTAGCTGAGACTACAAGCAAGCGCCAATATGCCTGGCTTCAATCAATTTTAGACTTTGTATGTGCATTTCTGATGCATTATAGCTTAAGACCTTTTGTAAAAGATGAACACTTTTGTTTCATTTGGGACCACATGGATGGCACAAGAGAAGATCATGTGAAATGAAACAAACCAGGTTTAGAAAGGTAAATAATGCATATTCTCATTTATATGTGGAATCTAAGAAAAATAGAACTAATAAAAGCAGAGAGTAGAATGATAGTCACCAGGGGCTGGGTGGAAGGAGTGGTGGATGAGAAGACGTTGGTCAAGGATAAAGAGTTTCAGTTAGACAGGAGAAGTAAGTTCAAGAGATCCATTGTACAACATGGTGACTGTAGTTCATAATAAACTTACAACTTGCTAACAGAGCAGCTTTTAAACATTCTCACCACAAAAAGGTAAGTGTATGAGGTAGTGGATATATATTTGTAATTTTTAAAAGAAAATATTTTCAAGACATAGGATAACAAATAATTTAAGTGCATTGCTTATTGTGAACATTTCTCTTTGTTTGTTTGTTTTTGAGATAAAATCCTGCTCTGTTGTCCAGAGTGGAGCGCAGTGAGAAGATCTCAGCACACTGCAACCTCCATCTCTCGGGTTCAAGCGATTCTCTTGCCTCACGTTCCCAAGTGGCTGGGATTATAGGCATGCACCATCCTGCCGGCTAATTCTTGTATTTTTAGTAAAGATGGTGGTTCACCACGTTGGCCAGGCTGGTCTCGATCTCCTGACCTCAAGTGATCTGCCTGTCTCAGCCTCCCAAAGTTCTGGGATTACAGACATGAACCATCACACCCAACCCTTACTGTGAACATTTCTTGACACAACTTGTAACTACTTTCCACATTCTAAGCACACATTCATTGGTTAATTATGGGAGTTAAATCATTAGCATATTATTTGTTCTTAGTTTTTGCAACTGGTCCCTGGCATAAAACATGATATTGGCATGCTGCTGTGTTAGTGCTCAAAGCTGATGGCCTGAAGGCATCACCTAGACCTCGCGGAGAGATTTGAAAAAGGACATATTTCAGTATGTAGACATGTTTTAAAATATATTCAGAGAAGTATTTGTTAAATATTTTTATTTTAATGAATTTTGGGGTACAAGTGATTTTTGGTTACATGGATGAATTGTAGAGCAGTGAAGTCTGAGATTTTAGTGCGCCTGTCACCCGAGTAGTGTGCATTGCATGCAATATACATTCTTTTATCTATTACCCCTACCCTCCCTCTTCTCAGTCTCCAATGTCCATTCTACCACGCTGCATGCCTTTGCATACCCATAGCTTAGCTCCCACTTATAAGTGAGAACATACAATATTTGGTTTTCCATTCCTGAGTTACTTCACTCAGAATAATGTCCCCTGGCTCCATCCAACGTGCTCCAAAAGACATTATCTTCTTTTCTTTAATAGCTGAGAGTATTTCATGGTGTATATATACTGCATCCTATTGATCCACTAATTGGTCCACGGGCACTTAGGTCGGTTCCATAACTTTGCAATTGTGAATTGTGCTGTGACAAACATGCGTTGCAGATGTCTCTTTGAGATAATGCCTTTTTCCTTTGGGCAGACACCGAGCAGTGGGTTTGCTGAACCTACTTTTAGTTCTTGAAGAAGCCTCCAAACTGAATCCATAGAGGTTACACTAATTTACATTCCCACCAGCAGTGGCTAAGTGTTCATTTCACCACATCCACACTAGCATCTATAGTTTTTTGAGTTTTTCATAATGGCCATACAGAGGAGTCTTAATAAAGCAAAGAAGCTTGGCACATTATAGCAGGCAGAATGATATCCCCACATAGATATCCACACTCTAAACCACAGGACCTGTATTCTGTCCATTGCATGATACAGGGACTTTGCAGGTGTAATTGATGTCATTGACCTTACAAGAGAAAAATTATCCTATTTAACCAGGCGGGTCCAATCTAATCAGAGGTGCCCTTGAAAGCAGAAAATTTTCTCTTTCTGGAAAAAGAGAGATGGGGAGGCAAAAGGAAAAAGCAGAAAAATTTCAAAGGTGAGAAGAATTTGACCCACCATTTCTGCAGTGTTCTGTGATGGAGGCGATATCTGTGAGGACCAGCAAGAGGACTCTAACAGCTGAGGGTTGCTCCTTCTTCTCTTCATGGCAGACAGTAAAGTAATGAAGACTTCAGTCTTTCAATGGCAAGATTCTGCCAACAATTCAAGTGGGCTTGGAAACTGACATCCCTGAACCTCCTTATAAAAACTCAGGATAGCTGACACCTTGACTTTACCTTAGGGAGGCCCAGAGCACAGTGGTGAGGTGAGCCCACTGGACTTCTTAACCACCTAATGGTGAGATAATGAATGGATGTTTTTAAGAGGTGCTCAACTTTGTGGTAAAATTACCAATTTATAGATGTATACAGCAAATTACCAAAATTAAATGACCAAATTTACAAATACACACAGCAGCTGTAGCCCATCACCTCCCTGTAAGTTTACTTATAAATTCAATGGCAGTTCAATAAAAATGCTAACCAAGAGCTGAGCATGGTGGCTTTTACCTGTAATACCAAATACTTGGGAGGCTGAGGCAGGAGGATCACTTGAATCCACGAGTTTGAAGTTGCAGTGAGCTGTGATCATGCCACTTCATTCCATCCTTGGCGACAGAGCAAGACCCTATTCCTAAAATTTTATGCACTTAGAAAACATGATTGTAAAGGTGGCATCAAAAAATATACACGCAGGAAGGTTTAGGACACTACTATGAAAATGAACGATGTTAATGGGAAGTCAGATCTGTTAGATATTAGAACGTTGTACTGCATCTATCACTAAAGCCGCTGATTGGTTCATGAGGGACGCATGGAACACAATAGATATCCCCGAATCAGATGTAGCAACACATCTGCACCACCATGTTTGGTAAATGCAGCGTCACACTTCAAAAGAGACCAGTGAATGTTTTACTAGATTGTGTTTGGACAACTGAGCAGGCATCTGAAAGTTAAAAGAAAGGTTAAAATAGGGTGCATAACAAATGCATACCACAGTAACTAAAAAGGCTAGAAAGATAAACATGTGAAAATATGTCCTAGAAATAAAGAAACCTCCCATTGCTTAAATTTTTTAAAGCAATAAGTTCACTACATATAAATTTAATGAATCCACTGCATATAAAACTTTCACATCACAAGACCTGCCGTAAGTGGAGTTTAAAGAAAAATGGCAAGCCAGAAAAGATATCTGCAGTGTAAATCGTAAACAAAAGACTCTAACACAATCAAGACAAAAAAAACCCTCCAAAAACCAAAACCTCCTTAAGAAATGCACAAGATAAATGAACAGATGGCCCTCAACAGAAGACATTAAAAAGGACCTAATATATGAAAATATGTTCAACCACGCACTCTCAATGGCAGAATTGCAAATTTATATCGTACATAGGCACCACTTCCCAACAAGCAGATTGGAAAAACGCAGAAGTTTGGCCACAAAATCTGTTGGCCAGGCTGAGGGAAAATAGGCACCATGTGTTGCTAGTGGAAATGCAAAATGGTACCACACTGATAGGAGGGAAGTTTGGAAAAATACATTTCCGGTTACCCTTTGATCTATGTTTAGAAACCAAAGCCAAAGATAAATAAGGAGAAAAAGTACATCTCTTTTGTACAATGTTACTCAGATGATATCATTTCACTTTGTGTCCCCTCCTAAATCTCATCTCTGGTTGTAATCCCCATGTGTCAAGAGAGGGCCCTGGTGGGAGGTGATTGCATCATGGGGACTGTTTCCACCATACTGTTCTCGTGATAGTGAGGGAGTTATCATGAAAGCTGATGGTTTTAAATGTGGCAGTTTCCCCTGAACTCTCTTTCTTTCTTGCTGCTATGTAAGATGTGCCTTGCTTCCCCTTCACCTTGTGCCATGACTGTAAATTTCCTGAGACCTCCCCAGCCAGGTGGAACTATGAGTCAATTAAACCTCTTTTGTTTATAAATGACCCAGTCTCAGGTAGTACCTTTATAGCAGTGTGAGAATGAACTAATACATCACTCCAGTGTGATTTGTAATCTGAAAGATTGGCAACATCCAAATATCCCTTTATAGGAAACTGGTTCAACAAACTACAATACAGAGGCAGACGAAATGTAATGGAGACAAAGTAGAGATCCAGGCATTGGTATGAATGAGCCACAGGTTATATTATTGTTTGAAACAAACAAGCAAACATGAAAAACCACAACAAAAAGGCAACCCATAGAGTAACTGTAAATTTATGCCAACTGTTTTGGGAGAAAGGAACTAACTCCAGTTTCAACTCGTATACTTACACGCATATGCTTATTTACTTATAATAGTAAACATTTTTTGAAGGATAAATTAGGAAATGGTATCAGAAGCTCTGGTTTGGGGCATTGACCTGTAACATTCTGCAAAAATTGCAGCAGTCATCAGAGATTTAGTATTTGAATCTTCCATGATTTTGATATAGCGATTCTTCAAACTATACAGTATAGATGTGTGGATGTAGATCAAGTATTGACACATGAGCAAAGCAGCTCGTAAGACTGTTCATCCTTCTTTATATATCATATTTAATTGTCAACACACACATTGTGGAATGGATAACTCCACTAAAGATCAACATAATCTCATCTGAGTCCTAGTTTTCTGTAAAATAGTTATGGTCATTGGAAAGGGAGTTAGCACACTCAGCCCAAAACCATCTTCAAGTCGACACCAATTGCAACTTCAAGGGGTCCTTAAGATCACTCTCAGTTTTGATAATTTGCTAGAACTCATAGAACTCCCTGAAAGCTATTCTACTCAGGATTAGGTTTATTACAGAGGATGGACAAATGAAAATTAGCCAAGAGAAACTGCATGGAAACAGACTCCAGCAGGGGTGTAATATGGAGCTTCCAGTGTTCTCTTCTCTCTGCAGTTATGGATGGTGTTGCTTCCTCCTGGACATGACACAAGACCTTAGGCACAGTGTATTGCCAAACAGAGAAGCTCATATGAGCCTTTCTGTCCAAAGTTTTTAATGGAGTTCAGTCACAAATTTACACGCTGCTGAGCTTTAGTCTCAAGCTTCTTCTGGAGGCAGAGCTAATCTGTAGTCTTCAGCTCTTCTGAATGAGGCATGGCCCAAGTGTCCAGCCTTAACCATGTTGGTAGACTGTCAGGTGGTCAAAGATTATAGGCAAATAAAGATATTTCTACTGAACGGGACCTTCCAGTGGCCAGGAGATCACCTTTCAGGAGGCAAGTGCTAAGGTGAGATCTCTATCTTGAGGTAAGAAGAATGCTTCATTACATATGCAATTATGAACTCTAATAAGTACATGAATTCTGAAGCATATTTTGAGATATCGTTGGAGTAATATCTCTTGAAAAAAAAAGTGTATGAGTTAAAACCATGTTGGAACCTGAAACTTGCAAAATACAGATGGTAGCTCAATGGCAGTAACATTCTTTTTTTGATGTTAAATACACATGTATTTTTTGAGACAGGATCTCACTCTGTTGCCTAGGCTGGAGTGCAGTGGTGTGACCACATCTCACTGCAGCCTAAATTTTTATATATTTAGTTGACAAAAATGTATGTATTAAAGGTCCAGAATGTAATGTTCTCACATATGTAGACATCTTATAATGATTACCACAATCAAATTAACTAACATACTCATTACCACCCAGTTACCATTTGTGTGTGTATGTGCGTGTGCATGTGTGTATGTCTGTGTACATTGGGGACACTTAAAATAACCTTGCTTATCAAAATTTAAGGAACATTTGTCCCCATGCTGTACATTAGGTCCTCAGCGCTTATCCATCTGATAACTTTGTTTGTACCCCTTGACCAATATCTCCAGATACCTGCACTCCCACGTGCATTCACAAAAGCCAAGATATGAAAACTACCTAATGGTCCATCAGCAAATGATTGAATCAGATTGAATCAATAGAATGTAGTACCTATGCAGAGTGGAACACTATACAGCCTAAAAAAAGAAGGAAACCTTGTCATTCACAACAACATGGATGAATCTGCACGACACTTTGCTTAATAAAATAAGACTGGCACAGAAAGATAGAAACCACATGATGTCACTCACCTGTGGACTCTGAAAAATTTGGACTCATAAAAGCAGAGAGTAATACTTTTGCAAGTAGAAAACTCCCTCTTAATTTCTTGAGCAATCCTTAGCAGGACATTGGTCAATTGTCCTTTAAATCTAAGTGCTTTGGGTAACAAAGAAAATTGTACTTTCTATGTTTGTAAAATTAACATGATGCTTGCATGAAAACCAGAGCTTTTTGTTTTTAGCTATACCCTGCATATTTTTGTGCATATGCATAATTGCTTACAACAGTAAAATTGTTGGAAAGGTAAATCAGCAGGCAGCATCAGAAGCACTGGTTTGGGCCGCTGACCTGTAGCATTCTGCAAAAATTGTAACAGGCATCAGAGATTTTGTATTTGAATTTCCATGGGTTTGAAATAGTAATACTTCAAACTATATGGTATAGACGTATTGCCCTATGAACAAAACCACTCTTATGACTGTTAAAAGCAAGTTGCATGTCATTGTGAGGAATGTCACTATTCCTTCAAGACTCATTGAAAGTCTGCTTTTGAATCTGCTTTCCTGAGTCTCCGATGATCATCATCAGAAAATAAATTTCCAGTTGTAAAATAAAATGGAATAGGTTAGATATTTCTGCCTCCCAGAATCACTGTGATGCACCTGGATTCCTGAGCACATTAGCGCATGGTTTCAGAAATTTAAAACAATGCTCCGTGAAGCGAGACATGTGCCTCAGGTTGGATGCATTTGTTTTCTTCTAATCCAGACATGCATGGCTGGGACCTGTATCCCAATGAAAGCAGAAATCCCAGGGTGACTCTGAGCCTGTTCTTCCCTGCACAGCAATCATGTCACTCACGAATCCATTGTGCCTTTGTCTTCTGACCTTCAGTATTCTGTGCTTTTTTTCCCTTAGCACTATAATGTATTTTGCAGATGCAATTTTCTCTCAAATTGCACTTTGAATAAGGTCACTCATTTTTTAATTCTAAAACTTTTGACACCTTACTTGATGTTTTCGCCAGAGACCGACTTGCTATTCTCAGATAGCTGCGCTTCTGATGGCTGAGAATTAACCTGAAGTGTGGGTTTCTGAATGCTGGATGCTTCTTGGGAGACTGGAGTCAATAGTGCCTTTGGTGGTGCTTTATGCCAAACGCTGACGCGATCTGAGACTTGGGGGAGGCAGATGGTGAGGACGGAGCTTGGGAATATAAACAAAGCCTTTTCTGAGACAAAACTGGGGACTGTGTTTAATCTCAGATTGGTTCATACACTTTTGTGATGTGCTTCTTTAGAGAAGTGTGCTTTCTGTATGTAGCACAAGTAAGTGATGCTATTATTCTTCCTCGAAATTTGGAATCAGGATAGCAAGTTCTGTATTGATTTTGGACACTGTTTCCCATTCATAGCTAGAGCCGGAGAAGGAGGGAAAACTTTTTGGCAATACCTAAGGTGGAACTGGCAGGGGTGGCGTTTAATCCAGTGTGAAGAGAAAGGGGGAACAGGTGAGCAAAGCTTTTTTGAGGGTGGGGGTAAGATGCGGTGAGGAACACAGGATCAGGGCACCAAGCTCCGATTCAAAGAGTTGTTTTCCCTGAATTCAAAGTTCCACGCACATCTCAGGGTGTGCTATGGCACCATTCCTGGGCAGTGGCTGTTTCCATTCTCTGTGGGGTGCTGAGTGTGTCCTCCCCTACCGAGTTTGGTCTACAGCCAAACTTTTGTTGTTCTTTTAAATGACTTTCGGTTATACTATGGACTGAATTGAAGTTCAGCAAGAGAAAAAGCATACAACATTTTATTTATTTATTTTTTTAATAATTTATTATTTTTATTTTTTAGAGACGTGGTCTTGCTCTATTGACCAGGCTGGAGTGCAGTGGTACAATCGCAGCTCACTGCAGCCTTGACCTCCTGGGCTCAAGTAATTGTCTCACCTCAGCCTTCTGAGTAGCTGGGACTACAGTTGTGCACCACCATACCTAGCTTATTTCTTACTTCTTTCTTCGTTTCTTTTTTTTTTTTTTTTTTTTTAACAGACAAGGTCTTCCTATGTTTTCTAGTCTGATCTCAAACTCCTGAGCTCAAGCAATCCTCCTACCTCAGCCTCCTAAAGTGCTGGGATTACAAGAGTAAGCCATCATGCCTGGCCAAATCAAGCAACTTTGTGAATTAGTTGAGGCAGCAGACGGCTCTGGGTAGACTCGGTCAAGTATAGTGGGTTAAATTGTGTCTCCCTCCAAAAAATGATATGTCTGCATCCTAATACCAGCACCTGTGAATGTGATCTTGTTTGAAAATAGAGTGTTTGAAGATGTAATCAAGTTATGATGAGGTAGGTCATTCTGGGTTAGAGTGAGCGCTAGTGCAACGACTGGTATTCTTATAAGAAGATGGAAATTTCCGGCCAGTCACAGTGTCTTACACCTGTAATCCAAGGACTTTGGAAGGCCAAGACAGGAACATCATTTGAAGCCAGGAATTTGAGACTATACTGAGCAACACAGTGAGACCCCATCTCTATAAAAAGTTAGAAGAGTTTAGCCAGGCGTGATGGGCATGCCTGTATTCCCAGCTACTTGGGAGGCTGAGATGGGAGGATCACTTAAGCCCATGAGTTGGAGGCTGCAGTGAGCTATGATTGCACCACTGCAGTCCAGCCTGGGTGACAGAAAGGCCCCATTTCTTTTTAAACGGAAATTTGGACACAGACACACAGAAGAGAAGGCCACATGACAGCAGAGTCAGAGATTAGAGTGACCCATAGACAAGTCAGGGAACCCCAGCAGGCACTAGTTGCTGGGGGAGAGGCGTGGGACAGATTAACCTACAGGAGGAACCAACGCTGCCCAAACTTTGGTTTCAGATTTCTGGTTCCCAGTAAATTTCTGTTCTTTTAAGCCACACAGCATGTGGTATTTTGTTATGGCAGCCTTAAGAAACTAAGGCGAAGAAAAAACATGAAAAAATGACTTTTAATCTGCCTACTTCTTCGATATCAAAAGATAGAGGGAAGTATCGGCCATGACCAGGATCGAGAGATATGACAACTGTGCCATTTGGCACCAGAGAGAGGCTTTCATGGATTGGAAAAACGGTGGGGAGGATGCTCAGATGCTGAGAAAAAGGGTGTGCAGTACACAACACTAGAGGAAGAGCAGCTATGACCAGCTGGCGTGGTGAAGGCAGCTCTTCCTGGTATATGCAATGACAGAAGAATTGCATGTGAAGGCAGAAGGCGCTCACTGAGACTTTAAGACCTGAGCAGACTCCCCTTGATGTTAAGGATCCTGTGGGAAAAGGACACCAGGGATTCAGCGTATAAGAGCAAAGATATTTCCACTTTCAAACTCTTAAATACTGTAAAGAAAACACTATCTGTTCTCATAAACAGTGGAGGCAGAGAGTGAGGATGTTTTAGGATGCTAAGGTCTTTGTCAACCTCAAAATCCCCGGATCACTAGTTACATTTTAAAAATGTCAATTTCTACCTGTATATTCTTTATGCAGTTACTGCCTCACAATTCTGTTGCTTTTCTCGTGCCTGCCTCTCCTTTTTAATATAGTGCTATTCATTAAGGATTCTAGGCCTTGCACTATGGGGAATGGTTTGGAGATTTCTTGGTGAATTTAAAACAGCAATTTGACCTAGCAATTGCATTACTGGGTATCTACTCGAAAGAAAACAAATCATTCTACCAGAAAGTCACATGGACTCATATGTTCATTGTACAATAGCAAAGACATGTAATCAGCCTATGTAGCCACCAACAGTGGACTGGATAAAGAAAATGTGGAACATATACACCATGAAATAGTATGCAGCCATAAAAAAGAATAAGATCATGTCCTTTGCGGCAACATAGATGGAGCTGAAAGCCATTATCCTAAGCAAATCAATTCAGGAAAAGAAAACCAAATGCAAAATGTTCTCACTTATAAGTAGGAGCTAAACTTATAAGTGAGTACACATAGACATAAAGATGGAAACAACCAGAGGCAGAAGGGTGGGAGGGGCCAGGGTTGAAAACTAACTACTGAGTACTGTGCTCAATACCTGGGTGATGGGTTCCTTCATACCCCAAACCTCAGCATCACACAAGTTACCCTGGTAACAAACCTGCATATGTACCCCTGAGTCTAAAATACAAGTTGAAATTATCTTTTTTTAAAAAAACAGCCCAGGCTTCAATCACATAAGCCAGCATTTGAATCTCTGCTTTCATGCGTACTTGCTGAGTGATTTTGGAGTTATTAAAGTTTTACTATTCTCTGAGCCTTAATTGATAACACGGATAACATAAGGCTGGTAGTACCTACCTCCTCATGTTGTTATGAAAATTAAAGCGGATAGTTTGTGAAATGCAGTGGATATACTCCTTGTAAAGTGGTGCAGCTTAGATTAATTATTAGGACTGTCTTTAAAAGTCAGTGTATTACTGACAACTCTTGTGTTAAACTGTACTGTCCCTTCCCTTGCTGGCTGGAGGGATAACGGAGGGTATTTTACCAGGTAAATGGGAGTTTGTGGGGAGCTTTCTTCTAAGGCATTGCTAGTGTCTGAATCACACCTCCTATGACTGAGAGTGATATGATGGGCTCAGGGAGGAGCAACTGGTAGACTTAGCTTCGAATCTAGGTGTGTAAAGTCACTTCAACAGGCTTGGGTAGAAGACGGGGCTCTCTCTATGCCATCCAACTGCTAAATGAGCATAGACACAATCCTGGGATGGTGAATGGATTTCAGACTGTGTGCAGGCAATAGGGAAGGGGCTTTGTAATCAACAATGTATGTGTGTGTGTGTGTCTGCGTGTGTATGTGTGTGTGTCTGCGTGTGTGTGTCTGCGTGTGTATGTGTGTCTGCGTGTGTGCGTATGTGTGTGTGTCTGCGTGTGTGTGTATATGTATGTGTGTGTCTGCGTGTGTGTGTGTCTGTGTGTGTGTATGTGTGGGTGTGTGTCCGCGTGTGTGTGTCCACACGTGTGTGTATGTGTGTGTGTCCACATGTGTGTGTATGTATGTGTGTGCATGTGTGTGTATGTATGTGTGTGTGTGCATGTGTGTGTGGGTGTGTGTCTGCGTGTGTGTCTGTGTGTGTGTGTGTGTGTGTGTATAGAGGCTCTCACATGCACCAATTCTGGGGTCCTAACTGGGCTGTAAACTTTCATGAAGCTCCAGGTTTCTCATACATCTTTTCTGTGTAAGAAGTCTGGGTGAAAATTGTGGCATTTTCTTAAAACAGCTTAGACAGAAGAAGAGAAGGAAGATTGCTTCTGATTTGTAAAGTATAACACCAAGACCTATTGGGTCAGATCAACAATGTGCAAATTCACCTAAAAGAACTTTGTTTTAAGGAAAATACAAATTTAACTTATATTGTGTTATGTCACTAAAGTTAGAGGAAAATGACCTACCGTTGGAGGGTCATCAATGATGGAATTACAGGTACAGGAGAGTCTTGGGACAAAACTTATAAATATCCATCCAAAATATTTCTCAGGAGAGAAGAATCACTCTATGAGTGCTAGACACTAAGAATAATGATGTTTCTATTCCATAAGTATCACCACTTTAAGATGATGATACCCTGATATTGGTAGATATTGGGATGGACATCATAGCTTGGTCTGATTCTATGTTCAGAAAGCAGCCTTTATTATTTTTTAAAGACAGGGTCTTGATCTGTTGCCCAGTCTGGAGTGTAGTGGCACAATCATAGCTCACTATACCCTTGACCTCCTGAGCATCTGTATTCCTCCTGCCTCAGCTTCTAAGTAGCCATTAGGTGCGTGCCATTACAGTTGGCTAAATTTTTTTTTTCCTGCAGAGATGGGGGTCTCACTGCGTTGCCTAGGGTGGTCTTAAACTCCTAGGCTTAAACAATCTTCCTATTTTAGCTTCCCAAAGTTCTGGAATTACAGGCATGAGTCACCATGCCTGGGCAGAAAGCAACTTTTGAATTATACTTTGGTTTCCCACATAAATTTGCTCAGATGCATTTTCTGGTTTGTGTAACTGTTAAATTTCCCACTTAGAAAAAAAAGACACAGGCCAGACATGGTGGCTCATGTCTGTAATCCCAGCACTTTGGGAGGCCAAGGCGAACAGATCACTTGAGGTCAGGAGTTCGAGACCAGTCTGACCAACGTGGTGAAACCCTGTCTCTGCTAAAAATACAAAAATTAGCCAGACGTGGTGGCATGTGCCTGTAGTCCTAGCTACTTGGTAGGCTGAGGCACAAGAATCATTTGAACCCTGGAGGCGGAGGTTGTAGTAAGCACAGATCATGCCACTGTACTCCAGCCTGGGTGACAGAGGTAGAATTTTTCTCAAAATAGATGAAAGAAAGAAAGAAAGAAGAAAGAAAGAAAGGAAAGAAAGAAAGAAAGAGAGGAAGGAAGGAAGAAAGAAAAGAAAGAAAGAAGTGACATACAAATGAGTAATCCCATTGGTCAATGCTGTTTCATTGCTGAACAGTACATTCAGTTTTAATTTTTGAGGTTTCAGACTGAAGACCAGACCTTGCACCAGGATCTTATTCATCCAGATGAGACATTTGGGGCTCTTTGGTCATCTTCTGCTAACCTCCTTCTTAATGTCTCTGCATTAGTTAGCTATGCTGTATAACAAAATACCACAAACTTAGCAACTTAAAGTAGCATATGTGTATTAGCTCATTATATGAGGGTGAGATGTCTAGCATGGCTTACTGGCTTCCTAGGCTACAACTGAAGAGTTGTCCAGACTGTATTGATTTTCTGGAACTCAGGGTGTTCCTCCAAGCTCATGCAGTTGCTACTTGAACTCAGTTGAAGTTCCAGAACTTGAAGCCATATTCGCTGGCTGTTTTCTAGGTTCTTGCCACATCAGCAAATCTCCATTTTGGGGGGACACGGGCTCTTACTCTGTCATGGCTCAGGCTGGAGTGCAGCAGTGTGATCATGGCTGCAGCCTTGACCTCCTGAGCTTGAGTGAGCACCCGCCTCAGCCTCCCAAGTAGCTGGCACTACCGGCGTGTGCCACTGCACTCAACCATTTCTTTTTATTTCTTGTAGAGACAGGGGTCTTGTTATGTTGTCCAGGCTGGAGAACAGTGGCATAATCACAGCTCACTGCAGCCTCAAACTCCTGGGCTTAAGCAATCCTCCCACCTTAGCCTCCCAAGTTGCTAGGATTACAGGCACATGCCACTATGCACAGTTAATTTTTGTATCTTTTGTAGAGATGGTGTCTCACTCTGTTGACATGAGTCCCTTATATAGGTAGTTCACAACACGGTAGCTTACTTCTTCAAGGTCACCAGGATAATTTCTCACACAAGCTGTTAAGTCATAGTCTCTGATGAACATAATCTAATTATGAATATGCCATCACTTGTGTCATATTCTATTGGTTAGAAGCAAGTTACAGGTATGCTGGCACAAAAAATGAAGGAGAGCATCCAATGGTGAGAGCCGTTGGGGTCCATCATGGTATATTCACCAGAGACTCCTGATATATTACTTTTCTCAATGGATTCCTGGTCAAATGTCAATTCTTAACCATAAAAAGGTTGATAAGAGGACAAAATTATATGACATACACAAAACCACAGGTACATCATAGACTGTTAGTGGGTTATTGCCCTCAATTTCCATGTGAGTTTCTGCTAAGGATCCTGTATCACCGGCCAGGGAGAATAGACCACATATTGGTAGGAAATAGCAAACTAAGTGCTCACATTCCATTCCCCACATCTGAGAAAACTTGGAATAAGTTCACTCACGGGAACGTGAATTGAAGTTAAAAAAATTAAGTGGTGACACTTCTCTGTTGCTTTTAGCATGTCGTCATTGGTAATGAAATGCTAGCCCCTTTCTTTGTATGAACTGTCAAATCTCACGTCCTCATCTCTGATGTGTTAGCATATTGTTTGTGTGATTATATGTAGTGTTACAACATAATGAACAAATCCTATTTTTAATGTGCCACATAAAGAACATACAGGGATTATAAAGTGAGATCGTTATTTTAAAACAACTTTTTTAGACAGGGTCTCACTCTGTTACCTGGGCTCACATGATCCTCCTACCTCAGCTACCTGAGTAGCTGGGACTACAGGCACACACCACAATGCCCAGCTAATTTTTGCTTTTTTTTTTTTTTGTAGAGATGAGGTTTTGCTATGTTGCCTAGGCTAGTCTTCAACTCCTGAGCTCAAGTGATCCACCTACCTCAGCTTCCCAAAGTGCTGGGATTACAGGAGTGCACCATCGTATCCAACCATATTGTTGCTTTAATTGCACCAATAAATAAATACAGATCACAAAGAGATTGACCTTCATCTATTAATGTATTGCCATGTTTAAAAGACTCGCCATATTTATTTTGCCTCAAATGCATCTTCTGGCCAATGTATAGGTTTTATTTTCTAAATAGGGTATCTTCTATTAAATATAATACAACAGTCATTTAAATCTTCACCAGTAGTGACCTTGCTCTCACTCTATGAATTAAGTTATCAGATTTATTCTGCAGTTCAGGCAGAAACGGATTCTGATTGAGGGAAAATCTTATTATATTGTTAGATAGGAGCAGTGGGACCTGCAGACACAATTGATGGAATTATAGGAGCATCACATACGTAGACCAGGTTATTTTTAAAGTTGAGATCACTTTGGTTTTCAAGTTGTTCCCACTGTGTTAATTTTCCCCAGAGTTTAATCTTAAGGATTTTCTTGATATCAGTGGGTAAAGCATGAATTAAAAACACTATCAAAATTATGTCAATGTTTGTGTCTACTGCCTGTTAGCTATGATGTGGTTGAAACTGAAGTTTCAATTTCAACCTGTCTCAAGAGTGAGCCACGTCTTTCATTAAAGTAGAACCACTGGAATCCTGTGCATGCGCAATTACTCAGCATACACTCCAAAGCTCTTATTCTATTTAACAAATATTTTTATTTGTATACATGTAAATGGTACAAGTGCAGTTTTGTTACACAGATACATTGCATAGTTGTGACGTCTGGGCTTTTAGTGTAACCATCACCTGAATGGTGAACATTGCATACAATAGGTAATTTTTCATCCCTCACCCTTCCTTCCCACCCCCATCCTTCTCAGTCTCTAATGGCCATGCTTCTGCACTCTGTGTCTGCCTATACACATTATTTAGGTCGCACTTACAAGTGAGAATTTATGGTATTTGACTTTCTGTTTCTGAGTTGTTTCACTTATGAGAATGGCTTTCAGTTCAAGCCATATTGCTTCAAAAAACATGATTTTATTTTGTTTTTGTTTTTTTTTGTCCCAGAATTCATTCTTGAGTATTTTATTGATGTCAGTGTGATTTTCTTTATCCAATCATTTTCTTTCTTCAGTCATCTGTTGGTGGAACTTAGGTTGATTCCATATCTTTGCTATTGTCAATAGTGTTGCAATAAACATGTGAGTGCAGATGTCTTTTTGACAGGATGGTTTCTTGTCCTTTTAATGCACTGTTTGTGTAGGAGCAAGAATCAAGCTGTTCCTGTAAACCAAGAGCAATTTTTTGTGTTCCCCCTCAGTCACCAAGTAAGACGTGTTGCTCAGGGAAAAAGTTATTACAATTATTTTCACTGGGGTTTGAACTAAAAATGAGTTTTCATTACCAGGGATAAACCACGTTGTTTTACTTACTTTCTACCATTTGTTTGCAGGAGTTCTATTTGTGCTCAAATTTTCCTCTACTTCCTTGGAAGTTTAAAGGTAGTGTCTCAAGGTGACTCATACATGAATCCTTTGTGAATAGTCAAGGACTCCTCTACATGCAAAGTTGCTTTTGGGTGCTGTTGATTTTGGAATCTGCAGCCAAGCTGGGTCTGTTGGCCCCCACCACAATGCAGGGGCACCTCAACACATGCAGCCTCAGATGAGACCAAATTCTCTCAAGCTCTCAGAAGACTCAATTTGCTAAAGCAATGCTATAGTCCATGCAGAATTGAGAAGATATTGTCACCCTCCCTTCTAAGCTCTGCTTGTTAATATGAGCAGCTTAGAGGCAAATCTGAGTCTAATGTCTTGGCCAAGTGCATGTCAATGATTTCATTGTAGTGACTCAAAAATATGATGCTTGATGGATCATGAGATAGAAATTTAAAGAAAGAAAAAATAGAACATATGTTCTGCTCCATTTATCTAATGAACCTAACACTATTTCCTAAGAGCAAGTTTAAAATCATACACCAACAATATATGAGAAAACGTTACTTTCGTTTGGGGGTAATACCAGTGGTGAGTTATGAAATCATCGAATTTATCATTAAACTTTCCACTTTCCATTGGTTTTAATGGAAGGATCTATGCCCGTAGCTGAATAAAGGTCTCTTTTGCCATGCACAAGACATATGGGTAACAGTTAATTAGAGTGAGTAAATTAGAGGAATGACACCCCACATTCCAGTCCCAGAGGGTTCCAGCTTTTCTTCTATGGACTGACTTCATGGCTCACCTAATTATTTCCTTGACCTTGGTTATTTAATTGGGTTAAGAGGTCAGAAGATCTTGAAACCAAAACAATATTTCTAACTTGATTTTTCTCATTCTCATTAATTTTTAGAAGCATGTTTTAAAGTAGGAATATTCTTTCTTCCTATTTTTGAAATATGGATAGAGAGATCTGCATTAGGACCATACTTCTTAAAAATGGACACCCTCCCCCCAGACAATCCCTTGTATATCTGCACATTTAATAAATGACTGTATTCATTGAGCACTTTCTTTGCTGGGCATGGCAGATCGGTCTTGACCGTACTCTATTTCTCTTTAGAGTGAAGTCATTTTTCTTGAGTTGCAGAGCAGTTGCTGCAGTATTAAATCAGAGTTGTTGTGGCAGGACCAGGCACATATGGGCGATAAAATGCCCAGATTGGAGCTGATTGGGATATCAAATTATGGGAGGATTACCCAGGCTGACAAAGTGATGGGTTTACCTTGCCTCAAAAATGGAAATGTTGCTTCCTTCCACTGCAGGATGGCTTATTAATGAGAACATCAGTGGATGCGTGGGCTTGTTGGGGAGGAGGAAGGAGAAAGGAGTTTACCTTCAAGGGCAAGTCAGATTTTCTTTTCTTTAAAAAAGGAAGGCAGGTCGGATACAGTGACTTATGCCTGTAATCTTAGCACTTTGGGAGGCCAAGGCAGGGGGATTGCTTAAGCCAGGAAGATGGAGACCAGCCTGGGAAATACGGTGAGACCTCATCTCTACAAAAAAATTAAAAAGTTAGCTGGGTATGGTGGTGAGCATGTGTGATCCTAGCTACTTGGGAGTCTGAGGTGGGAAGATCACTTTAGCCCAGGAGTTGGAGGTTGTGGTGAGCTGGGATTGTGCCACTGCACTCCAGCCTGGGTGACAGAGTGCAAAAAATGTTAAAAAGTGAGAAATATAAAAAAGGAAAGCAGGTAAATTATATGTATACCAGGTAATACAGTGATTTGCTGGACATTTGGTTACAAAGTAAATGGGAGAGTAAAAGTTAGGGAATAATATAGAATATTATTTAAAAATTAAACTTACCAACCCCCTAGAAAATGCAATAGAAAAAGTAAGAACTGAACTAGGTATATCAGTCTGTTTTCATGATGCTGATAAACATATACCCAAGACTGGGCAATTTACAAAAGAAAGAGCTATAATGGATTTACAGTTCCACATGTCTGGGGGAGCCTCACAATTATGGCAAAAGGCAAGGAGGAGCAAGTCATGTCTTACATGGATGGCAACAGGCAAAGAGAAAGAGCTTATGCAGGGAAACTCCCATTTTTAAAACCATCAGATCTTGTGAGACTTACTATCACAAGAGCAGCACAGGAAAGACCTGCCCTTGTGATTCAATTACCTCCCACTGGGTTCCTCCCACAACACGTGGGAATTCAAGATGAGATTTGTGTGGGGACACAGCCAAACCATATCACCAGGTGATTGTTTTCCTTCTCTTGTTTCACTGGTCTTAGTCTCCCTGGCCTCAGCTGGACCATAAGCAAGAATAAACATGTGTATTTTGTTGTTATTTATTACTATCTGACCCAATCAGGTATTCTAGAGCCAGTTTTCTTCTGCTGAGAACCTGGGGCAGGTTATATTATAAACCACAGAAAGAGGGATCAACAGTGATTAAGTGGCAAGCAGTGCTACTAAGAGCAAACTTTTCACTACGTGCTAAAGTCATACAGTGCAGTACATCCCTAAGCACTCAAGAAACACATTCAACACCCTCAGAGCCAAGATGCAAGAGGCTTGGAGTCCTGTTGGTGTCATGAATATTCTAGGAGTATGAGGACCCAGTAGGGGCCTGAGGTGGGAAAATAATGTAAACTCAGACATTCAGGGATCTTGTTTGAACAAATCACAGCTCTACAAATCCCCTTTAAAACTGCAGTCTGGCATGAAAAACCCTATTAGAATTTCAAAACAAGGTAGTCTCCAATCTTTACAAAGCCATACCCTGGGTATTGGAGCAGGGATTCCCAGGACAACACCACAGAACCAGAATCCCTCTACTATGCTAGAGTAAACTTTTTTTTGAGCATTCAGGTTGCTTTCTAGAGCATTTCACAAACTCCTGTGTCATGGTAGTGAGCACATTTTTAGGTGGCCCTCAGGACATTCACCTCCTGGAGTTCATGCCCTTGAGCAACCCACTCCCCTTGAATGTGGGCAGGTGTGACCAAGGAAAAATATCAGTGGTGATGAATTGTCTGTCACTCCCATGGTTATATGGTATCAAATAAGACTACACCTTCCTAGGTGACTCTCTATGATCTTGTTTTCCTTGCTGACTTTGTACATATGAGCTTCCATTTGTCCTGAACACGATAGGAAATGAATTCTGCCAATAACCCATGATAGCTTGGAAGAGATCCCTTTTCCAGTTATGAAGACAGAGCCATGGCTGACATCTGATTGCAGTATTACTTAGCATTACTAGGACCTTTCAAGGCTGAATAATATTCTGTTGTGTATGTATACCCCATTTTATTTACCCATTCATTCATTGATGGACACTTAGGTTGATTTCACATCTTGGTTATTGTGAATCGTGCTGCAATGCATGTGGAAGTGCAGATATCTCTACAACATACTGATTTCTATTCGTTTGGATACATACCCAGAAGTGTGATTGCTGGATCATATGGTAGTTCTGTTTTTAATTTTTTTTTTGGAATCTCCATGCTGTTTTCTATAATGGCTGCACTAATTTACCTTCCTGGCAACAGTGTGATAAGGTTCCCTTTCTCCACATTCTTAACAACACTTGTATTTTGTCTTTTTTTGTTTTGTTTTGTTTTTTCTTTTTTTAGTATGAATGTTTATAATGATTTTATTTGTAAAAACAAAATCTGGAAAAAAATCAGATGTCCTTCATCAGGTTAATGAATAAAGTAAAGCAAGAGTTCCCAACTTCCAGGCCATGGATAAGTAATGGTCCATGACCTGTTGGAACTGGGCCACATAGCAAGAGGTGAGTGGTGAGGGAGTGAAGCTTCATCTGTATTTACAGCCTCTTCCCATTGCTCACATTACCACCTGAACTTCACCTTTTGTCAGATCAGCAGCAGCATTAGATTCCCGTAGGAGCACACACCCTATTATGAACTGTGCATGTGAAGGATATAGGTTGTGCGCTCCTTATGAGAATATAATGCCTGATGATCTCTCACTGTTTCCCATCACCCCCAGGTGGGACTGTCCAGTTGCAGGAAAACAAACTCAGGACTTCCACTGATTCTACGTTATAGTGAGTTGTATAATTATTTCATTATATATTTTGATGTAATAATAATAGAAATAAAGTACATAGCAAATGTAATGCACTTGAATAATCCCAAAACCATACTGGCTCCAGCCCCTCAACCTCCACTCAGTCCATGGAAAAATAGTCTTCCATGAAACCAGTCCCTGGTGCCAAAAAGGCTGGGGACCACTGAACTAAAGGTAGTAAATCCATCCATAAAATGTATTGCTACTCATTTATAAAAGTAATGAACTGCTGATACATGCTACAATGTGGAAGAATCTCAAAAAAATTTTGCTAACATAAAAGCTAGAGAAAACTACTACATAGTTTTTATTCTACTTACACAAAATTTCAGAAAATCTAAACTAAGTTTTTAGTTTGGCTGGGAGCTTTTTCTCATAAGTCAGCCAAGGGTTAGACTTGGCTTTCTTGTTAATTACCATCTTACAAGAATAGAAATAGTTTCACTACTTTTGGCATTGCCTTCACGACCTTTAAGACTTAGCTAACCACAAAGGTAACTGGCAAGCTGTAATCCATGCCTTTTTGATAATAGCCTTCCTAACAGGTGTGGGCTGACGTCTCCCTATGGTTTAAATTTGCTTTTCCCTGATGATTAACGATGTTGAGCCTTTTTTCTTTTTCATATGCTTGTTGGCCCTTTGCATGTCTCTTGAGACAAGTGTCTTTTAAAAGTGATTGTACCCTTCAGTTTAACAGGTAATTCTATCATGCTGAGATGCTGCTACTTTCAGTATTGTTCTTTTCATGGATTAAATACTGCATAAAAATTTCTCTACTTAAATCTTCACTCCATATGTGCTTGGGTTATGGTATAAATTTTCCAAATTGTACCATCTGGTAGTCCCATGTACATGGTGGTCTTTTCTCATCCACACCCTCTAAAGAACCCCCTCCAAGAAGGCTTCCACAAATACTGGGGCCATGCCATTCTACAAAATATTTCTTGCCAGTTCCAGCCTTAGCTAAACCCAGCATTACCTTTTCCATTTATCACTGTGGAGAAAATAGGAAACAATTTAAATGACAACACTGGGTAGAATGTTTTGCCTTTTATTTCATTAATTTCACCTGGACACTCAAGGATACTTGGCAACCTATTAACTTGTCTCTAACTGAAAAACTTTGTCCACATCACCTTTCATAAGCACTGTTTATTCTCATCAGGCCCTCAAGCCTATTTTAACTCTTTCCTTAAAAAAATCAGCTTCATTATGGTATAATTTGCATACCACAAATTATAACCTCTTAAAGTTTGGTGAGTTTTGACAAATGTTTACTCATGGTTAATCAGTAAAACCATCAAAATATACGATTTCCATCAACTTTGAATATTCTTTTTAGTATCTTCGCAGTTGGCATCTCTTCCACTCCCCTCATTCTCCGGAAGCTGCTAATCGACTTTGGCTATCTAGTTTCGTATACAGTTTGTCTTTTCTAGATGTAAATAGGAACAAAAATGATATAGCTTTCATTTCTTTCATTTATTTTTTTTTTCTTAGTTTTTTTTTTTTTTTTTTTTTTTGAGACGGAGTTTCACTCTTGTTGCCCAGGCTGGAGTGCAATGGCGCTATCTCGGCTCATCGCAACATCCGCCTCCTTGGTTCAGGCAATTCTCCTGCCTCAGCCTCCCGAGTAGCTGGGATTACAGGCATGCGCCACCATGCCCAGCTAATTTTTTGTATTTTTAGTAGAGACAGGGTTTCACCGTGTTGACCAGGATGGTCTCCATCTCTTGACCTTGTGATCCACCCGCCTCGGCCTCCCAAAGTGCTAGGATTACAGGCATGAGCCACCACGCCTGGCCTTTCTTAGATATTTTTAAACTTAGTTATGTTTTGAGATACATCTTGTGGTTTCCATGCAGACGGCACAATCAATAACTTCCTCCAATGTCAAGTTTGGTTAAGATGTATAGACTGATGACACCACATGTCCCAAGAGGACATGACATTTGTTATTCACATAATGAGACTTTATAGGGAACTGGGGAGTAGGGGGATGACACAAACTGGTCCAGAATGATTTGAGCAAGGCAGCAGAGGGTAACTTTGGTTTTTATTGTTGTTGGGCAGCACTAGCTGGGGTTTGCACGGTTTGAACCACCCACTGTCACTAGGAGAGGTTACATGCAGATACTGTCATCAGTTTGCTCAGATGTGGGGGCCAAAGGGGAACATGTAGGTCAGGCTTGCAAACTCTTGCGGATCAAATACCAAATGTGAAGTCAGAATATGCA
Organism: Callithrix jacchus; assembly: GCF_049354715.1. Taxonomy (NCBI): domain Eukaryota; kingdom Metazoa; phylum Chordata; class Mammalia; order Primates; family Cebidae; genus Callithrix; species Callithrix jacchus. The sequence continues at coordinate 4,235,404 of NC_133524.1, forward strand.
AAAAACTAAAACAATTCAACAGTAAATAAAACAAATAATTCCATTAAAAAACGGGAACAATTCAACAGTAAATAAAACAAATAATTCCATTAAAAAAAGGGCAAAGGGAATAAAAAGGCATTTCTCCAAAGAAGATATATAAATGGTCAACAAGTATATGAAAACATATTAATCATAACTATCATCAGGGAACTGCAAATCAAAACCACTATGAGATGTCATCTCAACCCAGGTAGAATGGCGATTATTAAAAAAAAAAAAAAACTAACAGATATTGTCAAGGATGTGGAGAAAAGGAATTCTTATACACTGTTGGTGGGAATGTTAATTAGTACCACCGCTATAGAGAATAGTATGGAGATTTAGCAGAAGACTAAAAATAGATTTATGATAAGATCCAGCATTCCCACTCCTGGGTATTTATTCAAAGGAAAAAATCAATATCTTGCAAAGACACCTGCACCTCCATGTTTATTGCAGCACTATTTACAATAGCAAAGATATGGAATCAACCTAAGTGTTCATCAGTGGATGATTGGATAAAGAAAATGTGATACATAAACACAATGGAATACTATTCAGCCATAAAAAAGAATAAAATCATGCCATTTGTATTAACACAGATAGAACTGGAGGTCTTTAGGTTAAGTGAAATAAGCCAAGCACAGAAAGACAAATATCTCATGTTCTCACTCATACATGGGAGATAAAAAAGTGGATCTTCTGGAGGCAGAGACTGGTTATGGTATGGGAATGGGGGATGAGGGAGGTTAATTAACCCTCTTCCCATTTACCCTGAGAATACTTGCCAGGGGCACTTGGGGCTGCAGTGTTTACCCTGAGACAACTTTGCCGTGTGATATCTCACTTTTATTATTATTTTCACATTGCTCTAGTATACTGACTTTGGGAACAAAGCACAGCATTCTATGTTTAGTAGTCGTAATTCTGTTTACAAAATATAATAATTCTCGATTGCTGAATATGTTAAATCCTAGAAAATATATAACATCATCCTGCGCGTGATGTTAACATTGATGTCTAACAGTTGTTGACTGAAGATTCATTTCATGACTCCAATTTTTCTGAAATAGATGACTCTGATGATTCAGATGATTCTTAGGTTAGTTCTGTTTAGAAATAACACCAAGAACGTTTTTATATCTTATGTACACATTGAAAATCAATCAGATTTGCTTTGGCCTCAAAAAGCGTGTTTCTGTAAAATTAAGCACTGGCAGCAAGCTGTGCTTTTATTTTCTAAATGGTAAAAGTAGCAGGTACTAAGATATATTTAGGCAGAAAAAATAAGTTCCTATGTTGAATAGCAGAGTAGGATGACTATAGTTAGAAACAGTGTATTGTATTTTTCAAAATAGAAGAGAGGATTTAAATGCACCCAACACATAGACATAATAAATACTCAGGTGATGGATACCCGCAAACCCCGATTTGATCATTACACATTCTATGCATGTAACAAAATGTCACATGTAAATATGGTCAAATGCAATGTATCAAAAAATTTTTTTAAAACAGAAGCATCCATGTGTGTGAGCAGTTTCTTCCTACTTATTACTGAGTAGTAGATGATCTTGGAAACAGAACATGAATTGTGTATCCAGTCAACTTGTAATGACTATTTAGCTAATTTCTAGTTAGGAGCTATTAGGAATAATGTTACCATGAATGTTAGCATCATAGTCTTTCTTATTTCTCTTAGGAATTTCTGTCCTAGGTATTTCACTAGGTCATAAGGTAAAGGTATAGGTAATTTTATAAGAAATTGGCCAACTGTTTTCTCATGTGGTTGTCACACTTTTACACTCTCACAAGAAAAATCTGAGAGTTCCGGTTTCTCCCCTTCATCACCTACATATGGTATTTTTAGATTTGTTTGTTTCTTGCTTTTGGACTTTCTAATGATTTAATGATAATCTTGTTGCAATTTTAATTTGCATTTGTACGGATGTGCATCTTTTCATGTGCTATTGATTATTAATATGACCTCATTTGTAAAATGTCTATTCCAATATTTGCCATTAAAAATTATGTTATTGGACTTGAGTCATGAGAATTAATTATATTTAGAACACATAAACTTTGTGAGACATATATTAAAATATTCTTCAGTGTGAGGCTTGCTTTTCAGTATCTTACTGATATATACAGAAAATTAGAAGCTTTAAATGCTGATAAATTCAAATATTTCTTTTTTTTAGAATGTTTCTTGTTGTCAGTGTCATAAGAAATATTTGCCTACCATAAGGTAAAAGGGAATTTCTCTGACGTCTTCTAAAAGTTTTAGTTTTACCGTATAAGTTTCGGTTGATGATCAAAATCAAGTTATGTTTAGAATGTGTGACGTGAGTTGAGTCAAGATTGATGTGTGTGGATGAATGTCTCAGCACATCTAGATAAGATTTAATGCAAAGTCTATTTTTTCCTCAGTTGGATAAACTTGGTAACTGTTGAAAATTAATTGGTTGTATAATGTGGGTATATTTTCAGCTCTATTTTGTTCAGTTATTCTATATGTCTCTTTTTATATCAATACTACAATGTGTTGTTTTCTGACACTGCACAAATAATTAAAGTTAGGTAAGTGTTTTGGCTATTCTTGATCCACTGTACTTCCGTATAAATCTTAGAATCAACTCATTGATATCTACAGAAAATTTGGTTGGAATTATGTTGAATCAATAGGTCAATCTGAAAAAAAAGTGATATTTTAACAATATTGATTCTTCCAACTCCACTGATATATAATTTCATTTATTTAATTATTCTCTAATGTCTTTTAACAATGTTTTGTAGTTTTCTGTTACAGGTTTTGCACATATTTCTATATCTCTGAGTATTTCACTTTTGATGTGATTGTAGATGCTTCACAACTGAATTTCCATTAGGTTTTGGTTTGTATAAATCATACAGTTGGTTTCATAGATTTCCCTTATTTTCAGTTCCCTGCTTAATGCTCTTATTTCCATGGACTTTTTTGAAGAGTCTTTAAGATTTGCTACATCCACAATAATTACATCTTCAAATAAAGACAGGTTCACGACTTGCTTGCATATATATATGTATGTAAATTATGTATATGTATATAAATTATGTATATGTATATATATGTAAATTATGTATATGTATATATGTATATGTATATAAATTATGTATATGTGTATATGTATATGTATGTAAATTATGTATATGTATATATGTATGTAAATTATGTATATGTATATATGTATATGTATGTAAATTATGTATATGTATATATGTATGTAAATTATGTATATGTATATATGTATATAAATTATGTATATGTATATAAATTATGTATATGTATATATGTATATGTATGTAAATTATGTATATGTATATATATGTATGTAAATTATGTATATGTATATATATATATGTGTATAAATTTATTTTTCTATATTCAGTTCACGGTTTGAACATCCAGCACCATGTTAGAGAAAAATGGATCTTAGAGGAAGAGCATTCAGTTTTTCATCATTAGTTATGAAGCTAGCTGCCCTTTTTCTTTATAGATGCCTTTTTGAGGTTATTTTTTATTTTTATTTTATTTTTTCTTATTTTTTTCCATTCCTAGTTTGCTGAGGTCTATTTTTGTAACTGTCAAATTTTTTTTTTGCATCCAATGAAATTTTTTTTCTCTTTTATTCTGTAAATGTGGTGAATTGCCTTAATTTATGTTTTCAGTACTGAATCATCTTTCTATTCCTGGGATCAAAATCAATTGGTCCTTATTTATTGTCTATTTTATATATATTACCTGGTTTCATTTCCAATATTTCTGTCAAGGATTTCTGCATTTATGTTTATGAGAGATATTGGCAATGTCTTTTCTGGTTTCAATAGCAGAATAATGTGTGTTTCATAAGATGAATAGGAAGGTGTTCCTTTCTTTTCAACTTTTGGAAAAATTTATGTAGTATTGGTTTTATTTATTTGTTATAAATTTGGCAAAATTTACCAGTGAAACTGACTGGTTTCAGAGTTTTTCTTGTGGTGCGCTATTACTAATTAATTCCATTTTCTTAGTAGATTTGGCCTACTCATTTTTTTCATTTCTTACAATGTCTGTTTCAGTTATATATTTCAAGAATTTGCCATTTTTCTTCAATACTTTATATTTATTTACTCAAAGTCCTTCATAACATTTTATACTATGTTTTAAAGTTTGTAGAATCTGTAATAATTTATATTATAAATCCCTGATATTGTTAAATTCTGTCTTTTTTTCCTTGAGAAGTCTAGCTAAAATTTTATCAATTTTTTGAATCTTTACAAAAGGATGATCTTTTGGTTTCATTGATTTTCTTGTTTCCTTCTTTTTCTATTTCTATTATTTCTTTTTATATTATTACTTTCACTCTTTGGTTTAGCTTTTGTTTAACTTCTAGCTTTTTTTTTCAACTCCTTTAATGGGAAACATAGGTCATTGACTTTATACCTTTCTTATTTTATAGGATTATTAAAAACTTTGTTTCCCCGTAAGCATTAAGCTTTAGCTGAAAACTACCGCTTTTATACTGTGTTTTAATTTTTATTCAGTCAACATATTTTTCTACCTCCCTTGTGATTATGTTTTTTTCTTCTACCTATGGATTATTTAGAAATGTGCTTTAAATTCCAAATAGGGGATTGCTAGTTTTGTGTGTGTGTGTGTGTGTGTGTGTGTGTGTGTGCGCGCGCGCGCGCGCCCATGCGCACGCGCATCTGTGTTTCAATTTTAGCTTAACCATGCTCAGACTTCTATCGTTTTAAATTTATTGAGACTTGTTTCTCGGCTCAGCATGTGGTGAATTTTAGTGAATGCTTTCTGGGCACTTAAAAATAATGTATTCTATCATTACAGACTATAGTGTTCTATACATGTCAACTATGTTAATATTGCTTTTCATAGACGCTATATTCTTGTTTTTCTGCCTACTTATAGCATTTACTGACTGAGGAGTCTTGGAATCTATAAATGTAATTGTGGGTTTGTCTATTTCTACTTGCAGTTCTATCAGTCTTTTTTTAAATGTGTGTGTGCTGAAGTTCTTGTATTATAAAGTGCATACACATTCACAAATGTTATAATAGATTGAGTCTTGTGTCCTTTTGAAATTCCCCTCTTTATCTTTGCTAATAGTTCTTGGCCTGAAGTGTACTTTGTCTGAGATTAATATTGTTTCTTTTCTTTTCTACAATTAACACTTAGATCATCTGCTTTTTTTTTCTGTTGTTTTCTTTTAACCCCTTCTGAGATTTTATTTTTAAGTTATATTTCTGGTAGAAAGAATGTAATTAGTAACAAGCCTGCACGTATATCCCTGAAACTAAAATACAGGTTTTTTTTTTTTAAATTTTTTATTGGATTATAGGTTTTGGGGTACATGAGCGGAACATGCAAGACAGTTGCATAGGTACACACATGGCAGTGTGTTTTGCTTCCTTTCTCCCCTTCACCCACATTTGGCATTTCTCCCCAGGCTATCCCTCCCCACCTCCCCCTCCCACTGGCCCTCCCCTTTTCCCCCCAATAGACCCCAGTGTTTAGTACTCCCCTTTCTGTGTCCATGTGTTCTCATTTTTCATCACCCACCTATGAGTGAGAATATGCGGTGTTTCATTTTCTGTTCTTGTGTCAGTTTGCTGAGGATGATGTTCTCCAGATTCATCCATGTCCCTACAAACGACACAAACTCATCATTTCTGATTGCTGCATAATATTCCATGGTGTATATGTGCCACATTTTTCCAATCCAGTCTATTATCAATGGGCATTTGGGTTGATTCCAGGTCTTTGCTATTGTAAACAGTGCTGCAATGAACATTCGTGTACATGTGTCCTTATAGTAGAACGATTTATAGTCCTTTGGATATATACCCAGTAATGGGATTGCTGGGTCAAATGGAATTTCTATTTCTAAATACAGGTTTTAAAAAGGAATGTAATTACATATTTTTGGGCATGTGTCCTGTACCATCATCTGGGGTTTTAGGGGGGTGCTTATTTTCAGTAATAAAATCCTGAATACGGTTGGGTGCAACTCTACCATCTTGGTACTTTTTAAAATTCATCTCATTGGTTCTCCTTTTCTCCTCAGTTTTTCTGCCTTCTTTTAGATTACCTTGGTGTTTAAATTTGTCATTTAATTAAAATGTACAATGAAGGTGTAGAATTGTGTGGAAATGCTAAAGCGCAAATGAAGACCCGAATTGCAAGAAACAAAGAGATCTGAAGCAGGCACATTGCAAACATCCTGAATGTCACTTGAAATTTTCTGTGACAGGGAAAAACGATAAAGTTGTCTGTTTGGTGTAAAACAAAAATTAAATGACAGTAAACAGAACAATACTAAGAGATGCTTTTAGTAAATCCAAAATGAATTTAATTGAAAGTGGATGTTTTCCTCAAAAGTCAAAAAAGATCGATACAATTAGTCATCTGAAATCTGAAACAAATGATTAGACGATGGGTAATGATTTTTCGCAATGTCTGAGTATGTGACAGCAGCCAGTTACATAACAGCTTGAATTTATGTGCACATCTCTTTCTCTCTCTCGCTCTCTCTCTCATAGAGATGGAAAGATGCAAAATAAATCATTATTTTGGCTATGAAAATATTTGGTTGGAAAATTATGAGAAAGAGACTAAAAAGTATCTTACAAAATGCAAAAGAGAGATTTTCAGTAAAATCCACAGACAACTTTCCATGGAATGCAATACCTTTCTAATGATGTTGGAGATCAATTACTTCAAAATTAGAACCATTAAAAGTGCATTTCTTTCCCTGGCATGGTGGCTCATACCTATAATCCTAGCATTTTGTGAGGCCCAGGTGGGCAAATCATTTGAGATCAGGAGTTTGAGACCAGTCTGGCCAACATGGTGAAACCCTCTCTCTGGGTTTTTATCTCAGACAAATATTAATATTAATCTCAGACAAAGTACACTTCAGGCCAAGAAATATTAGCAAAGATAAAGAGGGGTATTTCAAAAGGACACAAGACTCAATCTATTATAATATTTGTGAATGTGTATGCACTTTATAATACAAGAACTTCAGCACACACACACACTAAAAAAAAATACGAAAATTGCCTGGGCATGGCAGTGTATGCTTGTAATCCCAGCTACTTGGGAGGCTGAGGCAAGAGAATCACTTGAACCCAGGAGGAAGGGGCTGCAGTGAGCCAAGATCAGCCACTGCACTCATGCCTGGGCGACAGAGCGAGACTCTGTCTCAAAAAACCTGTATTTCTTTAGCCTTTGGTGATTCGTGTACAATAATATAAAAGACAGTGTCTGATTCATAGTTTGAGAATGTTTTGTTTCAAAAGACTGAAGTTTACAAAAAATAAATATCACCTGGCAGTCTAGTATCAAATTCATGGTATTACCGGCAAGGGGTCCTGATCCAGACTCCAAGAGAGGGTTCTTGGATCTCATGCAAGAAAGAATTCACATGAATCCATAGAATAATATGAAAGTAAGTTTATTAAGAAAGTAAAGGAATAAAAAGAATGGCAACTCCATAGGCGGAGCAGTGGCATGGGCTGCTTGGCTGAGTATATTTACAGTTTTTACTTGATTATAGGCTATACAGGGGGTGGATTATTCATGAGTTTTCCAGGAGAGGAGTGGGCAATTCCTGGAACTGAGGGTTCCTCCCCTTTTAGACCACATAGGGTAACTTCCTGACATTGCCATGGCATTTGTAAACTGTCCTGGTGCTGATGGGAGTGTCTTTCGGCAGCTAATGCATTATAATCAGTGCGTAATGAACAGTGAGCACAACCGGAGGTCACTTTCCTCCCATCTTGGTTTTGGTGGGTTTTGTCTGACTTCTTTACTGCAACTTGTTTTATCAGGAAGGTCTTTGTGCCCTGTATCTCGTGCTGACCTTCTATCCTATCCTGGGACTAAGAATGCCTAACCTCCTGGAAATGCAGCCCAGTAGGTCTCAGCCTCATTTTACCCAGCCCCCTGTTCAAGATGGAGTCACTCTGTTCAAAGACCTCTGACAATGGGGGCAGAGATCAAGGAGAGGTCACACCCAGGCAGGGTTGGGCCTACAGCTCCGGCATTTCTCTAGTGTCCCAGTTGGAGCTCTGGACAAAGGAGACTGAGCACGCAATCTAGACCTCTCGCATGCACAGTTCAAAACAGAGTTCTCACTCCTAGGAGAATCTAATGCCGCTGCTGATCTGACAGGAGGCAGAGCTTAGGCAGTGATGAGAGAGATGGGGAGCGGCTGTAAATACAGATGAAGCTTTGCTTGCTCAACCATGGACCAGTAGTGGTCCATGGCCCAGGAACTGGGGACCCCTGATTTAAAGCATCCCTGTATCTTAAATATTGTGCACATAGCACATGTCTAGGGTTTGCTTCTCACACAACAGGACCTGGGTTGAGTATTCTTGTGTGGTGAGGTACTGAGCAAATGCTCTCAGGAGAAACCCATTAAAAGCAAGGACAAGCAGGTGGAGAAGACCAGGAGCCCTCAGCTTGATCCCACGGGGAGCTGTATAGCCTGTGTTCCCAGAGGATATTCTTCACCTGAGGAAATGAAGCAGAGCCGCATCCGTCAGGCGTTGGCGAGCAGTTGACTCAGTGTGTGGAGGAGTATCAACTCCCAGGCATCTCCAGGTGAGGTAGAAGCAAATAAATGGTTCTCTGAAAAAGAGTGCAGGTATGAACTTACAGCAACAGCACGGTATCTCTGCAAAGGGAATTTGCATGGAGAACCCAGCATCTAGCAGCATGAAAAGAGCCTGTTTTCAGCCTCACTTTTCTGTGGTCTGTAAAACTCTACCTATACACGGTCTCCTGAGTTACTCTGGAGTAAATGCCATTTACTCCTTGCAGTCTCTCTTCCTCCAGGCTACTCTACTGCCTTCTTCCTGTGCTTTCAGTTCTTACTTCGAGTTTGTCACAAACAATTAATTTCTGTCACTGAAAGTAACCCTGTTTAACTCACCAAGGAGCCATGGCCCTTCACAGCATTTTAGCCTCACAATTAATGCGCAGTTTTTTAATGGGTTTGTAATCTGCTTCCTCTCAAGTAGAAGAAAAATAAGGATGGAAAGCTCCTGCGACTATTCATGGTATTATTAACAGGCTCCTGGAAAGAAAAGCTACCATAGAAATACAGATTGGCCAATGTTTATCTTTAACTACATATAACATACAAATATTATAAATAAATATATAACCATATAAGTATATAAACATATAATACATATATATTTTGCATCCAAAACCTCCAATGTCTATTTAACTCTTCTCTCTTTTATCCCCCCCAAAAAGAGTATAGAAAAAACAGTTTTCACAATTCATATCATCTTGATTTCAAGATTTCATTTGACCAGTTGCAGAGGCTCACACCTGTATTCCCAGCAGTTTGGGAGGCTGAGGCGGGCAGATCACTTGAGGTCAGGAGTTTGAAACCAGCCTCACCAACATGGTGAAACCCCGTCTCTACTAAAAATACAAAAATTAGCCAGGGCGTGGCTACAGGTACACACCTGTAGTCCCAGCTGCTCGGGAGGCTGAAGCAAGAGAACTGCTTGAACCCAAGAGGTGGAGGTTGCAGTGAGCCGAGATCATGCCATTATGCTCCAGTGTGGGCGACAGAGCAAGACTGTCTGAAAAAGAAAATTTTTAAAAATTAATTTATTAACTTTCACTCTGGGGTTTTCTCCGCATAAGTAATGTCTCTTTGGTGTTTTTATCTAAAATCTGCTGTCTTCACATTTTGGAAACCCTCCAATGACATATAGTCCTTGTTTTATTTTTATACTCACTTTCCACATAGAGTAAGAGATTTGATTTGCAATTCTACCTATTTAAATTGCAGGTTACTATGAAAGGTAGACCAGACTAGAGATTCTCAGACTTTGCAACATGTAATAATAAACTGGGTGAACCCTTTTACTTGGAGATTCTGTGGCCTCCTGTCGAGAAAAACTAGTTCTATCAGTTTGGGTAGGAACCAGGGTGGGTCTGTTTAACATATTCCCAGGTGATTGTGCGGTGAGTCGCCCGGTGCAAATTCTAAGACCTGCTGTGAGGCGATCAGTCCTAGGAACACAAGGGATCATCTAACTTGTTTGCATTTTCTTCGGTGCATTAATGGTGCTAAAAGAACATTCTTGCCTGCAAACCCACCGTGGATAATCAATGATTCCTTCATCCTCACGAAATCATGCAGAGAAAAACAGTAAAAGCCTTTCATTTCCAATTTGAAAGTAAAGGTCTGGGTCAGGCTCTCCCGCCCTGATAAATGTGCGGCTTGCCTGCCTTTACTAATTTCCACAGTTTCTGAATCTTATGGGATTTGTGCTTTGCATAGTGTTGCACTACATGATAATGCGTCCTTTTGCTTTCCACACTTCTCACGTTTCAGCCTTATTATCCTCTGTACTCTATTTTGTTTTCTTGACAGCCACTCATGGATAACTTGCTCACACTTTTATGACCCCCCGCCATATGACCAGGTGAAAGCCTATTCATCCCTCAAAAACCTGAATAACTAGTACCATATCTGGAAAGTTTTGTTCTTACACATCTCTTCATCCATCCCTGTGTAGCTCTTTTTTCTGCCTCTGTCTGTACTTTCAGTACTTGCATGTCTGCACACACTTACTGAACATGCACGTGCTCATCCCCCCCTTACACTGCAAGAGACGGTGGAGAGGACATTACTTATGTATTTTTCTGTTTATCCATTCATTCACTTATTCATTCCTCTTATTTTCAGTGCTTAGTATATTGCCTGGAACATGGTAGGGACACACATTTTTAGTTGAATTTATCTAAATCATCATGGAGTAAATTGTTTTTAGATATTGCGAAATGTCCCCCAAGGAGTAAAATCACTCCCAGTGGTTTTACTCCTTGGGTGACATTTGACAAGGTCTGAAAACAGTTTTGGCTGTCACAGTTGGGACAGTGGGCACTACTGGTGTCCAGTGTGTAGAGACCAGGGGGTGATGTTAAAAATCCTACGATGCACAGGACAGTCCCCATAGCAAACAATCACTGGGTCCAAAATATCATCAGGGCCAACGGTGAGAAACCCTGATTGTATTATGTGCTTCCTACGGAAAGCTCTACACAACTTGTAAGTTACATTATAAATCATTTAATTTAAGATGTTTCAAAGTATTAAATGAATTATACACCCAGAGTAGTGACCAGACAATATGGCAAAGTCAATCTTATTAAATGGGTTGATGCTTGGTGATAAATTGATTAATTGCATAATTGAAGAGTTAATTTTTTTGGCAAAGATTTTATGTGAGGTTTTGAAGGAGTATATGGGCTATGTGCTAGGAAAATCTTATCCACTGTCTTCATTTTCAAAATAAAAATATGGTGAACTTTGTCTGATATAGTTAATTCCTCCCTCATAGTCTTATGTCATGTTAGAAACAAATCCAAGGGTATTTCTTCCATATGCCATATTCTAACCCACTTGAGTAAGAAGAATAGTACAAAATTTTTCCTTGTATTTTTTTTTCGCTGTTGTTGATTCTCGATCCTTTCTGTCAAAGTGATGAATGAACCAAAAGGGAAAATACAGTAAGTATTTCCATGGAACAGCCTCAGAGCTGTGTTGGAAATGGGAAAAGTCTGCCATTATGATGATACAGTTCTATATTCCCCACAGAACAACACAGGCAAAAGTAATTCGGGTTTATTTATCCTGCCGTTATTCACAAGATTTGCAATACTTGTAACATGAAAAACCTGAGGGATGCCAATTGCCGAGCGATGTATACATCGAGACTTCTAATATGCTTGAAGGTAAACAGGTGATGGGTGTGACTAAGAGAGGAACCGTCTCAGCTCACAAATTGTACAGATCAGAGAAAGAATGAGAGACTCAATCTTTATATTATATCCAGTGTGCCGATGAGAGAGGATATCTAATCTAGTCTGATGGGTCAAAGAAGTTTTGCAGAAATGAGTGATGCAGAAACAGCATGCAGAAAAGGTTGAGTGTCGCCTTGAGTAGAAGTTGGTGGAGAGAAAATAGCCAAGCTGTTATTAAAGAATAAGAAATGTTCTTCTGTGAAAGAAAGCTCAGCATGCTTCAAGAACAAAATCAGGCAAAATCATGTCCCATAAAAGCTGGTGCTTAGCATGGGAGAGAGGTGGGAGAGAGCAAGACGGAGAATTATGAGATGGGAGCAGTAGGCAGAGGGCTTTGTAGTGGTCCAGCAGACCCGATAAGGTATTTAGAATTCATATAAAAAGCAATTAGACATTTTTAGTCTGGGGGTGGTGAGATTCATGTTCTGTTTTGGAAGGATGACTCTGGATTCATAGCGGTGAGTGGTTTGGAAGGGAAGAAATATGGTGCCAATGAGAAAAGAGTGGATGCTCTTTTTAGCATCAGCCAGGCTTCCTCTGATCTTTGCAGCCTTCCTGTAGTAGTAATGCAGACACGGTAGTGGTTTGGGTGCATGTGTGTTATGAGTAGGCATGGTTGAAAATGGATGTGTTAAAGTAACATTTACCAAGCGGAATTGACAGGACATGCTGACACACAGAATCTCAGAGGTGGGAAGAGAGCAGAGTCCAGGTTTAATCTTGTGTGCTTTTTGTTTGGAAAGGGATAGTGAAGACATGAATTGAGACAATGGACACCAGGGTGACAGTGATCACTCCTGGCATGCTGACAAAGAGGGTTAGATAATGCACTTGGTCTTGATAAGTTAAAGGTGATGAAGACATCCAAATTAGGATGTCCTCGAGATAATGGAAAAGGAGATTTAAAAAATGTTGTGTGGGTGCAAATGGGATTCTATTCAGCCTTAAAACAGAAGGAAATTCTGTCATTTGCGGCAGCGTGGATGAAACTGGAGGACAGAATGCTGAGTGAAATAAACCAGGCATAGATAAATAAATACCACATCATCTTACTGATGGTGAAATCCAAAAAGGTAAAACTCATAGAAGTAGAGAATAGAATGGTGCTTACCAGGCGCTGGTGTGGGAGGCTTGCAGAGATGTTGATCAAAGCATCCAAAGTTCCAATTAGATGAGACAAATAAGTTTGAAAGATCTATTGCGCAGCATGGTGACTATAGTTAATTATAACATAATGCGTCTGTCAAAATTGCTGAAACAGTAGACTTGAAACGTTTTCACCACAAATGATAGGTTTTTAAAGTGGTGAATATGTTAATTAGTTGCATTTAATCATGTAATATACCATGTTTTATATATAGTATATATACCTATATAGATAGATAGATATTAAGGCCTCAAATTGCACCCAATAAATATATATGATTATTATTTGTCAATTAAAACAAAATAAAATAACACTTTAAAAAGCTCTGAAGCTGTAAGTTGAGGTTTGGGAATGATACCAATTTTCCTTTTCTTCGCATAATTTTTTAAATGTATTCTCTAGAGATTGTCATCATCTTTGGAGAAGAGAGTTGGATTTGCTGATTTCTCATGAAAGTACTTCAGCTGAAGGAAGACAACTGGAAAATAGTGCCTATTATTTCCTATAATAGAAACAGGCTTGAAACAGATCCCTGCCATTCTTGGCCAGGCATGCAGCTCATGCCTGTAATCCCAGCACTTTGGGAGGCCAAGGAGGGCAGATCACTTGAGCTCATGAGTTCAAGAACAGCCTGGGCAACACGGCAAAACCCTGGCTCTACAACAAATACAAAAAATTAACTGAGCATGGTGGTGTGTGCCTGTAGTCCCAGCTAGTAAGGAGGTTGACGTGGGAGGATGGCTTGAGCCCGGGAAGTGGAAGTTGTCGTGAGCTGAGATCGCACCACTGCACTCCAGCCTGGGTGACAGAGTGAAGCCTTGTCTCAAAAACCAAACCAAACAAAAAGTTCTACCATTTTTTACATCCTTCTAGGACAATTGATTGCCCAGTACTAGGATAAGACATGATAACTTTGTGGTCATACTTGAACAAGATGAGCAGTATTTCTTCAGTGTAAGGCATTTCTGCATTATTTGATTGGCCCCAACTATTTAGCATTTATGTCTTTCATTTAGCTTATATTCATTGCATTGTATGTTCTTAGGAAAATGTGTGTTGCTTGCATATTCCTTCCAAACAACCTTTGAATATTTTAAGACAAGGGCGTTTTCCTCCTATTACTTTATTAAGTCTTACATGAATAAGCTAATTTTCCAAAAACAAGTACTGTATACAGTTGGACTTCAAATAATAATAATAAGTTATTATTATTGTTTCTGGAAAGATATTTTGAGTGCTTGGGGGAAAATTATGTTGGCACGCAGCTGTATTAGTCTTAGTACCTACAATGGGAAGAAGGTGCTTCAGTTACTCATTTCAGATACTCTTATGGGATGAAGAACGCAGGAGATCTGGGTTCAAACAGCAGCATGCCTGACAATTTGGGCCTGGATCATTCTTCATTGTGGCATGAGACTGTCCCATGCATTGTGAGATGTTTATCAGGCTTCCTGCCCTCTACCCACTAGAAGCCAATAGCACCCCTCACCCTGAGCCTTGCCAAGGAAAAATGTCTCAAGATTAAAGTTAAAGGTGATGAAGGCATCCAAATTAGGATGTGGTTTAGGTGATAGAAAAGGAGATTAGAATGACATATACATACACAATAGGATTTTATTCAGCCTTAAAATAGAATGAAATTCTGTCATTTGTAACAGCATGGATAAAGATGGAGGACGTTATGCTAAGTAAAACAAGCCAGGAGTAGAGAGACAAATACCTCACGATCTCACTTACATGTGGAATCTAAAAAAGCTGAACTCATAGAAGTAGAGAGTAGTGACCAGGGAAGACTGGGTTGCTAGAATAAGCAAATAGGGCAAGTTAATTTTGATTTGCAGCAAAAACTGGGCAATTATTTAGTGTAAGTATGTCCCTTGCAATATTTTGTCTGGAAAACCTGCCTAGTTAATAAACATCATCTCCAGTGTGCTCTTCTTATTTCTTTCTTCTTAGATTTACAAATACCTTGGGATCTCAGGCCTTTCAGGGAGGCATGACATTTTGCATTAGGAGAGTACTCAACACTGTTCTACCTGTATATTTTTAGGTAGAATCACAAATTCAAAACAATCCATTACAGGTGCCCCCCATTTATTGTTAATTGCATGTTTTCCACCTTCCTCCCTCCATCTACAAAACTCAGATAAGTGTTAAACACTGACATTTGCTTAATGAATCCATTACTTGAGTAGGATGCTGTATGGCAAGTTTCTCAATGCCCCTTTAGAATTCTTCTTGTGGAAAAGAACTGAAAGTTCTAATTATACTTTATGGGCTTGATGAATCTCTTGTCTGTAGCAGTTTTTCCCCCAGGTTATTTCTGCTGGGAAATATTTAGTTGGTAAAAAAATAAAGTGTACTCTTCTGCCTGAGGAACAGAGTGGCCTTTATCTTCCAGCCTGCTGGTCCTAATCTAATTAACCAGTGTGAAGAAGTCATTTTTGGCAGTCAGACTAGTCTATACTGGCAATGGGTAATGCCTCCTAACACAACAGCCAGCAGACCCACAAAAATCAAAAGGAGGCATTTCACAGGTTATTTTTGGCAAGTTTTAGAGCTGATGAAAACCTCAAGTAGCTTTTACTTAGAGATTAATGCATAAAATAGACACATAAAAGTTTCAATGGGTTTATAAGCTAAGTACACAGATCTATGTACTCCTTTTTTAAAAATGTGGGTCTACTTCTATTCCCTCAGACTCTGAACATGGAAAGAACTCAATAAATGCTAATCGCTAAAACAAGGTTAAAATAGAGTGTCTCCACCTTAACCAGAAGCTTATACTTTTCTACTGGTGAATCATGTCACTCTTAGCATTTTTCCTTTTTTCTTTCTATAAAATGAATTGTCTACATCTGTGATAGTGATAATGGTGATGATGGCAATGGTGGAGATGCTGATGATGGTGACGATGTTGGTAATGGTGATGATGGCAATGACACTTATGGTAATGATGGTATTAATAGCAGTAGTGATGGTGCTAATGTTGATGATGATGGTGATGATGATGATGATCCTGATGACGACGGTGGTGATGATGATGATGGTGATGGTGATGATGGGGTTGATGATGATGATGGTGATGGTGATGGTAATGATGGGGATAATGATAATGATGATGGTGATAATGACGGTGAGGTAATGATGATGGTGATGGTGATGAGATAATGATGATGGTGATGGTGATGAGATAATGATGATGGTGATGGTGATGATGGGGATAATGATAATGATGATGGTGATAACGACGGTGAGGTAATGATGATGGTGATAATGATGGTGAGATAATGATGATGGTGATGGTGATGATGGGGATAATGATAATGATGATGGTGATAATGACAGTGAGGTAATGATGATGGTGATAACGATGGTGAGATAATGATAATGGTGATGGTGATGATGGGGATAATAATGATGATGGTGATAATGATGGTGAGATAATGATGATGGTGATGGTGATGATGGGGATAATGATAATGATGATGGTGATAATGATGGTGAGATAATGATGATGGTGATGGTAATAATGGGGATGATGATGATGATGGTGATAACGATGGTGAGATGATGATGATGATGATGGTGATAACAATGGTGAGATAATGATGATAGTGATGGTGATGATGGGGATAATGATGATGATGATGGTGATAACGATGGTGAGATAATGATGATGGTGATAGTGATGATGGGGATAATGATGATGATGGTGATAATGATGGTGAGATAATGATGATTGTGATGGTGATGATGGGGATAATGATGATGATGATGGTGATAATGATGGTGAGATAATGATGATGGTGATGGTGATGATGGGGATAATGATGATGATGGTGATAACGATGGTGAGATGATGATGATGATGATGGTGATAACAATGGTGAGATAATGATGATAGTGATGGTGATGATGGGGATAATGATGATGATGATGGTGATAACGATGGTGAGATAATGATGATGGTGATAGTGATGATGGGGATAATGATGATGATGGTGATAATGATGGTGAGATAATGATGATTGTGATGGTGATGATGGGGATAATGATGATGATGATGGTGATAATGATGGTGAGATAATGATGATGGTGATGGTGATGATGGGGATAATGATGATGATGATGGTGATAATGATGGTGAGATAATGATGATGGTGATGGTCATGATGATAGTAATGCTGATGATAAAGATGATGATTTTATCTCTGTTCTACTTATTTATTTTAAATTTTGAAAATAAGTTTAAAATAAAATTTTATTTTAAATTTACTTTAGTAAGTGTTTTAGTAAGTATTCTTTACTAAGATTGTGATCACCTTAAATCATCCCAGGCACAAGTGTAAAATCTCCTTAAGAAAACAAGATGTCACACACATAGAAAGATGAACAACAGTGTGAGTAGTGAGTAACTGAGAAGCAGCCCTGAGGCTAAGGGAAAAGTGCTGTACATTTCCTGTATCTGGACTCTCCTGTATGTAACTGTACCAACACACATTATACTCTATTTCTAGTGTTTTCTCTCTCCTTTGTAACACATTTTTTTTAGAGGGAATTTTGCTCTGTCGCCAAGGCTGGAGTGCAGTGGCACCATCTCAGCTCACTGCATTGCAACCTCCGCCTCCTGGGATCAAGTGATTCTCCTGCCTCAGTCTCCAGGGTAGCTGGAATTACAGGTGTGCACTACCACACCCAGCTATTTTTTATTTATTTTTATTTTTAGTAGAGACAGGGTTTCTCTATGTTGGCCAGGCTGGTCTCAAACTCCTGACCTCAAGTGATCCACCAGCCTCGGCCTCTCAAAATGCTGAGATTACAGGCATGAGCCACAGCGTCTGGCCTGTAACACATTCTTTCATGAGGCTTATTCATCCCTGATGGGAAACCACTCTCCTCTGTCTAGCAAATAATGACTAGCTGTAGTGAGTACACTCTAGCTGTAATGATTTTGCCCCTTCCTCACCTTTACTGAAATCCTGTCTTTCAAAAATGCCTCCTTGACATCTACGTCCTCTGATTTCTCCAACCCACATTGATCTCCTTTCCCTTAGCACATACTGTTATTGGGGTCTAGTTTGTGATGGAATTACAAACTAATTTATCTTGCTACTTAGCAATTCCATGAACATTTGCTTTGCTTTAACCATCTAATATAACATGCACAAATGGGCAACTGATTTGGTTGACCAGAAAAATCAGAAAGGGAAAGGGTCTATGTGTTTATATGTGTAACTTTTAATCAATAGATGTAAACAATTTTTAAAAATTCAACCTCATAAATAAATTTAGGGTATAATACAGTAGAAATGAATGAAAAGCAACAATAAAGCAATTCCTCCCCCGCTCCTACCAAATCTGCACCCACTGAATCAAAGCTATTAACAACATATTGATAAACGTCAATACTTTAATCACTCTTTTTGATCAGTTGCCTTTCTGAAGGCTTACTTTTCCTTTCCTATATAAAAAGTTATTTTTCAGGATTCAAAAAATTCAGTTACGCTTAAAAATTCTAATAATATTTCTAGTAGTAATGTATTCATATTTAAAAATTTTTAAATATTGTTCAATGTAAATAATGTGAAAAGAGGAGAAAAGAAGAGAAAGGGGAGGGTGACAGCACTAAGTCATTACTCTTTACCACTCAGTGTTGACTGGAGCACAATTATCTTCGTTTTGATTTAGATAAAAAAGAAAAAACATGTGATTTTTCTCTTCACTTTTATTGTGTGGTCCATAGCAACACTCATTGGCCACCTGCCCACTCTGTTTCCAGCCTTGGGGAAACATTTGAGCCACTAACTTGGAGCAGAGGACACTTCTGCCCTGGAATGCAGCAGGCAACCAATCCCTGCATGGAGAGATGAGCACTGTCTGAAAGTTACTTGGCCTAATAAGCTATTGGGTAGTAAATGCCAGTCAAGGTGACATCTGATACCAAGTTTTGAAGAAGAAAGTGAAATTGCTCCAATGGATATGAGGCAAAGGTATTTTCTATTTCTGGGGGGGGAGGGATGAAAGGAGACAGTAGAGAAGGAAACTGGACAAGAGAAGAATCAAAGGAAGATAAACATTGGGTTCTGTTGTGCGTGTGTGGTTTGTATGGAAGAAGAACCCACGTGGATGAGATGTTGGGATTTTCAGAAGAGACATTTGTAAAATGCAGTCTTGTTTACTTATGTGGTATTTTCTACTTTTATTTTGGATTCAGGGGGATACATGTTCAGATTTGTTACATGGGTATATTGCATAATGTTGAGGTTTGGGGTACAATTTGTACCATCACCCAGATAGTAAGTAGAGCACCCAATAGTTAGTTTGTGACCCTTGCCACCCTTTCTTCCTCCCCTTTCTTCTTCCCCAGCATCTACTGTTCCCATCTTTGTGACCATGAGGATGCAATATTTAGCTCCTACTTAAAAGCAAGAACATACAGTGTTTGGTTTTTCTATTCATGTGTTAATTCTCTTAAAATAGTGACCTGCACCAGCATTCATGTTGCAAAGGACATAATGTTGTTCTTTTTTACAGCTGTGTAGTATTCCATGGTATATATTGTACCAGATTTGCTTTATGTAATCCATTATTGATGGGGATCTAGGTTGACTTCATGCTTTGGCTATAGTGAGTAGTGCCACACTGAACATGGAAGTGCAGATCTCTCTTTGACATATTGGTTTCATTTGGTTTGTTTTAAGACATTGGTAAAGAGCTTGTGAATTGGATCTACTTCTAGTGATTTGGGTGACACGAATGCTACTGTTGCTGATCTTTGTGTTTTGGAGCCATCTTCAGAATTTGTCAGATTCTTGTAACAGATGTGATTCAATTTTACGAAGCCTAGTTCAATGAGTAGAATCATTAAGACATTACTCCTAAAACAGAAGTAAGTGGCACTTTACATCAGCTCTATGTTGGTCGGCTGTTTAAGGATGATGTTTAAGGATGGCCAGCCCTAACAGAATGGGTAGCCACTTGCCAGGATGATTTGTAATAGGTCCTCAGAAACCCCACTTGCCTTCCAGTTTTGTCAATAACTATTTAATATAGCTTCTCCTCATTCAAGGGAACAACTGGACTGTCCACTCCATACTGCTGACCTGCAGGGACTTTGAAGCCAGTCACAGGTAACGAACTCTGTTCTCAGCACTTTATCTTATTATTTAGAAATAAAACAATAACAACAATAACAAAACAAGAACTCTCAGTTAAAATGTGAAGTTTGGATAAAGAAATGAACACATTTTTAAAAGTATCATTATATCCCAGATATTGTATGGGACATGCTTAAACTGAGGAAAAAAGACAATTGTGAACCTGAAGTTGAAATGTAACAGTGCATCTTGCACTTCTGGTACCAACTCTTCCTAATCATCAGTTCCGGGGTGACCCATTGCCAGGTCAACCCATCAGAAAACCCTGACAGCAGATAAAACTTGGCCACATTTATCCTATGAATGTATCTTGGTCCTACAACCAAGCAAATCCACTAGGGTTCAGATATGCCAGGGGAACACTGGTTGCAAAGATCACTTGGCGGGAGGAGAGTGGTTAAACCTGGGTTATTTGCTTACAGCTATAACCTGTATCTATTACATCAGCAGCTCACCTAGCAAGCTTCAGGAATTTGTGTAACAAGGCTCAAAATACAACATGTACCACATAAATACATACACCTACTATGCACCCACAAAAATTAAAAAAAAAGAAAAGAAACTCAAGAGAAACATTAACCCATTGGAAGATTTGAGCATGAACACACACACACACACACACACACACACACACTACACACCAGGATTTTGGCGATTATTTTCTTCCCCCCAAAAAGCTAAAATTTTCTCAATTCAACTGGAAACAAATGTGTTTTTTGATGGAGCCCTAACTGGCATTAGAAAAAAGCAACTATCTTGGTATACTAAAAATTTGACTGGTAAGAATTATTTGGGTGTACTGTTCTTTATGTATATAAGCATAAAGAAATCCTTTTTTTGTCATAAAAATGATTTCTAATTAGTTATTAAAGCTGTATTTCCTTTCACCTTACTCTCATTGTCTAATTTTCCCCTGGGAAAAAGGAAAATGATGTTTTAGGTGTCTAAGTAATACAGTTGCTCCTGGCCACAGTTGCTTTAAAGATGGAAAAGCACAAATTTGGAGTTTCTCTAATTGGACCACATTGTTCTTATTGCTTCGTGCTAGAAGGATGCCTGGACTCAAATGCATCTGAGAAGCAGAGGGCCTTGAAAATACTAGGCTTGAAGAACTTGATGACTTACTGAAATGTTGACATGTACTCTTAAATTAAGATTTATTATTAATTCCTATTTCCTCAGTAAAAACCATGACAAGGAAGTAAATTTGGCTTGTATTTATTGCTCAGGAATCGTTGTTATATACATTAAAATAATGCTGCAAGACACCAGTCTACGCTTTCTGGAGGTCTTCAGCAGAGCAGTGTCTTTAAATTGTCATTTTGGTGGCATTAATAAGTCAGATACAATCACAGGATGGAGCACATCATTCATTTTTCCATGTAGTCACATTTTTCACCATAACATGATATCACAAATAGACATTTTCTTACCAGTGGATCTGAACTGGTGACTTTTGTTCACTAGGGAAAACTTAGAAAGGTTTTTTTTTGTGTGTGGTTTCCAGACAAATTTTTATTTTATTTTATTTTATTTTTTATTGCATTTTAGGTTTTGGGGTACATGTGAAGAACATGCAAGATTGTTGCATAAGTACACACATGACAGTGTGATTTGCTGCCTTCCTCCCCATCACCTATATCTGGCATTTCTCCCCATGCTATCTCTCCCCAACTCCCCACCCCCCACTGTTCTTCCCCTATTTCCCCCTGACAGACCCCAGTGTGTGGTGCTCCCCTCCCTGTGTCCATGTGTTCTCATTATTCAACACCCACCTACGAGTGAGAACATGTGGGGTTTGACTTTCTGTTCTTGTGTCAGTTTGCTGAGAATGATGGTCCCCAGGTTTATCCAGTCCTGCAAAGGACACAAACTCATTGTTTTCGATGGCTGCATAATATTCCATGGTGAATATGTGCCACATTTTCCCTGACCAGTCTATCATCGATGGGCATTTGGGTTGGTTCCAGGTCTTTGCTATTGTAAACAGTGCTGCAGTGAACATTCGTGTGCATGTGTCCTTATAGTAGAATGATTTATAATCCTTTGGATATATACCCAGTAATGGGATTGCTGGGTCAAATGGAATTTCTATTTCTAGGTCCTTGAGGAATCACCACACTGTCTTCCACAATGGTTGAACTAATTTACACTCCCACCAACAGTGTAAAAGTGTTCCTATTTCTCCACATCCTCTCCAGCATCTGTTGTCTCCAGATTTTTTAATTATCGCCATTCTAACTGGCGTGAGATGGTATCTCAATGTACTTTTGATTTGCATTTCTCTGATGACCAGTGATGATGAGCATTTTTTCATATGTTTGGTGGCCTCATGTATGTCTTCTTTTGTAAAGTGTCTGTTCATATCCTTTGCCCACTTTTGAATGGGCTTGTTTGTTTTTTTCCTGTAAATCTGTTTGAGTTCTTTGTAGATTCTGGATATCAGACCTTTGTCAGATGCGTAGACTGCAGAAATTTTTTCCCATTATGTTGGTTGCTGGCTCACTCTAATGACTGTTTCTTTTGCTGTGCAGAAGCTGTGAAGTGTGGTAAGGTTTCATTTGTCTATTTTGGCTTTTGTTGCCAATGCTTTTGGTGTTTTAGTCATGAAGTCCTTACCTATGCCTATGTCCTGAATGGTTTTGCCTAGATTTTCTTCTAGGGTTTTTATGGTACCAGGTCTTATGTTTAAGTCTTTAATCCATCTGGAGTTAATTTTAGTGTAAGGTGTCAGGAAGGGGTCCAGTTTCTGCTTTCTGCACATGGCTAGCCAGTTTTCCCAACACCATTTATTAAACAGGGAATCCTTTCCCCATTGCTTGTTTTTGTCAGGTTTATCAAAGATTAGATGGTTGTAGACGTGTTGTGTTGCCTCCAAGGCCTCTGTTCTGTTCCATTGATCTATATCTCTGTTTTGGTACCAGTACCATGCTGTTTTGATTACTGTATCCTTGTAGTACAGTTGAAGTCCGGTAGTGTGATGCCTCCTGCTTTGTTCTTTTTGCTTAGAATTGACTTGGCTATGCAGGCTCTCTTTTGGTTCCATATGAAGTTTAAGGTGGTTTTTTCCAGTTCTGCAAAGAAGGTCATTGGTAGCTTGATGGGGATAGCATTGAATCTGTAAATTACTTTGGGCAGTATGGCCATTTTCACGATATTGATTCTTCCTAACCATGAACATGGAATGTTTCTCCATCTGTTTGTGTCCTGTCTAATTTCGTTGAGCAGTGGTTTGTAGTTCTCCTTGAAGAGGTCCTTTACGTTCCTTGTTAGTTGTATTCCTAGGTATTTTATTCTCTTTGTAGCAATGTGAATGGCAGTTCATTCTTGATTTGGCTCTCTTTAAGTCTGTTATTGGTGTATAGGAATGCTTGTGATTTTTGCACACTGATTTTGTAATCTGAGACTTTGCTGAAGTTGCTTATCAGTTTCAGGAGATTTTGGGCTGAGACGATAGGGTCTTCCTGATGTACAATCATGTCATCTGCAAATAGAGACAATTTGACTTCCTCCTTTTCTATTTGAATACCCTTTATTTCTTTTTCTTGCCTGAAAGGTTTTATAAGTCATTCTCACACTGATGGTTGAGAAGCACTATTCAGGTTTGTTACGTAGGTAAATTGTGTGTCACGGGAGTTTGATGTACAGGTTATTTCATCATCCAGGTGATAAGCATCATATCCAATAGGTAGTTTTTAAATCCTATCCCTCCTCCCACCCTTTACCCTCAAGTAGACCCTGGTGTCTGTTGTTCCCTTTTTTGTGTCCATGTGTAGTCAATGTTTAGATCCCACTTATAAGTGAGAACATGCAGCCTTTGGATTTCTGTTCCTGCATTAGTTTGCTAAGGATGATGGTCTCCAGTTGCATTCATGTTGTTGCAAAGATATGATCTCATTCTTCTTAGGTCTGTGTAGTATTACATCATGTATAGGTACCACATTTTCTTTATTCAATCTCCCATTGATGGGCACCTACGTTGATTCCATGTCTTTGCTATTATGAATAGTGCTGCGGTGAGCATGTGAGTGCATGTGTCTTTTTGGTAGAAGGACTTATTTTCCTTTGGGCATATATCCAGTAATGAGATAGCTGGGTTAAATAGTCATTCTGTTTTAAGTTCTTTGAGAAATTACCTAACTGCTTGCCAAAGCAGGTGAACTTATTTACATCCCTACCAGCAGTATACAAGCATTCTCTTTTCTCCACAACCTCACCAACATCTGTTATTTTTTTGACTTTTTAACAATAGTCATTCAAGAAGCACTATTCTGGATAATTGATTTCATTTAGGCAAAAATCTCTTTATATAGGATAAAATTAAAGCTTTATCTGTCTGCCACATTATACCTCTATCCATCTATATTCATCTATATCTTTCTATGTGTATATCTATGTATGTATATATAGACATAGAAATTTATGTATTTTAAGTAATGTCACATAATAAAATATTAATTTAATCAATTTTTATTAATGTATAATACAAATTCATACAATATGTGTATTTTTAAGCATTTTTAAAATTTCTGAGACTTTTCTTCATATCTCCAAAATATCACTGACAGAGTTGTAAGTCCAAAAATTTTAAATACTCATGCCCCTCAAAATAGTATAAACTTTTTTTCCTCTCCAGTAGAAACCACTATTGTGAGCATTCTATTAATCAGCCCTAGTTGTCTATTGAGTAAAGGAGCTGCCCATCATTTTTTTCTGCACCTGCTGCAGTGCACTTTGGTCACTGCAGGGACCCTCTCACTCCTAAGAGGGTCCAGTCAGGGCTGTCCTGCTCAGCTGCATGCATTCTTCACTTCACACACAGTAGACAAATCCATCGGAAAAATCCAGTTCCTGCTGGGATCACCAAATCATGTCATGAGTCTGCATCCACCTGGCTAACTCCCTACAACAAAGTATAGTCAATAATCAATAGTGCTGCCTCCAAGAAACCCTTCTGGCCTGAAATTCTAGGTATCCTTGCATTCTGGGGACTGCTGGGAGTCCTACTTTGTTTTGTTCGTTTTTAACTTCCCTGTACATATCTTCCATAAATCCCCATCATGCAAAAGATTCTTTCTGCATCCCCATCTTTGCCATCTAAAATTACCAAAATGCATTGTCTACAAATGTCATTTTCTAGGAGGTTTGGACCTATTAATGCCAACGAGTAGCATAGTTGAGGTGAAGGGTTGATGTCATGAATCTTGAAGGATTTTCCACCAACATGTTCTTTAGACTTGTCATAAAACAGCAGGATATTCTGCTCATGTTTATTATTTTTATGTCTATGCTGGGACAGGTTATGATTAAAGCACAATTCAATTAAATTGAAAACAAAATTAGGAAAGAAATGCAAAGAGATGATTATAATTGATAAATCACGACTGAGACTGACACTTTAAAGCATAGATTACAAGAGTGCAGAATAAAAAGGAGGACTACAGATCATTGCCAATGAATGGAAACTAAGGGGATATTACCACTACATCTGTGACTATACATTTGATGACTAAGCAGAAATGGAAGAATTCCTGGAAAAGCATAACGCTGTGAAACCAACACAAGAAGCAACAGAAAATTTGGGCAGTACTGTATCTACTTTAAAAAAAAGAATGAAAATTTCAAGTAAGTATGGGTTTCAATACTAACATGGGACTCAAAAATTGAATATGGGTTTCAACATTTCCCATAAGTGAAACTTTAGGTCCTATTTCCAAGTAAATTCTACCAAATAATTACTATGGAAACAATGCTAAATCTATAAACTTTATGATACAGAATTACAGAATAAAGAGAGTGTATGTAACTCCGTTAATGTGGTTAACATAATCCCAATACTTAAACCTTACTACATTATCCCTTTCTGCCCCCTCAAAGTCTTTCATGATATAGATGCCAAAAACCTTTATAAAATTTAGCCATATATTAGTCCACAAAGATAGTCTATATTTCAAACAATAATCACTTAAACTGAATTATGTGACAAAGTATAAAAGGACTATGAATATACACAAATTGTGGACCTCATGAATTTGTTTATTTTCAAACAGCAAATGAATTTCAAGCTTAGAAATCAAAACTTTGATCCCACACCACCTGGATAAATATGTAAAATATTACGTGTCTAAAACTATAGTATAAATAAAGCCCAATAGACATTTCCAAATGTAAACACCTTTAAAAATAAACACATATTACATTAATAAATTATACTCAATTTGTTTAAAAAACAAAATATTATTAAAGAGACAGGAAGAAAATAATTTGTAAATATAATAACATCCTGAGCAATTGAGGGGCTGGTTTTGTTGGGAAACAAAACCAAAGGTATGTAAATAGCTAATCTCCTCCCTGAGAGAACAAGAAAATAATCAATGCAAAAAATTATAAAAGACAAAAAGGAAGCAAACAGAAAAACTAAATTCAGCACAATTAAGAGTTTGAGACCAGCCTGGATAACATGGCAAAACCCCATCTCTACAAAAAGTACTAATATTAGCTGTGAGCATGCCTGTAGTACCAGCTACTCAGGGGGCTCAGGTGGGAGAATTGCTTGAGCCCAGAAGGTCAATACTACAGCGAGCCATGATTGCACCTCTACACTCTGACCAACAGAGCAAGACCCTGTCTCAAACTAGAGTAGAAGCAATTTTTTTTTCCTAATAATAAATAAATAAATGTAAGTGTACCAACTGCTTAACGAATTAATGAGTATCTCCTGGAAAAGTGTGTCATAGAATCTAGGCTTGAGAATTCTGTGTTAGAGCTTCACTTTTCTACCATGCTTTGAGCATTTCAATCCCCTGGGATTCTGCTTAGTGCAGGTTCCAATTCTCTATGTCTGAGGTTGTATCTTTGATTCTTCATTTCTAACAATCTCCCAGCTGAGACTGATGCTACCCATTCATGGACCACCCTTGGAGTACAAAGCAGTCAGAGCATAAAGTTAAGAGACAGGAAGTATGGAGAAATGAGGCTCGCACAGCTTGGTCTAGTGTGCTAATTAGTTTTGATTATATCCTGCAGGTGATGGGAAGCCATTGAAGAGATGGAAGGAGTTAAATGATCATGCGTGTTTTTAGAAGTATCTTCTGAATGGAGGGTAGGTTTGATGTCATTAACCTAAGGGCAGAGACCCATGTAGACAACTTTGTAATAGGCAAGCCAGGAGAAGACGAGGGTGTGAACAAAACAAGTAAACTAGAGAAGAGTGGTGAGATTTTTTGGAAATATTTAGAAGTTTCAATCATCAGAATATGGCCATTCATCGGGGTAGGTGATGGATGTGGGAGGAGAAGCATAAGGTAGCAGTTCCCAACCTTTTTTGCACCAGGGACTGGTTTAGTGGAAGACAATTTTTCCACAAAAGGGCGGTGGGAGGATGGTTCCAGGATGATTCAAGTGCATGAAATTTATTATGCATGTTATTATTATTACATTATAATATATAATGAAATAATTGTACAACTCAAACTCAGCATCATGTAGAACCAGTGGGAACCTTGAGCTTGTTTTCCTGAAACTAGATGGTCTCCTCTGGGGTAATAGGAGACACTAACAGATCATCAGGCGTTAGATTCTCATAAGGAGCACACAACCTAGATCCCTTGCATGTACAGTTCACAATAGGGTTCAAGTTCCCATGAGAATCTAATGCCACTGCTGATCTGACAGGAGGTAGAGCTCAGGTGGTGATGTGAGCAATGGGGAGAGGCTGTGAATACAGATGAAGCTTCGCTCACTTGCCTTTCATTCACCTCCTGCTGTGTGGCCCAGTTTCTAACAGGCCACAGACCAGTGCTTGTCTATAGTCCAGGTTTTCAAGACCCCTGGCTTAAGGGGAAAAGGAGATAAGATTGATGACTGGATTTTCCAGTGTAAGTGACTGGCACAGCACATGGAAGGAAGAAATGCAGGTGGACGAACTACGTAGGCAGAGGCATGCTGAGTGTGTTGTAGACTTGCTGACTTTGAGTGTCCGTGCACATCCAGGAAGGCATCACAGGTGTGTGGTTGGAGGTATGAGAGTGAAATTAGTTGAAGCACATCTATGATGTAGATATCAAAGGGGCACAGAGCTGGTAAGTGAAACAAAAAGTGTGCATGCAGTGACAGCCCAAGGAACAATGCAAAGTGAGGAAATCAATGGACCCCATGACATGGAAAACACCAGCAAGCAAAGTTAGATAAATGGAAAAAATCAACAGATGCAATGACAGCAAACATCAGCAAATAGGGTTAGAAAAATGGAGGAGGAACACTTGAAGAAGGGAAAGGGGAGAAATTCAAGGAAAACA
The DNA here is from genome assembly GCF_049354715.1 of Callithrix jacchus. Taxonomy (NCBI): domain Eukaryota; kingdom Metazoa; phylum Chordata; class Mammalia; order Primates; family Cebidae; genus Callithrix; species Callithrix jacchus. The sequence continues at coordinate 4,263,910 of NC_133524.1, forward strand.
GATATGTATCATGTCACCATGGGAGAGTTTGCTAGACATGGTGAATCTCTAGCTCCACCTGGGATTGTGAAATGGAGTCCACGTTGTAACAAGATGCCTAATGTGATTGGAATAATAGGTTGCAGCGTAAGAAGTCCTAAAATGGGAACCATTCCGGGGAGAGGCGAGCAGGCTTTTCTGTGGGGTTTGGAGGAATGGTTATGAATGGAAAGATCATTGAGGAAAGTGAGAAAGGAGCTACCCAGACAGAAACTGTCAGGCTGAAGGGCAATGGTAAGTGGACTTTTTTTTCTTGCATTCCAGTCTGCACGATATCATATTTTCTTAACTATTCATCTCCTTAGGTGTGTGTACAGAGACTACAGTGCAGCACAAGGCAGGACTGGGGCTCTGCACACATGGAAGAGAGAGGAGAATAGTGAATCCAACTGGCTGGTGAGAGAATTGCTCAGATATTCAATCAAGGGTGTATTAGTTTGTTCTTAAACTGCTAATAGAGACATACCCAAGACTGGGTAATTTATAAAGGAAAGAGGTTTAACTGACTCACGGTTCTGCATGGCTGGGGAATCCTCACAGTCATGGCAGAAGGCGAAGGAGGAGCAAAGTCACATCTTACTTGGCAGCAGGCAAGAGAGTGTGTGTAGGGGAATCCCCCTTTATAAAGCTATCAAATCTTGTGAGACATATTCACTATCACAAGAACAACATTGGAAAGACCTGCCCTCATGAATCAATTACCTCCCACTGTGTCCATCTCATGACACGTGGGAATTATGGAAACTACAATTCAAGATTTGGGTGGGGACACAGCCAAACCACATAAAGAGGTTAGAACATTTCTGGAAAACAGTATGAGCATTTCTCAAAGAAGTAAAAATAGAACCAGGGTTTAATACAGCAATGGCACTACCAGTTGTATGTATCCAAAGGAAAAGAAATCATTGTATCAAGAAGACACCTGCACTTGTATGTTTACCATAGCACTATTCACAGTTAGAAAGATGTGGAATCAACCTAAGTGTCCATCAGCAGGGGACTGTATAAAGAAAATGTGCTGCATATACACTATGGAGTAAAAAAGCCATAAAAGAGAATGAAATTACGTTATTTGCAGCTACATGAGTGGACCTGCAGGCCATTATCCTAAGTGAATCAATTCAGAAGCAGAAAATCAAATCCTGCATGCTCTCACTTATAAGTGGGAGCTAAACAATGCTTACACATGGACATATAGATGGAAACGATAGACACTGGGGCTCCAAAAGTGGGGAGGGTAACAGGGGAGAAAGCGTTGAAAAGTGAACTATTGTGTAGAATGTTCACTATTTGGATGATGGGTTCACTAGGAGCCCAGACTTCACCACTACGTAATATATGCATGTATAAAACCTGCAGCTGTACCCCCTAAATGTATTAGAAATGAAATAATATTTTAAAATAGTCATCTTAAAAAAAGGTTTGGAAGAAAATCCTTCAAAAGGCTGATAACCTGGAAAAGATAAAAGGATGTTTCTGCCCTACCGCTCGACAGACTAAGTGGGGGACTCTAAGAGCAAGATGACGTTCTTCCCATTGCTCACCGTAAGCGGGAAAATCTAAGGGAAAGAGGAACTTTCTACCAAGTGTATTGGAAGGCAGATGTGGTTTACCCTTAAACAACACGTTTGATTTTGTAGATTTTATTTTGCCTCTGCCGGTCCTCTTCTCTTTCTCCTCCTCCTTAGCCTACTCAACCTGAAGGTGATGAGGGTGAGGACCTTTATGATGATCCACTTCCAGTTAATAAATATAAACATATTTTCTCTTCCTTAGGATTTTCTTAATAATATTTTTCTCTAACGGACTTTACTGTAATAATGCAATAGTAAATATTCATTAGATCCTGATACAGTGGAACATAGGAAAAGACGGTTGGTACATTTGGTAAGTGGATGGTAGATAGGAATAGACTTGGGGTTATCAGGACTGTATCTGAAGATGCTACTTTCTGTGCTGTTGAGGCTGGCCAGGCAGGGGAACCATAATGGAGCACAGTCTTCATTTTCAGATTTAGTATAAAGATTGGTTATTTCTACACACAAAACTTCATGTTTCTCCATAGCTAAAAGTTACATTTATACCTTTAGCCAAGACACAATCTCCCATACTATTTCTTTCCAAGTTTATCCCTGGATCCACCTTTTAAATTTGATGCGCTGAGGACCTGACCCTTCATCGTGAAAGCATCTCATGGCATGCAGCTGACCGTGTACTGTGAGCCTCTTGGGAGCATCGCTTGAGGCAGTCTTCCTGAGTGTGCTCTAGCAAAATAAGTACCTCTCTCCCAGACACTCTTGTGGACTCAGACAGGAATCAATTGCAGCATTGTGTACAATCTACAGTGAGTCTTGCTCTCATGCAGAAGAACCTGAGTGATATAATTTGGATCTGTGTCCCTGCCCCAATCTCACGTTAATTTTTAATCCCCAACATTGGAGGTGGGGCCTGGTAAGAGGAGATTGGATTATAAGAGGGATCTCCCATGAGTAGTTTAGCATCATCCTCTTGGTGCTGTCCTCATGATAGTGAGTAAGTTCTTGCGAGATCTGGTTGTTTAAAAGTATGTGGCACCCCACCGACACACACTCACTCTCTCTCTTTCTTGCTCCTAACTTCTGCCATGCGAAGGGCCTGCTCCCCCTTCTCCTTGCACCATAATTATAAGCTTCCTGAGTCCTCCCCAGAAGCAGAGGTTGACCCTATGCTTCCTGTACAGCCTGCAGAACCGTGAGCCAATTAAACCTCTTTTCTTTATAAAAACGCAGTCTCAAGTGTTTCTTTATAGTAATACAAGAACGGGCTAGTACACTGTGTTTATAAAGAACAGTATGTGTTTGTATTGGTGAAATGAAGACACAAGTCAGAGGACTATTTTTTACATGGATGCTGTCTTTTGTTTGGAAAGAAAAGGATTGGTAAGCTCTGTTTGTATTGGACCAAGGAGTACAGATGGGGCATGGTGGTATCCAGGCATCTGTGTTATTATCTATGGTAACCACATAAATGTTGTTATTTCCGTTGGTTCCAAGGATTGGTCCACGCAGGTCCACCTGGGTTGACCTTTATTCTCAACCATGATGCTTCTTAAATCTTCCTTTCCCTCAGGTGAATCTGTAATGTCTGTGGGAATATGGGATCATCTTGTGCCAGATGTTCTATGCACAAACATCCTGAGACTGCTCAAATATACCAGCCAACGATTTGACTGCATTGGATATGCCTGTTGTTTTTTTGATGACATAAATCCATTTGAAAATTTGATCATGCCAACACCTTCAGGCAAGTTTGGACCATAGGAGGGCACAGAGAGAGCATCTAGGCTTGTTTTTTTCCAGGAAGCACAATCTCAGCCCTTGGATATCAGCTCTGCTGTTTTTCCAAAAGATGTTGGCGATGCATGAGTTAAACCACACGCCCTTTTATTTGACGGAATGGAGATGAAATATGTAGCTTACTGTCTGTAAAAGAACATGAGAGATTGAAGTAATGCAAAAAGTCTAAAGGACGAAACTTTGGAATTCTTAAATAGAATCTGAACACATTTGTATCCTGAGAGCTAAGTTCAAAGCCTGTGAAATAATTCTTGAATGTGTGAGTTAATGAAAGAAAATTCAATTTTTTTAAAGGGTGGAAATTCTTGACTGAAAAACTAAGTAACTGAGTAAACACATTACACAAACTTACTGGGATGTCTGCAGGTGCCGCAAGGGATGCCGAACACAGTGACAAGGGAAAAGGAGTTGGAGACTGGGAATTGCCTTCAGAGTAAGAGAAAAACAGAAGAAAAAAGTGCAGAGCAGGAGGAGGGAGGATGGGGCAGGGCTCTTATCTGGCAGAGTGATTTGAACTCTCTGAATGTAAATGAAGATAACAGCATATCCTTAAAGTCACCTCCATCGCCCTGGCTAAGATTCTGGACAGATAAAATGCATACCTGTTAGCCATGAAGGCGGCATCTTCATGTAGTCTCAGCTACTAAAGAGGCTGAGGCAGGAGACTTGTTTAAGCCCAGGAGTTCGAGGCTGCAGTGAGCTATAATTGCACCACTGCTCTCCAACCTGGGCGACAGAGCAAGACCCTGCCATAAACAAACAAACAAACACAAAATAAAGAAAGAAAAGAACAGAAAGAAAGAAAGAAAGTAAGAAAGAAAGAAAGAAAGAAAGAAAGAAAGAAAGAAAGAAAGAAAGAAAGAAAGAAAGAGCAAAGGAAAATGGCCTGGCAATAGAGTAAAACTTTCTCTTTAAAAAAAAAAGAAGAAAAGAAAAATAGAAAAACAAAAACAAAGCCACTGGGGGCTCCAAAAAATGGAGGGTGGGAGAAGGTTAAGAATTGAAAAATTATCTTTGTGTGCAATGCTCATTATTTGGATATGGATTCACTAAAAGCCCAAACCCCAGCATTATGCCGTATACCCATGTAACAAACCTGCACATGTATTCCCTGAATCTAAAGTAAAAATGATTTTCCTTTAAAAGCATGCCTACGTCTATATCCTGAGATCTCAGGAATGTGCCTTTCATGACACATTTTAGCTGTCAGTGTGACTGGGCCATGGAATACCAAGATCCCCGATTAGACGTTATGTTTGCGTGTGTCTGTAAGGGTGTTTCTGGAAGAGATTAGCATTTGAATCCACAGATTGAAGCTGATGAACCCTCCGCAATGTGAGCAGGCATCTTTCAATCCCCTGAAAGCCGGAAGAGATCAAAAAGGTGGAGGAAGGTTGACTCTCCCTCTTTCTACCTCACTGCTTAGCTGGGACATTGATCTCCTGTCCTTGCTGCTCCTGGTTCTCAGGTCTTCAGACCTGGACTGGAATCTATGCCATTGTCTCTCTCACTCTCAGACCTTCTTCAACGATGCCACTGGCTTTCCTGGGTCTCCAGCTTGCAGACAGCACATTGTGGGACTTCTCAGCTTCCATAATTGCATGAACCAATATCTAAGCTAAATGTCTTTCTATCCATTTATTGTTCTACTATTCTAACATTATGTCATTCTATCTGTCCATTGTTCTAGCCATCCACAGTTCTATTCATCTCCCCCCATCGATCTCTCCACCCCTGTACTCCTTTGAAGCCTCTAGGTCCCTTTTCTGGCAGAATTATATCCCTTTCTGTATGTCTGATAATTTCCTTGTAGCATTGTTTAGTTTGGCTGTTGACTTTCAGATTTCTGTTGTCTTTTTAGAAATGGCAACCATTAAATGAATAAAGTGTATTATTTCAAAGAGAACAGGTGGGCATTTATGCATTCTGCATAATGTATGAGGAAGAAGGTCAGGCATGAGACTTGTGTTCTGCAAATGTATCTGAGGATTTTTCTAATGCCACCATCTGATTATTCAAGGTCTCTGTACTGTCCTCTGATTATATGAAGACTTATTGGCTACAAATGTAATGAAGACCAATACCACCTATCTCTTGACCCTGTAATTTCTCTTTTCATTGAATTACTGAAATTTATTTATCAATCAATATGCCTTTTATAGGCTTTTATAATTATAAGGAGCCTTGAAGGGTAAATGGGTGGTGTCCAAATCACATTAGCGGGTCACTAAGGGAAATACTAATATAAACACAAATTTTTCTTCACAATCCGTATCGGTTTAATTAATTGATCATTCCCCTCAGCTTTATCATACACTAAGATCTGTGCGTAGCAGAACAATGAGGAAAAAAACCTGAATTGCTAGATTAGAGATTATGCTTCAGATTTTAAAAAAGATCATTTGTAATTTTACATTATTACATGAGGAAATTAATGGCTTAAGTAGGATAAATTAGTTACAATGTTTGTAACTGTCTTAGACCTAGATCTTTTTTTCATAAGAACCCTCTGGCTTCTAATTGATTTGCTGGGTTTCAGTGAGATGTTGCTCACATGCCCTGAAGTTTCCTCTTTTAGTGTGTCCAATTCAGTGGTTCTTTGCATGTTCACAGAGTTGTGCAACCATAATCTCTAATTCCAGAACATTTTGATCACCCCAAAAGGGAAACCTCACATTTGTTAAACATTAACTCCCCATTACCTCTCTCTCCAATCTCTGGCAACCACTAATCTATATTCTGTCTATAGATTTGCCTAGTCTTGGCATATCATATAAATGGAATCATACAACACATGGCTTTGCCTCTCCGGTTTCTTTCACTGAGCATGATGTTTTCAACGTATAACCATGTTATAGTCTGTGTCCGCATTTCATTTCTTTTTATGACCAAGTATTACTTCTCTGTATGGATTGGTCACTCCTTTGGATATATAAACAGGCGAATGTTTGTGTATTCATTCATTAATGGATATGTGTGTGGTTTCCATTTTTTTGGCGATTATGAATACTGTTGCTATGCATATTTATATACCACCTATTGTGTGGTCCTATACGTTCATTTATTTCGGGTATATACATAGGAGTGCAAGAGATGGGGTCAAAGGGTCACTCTATATTTAATATTTTGAGGAACTGCCAGACTGTTTTCCAAAAACTTTTTATAGTAGTGTGGGAAATTTCCATCAGTAGCGTGGGAAGGTTCCATCAGCAGTGTAGGAAGGTTCCCACAATAGTGTAGGCAGGTCCATCAGTAGTGCAGGAAGGTTCCATCTTTTTCTGTACCCTTGCCAACACTTGTTATTATTTCTTTTTTAATTTTAGCTACATCACACACACTGACCCCATAAAAATGCTAATTTCAAAAACCAAATTGAAGGTTCTACTTTTAATCACAAAAGATTACTTCTGCTCAACCTCAGTCATCATCAGGGAAATGCATATTAAAACCACAATGAAATTTCATCTTACCCCACTCGGACTGGCTATTAATAAAAAGATTAAAAAATAACAGGTGTGGATGAGGATACAGAGAAAAGTGAATGCTTAAATACTGTTGGTTAGTACAACCTTTGTGGAAATCAATATGAAGATTTCTTAACTAAAATTAGAACTACCACTTGATCCAGCAATTTCAAATGGAAATGTACTGGATATGTACTCAAGGGAAAATAAACCATCATATCAAAAAGGTACCTACACTCACATGTTTATGGCAGTCCTAGTCACAATAGCAAAGATAGAGAATCAACTTAAGTGTCCATCAATAGTAGGCTGGGAAAAGAAAATGTAGTACATATATACCACAGAATAATATTAGCCATAAAAAGAATGAAATTATGTCTTTTGCAGCAACATGGATGAAACTGTAGGTAACCATCTTAACGGAAACAAACCAGGTACAGAAAGTCAAATCCCACATATTCTCACTCACAAGTGGGTGCTAAATAACGTGTACATATGGACATAGAGAGCAGAATGATAAATAATAGAGACGTGAATGGGTGAGTGGGTGGGAGGAAGGAGTGCATAATGAGACATTAGTTAATGGGTACAACGTATGTTGATTAGATGATAGATATCCTAAAAGTCCTGTTTTGACCACTATGCAATGTATGCAGGTAACAAATGGCCCCCGTACCTCATAAATTTGTTCAAAAAAACATTGTTTCATTGACAGAAGAATGCACTGCCAGATGTTTTTAAAAAAAATTAGATTCTTCTTATACATTTTAAATGCTGCTTGATATGCTTAATTTTCAGAAATGATCTCCTTAGATGCAAGCTAGACTCATAACTCAATACACAGTTTTTGGGTATGCTGATTTACAGAAATGAAAACAATTCCAGCAATAACTAACCCTTTCCAGGTAAGAACATCTATCTAGCAGGGTCTCTGGTATCCCCATATCTCTGAGCTGCTTCTATTTCAACAGCACTCACAGAGGGCTTCTGTCATGTCTCAAATACATTCTAGAGTTTCCCTATAAGGATGACCAGCACTCTGCTGTGGTCATGACCTTGATCACCCTCTATAATCTCAGCATCTTCTATCATAAAGTGGACTCCACCTCAATGACGAAGTATCTTTCATCTTTCTCGGTTTGCCCCATGACATCTTCATCCCTATTACATTTTTCCTCGACTTAAATTGGTGTATCGTTCCCTTCTCATTGATCTTAAGCTATTTTAGGAGCCTGCTAATTAAGTATTCTCTACCCAGAAAGCTGGAGGAGGAAATCACCTCCAGATTAGGTCAAAGGATACTTAAATTGCAACATTGAGAGGATCGAATGTAGACTTGGCTTCCCACAGAAAACCAAATGGTGCATGAGATGGAAGCCACGGACCCTCAATATCTGTTAACCATAGACATGTGGGTGCCTTTGCGAATCACAATCTTCCCTATGGATGCAAACAGCCCTGTTTCTGCTTGACTCAAAGGTTCTCTCCTCCTCGTTCAGTATCATTATACAGACTATTATTTGGAGACTGCTCTCTGGGTCAGGCATCTAACTGCCCACTGGGGAAGGAGTGAGAATAAACAGTCTTTCCTCTCCAACTGTTTCAGTTTGTGAAGAGGCAATCCACTGTACTAAAGGCGAGATGCTCTGCAATTCTTACACAATGCACCTTTCTATGATACAGTGAGCTCCAATGCAATTGAATTCACAGCGTCACTCCTAACTCAGACTGGCATAACAGATATCCTCCTGGGAGATGGGAAGGCTAAGAGGACCTACTATTTCTAGCAGGAGTCACCTGGGGGAAGAAGTTCACAGGTGATGTCCAAACAGAATACAGCTTGTTGAGAGGAGGGGAAAACCTTGCTGTAGGAAGCAGCATTCAATCCTTAACAGATGGTGACCAGTTAAGTTGGTTGGAGCACAATGGACACCACAGTTTCATACCTGCTCTTTTGTAACTTGTTTTCTGTTCAGCAGACAGACGACTAGTCATGATCTTCTGTGCCAAAAACTGTCTTCAGTCTGCACATCTCAGCCTGGCTATGGCTGTCCCTTGGCAGAGACCTTCCCTAGGCTCCAACTCCATGCTACCTAAATTGCATATCTTACCCCCTGCTTTCTTAACATTGTCTTTTTCTGCCTTTTTACTCTGATCATTCTTGTAATGACATATTTATTGACGTTTGTTTGATGATTCCCCTACACTTATCCTCTTGAAGGTAAGTACCCTATCTCTTTTGTTTCTCTACAACAAGGGTCTCCAATCCCCAGGCCATGGACCAGTATCATTCCATGGCCTGTTAGGAACCAAGCTGCACACCAGAAGGTGAGCGGCAGGAGAGCAAGTGAAGCTTCATCTGTATTTACAGCTGCTCCCCAATCACTTACAGTGCATTACTGTCTGAGCTCCACCTCCTTCTAGATCAGAGGCAGCACTGGATTCTCTTAGGAGGGTGAACCCTATTGTGAACTGCACTAGTGAGGGATCTAGGTTGCATGCGCCTTATGAGAATCTAATGCCATCTCCCATTACCCCCAGATGGGACTGTCTAGTTGCAGGAAAATGAGCTCATGGCTTCCACAGATTCCATATTATATTGAGTTGTATAATTATTTCATTGCCTATTATAGTGTAATAATAATAGAAATAAAGTGCACAATAAATGTAATGCCCTTGAATCATCCTAACCCACCCCTATGCCTCCAGCCAGCCACAGTTCCTGGAAAAAGTGTCTTCCACAATACCGGTCCCTGGTGCCAAAACCATTGGGGATTGCTTATCTATAGTATTTACAGTTTCTGACAACTGATTGGCCTGTGGTAAGTTCCAAAGTATTTGGATGAATAAGTAAAAGTAGAAGGTGTGACTAGGGCATGAGAGATCACCTTCAGCCTTAATTCATCCAGTGTCTTCTGTCTCTTTTGCGCATGCTGGTTGCTATGGTTTGAGACTCTGTGTCCCCTCCAAAATTCATTTGTGAAAACGTAATCCCCAATGTGATAGTATTAAAATTTGGGGCCTTTAAGAACTAATTAAATCATGAGGGTAAAACTCTCATGAATGGGAGGGATGAAGGCTTTTATACAAGGGATCAAGTTTGAAAGTGAAAGTCTCTCTTTACACTTTCCCTTTCTGCTACATGAGGATGAAGCATTTTTCCCCAACAGAAAATGCAGCATTCAAGGTGCCATCCTGGAAACAGAATCACAAACCCACTGGATCCTCAATCTTGGGCTTTCCAGCCTCTAAACCTGTGAGCCAGTACATTTCTCCTTGTGAATTCCTAAGTTTGTGGTATTCTGTTACAGTAGCACAAATGAACTAAGATACTGGCTTGTCTTTTGGGAATGACTTCGTTCTCTTTCCAAACCTATTTCCTTATCTGATGACTCAGCTGACATCACCTTTTTCGTGCACTTTCTTTAGATTCCATTAGCTGAGGGGTGTGCAGAAAAGTGTGCACACCACAAGCCTGAGAGACTTATCTTTAGAAGGTCCTGCTTGCAAGGTCAACCCTTGGCTGGTGACTGGGAATGCAGCTTCTAAAACATTCCTACACTGATGCGGAGTGTTTCCTAGACGAGTTTCTTAGGGTTGTCATGCACATCACTTCAAACTCAGTGGCTTGAAACAATGTATTTATTATCTCGCCATTTTTAAGACAGAAGTCTGAAATCAAATTGTCAGCAGGGCCCTGCTCCCTCTGAAGTCTTTAGGGAAGGGTCTGTGCTTATTTCTTCCAGTTCTTGTTGGTTGCTGGCTGTCCTGAGCATACCTTGGCTTACGGCACCATCACTCCAATCTCTGTCTCCATTGTCATACGGACTTCTCTGCTAATTACATCTATGAAGATGCTATTTCCAAATAAGATCACATTCTGAGATTTCAGATGGATATGAGTTTTGGAGGAACACTATTCAATCCAGTACATTCCCTAACTGACATTTTGCTTCTTTGTTTGTTTTTGTTTGTACTGTACCTAGACAATGCATACAACTCAATTTATGGTGCAAATCTGCCTTCCTTCTGGGAGTCTAGTATTTAGAAAGGTAGTAAGCAGAGGGTGCCTATGTGACCAGCCCTGAATAAAATCTTTGATTTTGGAGTCCCTGATGGATAGTCATGCACTCTGTGCGTGACTGTTTTTGTTACTATTACTCCTAAGAAGCCTGTGCTTGGATTTCTTCACACTATGCCAGTGTCTTTTTCCCTTAATGATGCGGCTGAGTATCATTACTGTGTTACTGTAATTAGTCTTAACTCTAAGTATTTCTCACAAATTGTTGAGTATGGGATGATCTTGGGCACACCCCAAACTAATAGAATACAACTTTCCACAAATTGAATACAACTTTCCACAAATTGAATACAGCTTTCCACAAATTGAATATGGCTTTCCACAAATTGAATACAACTTTCCACAAATTGAATACAGCTTTCCATAAATTGAATACAATTCCATAAATTGAATATAGCTTTCCACAAATTGAATACAACTTTCCACAAATTGAATACAACTTTCCACAAATTGAATACAACTTTCCACAAATTGAATACAGCTTTCCACAAATCGAATACAGCTTTCCACAAATCAAATACAACTTTCCAAAAATTGAATACAACTTTCCACAAATTGAATACAGCTTTCCACAAATTGAATACAACTTTTGCTTTTCACAACATCCCTGTATTGTGAAACGAGATGCAGAGGGTTTTTTTGCATGCACTCACCTGCAGTCGAGTGATTTTCGTGTTTGGCCATCTACCCCAAATAAATATAAAATGTTGTAACGTCTTTATAGATGTAACACTTATTTTTGTTTTTTTTTCTTTTATTTTTTAATGGACGTAATAATTGAACATATTTATGGGATACATGGTGGTGTTGGAATACATATAATGTAGAGTGATCAGATTGGGGTCATTAGCATATCCATCATCTTGAATATTTACCATTTCTTAGTGTTGGGAACATTCAGTATTCTCCTAGCTGTATAAAAACATATATTATTAGTAACTGTAGATATCCCATAGTGGTATAGACCACCAGAATGTACTCTTCCTATCTGACTGTAATTTTGTATCCTTTAACCAATCTTTCCCTATCTCCTCCCTCCACCATCCTTCCTAGGCTGTAGTATCCTCTGGTCTAGTTTTTACTTCTATGAGATCAACTTTCCCTTTAACTTTCATATAAGTTCAGGGGTATAAGTGTAGGTGATATGGTTAGGCTTTGTGTCCCCACCCAAATCCCATCTTACATTATAATTATAATATCAAAGCAGACACCAGGTGCAGGTGATTTGATCATGGGCATGGTTTCCCCCATGCTGTTCTCATGATAGTGAGTTCTCATGAGATCTGATTGTTTGATAAGGGGCTTTTCCCCCTTCACTCCTCACACTCTTTCACCTGCCACCAGGTAAGACAGGGCTCTTTCCCTTCTGCCATGATTGTAACTTTTCTGAGGCCTCTCCAGACATGCAGAACTGTGACTCAGTGAAACATCTTTTCTTTATGAACTACCCAGTCTCAGGTTGTATCTTTATAGCAGTGTGAAAGCAGACTAATACAGCACATTTATTACATGGGTAAAATTGTGTTGTGGGGGTTTGTTGTACAGATTATTTCACCACCCAAGTATTAAACCTAGTACCCAACTGATACCTTTTCTGCTCCTCTCCCTCCTCCTACCCTCCACCCTTTTGTGGGTCCCAGTGTCTGTTGTTCCCTTCTTTGGGTCCATGTGTTCTAATCATTTAGCTCTCACTTATGAGTGAGGACATGTGGATTTTGTTTATTTGGTTTTCTGTTCCTGCATTAGTTTGACAAACCAGTGACCTCCAGTTCCATCCATGTCCCTGCAAAGGACATGATCTCATTCTTTTTTATGGCTGTGTAGTATTCCATGGTCGCACTCAGCTTTGTTTCCTTGCTTCCTAGCACACGATGCAGTGCTTGGTTTATGGTGGGTCATCCATCAATATTTGCCAAAAAAAATGCAGAATGAAGAGATTGGTAATCATTCAGCAGTTTTCTTTCATCCTTTTAAAATAACTATTATTGTTACTATTTTATATATTTAGGGGGCACAAGTGCAGGTTTCTTACATGCTTATATTGCAGAGCTGTTGATGAACCCATCACTTACATAGTGAATATTGTACCCACAAGGCGATGTTTCAACTCTCACTCCCCTTCCAGCCTTCCCATCTTTGTATTCCCCAGTTGTCTATTATTCAACTTTCTATGTCCATATGTACTCCTTGTTTAGCTCCACATATAAGTGAGAACATGTGGCATTTGACTTTCTGCTTCGGAGTTATTTTACCTAGAATAATGGCCTCTAGTTCCATTTATGTTGCAAAAGACATGATTTCATTCCTTGTATGGCTGAGTAGTTTTTCATGTTTTCTTTATCCAGCCCTCTGTTGATGGGCACTTGTGTTGATTCCGTATCTTTGCAATTGTGAATAGTGCCACAATAAACATGCAAGTACAGTTATCATTTTGATATAATGGTTTCTTTTCCTTTGGATACATACCAACAAGTTCGCCACTTTGGTTATCAAAGACAGAGTTTCTAAGGCCAGATCATTAATCTATTGTCGTCAGTCAGGAGAGACTGTGTCCTACATAATTGCAACTTCGAAGTTAGTAAAGGCCAATTCTTAGTTAAGGAAAAAAGTTACCCTTCCAGGAATGTGTTATGAAATGCCAGGCAGGTTTATTGCAGCTGGGATAACTGCCACTACAGAATTGTCTGGGAAGTCCACGTTCTTTTATAAATCAGCCTGGCTCTTCATATCTGGACTGACTTGCCATTTGCCTTTCTTGGAAAGAAGTCAGAAAAAGCTGAGCCTCACCCCAACATACTTGTGTCCTCCAATAAATATAGCGCTGGAGATTTCATGGAAAGTTTTCACACAGAGAATGTGAAACTTTATTTTGAAAATAGTAGATAAGTCAGATACGTTATGATGAAAGAAGACACATACACTGGTTGACTGGCCATGGAGTGTGGCTTTTACTGCTGAAGAAGTAACAGGGAAAGCCTATGAAATTAAAAACAAAAACAATTTTCTGTCACTGTTTTGTTTATAAGAGAACAATTTTACACTGTCTTTTAATATTTCTGTTCTTTTTCTTGTCTTTTTTTTTCTTCTTGAGACAGGGTCTTGCTCTGTCACCCAGGCTGGAGTGCAATGATGTGATCGTAGCTCTCTGTAGTCTCAACTTCCTGGGCTTAGGTGACCTTCCCACCTCAGCCTCCTGAGTAGTCAGAACCACAGGCACACATCACCATACCAGGCTATTTTATTATTATTATTATTTGTAGAGATGGGGACTTGCTACGTTGCCTAGGCTGGTTTCAAACTCCTGGGCTCAAGTGATCCTTCCACTTCATCCTCCCAACTTCTTGGCATCACAGGAACACACCACTGTGCTGAGTTATTTTTAAAAATTATTTGTAGACACAGGGTCTTGCTCTATTGCCCAGGCTGATCTCAAACTCCTCGGCTCAAGCAATCCTCCCACCTCAGCCTCCCAAAGTCCTGGGATTAGAGGCCCGAGCCACAGCACCCAGCCAACACTTCTATTTTTTCTGCTAAAATGCTTTTTGTACAAAATGCTTTTAGCAATGACAGCTCATATACCCCAAAAACAGAGCATAAAAAGTCTACAGATAAGATGAGGAATATGTCATTTTTTGATACCTCCTAGCTCCTGTTTTCACAAACTTCATGGGACTTTTAAAGACAGTTTTATGTACACAGTTTATGGGAAGGCTGGTGTGCTAACATATCTCCAAATCCACCTCCAGATTTGATGATCTACTAGGATAACTCAAAAGACTGAGCAGGTAATCATACTCGAAGCTATGATTTGTGTAAGCAAAAGTATAGCAAGAAAAATTAGAAAAAGGAAAAAGCAAATGAGGTAAACTCCGCTGGAAACCAGGTGGAAGCTTCCAAGGAAATCTCTCACTGGAGTCACAGGGGATGTGATTAATTCCTCCAGTGATGAGTTTTGACAACAGTTTGAAATGCCTACCAGGAAAGCTCCTGGGAGACTCAATACCCAGGGTTTTTATCAGGGGATCTTCACAAAGACATCTCCCAAAATTTCAGCCATCTGGAAGGAAAGCAGGTGTTCACCCCGAATTACATTTTTGGGGTGCAGTTTAGACATCATGAACCATGCTTATCAGTTAAGGTAGTGGGAAGTTCCCTAAGTCCAAGTTCTTAAGTGGCGGTCTTGGGGCAACCTAGAAAGTAGGACTTTCTCAGGATAGAATCTCAGGCTTTAGCTTGACTCTTTTTAGTAGGCTTTTTGTTTTTTTAATAGCTCAGGATGAAGGAATATCCAGGTTCATAGGAAGTTTTCAACCAATGTCTGCAATGGTGTCTCTATGACAAAAGATGATTTTCAAAGAACATCCCTCATAGATTGTTAAATAGTACTAAATTCCCCTCACTATTGGGCATATTAATCATGGCAGCATATTCTTTTTATTTTTAAGCTGGATATATAAACTCGTTTTTCTTTTGCATTTGTATAAATTTAAAGGGTTCAAGTGCACTTTTATTACATTGATACTAGTAGCCAAGCCTTGGTTTTTAGTGTATCCATCATCCGAATAATGTACATTGCACCCAATAAGTAATTTCTCATCCCTTATCCCTCCTCCACCCTCACCGCTTTCTGAGTCTCCAGTGTCTATTATTCCACTCTCTATGTCCATGGGTACACTTTATCTACCTCCGACGTATGAGTGAGAACATGCGGCATTCGGCTTTCTGTTTCTGAGCTGTTTCACTTAAGGTAGTATCCTACAGCTCCATCCATATTGCTGTGTACAGCAGAAAAGTTTAATGGCAACCACACCTGATGTGGAATTATTTTTGTGTGTGTGAAATAAAATTATAGACCATAATAGTCAACCTTTTAAAGAGCACAACTCAGTGTCTTTTAGTATACTCATAATTGTGCAGTGTCACCACTATCCAATTGCAGAATGCTTTGATAACCACACAAAGAAGGCTCATATCTATTAAAAGTTGCTGGACTGGGTGCGATGGCTCCTGCCTATAATCCTGGCACTTTGAGAGGCCAAGGTGAGCGGATGGCTTCAGTCCAGGAGTCTGAGACCAGCCTGGGTAACATAGTGAGACCCTTTCTCCACAAAAAATCAAAATTTAGCTGCATGTGGTGGTGCACACCTTTAGTCCCAGCTACTCAGGAGGCTGAGATGGGAAGATCACCTGAGCCTGGGGAGATGGAGGTTGCAGTGAGGCGTGATCCACTACTGCACTCCAGCCGGGGTGATAGAGCAAGTCTCTGTCTCAAAAAAAAAGTCCCTCCTCTTTCTCTCACCTACCCAAGTCCCTGAAAACCATGAGTCTATTTTTTGACTCCATAGATTTGCCTCTTCTGGACATTTCTTGTAAATAGAATCATATGCTGTGTGTCCTTGTTTCATTCGGCATAAGTTCTTCAACGTTTGTCCACATATGAGTGTGTGTCAGTACTTCATTGTTTTTTTCAAATGACTGATTGGGTTTTCAAGTAGTGAGTGCAGGGGTGTCACGCTGGATAAAATATTAGTAGGCAAGGCAAAGACAGTTTTGTTTTGTTTTGTTTTTGCTTGATCCAATTATTTTTATTCTTTCTTATTAATAGGGGAAATATTTAATATTTGAGATTATAAATTTGCCTTTTGAGTAAGGCATTGGCCACATCCCATAACGTTAGTAATGCCATGTTTTCTAGTAGTTTAGTAATGTACTATTTTCTAATTAACGCTTCTTATAATTCTGATTTCCTCTTATACCAAAGTTTCTTATGAGTTGTAGTTGTATGTCTCATACATTTTTGATTTTTATGTCATTATGAATTGATGAATCAACTATAAATTGTGATAAAATGCTGCCTAGATCATATTAGCTTTTATGAATTTATTAAGATTTTCTTTCTGGTTGGTACATTAATAGTACTTGGGAGCATCCTGTGGACAAATGAAAAGGGGATATGGAATCTGTTTGAAAAGAGATGTTCTGAACCTTAGGGTTGATCTCTGCCACAGGGATGTTCTTTGTGTAGTGTAAAGTGATTTCTCACTTTGCAAAATAGAACTACCATTTGACCCAGCAATCCCATTATTGGGCACATTTCCAAAGGAATATAAATCATTCTACTAAAAAGGCACATGCATGCATATGTTTATCTCAGCACTATTCACAAAAGCGAAGGCATGGAATCAACCTAGGTGCCCATCAGTGGTAGACTGGACAAAGAAAATGTGGTACACAGACACCATGGAATATCGTGTAGCCATAAAATAGAACAAGATCATGTCCTTTGCAGCAACGTGGATAGAACTAGAGGCCATTATCCTAAGTGAACTAACACAGGAACAGAAAACCAAATACCATATGTTCTCACTGATAAGTGGGAGCTGAACACTGACTACACATGGACACAAAGAGGGGAACAATAGTCACTGGGGACTATCAAGGGTGGAGGGTGGGATGAGGGTCAAGATCAAAAAACTACCTATCGAGTATTATGTTTATTACTTGAGTGATGAAATAATCTGTACACCAACCTAAAATAAATTTTAAAAAATAAAACAACAGCAACAGTTGTAGGCAGGTGACCTCTTAGATCTCTGCAGGTAATTCTTCTAGACTTAGGATGCACCCATTTACATTTTGTTAATTATTGTTTCACAGGGCTATTTTCACTTTCATTATAAATCTGCATTGTGGAGACTTATGTTAGTGAAAAGAATTATTTATTGGAACATTGTCAAAGTCCAGGCTCCATTGTGAGGGGTGGATTCCCAGCATCCACATGGCCTTCATCAGTGTGTACTGGCTGAATGTGGCACTTCCCATATTACAGATATAGTGGTGGAGAGCCATGCTCCCAGTGGCATGGGGCCTGGCAAACTAGCAAGTCATTTTATTTCCACTGTGTTTATGGAGTTCCTCTCAACAGAGTTGCCCTGTGATAGAAAGCCCAGAGAATCTGAGCTATGTTCCTGTCATGAACATTGTTGATCATTCTCCACCACTGAGTACTGGAGCTCCCAGCTCCTGGCACTCCACCAGTCAACATTTGCCAAGCTCTCATGGTGAAGGAAAAAAAAAAAGTGTGTTGCATACACAGGAAAAGGATCAACAAAAGAGGAAGATGTGGTATGTGCTCTTTAGTAATTTACTTTGATTACATTTATTTTCTGCTGTTCCAAAGAAACCCTGTGGCTGGAATAAGTGTGAAGAGTTGCTGAGAACCACTGACAGTAAGACATTTAATTGCCCTGGATTTCAATGTTCTCATTTACAAAATGGGGGCTAGGTGAGATTATGTCTGTGAAAGACCTGTTTGCTTATTTATTTGTTTATTTATTGAGCATAAAATCTCGCTCTGTTGCCCAGGCTGGAGTGGAGAGGTGCAATCAAAGATCACTGCAGCCTCCATCCCCTAGCTCAAGCGATCCCCCAACACCAGCCTCTCAAGTTGCTGGAAGTACACGTGGGCACCACCACATCCAGCTAATTAATTTTATTTTTTGCAGAGAAGGGGTCTACTATGTTGCTCCCATTGGTCTTGTGCTCCTCGACTCAAGGGACCCTCTTGCCTTGGCTTCCCAAAGTACTGGGATTACAGGCATGAGCCAGCTTTTTAAAAATATGAGATTATTATTTCATATTATTCATTCAAAAATAATATGAGATTTTGAAGGGCTATAACCTTCTTTCATTCTTCCTCTTCGCTGCCTAATACAGGAATAAGTGTGCATGGTTACAAAATCCTAATTTGTTTGTCAAGTAAGATACCATAAGAGAAGAGAGAGATAAAGAGTCAGAGAGAGACAGAGAGAAGAGAGAGAGGGAGTGAGGGAGAATTATTTCTCTACTACTATTGTCTTTAAAATATTAAGATATTAGTTGACAAGGTGACACAGAGAACTGGGTGAAATTAAGTATAATGGGCACTAAATATTAATTTGGGGAAAAGGCCAGTTCACAGCACCTTACTCATGGTGGTATTTTGGAACATTAATGGATGAATCACCTTAGTTTCCGTTCAACCTGTAGAAGTAGGACTTTAAAAAGTTACAGTTTAGAGTTTTTATGAGTATTATGCATGATTCTAAATACAACCATTCTAAACAACAGAAAACATATGATTTTATTTCTTTCAGTCTTAAGGAGCTTACCCTACAGGTAAATATGTAGCACTTGCTTCTGCAATATTTTCAGGCCATGTGAGCTGAAGTTTTTTTTTCAAAATGTATGTATACAATTGCCTTATTAAGGGAGAATATTCTTATTCTTAGATGCAGGCTCAAGATTTGCCAACTTCAAATTTCTATTTGTATTTCCTTTTAGGGGAAGATTTGGTGTCAAAATTAACATCTCTGGAGAGTGTTCCAAAGGTGATTCCTTGATCAAATACTCCCACCCCCGAAAAGTCTTCCTTTAATATCAAAATGTTTAAAGAATAAAATGTTCACTAATCAGTTCACTTTTAATTTAAAACTGGTAAGATTCTTGGTTTCTAGAATTTAACTACATCATTTTCAGCCTCATGTATTTTAACAATTTTCTGTGTTAGAAATAACAGATTTAAATGTTTAAAGTTTAGAGGCTTTTTTTAAGAGTATAACTTATAGACCATAACATCCGCCCTTTCAAAGCAGACAGTTGAATGGCTTTTTCTGTGTTCAGAGTTGTACAACCATCACCATATCTAACTGCAGAATCTTTTCATCATCACACAAAAACCCAGTACCCATTAAGTAGTCACTTCCCATACACTCTCCCTTCAGCCCTGACAACCACCAATCTATTTTCTGACTCAATGATCTTTCAGCTACTGTGATACTCTGTCAGTGACAAAAACATCTGAGTTCAACGGAGATATAATCAAAGAGTTGTGGCTTGTTCAGAGAACTGTCTTACTGCTCTGCAGGTGTTTTTGCCATAAGTATGTCCATTTGATCATCAGTTCATTCTTGATACCGTTTGACTCTGTGTCCCCACCCAAATCTCACATCAAATTGTAATCCCCTGTGTCGAGGGAGGGATCTGGTGGGAGGTGATGGGATCATAGGGGCGCACTTTCCCCTTGCTGTTCTCATGATAATGAATGAGTTCTCATGAGACCTGATGGTTTAAAAGTGTGCAGCACTTCCCCCCTTGCTCTCTCTCCTGCAGTCATGTGAAGAGGGTGATTGCTTCCCCTTAGCCTTCTGCCATGATTGTGAGTTTCCTGAGGCCTCCCAGTCATGCTTCCTGTTAAACCTGTGGAACTGTGAGTCAATTAAAGCTCTTTTGTTTATAAATTACCCAGTCTCAGGTAGTTCTTGATAGCACTGTGAGAATGAACTAATACGATTCATTTTGCTATGCACACATCCAACATAAAGAACCCCATTCCCCACACTCAGTTGGGGCTTAAAAACAATTGGATCACTTTTTTCCATGGGCATTGTTATTCTTCTCTTATAAATTCAGAGATTGAGGTCTTGGTTTACTACTACTGTCATCTGTGTATGAGCTGGACACAAGGTTGAGGGAAGTGATTGAAGGTAAATTAGAGCCTTACTCGCCATCCTAAAAATCCCAGCCTTCCATTGTGGAGCTTGAGGGCCCTGATACAGCATTATTACTGCTCTGGAAATGTAACATGAGTGACCAGGAGCCAGCATAGATGAAAAAATGCCCAGTTGCCCCACTAATTGCTCAAAATCTATTATTCACACCACGAAAAAAAAACACACAGCATATGAGGTCATAAATAAGTTAATTAGCTTGATTTAGCCACCCCACAGTGCATGCAAGTATCAAAACATCATGCTGTACACAATTGATAAATACATTTTTGTCAATTGGTAAATACATTTAAGTAGATAGTTGAAAAATGAATCCCCCTAGAATGTCTTATCACGATATTGCATTTGAAATGAATAGCAAACTGAATATGTGAAGCATATTGAATACCAACAAATACATATAATTATGGTCCATATTGATATTTCAAAGACCAATACAATTTAGGGCAAAAATAGGGACACTAAATTTAATAACAAAAGGAGTCTATTCCATCCTTCCAAAATAAGAACACATCACTGATTAAAGATGAGCCCTGTAAAGAGAACTCCACTAATCATCATTTTGTTCATTTATTTAGTGCAGGCCAAGACATTGTTCTCAGTGGCCCTGGAGTGGCTTTAGAAAGCCACAGAACACAAAAGTATAAGTATTAATAACAACAGATCATTAATGAATGCTTGTTAACTTTTACAATACTTTTCTTATACATATAATTGATAATTTGTTACCAATTAACAATATATGAACATATGGATAATTTAACATTAATAACCCAGGTTTGAGTCAACCAGGAAAATAAAGGTGGAATTCTGAAGTACAGTCATACATCTAAGTAGAATAAAATAATCTCTATGATCTATCCACCTTTGCCTCTTTGCTAGCACAGTATCTCCTCTCTTATTTTGTCTGAAACAATGGCAAAACAGCAAAGATACGTTTTTTATGACCCAAAACATTACTTTATCCACCTGGCAATTTTGTTTTCCTTTAGGAATTACTTTTTTAAAGGAAATCATGAGGAGCTACAGTTAAGAAGCAAAATGTGTTATTTTTCTTCCTAGATGAAATGCTTTGTTGTAACTTCACAGGAACATATATGGGCAGTGCAATCTTTCTCAAGGTGGCTTTTGAAATGCGTCACATCTAAACAGACACTGTATTGTCTCTCCTCTACATAAACAAGCGTTTATCAGCCATGATGCAAAAAAATCAATATTTTGATTATGTAAACTTTTTAATACTGTTAAAATAATAATAATTTAAAAACTTTAGAAGAATTTAGCAGAGTTTATTTGAGCAGAGTGATTCATGAGTCGGGCAGCACTTGGAAGCAGAGGAGGTTCAGAAAGCTGTGCCAAGCAGTGTAGCAAGAGAGGTTTTATAGACCAAACACAGAAGCAAAGTAGAAAAGTCATCTGGCCACAGCTGGTCATCTTCTTTATTCGGGCATAATGAGATGAGGCATTCATCTTACTTGAGAACAAGCTAATTGGTTGGATAGCTGTGATTAACTGAAGCTCGACTCTTTGTAATGAGGTAAAACCCTAACAGGTTTTCTTTCTACATATTACATTAGGTGTCTGTTATGTAGAGACTTAAATTATGGAATCATGACTGTCTCATTTAATTTAACAAGATTTACAGTTCACCATTGGAGTCACAGTATACTTTTATAAAAGAAATGTGTATGAATCTTTCAAGAGCTGTGGCTTCCATCAGCATCAGAGTTATTTTACACTGACATGTGCTCCATCTTCGCGATTTTTGTTTTCATTTTTTTGAGACAGAGTCTTGCTCAGTCACCCAGGCTAGAGTGCAGCAGGGTGACCTCAGCTCACTGCAACTTGCGCTTCCCTGTTTCAAGACAGATTCTCATGCCTCATCCCCAAGTAGCTGGGACTACAGGCATGTGCCACCAAGCCCAGCTAATTTTTGTATTTTTAGTAGAGATGGGGTTTCGCCGTGTTGGCCAGGCTGGTCTTGAACTCCTGGCCCCAAGTGATCCACCCACCTCAGCCTCCTATAGTGTTGGGATTACAGGCATGAGCGACCACACCCGGGGCCTGGATTATTTTGATGAGGTCCTGAGAGGGAAGGAGGAAAGCTTTCAAATGCTGTGGAAACAGCACTGCAAGTCCTGTTAATTGCTAATCCTGTATTCCAGAGAACCTCAGTGAATTGTGTGGTTGTTACAAGTATAAGCAGTTAGGGTTATTTTGAATATACTACCTAATCATTTTTAAGTGTGTGACTTCTGTTTTATGTGTGTGTGTGTGTATCCCAATAGTGGGTTCTATTAGCTTTCCTCATCCTCTAGACAGATGTTAGCTGTGCATATATGTTGGCCTATTCCAGGATGAGGGGAAACATAAGACACAAGTATTAAAAGTACAGAGTTTATTTGGCCCAATTTTGAAGACTGTAACCCAGGACTATAGGTTCAAGTTGCCCTGAAGGTATGCTCCTATTAATAGCAGGAACAAGTGAGTTTTTAAAGGAAAAGAAGAGGCAGTTCCTAAATTGTTTACCAAGAATTTACATGAAAATAACAAAATATTGATTGGCTCTACATTGTTTTTTATATCACAAATTCCAGGGACATGAAGCTAATAGGTGAGGCAGCTAGTCAGAAATAAACTGCTTTCAAACAATTGCCCCCAGGCATGGGTGCAAGCAGGAGTGAGTGTGGCTGAAGTCTCACACACTCTTGTCTCCCTGGGCCTCATAAGTTTTGCATACCTCATATAACTCAGAGTGCTCTGAGCTATTTTTTCTATCATGTGACAGAAAAATAGCTATAAATATGTTAACATTCTTCTGGAATTTGAATAAGACTGGCAAAATCTTACAAAAAAAACCATAAACTTCTATCTCAAATTTCTTTCAAAATTTCTAAATGACATCTATGGAAACACAATTTGGAAAATAAATTTTGAATACAAAAGTCATCTTAGAACTTCTCAATTTTAACAGAATTTCAAGAAAACACAAAAACAAAGAAAAACACATGGAGAAGAATCTCTCTTGTAGAAACCACTGAACTGTAATATCCCCGAAGTTTAATTTCTTTCCATGGAAAAGAAACTGATTATAAAACTTGTTTAAAATGAGTTGAATGAGATAGTTTAAGAATAATGTCCAAGGCCGGGCACAGTGGCTCACGCCTATAATCCCAGCACTTTGGGAGGCCAAGACGGGTGGATCACGAGGTCAAGAGATCGAGACCATCCTTGTCAACATGGTGAAACCCCGTCTCTACTAAAAAAAATACAAAATAACTGGGCATGGTGGTGCGCTCCTGTAGTCCCACCTACTCGGGAGGCTGAGGCAGGAGAATTGCTTGAACCCAGGAGGCGGAGGTTGCAGTGAGCCGAGATTGTGCCATTGCACTCCAGCCTGGGTAACAAGAGCAAAACTCTGTCTCAAAGAAAAAAAAATAGAATAATGTTTAATACATTTTGATTTAAATAATAGATTGCTCACAGAATAAGTGCATGTTGATTTAAGCCTTCATTTTCTCATAATAGGAAATTTTACTGCTTTCCACACAGTATGACAGCTCGAGTTATAGCATAGTGGGTTGGAGCAAGATCAACAATTGAGAACCATGTGCACACAAGTATGCAAATCCCTTATCATGTCCCCTCCCTTAGGTTCATTTTGTTGTCTTCTTCTATATATGCAGCACTAATATTTCTGGAATCAGGGGAAAAAAGATATAGAAATGAATAAAGCCTTATTCAAAGCCACAAGTGAATAAATACAATCATTAAATAGGACAATATGCAGAATAAAAACAGAAGGAAATTCCCACAAGGAACTAAAACACCAAAGAGAGAGAAAGTATTGTAAGATTTTGTCTCTTTCTGTTGTAAACCGAATGAACGTTCCAAACCAAAGCAGTAACTTTGGTAAAGTTGGAAGGCAATTGATTTACAAGGAGTAAACTGTTTTCTACCACTGGTTTAAGTCTGTCACCATTTTCATCCTTTATTCTTTTCCTGATTTAATGCCATTTTTTTTCCTTTTGGAGATTTGAGAATGGGGCACATGCTGAACCCTATAAGCAAATGTCATAACTTCTTGTTTGAGATTTATATTTTTTTAATTTTATGTGGTATTTTGATGGGGATTGCGTTGAATTTGTAGATTGCTTTTGGCGGTATGGTGATTTTCACAATATTGACTCTACCCATCTATGAGCATGGGACGTGTTTCCATTTGTTTGCGTTGTCTCTTATTTCTTTCAGCAGTGGTTTAGAGCGTTTCTCGTAGGGGTTTCGACTTCTTGGTTAGGTATATTCCTAAGTATTTTATTTTATTTTTACAGCTATTGTAAAAGGGGTTGAGTTCTTGATTTGATTCTTCTCATCACTGTTGGTGTATAGAAGAGCAACTGATTTGTGTACATTAATCTTGTATCCAGAAACTCTGCTGAATTCTTTTATCAGTTCTAACAGTTTTCTGGAGGAGACCTTAGGATTTTCAAGGTAAATGATCATATCCTCAGTGAACACTGACAGTTCGACTTCCTCTTTACTGATTTGGATGCCCTTTATTTCTTTCTCTTGTCCGATTGCTCTGGCTAGGAATTCCAGTACTATGTTGAAGAGGCATGGTGAGAGTGGGCTACTATTTCATCCAGCAATCCCACTACTGGGTATCTACCCAGAGGAAAACAAGTCATTATTTGAGAAAGATACTTGCACACCATGTTTCTCACCAGCAGAATTCAGAAATAACAAAATCATGGAACCAACCCAAATGCCCATCAATCAACTAGTGGATAAAGAAACTGTGGTATATATTTATAATTGAATAGTATGCAGCCATAAAAAGGAATGAATTAACAGCATTTGCAGTGACTTGGATGAGATTGGAGACTCTTATTCTAAGTGAAGTAACTCAAGAATGGAAAACCAAACATCGTATGTTCTCACTGATATGCAGGAGCTAAGCTATGAAGACGCAAAGGCATAAGAATGACACAATGGACTTTGGGGACTTGGGGAAGAGTTAGAGGGGGTGAGGGATAAAAGACTACAAATAGGGTGCAGTGTATGCTGCTTGGGTGATGGATGCACCAATATCTCACAAATCACCACTAAAGAACTTACTTATGTAACCAAATACCACCTGTACCCAATAATTTGTGGAAAAAATCATATATAAGAGCATGATTATGTAATTATGTAATAGATGTTGTTCATGGCATTTTTTCCTTGTTCTTTTAGTTTTTCCATCCTTCCTTCCTCCTTCCTTCCTTTCTCATTCCCTCCCTCCCTCCCTCCTTCCCTCCCTCCTTCCCTTCCTTTCTTGCTTTCTTTCTTTCAAAAGAAATAATAAAAAAGTTAAATGCATTTCTAGCTTTTAATGATTGCCAGTAGTTCTGAGGTCCCTGGATTGGCAGCTGTAAAACTTCAATTGCTGGCCATATCTTCACATGGACTTTTTCTTTATTGTTTGCCTATATCTTTTCTTCTTACAAAGACACCAACCACTGGATTTAGAGCCCACCCTAATGCAGTATGACCTTATTTTAACTACACTGACATTGGAATAACTTGTGTATGTCAGAGTCCTATGCATAGGTGGGGTAACTTAGAATCCAAGACTAGATTCTAAACCTCAGCTTAATCACTGTCTGATACTGGGGAAGTTTCTTACCCCAACTTCATTTTTCTTATTCATCAAAGCATTAGCACCATTGAACAATAGCAATTCTCATGTCAATAGATTCACGTAAAAATTAAATGAGTCTGTGTAACATGTGGTTGTTGGAAACCCTTGGTCAGATCCTATGTGAGGGTTCAAACACCACCAGATAAGCAACCTAGAGTGAACAGAGCATGTCTATTTTCTAACTCACCCTGAAACCAAATTTCCAAATATTTTCCCCCAAAATTATAAGTGTTGTTATAAAAAGGACAAAACAGGATAATGACAGAATTCCTGGGAAAATTAGTTTCCTGAAAAATTACCTTACTTGTTAAATTATAGAGAGGCTAGAAAGTGGTGTATAATTTAGTATTTCACTATGATGGACACATTGATCCCACATTCAATTACATGTGTTATTAAACCAGCTCGAATTATATAAACAAAAGAGGCTTTTCTGGGCATTCAACATCCACCATCTTTTTTTTTTTTTCCCAGAGGGAATGGATTAAAAAAAACGAGAACATTTCTTGTTTGAAGCATTTTTCTGACTGGTGCCACGGACCTTGGCTATGGGGTCCTAGCCCATTCTTTTGTTTTCCTCTTCTCTCTGTGTGAATGAGACTTTCTGAAGGGCCTACACTTGTTCAAATATTTTTAGGGTGACCCACTCATCCAAGTTTGCTCAGGAACTTTCTGGTTCTACCTCTAAAAATCCTGCATACAGAAACTCACTGTGTCGTATGCAAACTGGCGTGTGACTGTCATAGTCACCACAGGGTTTGACTGACTGACTCTATCCTTTGTCAGAGAGGTGAACACAGTTGGGGTGAGGTCCAAATGCCTTCCATTGTCTTGTATGGGAGAACAAAGTTACAGTAAAAATCCTTGGATTTGTGTCACTTTTTATATTGCCTCGTGTAAGAAGAGACTCATCTTTTATTTGGCAGTTTGTAAATTAAGCGTGTAGGACAGTCTCTACCTACTATCTAGCTAATTTGCTAGCTGGCTACCTACCTGTATACCTACAGAGTAGGTATATCTACCTACCTATCCTCCTACTTGTTTATCTACTGTCTACTAAATAGCCTACATGCCTATCTATATTCCTTTCTACCTACTAACCTACCTACCTACATATCTGCCTATATATTTAGCTAGCTACCCACCTATCTACCTCTCTACCTCTCTATTTACCTACCTACTATTACTAAATATGACCTAAGTATCTATTATATATATTATATATCTTCCTACCTAGTAACATGCCTAGCTCTCTACTTATCTACATATCTACGTACCTACTTAGCTACCTACCTACCCGCCTACCTACTAGCTGAGCTACATATATTCCCACCTACCTACCTACCTACCTACCTACCTGCCTGTCTACTACTTACTAAATATGATCTAAGTACCTACCTATATGCCTTCCTATCTACTAAGCTATCTACCTATGTATCTAGTTAGCTAGCTACGTACCAACTTCTACCTACATTCTTATCTACTTATGTATATACCTACCTACTTATGAATGTGCCTACCTATCTACCCACTTACCTGTGTACTACCTATTAAATATGACCTAAGTACCTATTTATATACCTTTCTACCTACTAAGCTACCTAGTTATCTAGCTAGTTAGCTAGCTACCTACCAACCTATAGTCATATACTATCTACTTAACTATTTACTAATTATAAGCATACCTACCTATTCACCTATCTACCCTACCTACCTACTAAATATTACTAAGTACCTATCTATATAGCTTTATACCTATTAACCTACATATCTACCTGGCTAGTTAGCTACCTACATACCAACTTATACCTACATACTTATCTACTTAACTATCTATTACTTATGAATACACTTACCTAACTATCCACTTATCTACCATACCTACCTATCTACCTAGTTGTTTACTATCTGGTAAATATCACCTAGGTACCTATCTATTTACCTTTCTACCTACTACCCTACCTAGCTACCTACCCACCTATGTATTCCCTACCTACTTACCTAATAACCCACCAATCCATTTGCCTACTTGTCTAAGTACCATGTTTACTAAATATGACCTGAGAACCTATCTATATACCTCTCTTCCTACTAACCTACCTACCTACCCAGCTACCTATATCAACCAGCTAGCCACCTACTTCCTTACTACCTATCTACTTACCTATGGGAAACCTGGATCAAAAGAAAAATGTCAGCTTTGGAAACCAATCCTGGCCCCTATAATTATATTGCCAGGTTAAGTTGTAGTTATCTTTTCTTTTTGCATTAACTCCTCTGTGGCCGCACTCACATACTGTCACTTATATTTCTGGTAAAGCACACACTTGGTTTGGGCAGTGATGGTTGCAGGGAACCTTAGCCACTGCTGTTGGACTGAATCCCCCACTCTCTGGGTCCTCACGTCTGCCCATCATTCAGCCATTAATTAGTGCCTAGTCTTGGCTACCCTTGCTGGGCACCTGTCAACATTATAGGACTCTGATGATAAACACCTTAACAGTTTCCCTTATGTCCTTTGCAAAACCCACACTCCCTTGCACCATGCTTCACATATCAATTTGAAAAAAGAGATTCAGTACCCTATTTAAATATACCACCAGTTTAGCAAATGACATGACGCAAAGCATTGAGTTGTCAAATCACACCCTCTGGAGTCAGCCAGGCCAGGCTTTACAGAGGATGTTGGAGGCGAGTAATTTTGCAGCACAGTAAACTAGAGATATTTCTTTTCCTCCATCATAGCTCCTCAGGTTTCCTTTCCTCACAGTGCATGTTTCTAGCCCAGGTTGATGGATGAGGTTTCTAACAAAGACCTATGACCACTTTACCATTAAGAAATATTTGGGGTAATGAAATATCTTTTTTTTTTTTTTAACTCAGTTGCAGAGCCTAGGTGAATATTTCCAGTGAGCTATGTCACATAAATCCATAGATGCCATGTTTCCTTGCCATAAAACAATCCTAAACAACTAGGTACATCGTGCTAAAATATTCCACAGATAAGGATTGTCTTGCTAGCAAGAATCACTTGGTTGGCTCACTGTGAGGTCTGCAAGGAGGATAATTAGACTGAAATTAGCCTGAATCTCTTGTGTTAACCCCCAAACTAAAGGAAATGAATGTGTAGAAAGCCTGTTACTTTCATTGTTGGCTTCCCAGTGAAGCAGCCTAAAGATTTTTACTAATATTAACATGAGCAGGCACTATCCCAACACAACACTCTCTCTCTCTCAACTTAGTTAGCTTGAAGCCTTCTAAGTCTGTAAAAGTATACTTTGACATATCAGAAAAGAAGTTTGTAGTCAACTTTAACATTAGGAAAATAGTAATATTTAAAATCTAGGGTTTAATTATGCTCTGTTAATTTTTCAAGCAATTAGAAAACTAACAGTTTTCTAAAAGAAAAGATCTAGAGCTGTTGTTAAGGGAAAAATGGACATCTTTGTATTATTGATAGAAATTGCTTAGCACCCTATTCCAATAAATAATAATAATATCAACAATAAATAATAAAACACCACCCCGGCAATATTTTATTATTGATTACAAATGAAACTAATGTGTCATTTGTTGGTGAAAATAATAAACATTAAAGTGAGCAATAAGCCATTTTGAAGCAATAATAAAAGATGCAATTTTCAATTAGCTTTTTTCTGCTTTCATTTCTTCTGCTACTGAATTATTTGATATTTTATGGATTGGTTGATGTTTGCCATTGGTAGACATTCAAAAGAAAATAAAAATAGAAGATTATTCTCTTTTGTAATGTTTGCATTAGTAATGCTGCCTCTATTAAAAGAATCCGTAACTCCTACAATATATAAAATCGTTGGTGTGTTGATCAATCTTTGCTTCTTTGGGTTTTTCTGTTAATAGCCATCCTCCATTTCTGGATGACAGAAGGTGGATTGGACTTTAGTCCATTCTTGATCTTTGTGTACAGAAGTGGAAAAAACCATTTGAGCTAAATGGGCCCTTCTGGCTTTAGAGCTTTGACTTAACAGTTCATTAGTGATCTCTACAGTGGTTGAGGGACTAGTTTGTAAGACATTGAAGCATACCCTATCAACTATGCCTATTTGGTAATTTAGTCTAACCTTTGGATTTCCCACTGGTTGCAATCCAATTTTGAGTGGACTTTTAAAGGAGAATTTAAAGGGTTGATAAAGACATCTCTAAAGATGACCAGGGACTGGGCATGCTGGCTCACACCTGTAATCCCAGCACTTTGGGAGGCCAAGGTGGGTGGATCAGCTGAGGTTAGGAGTTTAAGATGAGCCTGGCCAACATGGTGAAACCCAGTCTCTACTAAAAATAAAAAAAAATTAGCTGGGCATGGTGGCAGGCACCTGTAATCCCAGCTAATCAGGAGGCTGACATAGAAGAATCACTTGAACCTGGGAGCCAGAGGTTGCAGTGAACTGAGACTGTGCCATTGCACTCCAGCCTGGGCAACAAGACTGAAACTTCATCTCAAAAAAAGAAAAAGAAAAACAAACTAGGAGCAAATTAATCACATGAATTCCATGTTGCTCAAAAGATACTGCAATCAGGAAAAGCATGAAAAATAATCTGAGCAAAAAGACAAAAAGAATCTTACACGTCTTTGCTATATAGTTCTACTCCTCTTATCCTTATATCTCTTTTGTATATCCACCTCGGCAATCGACTTGTACCTTTATGTTCAGATCCAAAATTATGACCCGCCCTTGAGATTATCTGACTCTTGCTCTTTGTCTCACCTATATGTTCCAATATCTTACGTAGCTTTACCAAAAACAAGCAAAAATCCTCAGAGATCCTTAATTTTTTTTCTTCTTATTCATGGTTCAGTAAATGTCTGTAGAATCAAACTCTTCTGTTATATTGATTCAGTCATTTTCTCTCATTGATTTCTTCTATAATTGTCACAGACTTCAGCTTCCTGAGTCCTAAGAATTTTAAATACACTATGGAATGTTTCCCAGTGGTAATTTGTTAGGAGCAGCTACATGTTAAGTCTATTGTAATTTGAGTGGAACCTTCCATCAGAGGTCTGTCCAATTCCTGAAGAAAGAACTATCTGGGTTGCTATGTTTCATGTGCAATTGCAGACAGCTTTCTCTTGGATTTCCATCTGGGATGGCTTCTGTAGTCTCCATGACAAATCATGTTGTCATACATTTTATTAAAGAAATTTAAGATTTCATCCCATGAGGTCTATAGGTTCCCTTGTCTGACACAAACTCCCTTATCTCCCAAAGTTCTCAATTTCTGGATGCTTCCACTTGCCGTCTGGTACTCATAAATATATATATTTTTGATATGTATTTTATTGCACTTTAGGTACTGGGGTACATGTGCAAAACATGCAAGATTGTTGCATAGGTGCATATATGGCAATATGGTTTGCTGCCTCCATCCCCTCTTCACCTATATCTGGCATTTCTCCCCGTTATCCCTCCCTAACTTCCCTATCACCTGCTGTCCCTCCCTTAGTCCCCTGCAACAGACCCCAGTGTGTGATGCTCCCTCACTGTGTCCATGTGTTCTCATTGTTCAACACCCGGTTATGAGCGAGAACATGTGGTGTTTGTTTTTCTGCTCTTGTGTCAGTTTGCTGAAAATGATGGTTTCCAGATTCATCCATGTCCCTACAAAGGACACGAACGCATCTTTTTTTTTTGTGACTGCATAGTATTCCATGGTGTATATGTGCCACAGTTTTTTTGTTCAGTCTAGGATTGATGGGCATTTGGGTTGGTTCCAGGTCTTTGCTATTGTAAGCAGTACTGCAATGAACATACATGTGCATGTGTCTTTATGATAGAATGATTTATAATCATTTGGATATATACCCAGTAATGGGATTACTGGGTCAAATGGAATTTCTATTTCTAGGTCCTTGAGGAATGGCCACACTGTCTTCCACAATGGTTGGACTAATTTACACTCCCACCAACAGTGTAAAAGTGTTCCTATATCTCCACATCCTCTCCAGCATCTGTTGTCTACAGATTTTTTAATGATCACCATTCTAACTGGCATGAGATGGTATCTCAATGTGGTTTTGATTTGCATTTCTTTAATGACCAGTGATGATGAGCATTTTTTCATATGTTTTCTGGCTTCATAAATGTCTTCTTTTGAAAAGTGTCTGTTCATATCCTTCACCCACTTTTGAATGGGTTTGTTTGTTTTTTCTTGTAAATCTGCTTTAGTTCTTTCTAGATTCTGGATATTAGCCCTTTGTCAGATGGGTAGATTGCAAAAATTTTTTCACATTCTGTTGGTTGCCGGTTCTCTCTAATGACTGTTTCTTTTGCTGTGCAGAAGCTCTGGAGTTTAGTTAGATCCCATTTGTCTATTTTGGCTTTTGTTGCCAAGTCTTTGGTGTTTTAGTCATGAAGTCCTTGCACATGCCTATGTCCTGAATGGTTTTGCCTAGGTTTTCTTCTAGGGTTTTTATGTTTTCAGACCTTATGTTTAAGTCTTTAATCTATCTGTAGTTAATTT
This sequence comes from Callithrix jacchus, assembly GCF_049354715.1. Taxonomy (NCBI): domain Eukaryota; kingdom Metazoa; phylum Chordata; class Mammalia; order Primates; family Cebidae; genus Callithrix; species Callithrix jacchus. The sequence goes on from NC_133524.1 coordinate 4,296,558, forward strand.
TAGTATAAGGTGTCAGAAAGGGGTCCAGTTTCTGTTTTCTGCACATGGCTAGCGAGTTTTCCCAACACCATTTATTAAACAGGGAATCCTTTCCCCATTGCTTGTTTTTGTCAGGTTTGTCAAAGATCAGATGGTTGTAGATGTGTGGCATTGCCTCTGAGGCCTTGTTCTGTTCCATTGGTCTGTATCTCTCTTTTGGTACCATTACCATGCTGTTTTGATTACTATAGGCTTGCAGTGTAGTTTGGAGTCAGGTAGCATGATGCCTTCAACTTTGTTGTTTTTGCTTAGAATTGTCTGGGCTATGTGGGCTCTCTTTTGGTTCCATATGAAGTTTAAGGTGTTTTTTTTTCCAGTTCTGTGAAGAGGGTAATAGGTAGCTTGATGGGGATAGTGTTGAATGTATAAATTACTTTGGGCAGTACGACCATTTTCACGATACTGATTCTTCCTAACCATGAGCATGGAATGTTTTTCCATCTGTTTGTGTCCTCTCTTATTTCCTTGAGCAGTGGTTGGTAGTTCTCTTTGAAGATGCCCTTTACATCCTTTGTTAGTTGTATTCCTAGGTATTTTATTCTCTTTGTAGCAATTGTGAATGGCAGTTCATTCTTGATTTGGCTCTCTTTAAGTCTGTTATTGGTGTATAGAAATGCTCGTGATTTCTGCACACTGATTTTGTAATCTGAGACTTTGCTGAAGTTGCTTATCAGTTTCAGGAGATTTTGGGTGGACATGATGGGATCTTCTAGATATACTATCATGTCGTCTGCAAATAGAGACAATTTGACTTCCTCCTTTCCTAATTGAATATCCTTTATTTCTTTTTCTTGCCTGATTGCTCTGGCTAGAACTTCCAATACTACATTGAATAGGAGTGGTGAGAGAAGGCATCCTTGTCTAGCACCAGATTTCAAAGGGAATGCTTCTAGTTTTTGCCCATTCAGTATTATATTGGCTGTGGTTTTGTCATAAATAGCTTTTATTATTTTGAGATACGTTTTGTCGATACCTAGTTTATTGAGAGTTTTTAGGATAAAGCAATGTTGAATTTTGTTGAAGACCTTCTCTGCATCTATTGAGATAATCATGTGGTTTTTGTCTTTGGTTCTGTTTATGTGGTGAATTACGTTTATAGACTTGCAGATTCGGCCTTGCATCCCTGGGATGAAGACTACTTGATTGTGATGGATAAGCTTTTTGATGCGCTGTTGCAATCGGTTTTCCAGTATTATGTTGAAGATTTTTACATCTATGTTCATCATGGATATTGGCCTGAAGTTTTCTTTTTTTGTTGAACCTCTGCCAGGTTTTGGTATCAGGATGATGTTGGTCTCATAAAATGATTTGGGAAGGATTCCTTCTTTTGCAATTGTTTGGAATAGTTTCAGAAGGAATAGTACTAGCTCCTCTTTGTGTGTCTGGTAGAATTCAGCTGTGAACACATCTGGACCTGGGATTTTTTTGGTTGGTAGGCTATTAATTGCTGCCTCAATTTCAGCCCTTGTTATTGATCTATTCAGGGTTTCGACTTCTTCCTGGTTTAGGCTTGGGAGGGTGCAAGTGTCCAGGAAATTTGTCCATTTCTTTCAGGGTTACTGGTTTATGTGCATAGAGTTGTTTTTAGTAATCTCTGATGGTAGTTGGTATTTCTGTGGAATCTGTGCTGATATCCCCTCTATCGTTTTTTATTGCATCTATTTGATTTTTCTTTCTTTTCCTTTTTACTAATCTGACTAGTGGTCTGTCTATTTTGTTGATCTTTTCAAAAAACCAGCTCCTGGATTTATTAATTTTTGGAAGGTTTTTTTCTGTCTCTATCTCCTTCAATTCTGCTCTGATTTTCGTTATTTCTTGTCTTCTGCTAGCCTTTTAGTTTTTTTGATCTTGCTCCTCTAGCTCTTTCAATTTTGATGATAGGTTGTTAATTTTAGGTCTTTCCTTACTTCTCATATGGGCATTTATTGGTATAGATTTCCTCTCGACACTGCTTTAAATGTGTCCCAGAGATTCTGGTAAGTTATGTCTTTATTCTCATTGGTTTCAAAGAACGTCTTTATTTCTGCCTTCATTTTATTGTTTATCCAGTCACTATTCAAGAGCCAGTTGTTCAGTACTCGTGAAGCTGTGCAGTTCTGAGTTAGTTTCTTAATTCTGAGTTCTAATTTGATTGAACTGTGAGTTTGATGGGCTTTCCTTTGTGGGTAACCTGACCTTTCTCTCTGACTACCCTTAGCATTTTTTTCTTCATTTCAACCCTGGTGAATCTGACAATTATGTGCCTTGGTGTTGCTCTTCTTGAGGAGTATCTTTGTGGTGTTCTCTGTATTTCCTGGACTTGAATATTGGCCTGGCTTGCTAGATTGGGGAAGTTCTCCTGGATAATATCCTGAAGAGTGTTTTCCAGCTTGGATTCATTCTCTCCCTCATATTCAGGCACACCTATCAAATGTAGATTAGGTCTTTTCACATAATCCCATATTTCTTACAGTCTTTGTTCATTTCTTTTGACTCTTTTTTCTCTAATCTTGCTTTCTTGTTTTATTTCATGGAGTTGATCTTCAATCTCTGATGTCCTTTCTTCTGCTTGGTCGGTGTGGCTATTGAAACTTGTGTATGCTTCACAAAGTTCTCATGCTGTGTTTTTCAGCTCCATCAAGTAATTTATATTCTTCTCTAAGCTGTTCATTCTCATTAGCATTTTGTCAATCCTTTTTTCAAGGTTCTTAGTTTCTTTGCCTTAGGTTAGAATATGTTATTTTAGCTCAGATAATTTTATTATTACCCACCTTCTGAAGCCTGTTTCTGTTAATTCATCACACTCATTCTCCGTCCAGCTTTGTTCTTTTGCTGGTGATGAGTTGTGATCCCTTGTAGGAGGAGAGACATTCTGGTTTTGGGTGTTTTCATCCTTTTTGTGCTGGTTTCTTCCCATCTTTGTGGATTTATCTACCTGTGGTCTTTATAGTTGGTAATTTTTGGATGGGGTCTCTGAGTGGACATCCACTTTGTTGATGATGAAGTTACTTCTTTCTGTTTTTGGTTTTCCTTCTAACAGTAGACCCCTCTGCTGTAGGACTGCTGGAGGTCCACTCCAGGCCCTGCTTGCCTGGGGATCACCTGCAGTGGCTGCAGAACAGTAAGGGTTGCTGCCAGTTTCTTCTTCTGTTATCTTCATCCCAGAAGGATACCCGCCAATGTCAGCCTGAGCTCTCCTTTATGAGTTGACTCTTTATATATATGGGGTCAGGGAGCTGCTTGAGGAGACAATCTTATAGGAGCTCAAGTGCTGAGCTGCAAGCTTCCTTGTTCTGTTCAGAGCTGCTGGGCATGTACATTTAAGTCTGCTGCAGCTGAACTCATAACTGCCTTTTCCCCCCAGGTGCTCTGTCCTGGGAAGATGGGGCTTTATTTATAAGTTCCTGATGTGCTGTTACCTTTTTTCAGAGCTGCCCTGCCCAGCAAGGAGATAGCCTAGTCACAGTCTGCCAACAGAGGGGTTGCTGAGCTGCCATGGGCTCTGCCCAGCTGTTGTGTGAACTTCCTTGTGGTTTTGTTTATAGAGGTATAGTTAGAACTGCCTCAGTAATGGTGGACTGCCTTGGTAATAGCATATTGCCTTGGTAATGGTGGACTGCCTCAGTAGTCATGGACTGCCTTGGTAATGGTGGAAGCTCTTCCCCTAACAGACCTGGACAGTCCCAGGTCCAGTCACACTTGCTGTGAAACTCTCAATCCAGAGCATTTCAGGGTGCTGGTCTTTGTGGGGGGGGGACCCATCCAGCCAGATCACCTGGCTCCCTGTTTCAGCCCCCTTTTTTACAGTTGAATGGGCAGCTCTGTCTCTCAGGCATTCCAGGCATCAGTTGAAACAACCACCCAGATTTGTGTGGAGACGTGCTGAGCCAGCTGAAACAGCCATGCTGGAAACTCGTGATGATTTTCAGCATGGGAATCTTCTGGTCTGTGGGCAGTAATAACTTGTTTGGAAATGTGGTGTTCACTCACCCTCCTTGTTGTTCTCACTGGGAACTGTACTCCAGAGCTGTTCCTATTTGGCCATCTTGGATCAAGACCACTCATAAATATTTTGACAAAATTCTTCTCACCCTAAACACTTTTTGAAAATTTCCTTTACTTTCCTTTTCTCATTGAAAGCTTGGCCCTTCCTTGGGGGGTAAAAATTTGTTGGCAGCATCCTTTAACAGAGACAGTCTCTTTTTCAATTTTCTCATCCCCAGGACTAGAGGTGGCATGGTGTCTTTTTGCCTGCTGACAACCTCCTACAGAATATTCTCTTTTAAAAAGACCAGCTTTGAAGCTCATGACATTGCCATGTGGCCATGTCACTTTCCCTCTCCCTCCAAGGGTCAGTCATTGAAGAAATGCATTGTTTGTTGAAAATTTTAGCATGGGATTCACAGGCAGTACTTTTGTTCTAGTAACTGAGGATTTAAAAATTCATGGGGTTTTAACCTCATGTACATATTGACATCTTGGGGAGATTTACAAAATAATAAAGCCTGCTCTGGTTCCCCAGAGAGATTTAAATTCTGTGACTTGGGCTCTGCGTTTGGAAGTTCCCCAACTGAACATAATGCATAGCCAGGATTGAAAACTACACACATAAATGGTCTTTTCAATACCTTGGTATTTCCGTTTCTTGATCTCTTGAATGGTTTTCCCTGTTCCTAACTCTGACGTGCATTCCCATATTCTTGACCTTCTCATTACTGACAACAAAAAACATAGACAATCTTTCCAATGCCTTTGTATTTCCATTTCTTTCCGGCATGCATGCCCATACCCTTCACGTTCTCATCACTCAAACTCTGACACCAGTTTAAATGATTTGCATCCTCTAATTACCATTTATCACTTTTCATTTCTGTTCCTCACACTGACAGTCTTCATCTCTGCTAAGACTGAAACTTACTGTTTTTTGTTTGATTTTTACCATTTCATTGCTATCTGTTGCCCTGTTCCTGTTCTTATGGCCACTTTTACCTATCTTCAATGACATGTACCATCATCATATTCCTTGCTTGCCTTCACCTATGACTCACTTTACCCTCTGGAAAGAAGCCTCACTTGAAAAAAATAAAAAAATATATGGTGACGGATTGGTATTTTATTATACAGGATAGACTAGCTGATGCTGTAGTAATGAAAATTGTATACTAATTCACACTCCCTTAAGGTAGCAAGGGTTTATTTCTAACTCTTGACAACTCTTCAGAGAAGCCATTTCCCATGCAGATGGCGGTGTTCCTAATTTGTAGCTCAACAGTCTAGAACAGGTGGCCTTCTTAGTGTATGCAGGAGAAGAATGAAAACTGAATAATTCTACTTAGAATTGGTTGTGTGTATTTCATTAGTGAGATATAGGTGAATGATCTCACTCAACAGCCAGGAGCCTGAGATATGCAATCTCTATATGGCTGGAGGGGATGACAATCCTTTATTGATGGATACTAGTAATTGTCAGGGATTTGGAGGGGAATTACAGATCATATTATCAATATTTTAAAACTATCCTACTTTATTCTAGATTGCGTGTAACAGGCAATAACAATATATTATTAGGTAACACAGTGAATTGACTTCTCTATTAATCCCTCAATTATTTTTAAATTTCAATAGTTTTTAGGGAAAAGGTGGTGTTTTGTTGTGTGGAAAAGTTCTTTAGTAGTGATTTCTGAGATTTTGCTGCACCCACCAATCGAGCAGTGTACACTGTACTCAGTGTGTGGTCTTTTACCCTCACCCCCTTTCCACCCTTCTACCCAAGTCCCCAAAGTTCATTATATCATTCTCATGCCTTTGCATCCTCATAGCTTAGCTCCCACTTGTAAGTGAGAACATATAATATTAAGTTTTCCATTCCCAAATTACTTTACTTAGAATAATGTTCTCCAACCCCATCCAGGTTGCTGCAAATGCCATTATTTTATTCCTTTTATGGCTGAATAGTATTCCATTATGTGTGTGTGTGTGTATGTATATATATATAACAAACATTTTCTTTATCCACTTGTTGGTTGATGGGCATTTAGGCTGGTTTTATATTTTTGCAATTGTAAATTTTGCTACTGTAAACATGCATGTGCAAGCATCTTTTTTTAGATAGACACTGACTTGTTTTACTCTGGGTAGACACCCAGTAGAGGGATTGATAGATCAAATGGCAGTTGTGATGGTTAATACTGAGTTCAACTTGATTGGATTGAAGAATGCAAGGTATTGTTTCTGGGTGTGCCTGTGAGGGTGTTGCCAAAGGAGACTAACATTTGAGTTGGTGGACTGGGAGAGGCAGACCCACCTCATTCTAGGTGGGCACCATCTAGTCAGCCTCCAGTGCAGCTAGGATAAAAGCAGGCAGAGGAATATGAAAGAACTAGACTGGCTGACTTTTCTGGCCTCTATCTTTTTCCTGTGCTAGATGCTTCATGCCCTCAAACATTGGTCTACAGCCTTTGGACTTTTGGACTTAACAGCAGTGATTTGCCAGGGACTTTCAGGCCCTCAACCACAGACTGAAAGCTGCACTGCTAGCTTCCCTAATTTTGAGTTTTGGGACTCAGACTGGCTTCCTTGCTCCTGAGCTTGCAGATGGCCTATTGTGGAATTTCACCTTGTGATAGTGTAATTCAATACTCCTGAATAAACTCCCTTCATATCTACATCCATCCTGTCAGTCCTATCTCTCTAGGGAACCCTGACTAATACAGTAGTTCTTTTAGTTCTTTAAGGACTCTCCACACTGTTTTCCACAGTGGTTGTACTAGTTTACATTCCTGCCATCACTGTGCAAACGTCCCCTTTTCACCATATTCATGCCAACATCTATTATTTTTTATTTTCACCACAGTATGATTGAGCCCATTTTCATGATCGGCAGTTGAAGGCCAGAGTCGTTATTAAATTCATTCAGACTGCACTACCATTGAGAATGATGAGATGTGAATAAAGCTTTGCCTTATAATCACCATGAGTTTTACTCTTATAGCAAAAGAAAAATTCATCCCAGAACAGAATGCCACATCTGAACTAGAGGTGTGATTTGAAGACTAGCATTATGTTACCTATTTGTGCATTCATTGGTGATAAGGACTTAAATTTTTAACATCTTCAGAACTGACTTCCTTTTGGTTCCCAAAGCTCCTGGTTGTTACATCCTGAACAAATTTGCATATTTGAGTTGTCTTCCTAAGAAAGCCATCTGCGTTTGTGGTTCTGCCCTTTACCTCTATAAAGCACAATCACCTAAGTTGCAACTACCCAAGGCAAGCTTATTTTGGTGAAATATCAGTCTTGTCTGCTACCTAGCTTTAAAACAAAGACCTCTACAATTAACTTTGTTTAATCTCTTGCCAACCAGCTGAAAAAGTACAATAAAAACTGATGACTTATTTTGTTTCTTAAGACCTTAATCCTGCAAATATTAGACTAGGCATGGCAGACAAGCCTTGAATAAATTAGTTGAAAAAAATTTCATTTAAATGACCAGTGTCCTCTTTGCTTGGTCTGCTGATCTTAGTGAACTGATGTTACCCTTTCCAATAAATAATGTTTCAGAATTATGAGTGCTTTATTCTGTTGATCTCTTCCCTCCAAGGAGTAGAATGGGTGTCAGGGAGCAACTACTTAATGCTGAAACTGTGCTCTGTCTGGATTTAGCTTCCAGCTTCAGATGCATTTTGGTTTTAATTGTGTTTAGCTTTTAATGACTACAAACAAAGCCCAGCCATAATAAAATTCATCTACCATTGCATCTGAGGGAAAGGGGCTCCAAAAATCAATTGCAGTTAGTTAAAACATCATCAGTCGCATTAAATAGATCACTAACTATAGTTCCAATTCTCCTCCTTGCAGTCTTGTCTCAGGAAATTGTTTGGAAATGCATATTCAGACCTTTAAGGTCGTGATCTGGGACACTATGTAACCCTGGATTGAACGAGTATTTTAAACAACCATACCTAGTATCCAAAATATTCGGTTTCATGAAACATTGGCAAAGAACTGGGGTAGGGAGAAGGAGTTTGGGAGATTAATGCATTTTGATTAGGAAACAACAAGGCAGAGCATCAAACTTCTTTTCCTGGTATTTTGAACATGGTTTTGAGTTTTTCCTCTCATTTTTCCAGAATAAGGAATTCTATGACTTACTGATGGGTGGATTCTTTTTACCAGCTACATGATCACAGTACGTTCATAATCCCAATGCTCCCCTTTTCTTACCTGTTAATAAGGTTACAATGCATCCATCATGAGGCTACAGTTAGGTGATGCCAGTAGAGCGGGTGGCAGAAAGCTCGTATAGAGAAATCCCCCCAAAGACATGGGCTGTTATTATTATTCCGTCCTCCCTGCAGCACCATTCTAAGAAGTCATGGAACAAAATTAGCTACCCAGGTTTACAAGTAATTCAGTCTGATCGTGCACATCAAGCCATTTCAAAAACATAGAAATAAAAGCTTACCAGTTGATGGAACATGCTGAATACAGGAAAATATAGTGTTTCATCTGCTGATGTATTGATCTTCCAGATAAATAGCAATGGTGAATCCCTGTATAGGGTTAAGATACTTTTCATGTAGAAACTTCCATCTATTAAGTGTGGCTGAACCTCAGAAAACATGTTTGATATTGATTCTTGAATAGAAACTCTGAATATACTGCTTAATGCCTGTGGGACTTAATGCGAATGTATTTATGTGTTCTTACGGGAGATAAATGTCAGGATTTCAAAGTTATGCCAATGGCTGTCCACATGGATTCTAAAATTGATTCTTACGCATCTATTTTTTCATTTTCCAGTCAGAAAATAAGAATTTAATTCACAAGCATGACGTTGTGATTAAGAACACTTTCTAATCCCAGGTCTAGCTCTTACCCTCTTTGTCACCATTGGCAAACTAAAGATCTTCGAGATCCCTCACCTGAAAGGTGAAAATAAAAAATGTGTCCCACGTAACTCTTTGGGATATTATGAATATAAAATGACTGATTGCATGTGAGATGGTTTTATGAATTGTAAGTGCTATGAAATGTAAGGATCTTGAATTCAATACAAAAGATATAAGTGGAGCATGTCTTCGCTTTTCTCCCAATGTATTTGGATTTCCTGATCCATTATTCCTGGGCTGTTTTGCGCCTCTACTTTTTAGCCTACCAACCAGAAAGTCCTAAAGTTGGAAGAACCAGCTCTTCTTAAATTGCCCCTGAAGTTGCTGGAGAAAAGCAACATACCAAATGGTCCAACTTTAAATTATGACAGTGACCTGTAAGGTAGACTGTGGTACTGCCTAGAAGTCCTAGTATATTATCCATCTCAATTTTCCCAATCTCACGCAAGACAACTCTGCATTTTATCCTTTCTCTTTAAACTTTTAAAGCCTGCTTGTGCTCTTGAAATTTGGCTAACGACCCCACTTTGTATTTCTCTAAGGAAAAAAAAGAAGCATATTGGAGGGAACTTGCAGATTGCATTAGTCCATTCTTACACTGCTATAAAGACTTAGCCGAGACTGGGTAACTTATAATGAAAATAGGTTTCATCAGCTTGTGGTTCTGTGGGCTGTACAGGCTTTTGCTTCTGGGGAGGCCTCAGGAAACTTACAGTCGTGGTGGAAGGCAAAGCGGAAGGAAGCATATTTTCACTTGGCTGACAGGAGAGAGAGAGAGAGAGTGGAAAGGCATTACACATTTCAAACAAGCAGATATTGTAAAAACTCACTCATGAGACAGTACTAGGAGGATGGTCCTAAACCATTAGAAATTACCCCCATATCCAATCACCTCCCACCAGGCCCCACCTCCAGCATTGGAAACCTTTATATATATATATATAAAGGTGTTTATTATAGGGGATTGACTTACATAGCTAGAGGCTGAGACATTCCGCAATCTGCCTTCTGCAAATTGGAAGTCCAAAGAAAGCTCATGGTATAGTTTCAGTCTAAATAAAATGACTGAGAGCAGAAGACGGATGCACCAGATTCAGAGGAGAAAGTAAATTTGTCCTTCCTTCACCTTTTATTTTTATTTTTCTCTTCAGGCCCTCAATGGATTGAATGATGCCAACCTACATTGGTGAGAGCAATCTTCTTTATTCAATCTACTGACTCAAATGCCAATCTCCTCTGGAAACACCCTCACGAACACATTCAGAAATAAATGTGTTTCCAGTGATTTGGGCAGCCCTTAGCTCATTCAGACTGACTATCACACTAAGAAAAGATGTTATTCTACATGCCCATACAGTGGGTCTGGATGAACCGGGCTGTCAACGTTATTTGCTGGAAATATGAAGGTTTGTGATGTGAGCCTTGTGTGGGTTTTGCTCAGCACCATGGCTAGTCATCTAAGAGTATGTACCTATGTGAGTAGCCATCCTTTATAATTCTGAACCCTGGGACTCGAGTTAGATCCCCTGGATTCGTGGAAATCTTGCACATATCTCCAAAGTTTATACTAGAGAGTGTGACCATCACAGAAAAGGAGAAGGAAGAGTCAGAAAATTACGTGACTTTCTCAGCCTTTGTCTACGAATGTATTTTTCCTGTTGTTCCTTTCTAAAATACTCACTCTACTTGGACACTCGGCCTTATCTCCTCTCATCTACACAAGGACGATGCATCTCTTATATTCTCTCTCTTTCCTCCATGGATAACCTTTTCCATCATCAATATTTGTTTGTTTTCCAGACAGGGTCTCATGGTGTCACCTAGGCTGGAGTGCAGTGGTGCAATCATAGCTCACTGCAGCCTCAAACTCCTAGGCTCAAGTCATCCTCTTGCCTCATCCTCCCAAGTAGCTGGGACTCTAGGTGTGTAACACCATGCCCAGATAATTTGTTTATTTTAATTTTTTTAGAGATGGGATCTCACTATGTTGTTCAGGCTGGTTTTAAATTAGCCTTAGGCCATCTTCCTGTCTCAGCTTCCCAAAGGGTCAGGAATACAGGCATGAGCCATTGTGGCTGGCCATTCCATTATTAATCTTTAAGCTGATCGTTCCATCAATTTAAAAGACACTGAAATATAAACTATCTTAAAACAAACACACACACAGACCATCTAGACCTGCAAAACTCACAGCTTCACTTCAGTAGTGCCCAGCATCTCTCTTCAACTATACGCACCATCTTTAATTTCCTGCTATTCTTTGGGAATCTACTCCAATAAGATTTTCCTTCTTAATACTGTGCAGAGACCACCACCACCTAGGCCACTAGTGCCTCTTTGGCGACAGATCCAGTAGTCACTCGAATAATTTCAACATACTTATTCTTCCAGCTCCATTTGAAGTAGGTAACAATTTCCTTACCTGTTCCCTGAAATGATGCTATTTCTTGGACTTCCTTTTAGCTCAATGGCAACTCCTTTCTCTGTATTTTTGGTATTTTTCTGTATTTCCCTTAAAGGCTAACATTTGGAGAGTTCCAGAGCTCAGTTTTAGGGTGAGCTCATCTTTTTGTACATTCACTCTGTGTTTGATATCATCTTGTTCTAAAGGATTAAATAGCTTTTATTTCTTATGCCTGCATTTATATCTGGACCAATGTTTCTTTTCCTTTCCCAGATCTTGGCAGAAAACTCCAAAGTTTTATATCCCACCACCAATTTGTCACTCACATGGAGACGCATTATTGATATCTCCGGATATTTTAAAAATCTGTCTGTCCATTTATTTAGGCAATTATTTATTTATTTACTTATTTATTTTTGATACATAACAGTTGTATATATTTTGGGAGTGCATGTGATATTTTGATACAGGTACACAACATATAATGATCCAATCAGGGTAATTGAGGTAACCATTGCCTCAAACATTTATTATTTTGTTTTGCTGAGTAGATTTTAAATCTTCTCTTCCAGCTATTTAAATATATACTGTAAATTATTGATAACTGTTGTCCCCCTACTGTGCTATTAAACACTAGAACTTCTTATTTTTTTTAGGAAATTGTATTTTTATTTTTTTTTTAGAGAATGAGTTCTACACTGACCTCCAGGTTGGAGTGCAGTAGTGCAATTGTAGCTCACTGCAGCCTCAGACTCCAGGGTTCAAGTGATCTTCCCACGTCATTTATCCTTCTAAGTAGCTAGGACCATACCATGCTCAGCCAAATTTTAATTTTTTTTTTTTTTGTAGAGACAGAGTCTTCCTGTATTGCTTAGTCTGATCTCAAACTCTTGGTCTCAAGCAATGGTCATGTTTCAGCCTCCTAAAGTGCTGGGTCTACAGGCACGAACCACCTCAGCTGGCTCCTAACTGTATTTTTGTGCTCGTTATCTCAAGGTCATTTAAAATTTCCCTAAGCGATACAGTTTTGTGGAGAAGATCCTTCACGTCTGTCATTATGTTCGTTCCTAGGTAGACAGTGTTTTTAAGATGTTGGAAGCATCCCCTTACAAAATTCATTTTGCTATTTGTTCCTGACTGTGTTAATATCAGCAGGTGTGCAATGGGCTGAGCTGTTTTGCCGGAGGAGGAGGTGTAGCTGCGTGATGCTGATCCCTAATTGAACATCTCTGGATGAACTTGTTTAAGCCCTACCTCTCCCCTGAATTTGGTACCAAAATATTTCCCACCTAAACAGAAAATTTGCACTGTTACTCTAACAGTTGCATAGACTAAAAGTCTTTCTTCTGTCCTTTTATGAATAACCCACACTCAAGTCTGTCAACTTACTCTATCTGTTCGCCTTTCAAAATATATCCAGAACAAATATTTTCCAGTGCCGGAAACCTGTCCTTTTTCATACCCCGTCCTCTTTTCCACCTCTAGTTATGATAACCTCATATCAGTCTTTGCTGTTATTCTTGTCCTCCTTCAGTCTGTAGTTGGAGTGATCTTTTTAACAACCAAATAAGGGAACACCTCTACTTTTCTTAAAGCCCTCTGAGGATTCCCATCTCACTAGAGTAGAATCAAATCGTTAGAAATCATACAAGACCCTCATCCACCTCTCTTCCCATTCTCTCCAATTTCTTTTTGTCAATTCCATTTTCCGTGTTCCAGTCACTCTTCTGCCCACATTTCCTCTAACATCATAATCCCACTGCCATGATTAGGAGTTTTGTCTTTGCCATTTCTGTTCCTTTGTTTTTGCGTGTTCTTCCCAGCAGCTATCAACGTTGTGTGCTTTCTCACTTCCTTCAAAATATAACATTTTCAGAGAGGTATCCAAAAGTACTTTCTACAAAAGTTCTCCTTGACTTGCTACTCTCAATGTTGTGGTTTTTCTTTCCAATTATTACCATTACCTGACTAAAGACATATTTACTTGCTCATTACCATTCTTCCCCTACTAAAAAGTGAGTTTCATAAAAGATGAGCTTTATTTGTTTTGTATGATGTAGTACATCTCAAATGCTCAGGAGTGTACTTAACCTATAAAATAGTATTGTGGTTGGTGCAAAATTAATTGTGTTTTCTTATTGCAAAAATATGGAACCAGCCCAAATGCCCATCAATCAATGAGTGGATAAAGAAACTGTGGTGTATATTTATACAATGAAATACTACCCAACCACAAAAAGCAATGAGTTAATGGCATTTGCAGGGACCTGGATAGAATTGAAGACTATTATTCTAAGTAACTCACTCTGTAATGGAAAACCAAACATCATAAGCAGGAGCTAAGCTATGAGGAGGCAAAGGCATAGAATGACAGAATGGACTGTGAGTACTAGGGGGAAAGAGTGGGAGGGGGTGAGGGATAAAAAAGCTACAAATGTGGTTCAGCACAGGGGAGAAACAGGAAGTGTATCCCACACAGGGAAGACAGGAGGTGTGCCACACACAACAGAGAAACAGAAGGTGTGTGCTGCATGAGGGAGAAACAGGAAGTGTGTCATGCACAAGGGAGGAATAGAAAGTATGTCCTGCACAGAGGAGAAACAGGAAGTATCTTTGTCTCAGGAGAGTAACAGGAAGAGTGTTCTGCACAAGGAAGACACAGAAAGTGTGTAAAGCAGAGGGGCAACAATGAAAGTGTGTCCTGCAAAGAGGAGGAGTAGAAAGTGTGGCCTGCACAAGAAAAGAACAGAAAGTGTATCCTGCATGGGGGAGACAAAGGAAGTGTATGCTGCACAGAAGAGGAACAGGAAATGTGTCTGTCTCAGGAGGGTAACAAGAAGTGTTTCCTGCACAGGGAAGAAACAGAAATTGTATCATGCACAGGGCAATAACAAAAAATGTGTCATGAACAGAGAAGGAACACAAAGTGTGTACTACACAGGAGAGAAGCAGGAAGTTTGTCCTCTACAGGGAAGAACAGGAAGTGTGTCATGAACAGAAGAGACACAGAAAGTGTGTCCTGCACGGCAGAGAAACAGGATGTGTGTAATGTACAGAGGAGAAACAGAAAGTGTGTGCTACACTGAGACAAAACAGGAGTGTCATTCACAGGGGAGGCACAAAAAGTGTGTCTTGCACAGCAGAGAAACAGGAAGTGTGTTATGCACATAGAACTAACAAAAAATGTGTCATGCACAGAGGAGGAACGAAAAATGTGAGCTACAGAGGAGTGAAACAGGAAGGATGTCATGCACAGGAGAGACAAAGGAAGTGTGTCCTGCACTGGGAAAAAACAGGAAGTGTGTTCTGCACAGGGGAGATACAGAAGATATGTTCTGTATACTGGAAGAACAGAAAGTGTGAACTGCACAGAGAAGAAACAGAAAGTTTGTACTGCACAGAGAAGAAACAAAGTATGTCCTCCACAGGGAAAAAACAAGAAATGTGTCATGCATATGGGAGTAACAGAAAATGTGTCATGCATAGAGGAGGAACAGAAACTGTGTGCTACACAGGGGAGAAACAAGAAGTGTGTCCTGCACAGGAGAGACACAGGAAGTATGTCATTCACAGAGGAGAAACAAAGTGTGTGCTACACTGAGGAGAAACAAGAAGGGTATCATAAACAGAGGAAGCATAGGAAATGTGTCTTGCATGGGGGAGAAACAGGAAGTGGGTCCTGCAAAAAGGAAAAACAGGAAGTGTGTCCTGCACAGTGACAAAACAGGAAGTATGTCCTACATGCTGGAGGAAAAGGAAATGTGTTCTGCACATTGGAGAAACACCAAGTGTGCTATGTACAGAAAATGAACAGAAAGTGTGTGCTGCACATGGAAGAAACAGGAATGGTGTCATGCACAGGAGAGAAACACGAAGTGTGTCCTGCACAGAGGGGAAACATGAAGTGTGTCATGCACAGAGGAGAAGCAGAAACTTTGTCTTGCACAGGAGATACAGGAAATGTGTCCTACACAGCAGACAAACAGGAAGTTTGATATCAGGTGGGGTGTACAGTGAGACCCCATCTCTACAACAAATAAACAAAAGTTGGCCAGGTGTTGTGGCACAAGATTGTAGCTCTAGCTACTCAGGAGGCTAAGGTGTGAGGATCACTTGAGCCTGGGAGATCAAAACTGCAATGAGCTGTGTAATTGCACCACTGCACTCCAGGCTGGATGACAGAGCAAGACTTTGTCTCTTAAAAATAAAGTCTACATAGATTCTTGAAATTATTGCAGAAACCAAATTGATTGCTTAGGCCAGAAAACTGATCTGGTCATTGAAATTATTGTAAAGTTTATTTTGTATATGGGCACAACAATCTTAAAGGAAAACCAGCAAAATGAAAAGTGTGTGTGTCTTTGTTTAATCTCTCTACTTTCATTAAAATCACTTTTATACATGAAAGAGTCTGATCTTATACCGCAGGGCATTGTTTATGTGAGTGACAGTGACTAAAAGTTGCTTCATTTTAAAAAGGAAAAACAAAACCTTTATCCACATACATATTGGAATAAGCTGACCAAGTATGGTGCTGTTGATAGCACAAATCTTTACCTTCTTCCTTGTTTTGGATAATAGGTTTTACATTATTTTAAGAGCCAAACATGTTTGTTTTGCCTTTACTACAAAACCAATTTACTCTACAACATTTGCTAAATAGTCTGAAGCAAGTACAACTTGCTAAGTTAGCTCATTTACTGAAATTGAGTGATCCTGTGGCATTTGCCAATGTTTTTGTGCCCATTTGATACCTGACAGGTGATGTGAATTCCAAAAAGCTCCTAAGTGGTTTATAATGAGGGGTTTAATACACGTAGTGTATTGAAATCATTGCTAATTCAAAATTTGCCTAAAATTAAACCATAAAATTTGAATTAACAAGTAGTCTAGATGAAAGCAATAAAATACAAGGGTATTTCTTTGAATGTTTATAGCATATTATAAATCATTTTCTCTTCATTTTAAGAATATGAAGACAATAATATATGAAAAGAATTTAAATGATGTTATCACATCAAAGAAGCCAGCAGAGTGTATTTTTGGGGAGTTATTAATACAGTGTATTGATGTATAGGCTTCCTTTCAAAGACCAGTATTTTTTATATCGTTTCTATGTGTTTGATAGTCGTATATTTATCTAGATCAATAGATTAGTTTTTCTTGAATTATGTTGACATTAAATGTTAGTGACTATTATGGGGTGCTCACTTTGAACTAGGTTCTGAAAAATAAGTACTCAAGTGAATGTCACGTCAGCTTATCAAGAAGCTACCAATAACCTCAATTCATGGGAAAACCCACTATGGGTTTCCAAAAAGTACTACAAGATGCTGGGAAGCACAAAGCATTTCTGCCATTAGGATGTTTGAGGAATCCTGCTAAATGTGGCTATCTTAATTTGTATGCCTCTGAATTTTGTGGATTTCTTTCTCAATATCGTACAGACCACTGAACTTTTGAAAACATCAGTCAAGTTCATTATATCTGTACCACCGTTATCTTATTTTCTTTTATACATTCTTGCTTTGGTGAGTTTTTGTATGTGCTTGTTTGAGGCAGAAGGGAAAATAAAATAAAGAAATAATAATTTTTAACCCTTAGTATTAATTCTTGTACCTATTTCTTAGAAACAAAGACCTATCAATCAATCATCTATCTACCTATCTGTCTCTATCTATCTATCTATCTATCTATCTATCTATCTATCTATCTATATCTGTTACAGGCAAAATTTGTATCCCAAATACACAAAATAAAATTATAAATAATTATATTCATTAAAAGGGGTGCTGATAAAGAATGATTACATAGCATAATATATATTTCCCATTTTCTTTTATGTTTATAGATGTTTGGTGAACAAAAGTTATCACTAGTTTATGTGGAACTTTCTTTTACATACATTAAGATGCAAAATAAGAAAAATGCAAAATAGCTTGTCCAAGAAAATCTCTGGTTTATTATATCTGATAATATTTCTTTCCATACCTTTCCAGATACTATAAGTAGAAGACCATAAAAAGATAACTCCTTAATAGCCCCTGGTGCCATTCCTCAAACAGAATAAAACAAATGAAGAATAAAAATTAGAATGTGGACTTTGATTTTTTCCATGAAGGAGTAATGAAATGAATTTATTCCACCACCACTACCTCAAGGTACAACTACATAACTAACCAGATTGGATGACAGTGGTTGCATAAAGACCAGAAGGGAATAATTGGAAACACTGTTTTGAGCTTCTGACACTATAAGTGAAGTAGTATGATATCATTTGAAACTAGACTATGATAAGATAAAAAAAGTGTGTCTTAAACTCTGAAGCAGTCGCAATAGTAACACAGCAAATAATTAAACACAGAATGGATTCATTCACAATCAACCAGAATGGATTCATAAAAATACCCAATCCAATCCCCTTCCACGAACCCATTGTGGAAGCTGTGTTTCTCTCTCCTGGATTTCCCCTCTGGAGTCCCCTTACACACTCTCTCATGGAAGCCTGTCTTCCCCTCCTAAACTCCATCTCTCTCTCTATTCCCTTCCACTCAGTTTGGAAGCTGCTTTCCTCTCCTAGATTCCATCTTTCTGGATTCTCTCACTCAGTGTGAGGGTTAGCTGTTTCTTTCTCTCTCCTTCTCCTGTTTCTCTATCTCTTTAAATAAATCACTTTCTACAAACAAAACAAAACAAAACAAAAATACCCAATCCAAAAGAAGGCAAAAAAAGAGAGAGAAAATAAACCATGAACAGATGGGACAAATAAAAGATAAATAACAAGACGGCAGTTTTAAACACAACCATATCAATAGTCACATTAAATGTAAATGAACCAAACATGCAAATTGAAATTCAGAGATGGTCCTATTGAATAAAATATACAAGACCCAACTCTATGCTGCCTCCAAGAAACTCACTTGCAAGCAGACATTTGTAGAACACTCCATCTAGCAAAATTGATCACTGGATTTCAACAAAGTGAAAAGTATCGGTTTTTTCTGGAAGACACTGTTAAGACAATGAAAGCTCATGCCAGAGATTGAGAGAAAATACAGGAAAATCACATGTGATGAAAAATTTTTATACAGAATACATAAGTAGCTCTAGAAAAATAATAAGAAAATAAGCAACCCAATTAAAAGTTGATCAAAGCATTTGAGCACACACAGAAAAATTATGCTAATGGAAAATAAGTACAAGAAAAGATTGTGAACATCATCGTAATTAGGGAAATTCCATTAAAACCACATGAAATATCACTATACATATATTTTACATTTTTTTAAAAAAAGTCTGATTATAGCAAGCTTGGAATTTGAACACTCACACATCCTTGATAAGAATGTAAAACACTGAAAAAACTTTGGAAAACAATTTCAGTTTCTTTAAAACAGGGGTCCTCAATCCCCTGGCCAGTACCAGTCCTTGGCCTGTTAGGAACTCAGCCACACAGCAGGTGAGAGGCCAGTGAATGAGTGAAGCTTCATCTGTATTCACAGCCACTCCCCATCACTCACAACTGCCTGAGTTCCACCTCCTGTAAGATCAGCAGCAGCAGTAGAGACTCATAGGAGCATGAACCCTATTGTGAAGGATCTAGTTTGCATGCTCTTCATGAGAATCTAATTCCTGATGATCTGTCACTGTCTCCCATCACCCCCAGATGGGACCATCTAGTTGCAGGAAAACAAGCTCGGGGCTTCCACTGATTCTACAATATAGTGAGGTGTATGGTTCATTCATTGTATATTATAATGTAATAATAATAGAAATAAAGTGCAATATCAATGTAATGTGCTCGAATCCTTCTGAAACCATCCCCCTCCTCCCCCTACCCCAGTCCATGGAAAAATTGTCTTCCACAAAATCAGTCCCTGGTGCCAAAAAGGTTGGAGACTGCTGCTTTAAAAGTTAATGATATACTTGTTTTATAACTCAGATATTCTAATCACGGGTATTTATCCAAAATATATAGAAGCATTGATCCAAAAAAGGACATGTATACAAATGTAAATAACAGCTTTATTTTTACTAGCAAAAACCTGGAGACAACCTGAACCTTCATCAAGAGTTGAATGGATAAACACATTTTCATGTATACATACAGTGAAATACAATCCAGAAATTAAAAAGAATAAACTACTGATAAGTAAAACAACACTGATGAATCTCAAAATAATTTCATTAAGTAACATCAGAAAATAAAAAGGATGCATAACAGATCATGATATTCATGTAAAATTCTAGAAAGTAAAATCTGTAGTGAGAGGAAGCACATCAGTGTTGCCTGTGTTTGCAGAAGGAAACGGGAGAGGGAAAATTTTCAAGGGGACATGGGAAAATTTGGGGAATGAATGGGTATGTTTGTTTTCTTGATAGTTGTGAAGTGTCAAAATGTATCGAAGGGCAGACTTTAAACACCCATGTAGTTGATTGTGCCTCAGTTATATAACTGGAAAATACAGTGGGTTCAGTGTGATTTCTACTTAGATAGTGCTTGGAAAAAAGACATTTATACCCAACCCAACAAGCATAATTACTGTTTGGGGCAGTAATTGGGATGCACTAGCCCTTTTTCATTAGGGAATTTGTGTTATCAAAAATAAAAATATTTCATCATAAAATGTTTAAGTAGATAGTATAAGGAGACATCATTGGTTTAACAATTGAATTCAACACTAGCTGATGTTCTAGAACTCTCATTTTCCTTCTTCCAACCAAGGTTACCCCAGTTGTAATTCCTGAGGCTGAACTTTAATGATCATGCAAACATTTAGAAGAATGTCAGGATGGAATTTGGGTTTTAATTAACTAAGAAACCTGAATGGAGATGGGAAACGTACTGTGAGTATCTGAGAAGAGAAACTCAAGGCAGAAATGGAGAAAGCTTTCATCAGAGTTTAGAAATCTTCTTCCCTGTGTGATTCAGGGAAATGCTAAGCTGGTTTGACAACATGTGTCATCCCACATTGAGTGAAAACTCCATCTAAAAGGTGTCTGAAGCTTCTGGAGTCCAGGATTCCTGAAAGAGCTTGAAACTTGTGAATCCAGCTATCTGAGGCTTTTGGAGCAATCTTATGAAGGTGGAGGGGGTAGTTGACTTTCCAACATTGTTGGCAATGGAATCATGTGGGCCACCAATATGGATTTCCAGGGCAAAAATTGAAGAGATTTAAATCTTCTGATTGGCTTTTATCTTGGCAAAATATCAGGTTATAAATGTGCTCAGAGAACAAACTTCAATATATTTGTATGTTGAAGACGGATACAGGGAACAAAAGCTACATACTTGTAAACAACATATTTGGTGAAGTTTTAGTTATGTAATTATCATACAAATATACAGGAGGTGATATATAATTGAAGAGAAGTCATAATAGGATTTTGACAGGTGGCTACATAAGTAACTCATTTATGGAAGAGCAGGTTAATAATCAAACTATATATATCAGTTTTTCCAATTTTTTTCAACTTTTGTTTTAGATTCAGGGCGTACATGTATTATCCCAAGTTTGTTACATGAATATGTCACATGATGCTGAGGTTTTGGGTACAATCGATCTCATCACCCAGGTACTTAGCATAGTGGCCAATAGTTACATTTTCAACACTTGATTCAAACGTGAATTATTACAAGGTAAGTGAGCAACTGCCAACTTCAAGAAACATATGGCTTCCAAATTTAGATGAATAGTGAAAATTTTCTAGAGAGAGCATTCTAGCAAATGAAGCTTACTAATATAAACATGCATAATAACAATTTATAGGTAAATAGGCCTTGAGGAAAATGATTTAAACAAACCTCTAAGTATTATGTGATGCTCTCTGATCTGTTTTAGTAACAGGCTTAGAAACTCAGCTTTATCCTAACAACACATGGCATAAGAGTAAAGGTTACTTTTTATGACAACTGCTTTCTTAACACCCTCTGGCTGCTTCCTTTTCTAAGCAAAGAAAAAATAACTAATTCATTTGCTTGCATTTTCAAATCTCTTGCTTCAGCAACTTCATGCCGAATCTCTCAATTATTATTATTTAAGTTTAGGTGCTAAAAATATTTTCAAGAGAAAAGAAATAAAAAAAAATGTGGAGGTAATTAACACAGAAACAGAAAACCAAATACTACATGTTCTCAGTTCTGAGGGAGATGAACATTGGGTACCTGGGAACATAAATACGGGAACAACAGACACTAGGGACTGAAAAATTTCCTATTGGAAGTGGGGACAAGGACTGAACAATTTTCTGTGGGGTACCACGTTCATTATTTGGGTGGTGGGATCCACAGAAGGCTAAATCTCGGCATCACGTAGCTTCCTCTTGTAACAAACCTGCACAGGTATCCCCTGAATCTAAAATTAAAAAAGCATCAATACATAATAAATAATTACATAAACAAATAAATAAGAACAAGTCAGAAAGAACAAAATCAGTTATGTAGTTTTTGTTGGTAATGAATTTATGGTGAAGTCCTGTAGTTAATTTTACTTTATAATAAAATGATCCTTTAATTTCCTGAGTGTGGTAGAGATTTTCAGTTACACTCAAGGGCTTATACCATTTGGGCATACCTACTTCCTTTGAAAAGCTGCCTTATGTGTTACTATATGAAATGTGTATTTCCAGATCCCTTGAGGGACTTCACCTAACATTTTCCCCCAGGTGGACAACAGTGACTAGATTTTTCTGCCTGTACAATGCTTCACCTACATGGAATAAGTTGAGTCTTGGTGGACAATTCAGATTATTAAAGGTTTAAAATATTCATGAACTCACGAACGTGCCTGACCACATACCTAAAAAAAGGAGAAAAAGAAAACACAGAAGTGTCTTAATTGAAGACAGTTGAATTGGATTATTTTTTTATTGAGATGTTTAGAAGGCATGACATTTCTTGGGAGGGCAAGTGACAATTGGGTTTTGTGAATTAAATGGTTTATCTGTCAGCTTTGTTTTTTTCTCTCTGTATCTACTATCTAGAGAACACAAATTCAGGACCGGCTAAAACAGTCTGCAGAGCAGAGATGTCTCTGAGCCTAGGTTTTCAGGGTGTCTTCGGAGAGAGCTGATTGAATGGTATTCTTCTTAACAGAAGGCAAGCGCTGGGGTAACAAGTGGGAGGACACTTTAAGGCGGAAGGAGAGGAAGAAAAAGTCACTTTACCTCGCATGCCTGCCTCCACATCCCTAGAGGTGGAGAGGCGTCTGTTTCTTGATTATAAGCAGGTCTGGGTGGGAGGTCAAAAGAAAGTTGAAATTTGAGACAATTTCCAAAGGCAAAAGGAAACAAAGTGAACTAAAGCTCAGTCTAATATCTCTATTGCCAAGGAGTTACAGAAGGTTTTATATCAGAGTAGATTGACTGTGGGAGGTGGCTGAGAATGGACTAAAAAGAAAGGGTTTCCCCAACAAGTTACCATCAAGACCAAAGATCAGATACTTACACAGAGCAAGAAACAAAGGCTATGAGAACAAAATATTTGCCATAGATATTATATGCTTAAAAAAGAAAAAAGGGCCGGGCGCGGTGGCTCAAGCCTGTAATCCCAGCACTTTGGGAGGCCAAGGTGGGTGGATCACGAGGTCAAGAGATCGAGACCAACCTGGTCAACATGGTGAAACCCTGTCTCTACTAAAAATACAAAAAATTAGCTGGGCATGGTGGCGCATGCCTGTAATCCCAGCTACTTGGGAGGCTGAGGCAGGAGAATTGCCTGAACCCAGGAGGCGGAGGTTGCAGTGAGCCGAGATCGTGCCATTGCACTCCAGCCTGGGTAACAAGAGCGAAACTCCATCTCAAAAAAAAAAAAAAAAAAAAGAAAAGGAGAAAAAAAAGAAACAGCCTCAGGGAAAGTGTCAATCTTTGTCGTGGCTGAAAACTTTCAGTTGCACTTTTGTTCTTACATCTAGAAGAGTATCAAATATGAAAGACGGTACTTGGTTTTCTTTTGCTTACCTCGAAAGTCAACATAAAGGTGTTTGAGAATTCCTTGTATAGCCTCACAACCTTTCTTTGCTTACTGGAGTTTTGCATCTTTGCAGATGATGAAAGTGTGTGCTCACATGCGGGTGCTCTGTTCCACAGAAAGGTTCATCTCCTGTAATGGTACCCTAGTAACATCAATGTCCAGCCCATAGACACCTGTCACAGACACTTGAGTCTTGCCTCTGGCCAGTCCTGAGGCACAAACAACTTTATGAGCAGTAGACACTCCACTGAGAACTCACCGTTTGACATGGCAAAGCAGGATTTACTACTGCTGGGTAAACACATGTTTCCGTAAGGAAGGTTTATCGTTTAAAAAGGATCTCATCACCTTTTCGTTTCTCTCCACCTGCTTTTAGAGTTTATTTATTTTTTATTTTTTATTTTTTTTGAGATGGAGTCTCACTCTGTCCTCCAGGCTGGAGTGCAGTGGCTCGATCTCTGTTCACTGCAACCTCTACCTCCCAATTCAAGCAATTCTCCTGCCTCAGCCTCCCAAGTAGCTGAGATTACAGGCACCGGCCACCGTGCCCGGCAAATTTTTGTATTTTTAGTAGAGACATGGTTTCACCGTGTTGGCCAGGCTGGTGTTGAACTCCTGACCTTGTGATCTGCCCATTTTGGCCTCCCAAAGTGCTGAGATTACAGGCGTGAGCCACCGTGCCCAGCCTGCTTTTAGAGTTTAAATCAAGTCCAGGAGCAAGATAGTCTTAATGCCTGATATTAAAAATGGACAGGATTTAATCACTGAAAACAGCGTCCATTGGCTCATTCCTGGGGTTCACTTCATGGTGCGTCTCCTGCAGCTGGGCATTATTTTCTGAAACAATCTTTGCATGTCTGTTGCCAAGTATAAAGCAAACTCCACTCTTGGCCCAGGAAGGACTTATTCAAATGCAAATTGCCACCTACTGTTTCCAGCTTAAACTCATCCTAAGAAAGACAGCCCTAGCCTGAATAGAACATGCAGAGCCCTGTGATGACTACAGGGATCTTCGTTTCTCTGCAGCCACTTTCCTTTTGCATCAGCTTTCTTTTGGGTTCTCTAACATTTCTTGTGCATCCTCTAGCCCTTTGCTACACGCAGTGGCTCCCATTCATCCTTTCAGTGCCTGCTCAGCCAACCCAGACCAGTTCACTCTGCCCACTCTCTTTTCCTTACCCACAGCACACTGCATTTCAGATGCCTCCTGCTAATTTCCTTTAATTTCATCAGCTTGCTCTATTTCAAATCCCTGTCTGCTCCATCAGCCTCAAAGCTCCTTGAGTCTCATTTTGTTTAGTTATTTGTCATTTTTTGGAGTCAGACTTCCTGCATGCGTCTCTCCCACCATTAACTGTCCATGTGTCTCTGAGCCATTACTTAATCTTTTATGCCTCAGTCTTCCATCTGTAAAATTGGGAGAGTATGTCAATTGATTTATTAAATGAGGATTCAGCGCAATGATTCTGGAAAATTGCTCAACACCGTGGCCTACCATGGATATTAACCAATGTAATCCCAGTTCTACAACCTGATATTGAGGGGTAGAGTGAAGAAATTAGTACATAATTTTCATGGCTGTAATTAATAAACCACAAAACATAGAAATGGTCTCTTAATTTCATAGGGTTGTTATACATCCATAGAACTTTGAATTCTGAGATTACCACAGTTCCAAAATAATGTAAGTCCACTTTATGTTATGTATTTATTATGTGATAATAAATATACGATGTATAATAGGTTAATAATTTTAATACTTATAAATTATACACATTATATTACAATTTTAATGAAGAATTAAATTAATAATTTATATTACAAATGATAGTAAATTGATGTCCCTCTTCTTTTTTTTTCTTGAACGAGACAGTGAGTTACTCTGTTGTCCAGGCTGGAGTGCAGTGGTGCAATCATAGCTCACTGCAGCCCTAAATTCCTGGGCTCAAGTGATCCTCCAGCCTCAGCCTCATGAGTAGCTGGGGCTACAGGTGCACAGCACCCCACCCAGCTAGTTTTTGTGTGTGCAAAGAAGATGTCTCACTATGTTGCCCAGGCTGATGTCTCCCTTTTCAATAGTGAATAAGAAGTCAATGAATAATGATAAAACCATTTCACTATTGACCACATTTTTAATTAGCTGTTTCTATTATCAGGGTGATTGCTCCATCTTCCAAATATTATTTTCTGTAAGCTTTAATGCTTGATGTGTTTTGTTTCAACAGGTTTTTTGAAAAGTATGAAACAGAAGGATTGTATCTAATGGTCATTTCCTATATATCGGGACTTACAGTTGGAGTACTTATATAATCCCCAGGTGCTGCCAGGAATCGCAAACAAAATGATGAGTGTCATGATTCAACTTATGAATGTACGAAGCTGACCGTGAGTGAATGTTAAGAGGATGTGCAAAGAAGCGATATCAGTCTAACCGGTTTAGCTACCAGTAGCAGAGCACAGATTTGAAAAAAGGACATCTTCCCCAAAATAGGGCAAGTGGATACTTAAGTTATACTTTACAGTGTATTTTGATTTTTGGAGTGTTAAATTCACATTGTTCATTTGAGTATTATTTCATTGCAACCACTCAGTCAAGTATATTCCAAATATCCATCCAAAAACCCCCTAAATTATGCACTCATATGTGAGTGGTCTGTTTTACTCCAATAAAGACTATCAAAAAACTATGAGGTTCTCAATACTCTGAGTCTAAGGACCCTGACTTTTCAGGTATGCTGAAATTTACTACCACCCTCCTGTGAATCAGTATCGTAGAGATGTAGTTGTATAGCAAAGAAAATTCCTAACATGGAAACAGGTCCAAAGAATGACTGCATGTCTCCTCAGTGCTGTATAGAAACATTGATTTATTGGGGCCACCAATTTTGTTTTTAATTATTAAAATTAAGGTAATTTTCTTTGATTCACTAATTATGAATGAAAGCTTAGACTATGAGAAGTCACATATTAACTTGTAGAAGTCTAATAAGTTGCAAATGGTTAGTGAAAGGTTGGAAAATAAAATGACCTCGAAGGTTATAGTTGTATTGCTTCTTGAAGCTTTAACTAGTTCTGGATAGAATTTACCCAAATATTTTCTGCATGTTTTCTCTCATTTTCTGTAAGTATCTGTATCTCAAAGGCTCACTTAAGTCAAGTATGTCATTTTGGTATGTGCCTGCTGTGATGATCAATATTAAGTGTCACCTTGATTGGATTGAAGGATGCAAAGTATTGTTCTTCCGTGTGTCTGCCAAACGAGATTAACATTTGAGTCAGCGCACTGGGAAAGGAAGACCCACCCTCAACGTGGGTGTGCACCATCCAATAGGCTGTCTGCTAATGTGGCTAGAGAAAGCAGGCAAAAGAAGGTGGGAGAAGCTGGCTTGCTGGGTCTTCTGGCTTCCTTCTTTCTCCCATCCTGGATGCTTCCTGCCCTCACACATCTGACTCCCTACTTTTGAGGCTTTCGGACATGGACTGAGCCACTACCAGCTTCTCTCTTCCCCAGGTTGCCGACAGCCTATTGTGGGACTTCACCTTGTCATCATGTGAGACAATTCTTCGTAATAGATTCCCTTTCACATAGACATAGATCCCATTGGTTCTGTTTCTCTGGAGAACCCTGACTAATACCCTTTGTTAATGTGTTGGGTAAATATCTAGCATAAATTATTCATCTATTTCCATGATAGTCAGGTTTTTCGCTGTTTGAACATTATACTTTGGCAGTGGTGTTCTAAAAAAGAGATGTTACCATGTGGTTAAGCAAATTTGTATTGTTCTTCTTACCTGTGGTTGTTGACTGAACTTGGGTGTGTTATTCACTTTTTCTAAAACACTCAGCTTCTTAGTCTCCAAAATGAAGTTTTGATGGCACAACACAATCCCAGTGTTCCAGCATCTGGTACATAGCATACAATCCATTATGTTAAGCCTTATGTGTATTAGTGTTGGTATTTTAAGGTAATATGACAGAATAATGCCTCTCTCTCCTCTTTCATCATACTTCCCTGTGGATTTCAGAGCAAAGAGAAAACTGTACTATGTTGTTCATAAAAAATATTCATAATTTGAAGGTGGAGAAAAGAAACTGCCATGATGCTTTTCAAAAGATGACATACACATGACCGATGAGCATTTGAACAAATGCTTAGCATCACTGTTCATTGGAGAAGTGCAGATCAAAACTACAGTGAGTTACCATCTCACACCAATCAGAATGACTGTTATTAAAAAGTCGAAAAACAACAGATGCTGGCAAGTCAGTGGAGAAAGGGAACGTTTATGCACAGCTGGTGAGAATCCTAATTACTTCAGCCAATGTGGAAGGCAGTGTGGTGATTCCTCAAAGAACTTAAAACAAAGTATCGTTCGATCCAGAAATCCCATTATTGGATATTTACCCAAAGGAATATAGTTTATTCTACCATAAAGACTTCTATGCTCATTGCAGCACTGTTCACAATAGTAAAGACATGGAATCAACCTACATGTCCATCAGTGGTAGACTGGACAAAGGAAATGTGGCACCTGTATACCATGAAATATTGTACAGTCATAAAAAAGAACAAGATCATATCCCTTGCAGCAACGTGGATGGAGTTTGAGGTTATTATCCTAAAAGAATTAACACATAAACAGAAAATCAAATACTGCATGTTCTAATTTACAAGTGGGAGCTAAACATTAAGAAGACATGGACACAAAGAAGGGAACAACAGATACCTCGACCTACTTAAGAGTGGAAGGCGGGAGGAGGTGCTACCTATTGGTAGTGCTACCATGCTTATTAACTGGGTGACAAAATAATCTACACCAAAGCCACATGACAGATAATTTACTTACATAACAAACCTAAACATATATCCCTTAACATAAAATAAAGATTAAAAGCAAAAAGAAAAAAAGTAGGAAAGGAAGTGAGCAGAGGATATAAAGGAAGCACAGTTGATCTGAATTTTAAGGACAGTCTTATAGTAGTTGATTGCTAGGCAAGGGGTAGCTGAACTATCCTGTTTCTTCTTACTCCCGTTCTTGACATCGATTTTTGATGGTGTTTCTTTTCTCAGCAGAGCCTAGGACATCTTTGCAACCCCGTCTTCTTGAGTGGGCCCCTTCTTCTCTCCCCTATCCTTCCTCATATTTTGGCATAGTAATTCCTTCTTCACAGGTGCAGCTGTTAGCTTCCTGGAGTCAGGTGAGGGAAATATTTAAACAGGAGAAATTGTGCTAGTAAAATTCTGGCACAGACAGGCAGATTTTCACAAGGTTGACGTCAGCTAGGGATGTAGCATGAGTGAGAAACTAGAAGGAAATCTGGTAAGACGTCTCTGTCTGTAAACAGGGTATTCGAAAAAAAAAAGACAAAGGAAACCCATTTGCGAAGATTTACTTTTACTTTTTATTATTTTAATTTTTTTATTGACACAAATATTTGTACATATTTTTAGGGTACATGTAATATTTTCTTACACGCATACATAGACTGTGTAATATCACGCTATTTATGGAAAAGAAATTATTGTATCAAAAAGACACCTGTACTCCCATATTCACTGCAACACTATCAACAAGAGTAAAGATATGGAATCAACCTCAGCATCCAACTACAGATGAATGGATTAAAAATATGGTGCATATACACAATGGATTACTATTCAGGAATAAAAAGAGTGAAATCATGTCATTTGCAGAAACATGGAAGAATTTTTAAAATGTATGTTTTCAAGTGGCTGAAAAACATATGAAAAAATGCTCAACACCAGTAATCATAAGAGAAATGCAAATCAAAACCACAATGAGATACCATCTCACACCAGTCAGAATGGCTATTATTTAAAAAGTTAGGTTGGGCACAGTGGCTCATGCCTGTAATTCCAGCACTTTGGGAGACTGAGGCAGGAGGATTGATTGAGGCTAGGAATTTGATAACAGCCTGAGCAACATAGTGTGACTTCATCTGTGTGAAAAATTTTTAAAATAGCCAGATGTGGTGGTGCATGCTTGCAGTGCCAGTTGCTTGGGAGGATCACTTGAGCTCAGGAGTTTAAGTTGCAGTGAGCTCAACCAGTGATTCTTTCCCACGACAACCTTCCAACCTAGAAGACAACACAAGACCCTATCTCTTAAAAAGAAATCAAGTTTTACAGAACACACTGCCATGTGTGTACCTATGCAACTGTATTGCATGCTCTGCACATGTACCCCAAAACCTAAAATGCAATAAAAAAAATAAGAAAAAATAAAATAAAATAAAATAAAATTATTTTTTTAAATGATAACAGGTGTTAGTGAGGTTGTGAAGAAAGAGGACTGTGTGTATATTGTTGATAGGAAAGTAGCTCAGCCACTGTGCAAAACGGTTTAAAGATTTCTCAAAGAGCTTAAAACAGCTACCACTGACTGTGCAATTCCATTACAGGGCATATACCCAAAGGAAAGTAAGTCATTCCACCAAAAGACACCAGCACTCGTATGCTCATCACAGCACTATTCACAATAGCAAAGATGTGGAATCAACCTAGATGCCCATCAGTAATGAATTGGATTTTTAAAAATGTGGCACATAGACACCATGAAATACTACACAACCATAAAAAAGAAGATCATGTCCTTTGTAGCAACAAGGATGGAGTTGGAAGCCATTATCTGAAGGAAACTAATATGGAAATGGAAAACCAAATGTCACACATTCTCACTTCTTTTTTTTTTGAGACAGAGTTTCGCTCTTGTTACCCAGGCTGGAGTGCAATGGTACGATCTCGGCTCACCGCAACCTCCGCCTCCTGGGTTCAGGCAATTCTCGTCCCTCAGCCTCCTGAGTAGCTGGGACTACAGGCACAAGCCACCATGCCCAGCTAATTTTTTGTAGTTTTAGTAGAGACAGGGTTTCATCATGTTGACCAGGATGGTCTCAATCTCTTGACCTCATGATCCACCAACCTTGGCCTCCCAAAGTGCTGCGATTACAGGCATGAGCCACCGCGCCCGGCCCCACACATTCTCACTTCTAAGTGGAAACTAAATATTCGGTATACATGGACATAAATTTGGGAACAATAGACACTGGGGACTACTAGAGTGGGAAAGGGAGAAGGAAGGTAAGGGCTGAAAATACACCTGTTGGTACTATGCTCAGTACCTGGGTGACAGGATCATCATGCAATATACACATATAATGAACTTGCACGTGTATCTGCTGAATCAAAAATGAAAGTTGTCATTATATTTTAAAAATATAAAATAGATGTTTTCAGAGTCAATGAGTTTAAAGAAGATCACTGCTTCTGTCAATGCAAGTGGACCAAGACGATAGGTCTAATCCAGTGGGAACATGAAGTTCTTAGGGTGGATATATTGCATTTGGGTCTTTTGTCCAACACCTAATATTTGTAATCTGAAAAAGGTCATTTGACATCCCTCATTGTTTTAGAAATTATAAATATTTTCATCGTGCAATTGAAAGCACTTTGAAAATGATATAGTGTAACATGAAGTAAATGAATATAGAAATTATTACTATCACCTGGCACTGCCGGGAGGGAACTCTCCAGTAGAGAGGAATGGTCTATGAGAGCTTGCTTTCATTGGTAAAATGCATAGTGTGTAGTCACATGAAATTTACTGTGGCTCTCTGCAAACATGCAAGCTTTTCTCTTTCCTAAATGTCTCGTTCTTCTCTTTTCCTGCAATCTATACAACTAAGCAAAGTTTTTCTTCTTTGTTAAACATTGTCGTGATTTTTGCATAAAACTTCATGGATCATCATTTACCTCTCTTGTAGGAAAAGCCTTGTACATGATTGTGTATGGATGCTCATGTATGTATTATATGTTAAGTTTAAATATGGATATAAATATAAATATGATAAATATAAATATGCATATAAATATGTATGTCCACAACCAGAATGGTATAGCCGATTGAATGATGAAAAACCCTGTCTTTAAATTAATATAAACCAAAATGTTGTTTGCTTCATTTAAAATATTGCATGGCTAAGCTTCTTTGCATTTTAAAAATTAATTTGCTGTCTCCATTTGAATTCTTTTTAAAAGCACTTAGTAAGGTAAGTGCTTCATAGAGAGTGAACCGGTTGCAAATGTTGTAAGAAACACAAAAATGAACAAGATAAATCCCCGACTCAGTAAGCTTACATCATAGGGCCTAGGATTTTGAAGGGTTTTGTTCTGCAGTTACATTTTATATTACGGTTGACTTAAAATGTCTAAAGCATCGAAACTGCAAAATTTATTTTTAAAAATCAGTTAAGTATTTACTTTCAGTTTATTCTAAAGGGTCAATAATATAGATTTTTTTGATGTGTTTTTTTCCCTAAGAAGAGCAAAATAAAGGCTGCACTTACTAGATTTTAAGGCTCATCCTGTTTAGATGCGTTTTACAATAATATTTTCTATTGACTAAGAAAGATAAGGATATTTTCTATCTTTAATTTTTCTTTTACCTATCCTGCACTCACTTTATCTTATAGAATTGCTGGCTTGTCCATAGTAAAATACAGAAGCAATGATTACTTTTGGACTTTACTCTTCAGTACTGTGTGGTGAGTTTACTGAGTGAATGTAGTTAAATGTCGTTATGGGGATACTATACTTGAACCAAGTGGTTTAGTTGGTTTCATATATCAAGTGCTATTGCTGTAAATTCTGTTTGAATCTGGAGTTTGCTTATGAAGCCAAGGGAAATTCATACTTTATGGAACTCACCCAAGGACATGATAAAAATGAAGAATCGGTCAAGAAACCAGGATAGTTTTGATGTACTTCATCTCTGAGTCATTCTCATTGGCTTCCGGTTTCTATCAGTGACCAACTGATGCTTAAATAAGTGGTGAAAACCTTGCCTTCACCTCCGACGCTGGCAAAATGATGGCTCATTGCTTCCATGATAACCTGTTATGGACCTTCTGCTTGAAAGTTTATCACCTTTGTGCTGGCGTTCAACAGAAACATGATTAGTTTTCAAACTCTTACTGAACTCAGTCACTCTACGCAGCTTTCTCTAGTGGACTCAGTAATATAATTTATAAATAGATTTCATATATCTACATAGAGTTAGCCATTTAACTCCTTGAAAACAAATTCAGTCAAAGGAAGACAAAAGAACAGTCCTTAATTTACTCGTGAATGACCACACGTAAGTGTTATTAGAAAAACCACTTATCTGATCTTTACTGAATAAGGCTAGGGTTCCTCCTCTCTCAGCTTTGAGGAAAGCTTGCTGAGAAAGTGAGACAGACAGTCCTTTTAATCTTTCTCTATGTTGTGGACTCCACGTTCATAATCGTTTGGGCTCTTAATTCTTGCAACAACTTTGTGAGGCGGGGGATGTTTCTGAACATCGCATCTTTTTAAGGTTATTCGGTTTGTCCAATGGCATACAGTGGGTTACAACTGGAGCCGAATTATGAACCCAGTACTGTCTTTTATGGTATTGTACACAAGGAAAAGAGATGGGAAAAAGGAACGTCTTGATTTCCAGGCAATTAAAGATGAAATTTAGATGGATTCTATATTGAAAAATTATGGAGTATGATTAATATAAATATAATGAGTTCTTCCTGCAGAAATACAGCTATGACTCAGACTCCAAAGAAGATTGATACTTTTTCTTCCAATGTGCAAATATATGCAAGGAGGCCTTTGATAATGACTTAAGATTCTTCCAAGCTATAGAGGTAAAGATTCAACTAGATGAAAATCAGACACTATGAGTAATCAAAAGCAGGAGAACATGAGGTTATCTTACTGAATTCAGTGAAATCAATAGTGGCCTCTGGCTACAACCTACACTCTGAGAAGTCACTGCAGTTTCCAGCTCCCAACCCTATTAATCTAATGCAGAGATTTGCACAATTATTTTTCATTAAAAAAACACATACCAAAGATTTTAGGTTTTTATGGTTTAGTCTCTGACACAAATACTCAACTCTTTCCTTCTGTGAAAACAGCAATAAACCACATGTAAATGAATGGGCATAGCTGTATTCCAATAAAACTTTATTTACAAAAGAGGCTGTGGTTGGCTGCATGTGGCCCATAGGCCATGCTGGTTTAATAGGAACAAGACTGTCAAACAGGCATAAATAGTAACAAATACATATATGATTGTATACATTGAAATGTAGAGAAAGACTAAAGTTAATATTAGCATCCAAAAAACCCAAATATTGAACAAAAAATGACACACATTTTATTCTAGCTTTACTCATATGTCTTGGCCCATCTTATGTCTTTCTTTTCCAAAACCTGTTTGCATAATTCCACTCTCAGAGTTTATTTCTATATTATGCAGCATTGCATGCCATCATATTTTTGTGAGAAACATTTATTCAAGTGCTACCTAGTGTGGTGTTAAGAAAATTGCAGATCTTTAATAAATGTCCATTGAATAGAATTGTGCTCATAAGAAATGAATCAGGTGATTCTCAGAAGATAGAAATGAATGTACAGCTTTGTTGGCCATCCAGGTAACTGGAAATAATATTGAATTTTATTGATGCACACAAATAAGATTTACTTAGCGGAGGAAAATTTTATGGCCATGATTCTATGATAATTCTACAGTTATTGATGGTCAAAGTTAGTCAAGACTTAGTTTTATAAAATATAAACCTACCCCAAATTTATATCTTAATTCAAAAAAATAATTTCAAGTATTCTCACTAGTGAGCTATGTTGAGTAAGTTTCTAATGCAGAGAAGACAGAAATAAATTAAATTTACATGGCAGAAAAAAACACTGGAATGAAGTCAACAAAACCTGCAAAGGAACAGTAAACATCTACGAAGCTGTGATTATTCCTGTACTTCAGCATCACCACAGATAAGACGGTCTTGTGGAGTAGAAGAAATTCTACAAATAATGCTGATCACTTATAGAAACTTGGAGTGTGAAACGTATCATATGCTAGCTCCATAGGAAAAACTTATTTATTTTGTAAATGGTACTAGTATTTTAAAAATGGTGATGATTTTTACAGATGAGAAAACTTTTAAGCTAGCCCCAAAGACAGTGAGCTATACAAAATCAAAATGCAGAAAATATAAAATCCTTCAAAGTTAAAATGCATATGAAACATATATGACCTCTTTAATAATATAATTCTGAACTACTTAGAGACAAGGAAAACATTTTCTCCCTTAGAAAAAAAAATGCTGAAAACATGTAGCAAACATTATTGATATGCAGTTAACCTTCTGTATACATGGGTTTCACATCCTTGGATTCAGTCATCCATGGATCAAAAACATTCAGAAAACAAAAATAATGAATGTATCTGTACTGAACATATACAGACATTTTTTGTCCTATCATTATTCCCTAAACAATACAGTAGAAGCTCTATTTGCATAGCATTGGCATTATATTAGGTATTATAAGTAATCTAGATAGGAGATAAACTATACAGAAAGATTTGTATAGATTATATGCAAATACTACATCATTATATATCAGGGACTTGAGCGCCTGTGAATTTTGGTATTGGCAAGAGGCAAGGGGAATTCTATGGCCCAATGGCCATGGATACTGAGGGATAACTATAATTGATTTTGCAAATGCTAAAATGTTCTATTTCAAAAAGTATTGAAATATTCTATATGTCAAGAAACACTTTCATAGAGTAAAAACCATGAGTGCCTAGTGAAATATAATTGTAACACATTATGGATAAGGGGTTAACATACCCTCATACTAAAGATTACTATAACTGATTAAAAATAATAAAGACAAGCAATCCAATCAGCACACAAGCAATATAAACAAATAATTAATGGAGAGCAGATGCAAATGTCAAAAATTTTTCAAAGATACACAACTTCAATATTACCCATGAATCTCTAATCAAAGTAAAATGTCCCATTTTTTATCATGCCCCTTTTGGTGACACATTTTCGGTTTCTCCCTTGTGCGACACACTTTCTGTTCCTCTTCTGTACAGGACATGCTTCCTGTTTCTCCCTTCTACAATAGACACTTCCTTTGTCTCCCCTGTGAGGGACACACTTCCTCTTTCTCTTCTGTGCAGCACGGTGGCCCCACTGGGAAGACACAGAAAGTGTGTCCTACAAAGGAGAGAAACAGGAAGTGTGTGGGGCACGTGGGAGAAGCAGGAAGTAGTCCTTAACAGGAGACAAACAAGAAGATTGTCCTGCACAGAGGAACAGAAATTGTGTCCCCACAAGGGCAACACAGGAAGTTGTGTCATTAACTAAGGAGGAACAGGAAGTTTTTCCTGTACAGTGAAGGAACAGAAAGTGTGTGCTGCATAGGGGAGAAATCAGAAGTATGTTACTCACAGGGTGACACAGAAAGTGTGTCCTGCATAGGGGAGAAACAGGAAGTAGGTCCTGCAGAGAAAAGGAACAGGAAGTATGTCCTGCACAGAGGAGGAGTAGAATGTGTGCTACACAGGGGATGAACAGGAAGATCTTCATCCAATAATTGGATGCATTTGGGAAATAAAAATTCGGAATTAATCAACCTGCACTGAAGAAGAACAGGAAGTGTATCCTGCCCAGAGGAGTAACAGGAAGTGTGTCTGCACAGTGGAGGAACAGAAAGTGTGTGCTGCACAGGGGAGTAAAAGGAGGAGTGTCATGACCAGGGAACACATAGGAAGTGTGTCAAGCACAGGGGAGAAACAGGAAGTGTGTCCACAACAGAGGAGAAACAAAATGTGTGGGCTGCACAGGGGAGGGACAGGAAGTGTGTCCTGCAAAGAAGACAAACAGAAAGTGCATCCCGCCCGGTAGAGTAAAAGGAATGAAATCTTAAAATGTTTTGTTCTGATTTCAGTTCTAGAAAATTGCTAAAAAGACACATATACAAAATCCGGAATGTAAGCTTCTCAAGTGTGAGAGCTGGTGAATAGCTGAAGAGCAGTCAGTGACACTACCTGAGATGCTGCAGTTGTGTGGGTGCACTTCTTTCACATTGCCCCCCATCCCAGATGGTTGCCACGGGTAAGAGAGGTGCAGGGATAGTGTGTGGGTCTGTGTGTCTGGAGCTGTTGGCAAGGTTGCCCTAACAGCAGCGTTCCTGTGATGCCACCTGATGATTCATCCCACCCTGCCATCAGGAGGCATTATAGTACCTCTTCAGTACTGAAAGGCATAGTTGGAGTGAACTTGAAAATCACTTGAAGCCTGTGCTGCTAACCCAAGGTTTAAAGAAGAAGGTGACAAACATAATGTCCTAGTTAGTGCTGTCTAGATTTTCAGATTGAGAAGTTTGGTTGTCATTTGAAAGAATCTCTTCTCTGTGCCTAGTCCAGCGCAGTGGGTGGCTCATGCCTGCAATTCCAGCACATTGGGAGGTCGAGGCAGGTGGATAGCTTGAGGTCAGGAGTTCAAGACCAGCCTGGCCAACATGATGAAACCCCATCTTCACTAAAAATACAAAATTTAGCCGGGTGTGGTGGGGCACACCTGTAGAGCCAGCTTCTCGGGAGGCTGAGGCAGGAGAATCGCTTGAACCCTGGAGGCGGAGGTTGCAGTGAGCCAAGATCTCCCCACTACCCTCCAGCCCAGATGACAGAGTGAGAATCTATCTCAAAGAAAAAAAAAAAGAATCTCTTCTCTCTGATTTACAGCCTCTTGTGCTAGAGCTGGCTGTTCTGAGGCTAATACCCTGAGGACAGAGATTTATTGGTTAGACATTGCATTGTTTTTAGATGCTGACATGGTTTTCCTTCTGTGCCCAAGACAGATAAAAATTGTGAGTACTATAATAAACAACCTCATTTCTGTCAACAGCTCATAGGCAGAGGTGCCCTTAATTGCTCTCTGCACTTGCATGAACCTGAGAGATTTTTTGGTGACTGACCTCCATACCACATTTGTCTCCCTGAGTTCTGCCTTAGTCATGATGGTGCAGTTATGAATCTTGTCAGCTCCTCAACCCCACACCTGCCCAAACAGCAACTCAGGGTGGCAGACAGTGGAGAAAGTGGCAGTTGGCTTACCCAGCCTGTGTCTCTGAAGACACCTGCCTGGTGAGGGAAGATGCTGTGTCTTTTAGAGACACTGTGAGGGCAGCATTAGAAGACATGAAGTAGGGACAGCAACAGAATCCATATAGAAGGAGGCAGGTTAAAGCAAAGAGGAAAATAGAGTAACAGGCTAAAGGCCAGATTGAAAGTTCTGGTTCAGTGCCACAGGAAGAGGAGAGCGGACATTTGTAAGGTCCTCATTGACTCAGGATAGTGAGTTAAATATTCAGTGCTGCAGAATAACTGGATGAAGATCTGGAAACATTTGGGAAATAAGAATTCCGAATTGATCAACCTTGCTAGCAACCAAGCTCCTTGTATCGAGCAGGTACCATGTGCCAGACACATTGTGCAGTACCGTATTGCATTATCCACAGTCAGTATCTCATTTAATCTACATCACATCAGCCATCTCAAGAAGGATAATGTTACTCATCCATTTTCCAGACAAATAAAGGAAGGATTTAGAGAGATGGTGTCCAGGTATTTTAAGGCAAGCATTGTGACTCCAGTGCACACCCCCTTTAAAAAATATTTTTGAGCGATGGCAAATTGCTATGTTGCCCAGACTGGAGTGGAGTGGCTCTTGGTGGGCATGATCATAGGATCATAGGACACTACAGTCCCTCAAGCAATCTTCCTGCCTCAGCATCCCCAGTTGCTGGGACTACAGACACATGCCACCAAGCCTGGCTACCAGTACACACCCTCTTAAGCACCACGTGGATGATTAGACTGTTCACAAAAATGTGGAAGTATAAAGAAGGAAGTATAAACAATAAATGGGACCCACCCTGCTTGGGTGGGGATAGAGAAGAGGCAGGACTGAGGGCAAGTGGCGATGTCACACCATCCCAGTTCACCTGAACACCAGGGATGACTGCTGCCATATGAATGCTGGTGTTAAATGCCTCCTGACCCTGCTGAGCTGTTCCAGGTGAACCAGCCAGATGCAGCAGCTTCCTGCTGCCTTGTGTCCCCATGTGGGGACTAAGAAGGGCTTTCTGCAGCTCTGGCAAGCACACAGCTGTGAAGCTGTTTGGTTTGACTCAGCATGTGATTGCAGGTCAGGCCTTGGGTTTTCTCTTTGTTCCAGAGTGCAGTGGTAATTTGCAAAGGGTAGATCATCTATCGGATCATGTCTGGCCACCTGGAAGGTCTTTAACAAAGGAATTGAACTTTGGCCCTATTAAGTCACATGCAATAGACACAGTAAGAGCCCTGTAGTACAAGGTGCTATGTCATTTATTCGGAGGGTTTGTTTTGGTTTGTTTGCAGGATACACTTCCTGTTTCTTCCCTGTTTAGGACATACCTCCTGTGTTTCCCCTGTGGGGGAAACACTTTCTGTTCCTCCCTTGTATTTAACACATTTCCTGTTTCTCCTATGTGCAGGACATACTTCCTGTGTCTCCCCTGTGCAGTACACTCTTCCTGTTCTCCCTTGTGCAGCACACACTTCCTGTTCCTCCTCTGGGAAGGACACACTTTCTGTTACTCTCCTGAGACATACACCTGTTTCTACCCGGTACCTGACACACTTGCTGTTTGTCCCTTCTGCAGGAGACACTTCCTCTGTGTCGTCTGTTCATGACATTCTTCCTGTATCTCTCCTGTGCAGCACACACTTTGTTTCTTCTCTCTGCAGGATACACTTCCCATGTCTCCCCTGTGGAGGACACACTTTTACTTTTTCCCCTGTGCAGCACACACTTTCAGTTCCTCCACTATGCAGAACACATTTTCAGTTTCTTCCTTGTTAAGGATACCCTTCCTGTTTCTTTCCTGTTAGGGGCATACTTTCTCTGTCTCCCCTGTGGGGGACACACTTCCTGTTTCTCCCCTGTGTAGCACATACTTTCTTTTCCTCCCCTGTGCAGGACAAACTTCCTGTTACTCTTCTGTGCAGGACCCACTTTCCGTTTCTCTTTTGTGCAGGACCCACTTTCTGTTCCTCTTCTGTACACTCTTTTGGTTTCTCACAGAGGCACAGGAAGTGTGTCAGGCACAGGGGAGGAACAGAAAGTGTATGCCACACAGGGGAGAAACCGAAAGAGTGTCATGAATGGAGGACACACAGGAAGTGTGTCCCGCACAGTGGAGGAACAGAAAGTGTGTGCTGCACAGTGGAGAACAAGGAAGTGTGTCAGGTGACACACTCGCAGTGTGTCTCGCAGAGGAGAGAAACAGAAAATGTGCTAGGCACATGGGAGAAACAGGAAGTGTGTGCATAACAGGAAGAACAGGAAATGTGGCCTCTTCAAGGAAGAAAGAGGAAGCGTTTTCTGCAAGACAAAGACGTAGGAAGTGTGTCCTGCACAGAGGATAAACAGGAAGTGTCCAGCAATGGGGAGTAAGAGAAAGTGTGTGCTGTAGGGAAGAAACTGCAAGTGTGTTACCCACAGGGGCTACACAGAAAGTGTGTTCTGCCTAGGGGAAAAACTGGAAGTATGTCCTTAAA
Source organism: Callithrix jacchus (assembly GCF_049354715.1). Classification (NCBI taxonomy): domain Eukaryota; kingdom Metazoa; phylum Chordata; class Mammalia; order Primates; family Cebidae; genus Callithrix; species Callithrix jacchus. The sequence goes on from NC_133524.1 coordinate 4,336,318, forward strand.
AGGGGAGAAACAGGAAGTGTGTCCTGCATATAGGAGGAACAAAAACTGTGTCCCTCTCAGGGGAGACAGAGAAATGTGTCTTTAACAGGGAAGAAACAGGAAATATTCGAATAATATTTCTATATATTTAATTCAGATATCTTTGTGTTTGTTTACATATAGCTTTGAATTTATACATATTTATTTAAAATAGGCTTATCTACAAAGAAAATTAACATGTTATTAATATATTGTAAAATTACACATACACATATCTTTCCGAAAAAATTAAAGACAGTAAATTCACCACTTTTTTAGTAGAACTCAAAATAAACTTTCAATGGAGATGCTTTTTCAAGAAAAACGTTTTTTTTAAACTTCGAAGCATTCAGTCCATAAATGCGAAGTTTAAAAAGCTGTCATCACCAGTGTTGTTATTGTAAAAATGTGGCCCCCTTCTCATTTTTTCTCATTCATCTACCTTTGATGATTGGATTTGAGGTAGGAAACACACTTTTTAATGGCGATGGAGTGAGAATAACATTTGAAGTGTAATATGTGACTTAACACGGTCAGACTGGTTTCAGGAATATTGATGGCTGTTTGTTCCAATATATGCCTTCAAATGCCTTTTCTCCTCATGCAGATGAGAGAGTTTTCCAGTTCTTGTAGTTGAAGCCCATCTGATGCTGGCTGTGGAATCTAATGTGTCTTGAGTTTCCTAGGGTTTGTCTTCTTTAGCTGTGTCAGGACAATGGAGACAAGTCTCCAGGTTGCCCATGAGTCCCTTTATACATTATTCAGAAAGGTTTAATGATAGAATAAATTGCTTTAGGACTAATTCAGGTCTCTCTACAAACTCACTATAAATCTTTTTCTGTTTGAGAAAGCAACCATTTATCACAATAAATAAGTAAATTCTTCTCTTCTAAGAGCTCCCATATATACACATTGAATACATTTGCATGCCTTTTCTCCTATTAAAAATAAGAATAAATAAAAAATAAATTCTCTTCTTAAGGCATTTGTGTGTGTGTGTGTGTGTGTGTGTGTCTGTCTGTCTTCCAAATGAACCTACATTTTTACCTTCCCAAATTTGTCTGATTCTTCATTTTCCCAGTTTATTATATACTTATCAATAAAACATTGGCTTTTTTTTCTTGTATGTGCACCATTTTGAAAAGTTGAATGCTCCTTTCCTACAGTATTTCATTAGTCATTTTCAAACTGAGCAGCTGAAAGAATAATGGACACTTAGATGAAGTTCAACATGGCTTCCCCAAGGGAATCCGACCCTAGACCAAGAGAAGTAGACCCATTTTACCATTACGTTAAAAGATTTAGACACCTAGTCAGAATAAATGAAACTACAAAAAGAAATCAGTTAGTTAATTGCATCAATGCCTGCTGTGTTGGTGAGTGTTTGCATCTGTGTTGATGTGAGTTTCCACGTTACTGTGAACCCAAACATCAAAAACCCAAAGGTCTTCTTCTACTAACATTTACTCTTAGACACCTGATGAAAGCACTTTTAAAAGTACTTACTTACGCCTTACAAAGATCTTTTAATTTTCTCGTCTGATTTTAAAGACTTGAAAGGGCCTTTTATAAACTGCTTCTAGAAACAATTGAAGTAATTCCAAATGGGCTAGTGGACTAGCTGGCTTTTGAGAATATTGGAGGGGAGAAGTTATGAAAGGAAGAAATTTAAACATCAGAAGACCAGGGTGGTAATTTCAGTGAGAGACATACCCAAGGTCATATATATCAGAATCCTCCGAATGTACTGAAACAAGACCTGGTATTTATGTTTATGTTTTCTGTTTATTGGCAGGAATGTTAGGCTGCTCATTGTTGTATCTATGGAACCCATATTTATAATTTCTTACCTGCAACATATTTCAATCTATTTCATTGCTACACTCTGCACCTTAGGAAAAAGGTTTCCATAATCTTCTCTTCAGAATGTTCATCTTTTAAATACACACAGATATATCATTGGTTTTGTTTCTTTGTTTTGATTTCTGTGAACAATGACTTTGAAATAAGCACATGTTATTTTCAGTCACATAAATCTACATTATTAAATGTTTGTTTACAGGGTTTCCGGTTAATAGCTGTTCATAGCTCACCATTCACCGGTGTGAAGGGCATTTAAAAGCATTAGATGATTTGCTGACTTTTGGAGACCATACCTGCAACCAACTTGAATAATGTTTTAGAACCGGACTGTCCGATATGGCATGTGATAGTCACAAGTGACTATTCTATCATGAAATATTATTAAATCAAATTTAAAACTCCAGCTTCTCAGTCAGAATAACTGTATTTCAAGGGATTCATAGTCACATTTGGACAATGGCTACTATTTTGAAACGCAAATCCCTGCTCTGTTAGTTTCTGATCCCACCATAACAAATGAACCTCAAACACTGTGGTTTAAACAAGATTCTTTCTTGCTTTCTCGCAGTTCTGGAGGCCAGAAATCCAAGATCACGGTCACAGCCTGGTTTGTTCCTTTTGAAAGCTTGGAAAGAGAAGCGGTTCTGTGCTTTTCCCTCAATTTATGGTGGTGGCTGGTGGTTCTTGGCATTCCTTGGCTTGTGGCCAGATCTCTCCTATATCTGCCTCCATCATCACATGGTATGTCTCTTACTGGGTGTCTCTATATTCAATTTCTCCTTTTCTCATAAAGACACCAGCCATTCAATGTCCACCCACTTTGATCTAGTATGAACTCACTTTAACTTGAATACATCTGCAAAGCCCCTATGTATGTATAGTCTGTTCTCACATTGCTATAAACAAATACCTGAGACTGGGAAATTTAAACAGAAAAGATGTGTAATTGTCTCAGAATTCTGTGGTCTGTACAGGAAGCATGGCCTCATCTGCCTCTGAGGAGGCCTAAGGGAATTTTTATTTATGGAGGAAGGCAAAAGTGAGGGCAGGCATGAGCAGCAGAAAGAGACATGAAGAAGGTGCCACACACTTCTAAACAACCAGGCCTCATGAGAACTCACTCACTGCACAGTACCGGTTGGGGGGAATGGTTGGTGCTAAACTGTTTATGAGAAATCTTCCCCCATGAGCCAGGCACCCCCTACCAGGCCCTATCTCTAACACTGGGGATTACAATTCAACATGAGATTTGGGCAGGGACACAGAGAGAAATCATATCGCTTTAACTTCAAATAAGGACACTTTCTGAATTACTGCATGTTAGCGATGGCAACAGTGGCCCATTTGGAGCAGCTGCTATAAGGATGCCAACTGCAGCAGTGGAGGCACTGCCAGGGCTGCATGCTTCGCTGAGCTGGCAGGAGCTGGGAACCGGTGGGAGCTCTGCCTCCCTCTGAGTCTGTGCGGGAGACAGCCACCCTCCTGGGCTCAGCTGCAGCTGCCTAGTTGCAGCTGTGGGCCTAACCATGTTTGCACTCTCAGGGACCTGGGAAGTCTCCTGTACCCCAACAGACTCAGAAATGCCTGCTCTCACTGCCTGGGCTCTCCCCACTCCTGGAATTCTCTCTGATTTTGGAGCAAAGTTGAGGCCGCGCCTGGGAACTGACACAGCCCAGCCAGGTGTGCGCATGCTCAGAGCAGTGCTGACAGGCCAGCCCCTTACTGTTTCAGCCACCTCAGAACTTTGGGCACTGATGAGCATGAGAGGGGGGCCAAGGAGGGGGCTGAGGGTAGCTCAGGGTGGGCCTGCAGGTGCCCCTCAGCATGAACTGCCTGCATGCCATGGACAACATGATTGATAGTGACAGGATGCAGGCGGACAGGCTCCTGGGTGGAAAGGGGCAGGTCCCCAGTGAAGACCCACCTTCAAGCCAGGGACAGCCTGAAGTATGGGGTCCAGGCTGTCAGTTCCAGGTGGAGTCTGTGGACTGGAGTGAGAGTTAATAGTGCTTTTTCTGGGCCCACTCATGGCCACCCATGGACCAATCAGCACACAGTTTCTCCCTTCTGAGCCCATAAAACCCCAGACTCAGCCAGACTTGCACAGACACCTAGACTACAGCTGTGGAAAGGAGCTGCCCACTGTGGGTCACCAGAGAGCTGCTCTGTCACTCAGTGAGGCACCTCTGTCCCTTGCTCACCCCCCAGTTGTTCACATGCTTCATTCTTCTGGGATGCAGGACAGGAGCTCAGACATGCCAAATGGTGGAACTGAAAGAGCTGTAGCACAAGCAGGGCTGAAACATCCCCGCCCCCCACTGGCCATGTCGTGGGCAACAAGAAGGAGAGCACTGCGGCTCTTCAGGGAACCCAGACCTAGGGGTTCCCCGAGTCAGGACTGTGACACTCTCTTTGGGGCTTTGTGGTTCCTGGTGCCTCTAAGCTTCTGGGTACCGCTGGGTTCCCCTTATCCTCATCTCGATGTGAGCGCCCACAGTGGAAAGCTCATGTAGTACACGTGGTTCAGCCACAGCCTCACACTGAACCAGCACCTGTGCTGGCGCCTGGACCTCCCCACCGTGCTGCAGCAGCTGGCGTGGCTGGCTGTGTGCAGTGGCTGAAACCTGTGCTCGCTTACTCACACACCCTTTGCCACTCTGCTCCTGGCTCATCCTTGGCAGGCGTGGGATCCAGGCTGGTAGTGTCAACCAACCACAGCCTTCTGGGCCCAGTGGACAGAATGAGGCCAGTGGGAGTGAGCAATGCTCAGGCAGAAGTCATCAGTAGCTACAGAGGTTTCCAGCTGGCGAAGCAACACCCCAAAGATCCTGTGACATTAGGACTGGAACACAGATTGCTGAGAAACCCAGTTCAACCTCTGACATTTTGACATTTCTGAGTCTTCTTTCTTCCTGAATGCTGCTGGGGAATACGCAGCTTCATTGTCCCTATGCTTTCACCCTAGGAAATGAGTCCAACACCCGTTGCTTAGCATACGGGAAAGAAGTGTATTTTAAATTGGAGAGTGAGCCACAAAATTTGGGATAATTGTGGAATTCAAGGAACTGGGACAAGGTGAAGCACATACTCAGCTTCTCCTATCAGTTCTCCTTCTCTACATGAAAGCTAGGAGCATTTCACAACTATGCTTATACCACTAAATAAATATCTGGCCAAGTAGTATTGGGCTTTCCATTCGGCAACGTAATTGTGGGCATGAAGATAACTTTTCCTCCAGCCAAGCCTAAGCCTGATTACAATTTGAAAGAGGACAGATTCAGTTGAAACAGACATAAAATTCAAGTAACTGCTCTGAAGTACCATTTGATAGCTTTAGATGGTGATGGGATGCTTTAATCAAAGATGCCACGTTGAATTGTGAGGCTAAGATGCAGGGAATAACTTTACAACAGTAATTGCAGGCTCTCTAGGGTCTTATTGAGATGCTAAAGAGAAAAGTCATGGAGAAGTGGCATTTTTATCAGCATCAACAAAATGCTAAAGAATCTATGGCTGTTTATCAGAGTTCCTGACTTATTTGGGGGGAATGCAAATGGAAAAATGACCTAACCCTTTGCTGGACATGTGAGATCTATTCAGCGAAGCAATTTCAGGCTTGACCAAGAGGAAAGATGTTACTCCTAGACTACAGGATGCAGAAAGTCTGGGTGACCATACAGGGACCAGATTACATCTTAGGCTTCTGAAATTCAAATTCACAGTCAACTGAGTCTGTTGACACAATTTCCTTTTCATGTTCACCTTCTGTGTTAGCTTTCTAGGGCTACTATAACACAGTACCACAGACTGGGTGTCTATAAAAATTATTACTGTATAATAAATTAGGTAGTTTTGCACCAATGCCTGCTGTCTTATAAAGATTTATTATCTGTTTATAATAACTTATAATATAATACATGTTATGATAAATATTACATTTATTATATGTGTATAGAATAAATGCTATATAATAAATATTAACATTTATTATATATGTCTTAAAAATTATTATATAACAATAAATAAGTTTATTGCATCAATGCCTGCTCTTATAATAATTTATTACTATATGTCTATAATAATAATTTGTTAATATAACATTTACTATAACATTTTCCATAAAATAATTATATAAGTTATGTAATTAAATTATATAATATATTTATCATAGTAAATTTTTATATAATAAATTAGTTCATTGCATAAATGGCTGCTTTCTTATAATAATAATTTACTTAGTAATATCTGTCTATAATAATCACTTACTATTAATATAATAATTATGATAAATAATTATAAAATATGATTCCAGATGTATTATAATTATTATATGTATCTTAAAATAAATTATTATATAAGAAGTTATTGGCCGGGCACGGTGGCTCATGCCTATAATCCCAGCACTTTGGGAGGCCGAGGCGGGTGGATCACGAGGTCAAGAGATCGAGACCATCCTGGTCAACATGGTGAAACTCCGTCTCTACCAAAAATACAAAAATTAGCTGAGCATGGTGGCGCATTCCTGTATTCTCAGCTACTAGGGAGGCTGAGGCAGGAGAATTGCTTGAACCCAGGAGGCAGAGGTTGCGGTGAGCTGAGATTGCGCCATTGAACTCCAGCCTGGGTAACAAGAGCTAAACTCCGTCTCAAAAAAAAGTTATTATATAATAAATTAGATATCAATAGCTCATTACATCATGCCAGCTGTCCTATAATAATTATTTACTATTATGTCTATAATGATAATTTATTATTAATATATTTATTATATTTTCTCAAAATGAATTAATATGTAATCATAAATTTTCATATAATAAAGATAAATTTACAATAAATTATTATATAATAAATTAGTTCATTGCATCAATGCTTGCTTTCTCATAATGTACTTAGTATTATCTGTCTATAATAAAACTTATTAATATAATTATAATAATATTTATTATATTTGCCTTAAACTATTATTATTTAATAATAAATTAGTTAATTGCATCAGTGCCTGGTGTCTTATAAAACATTTATTATGTCTATAACAATTTATAAATTTAATAAATTATTATAACAAGTGTATTATATTTGTCTTAAATTCTTGTTATATAATAATTAGTTGTTATATAATAAGTTAGTCCATTGTATCAGTGCCTGTTAATAATAGGCACTCCTATTAACATGGTGTCTTATAATAATGTTATTTATTTATTATGATGTATTTATGATAGTAATAATTTATTGTGATGTCCGGTCTGTCTCACACTTCTGGACACGACATCTGAAATCAGCATGTCAGCCGGGCATATTCTCTCTGTCCAAAATTTGGCCGAAAATCCTTTCTTACCTCTTCTGAAAAGTTGCTGGTGGCCATTAATCTTTGGCATTGCTTGGCTTGTGGCTGCCTCAGTCCCATCTTCGTCTCCATCTTTATATGTTCTTCTCCTTGTGTCTCTTCTTAAAAGGACACCAGGTATAGTGAAGTAGGGGCCCACCCCACTCCAGTATGACCAAATCTTAACTGATTACATCTGCAAAGGAAGTCACACTCTGAGGTGCTGGGGGATAGGACTTCAACATATCATTTTGGGGGGAATAGTTCAACACACAACATTCTCTATATGAGACAATCTGATACAGTTGCTATTAATGTGGAAGCTGTGAACTCCAATGTGGCTATTCTGGTGTTCCTGAGTACTGAAGCCCATATTTTCTACTCTGTTCTCAGAAAAGCCCATAGAGCTTAATATCCAGTTCATTTCTAATATTTTCCTGCTTGTTCTTTGATATCGAATTCGGATTTCTCCTGTTAACTTTTATTTTAGATTCATGGGTACTTGTGCAGATTTGTTGCAGAATTCTTTTAAAAGAAAGAAATATTTTATAAGCTTTCTGCACTTCTCTAAATTCTAGAAAATTCATAGTCTTTAAGCATATTTTAACAACCACTCATGTGCTGCAGGAAATGCAACACAATACCCTTGGCTTAGTGATGCATTGCTCCCTGGGAAGTTTGGGTATTTGCTTTCTCCTTTAACTCACATGCAGTTTGTGATTTAGAAATGACCACAGTCCTGCTTTTGAAGTGCAGTGGCAACTCTGCTATGGTCTGAACTTTTCTTTTCCCCCAAGATGCATGGGTGATACCTAATTCCCGATGTATTACTATTAATAGGTGGGGCCTTTAGGAGGTGATTGGATCATGAGGGATAGTTCCTGTGAGGGGAAACCACCCCGGCCCCACCACACAAACCCAAATTGGCTCTCACACCACAACAATCAACGCAGAAGACATTTGTGACTGAATGTGTGGGGGTTTCTCCCCCCACGCCAAGCAAGCAAACACGCAAACAAGCAAGCAAGTAAGCCATTCTGCAGCACGCAGCATCTGGGTGTCTTCCAATTCAGTCTGACACTCGTTACCTGAAGATAGCATCAGATCCCACAGGCTCAGGGCTCAGTCCCACAAGACCGCTCCCCCTTCCCATGAGTAGCAATCTGGGCCTTCAGAACTTCTGACCAGCCAGCTTCAAGTTGGGTTCCCATGACTCTCTATGTAGACTGGATCGACTTGCTGGAGAAGCTAACGAAACTCTAAAAAACAAGTATACTAGTTTATTATAAAGGATATTACCAGGGACACAGGTGAAGAGATGCATAGAGGAAGATATGGGGGGAGGGGCATGGAGCTTCCATGCCCTCCGGGGTTGCACCACCCTCCTGGAAACTCCATGTGTTCAGCTATCGAGAAGCTCTCCAAACTCAGTCCTTTTGGGTTTTTATGGGGACTTCGCTGGTTATGCATGATTGACAACCATGTAGAAATGTGATTGGACAAAAGGGTTATGATTTAACACTAATAGACTGAGTGGAGAAACCCAACAACATCTGTCTTTTCAAATTCTTCTTGGTGTGTCTGTATAGCATTCCCTCCTCTCGGGTATGGGGCAAGACCCCTTCTGAAATGAGGGTCTTATGATCCACAGTCAGAAATCCAAGGAAAGGCCTGGTGCTGAGGCTCATGCCCGTAATCCCAGCATTTTGGGAGACCGAGATGAACACATTACTTCAGCCTGGAGTTTGAGACAGCCTGAGTAAGATGGCAAAACTCTATTTCTACAGAAATACAAAAATTAGCCAGGGATGGTGGTGTATGCCTGTATTCCCAGCTACTTGGGAGGCTGAGGTGGGAGGGTTGCTTGAGCCCCGCAGGTAGGGGCTGCAGTGAGCCATGATTGCACCAATGCACTCCAGCCTGGGCTTCAGAGTGTCTCAAAATTAAAAAAAAAGAAAAGAAAACAAACCCAAGGGAAAAATAGTGTCCTGCCTTGAGTTGGTGCATAATGCAACCAGCAGGAGAGTGGACACATTGCATCTCCGCAGAACTGCAGAATGACTGAAGCTGACTCTTACCCTTAATTCTAGTCTGACAGGTATTTATTGTGCAGAGGACAAATACCTAACTCTGTGATAACTACAACAAAACACACCTACATTTATGTTCATTTATGTTCTGAACTGTGTTATCAAGGAGTTTACATCTTGGGAGAGAGGCATGGAGAAGAGACAGCATTGTGTTCCAGTGTCAGAAGGTTCACATCCAGTTGCTGTTATTACCTGGAGAGGGTTCTTTAACCCAGAATACTCTTGTATGTATATTACAATTTTGAGAGCTTTCCTAAGCAAAATGTTCTATGAATTCACAATGAAACCCATGAATAGTGAGGCTGGGATATATAGATTGGTCTTCCATGGAGTATAACCAAGTGTAAAAATATTTCTGGAATGGACAATGGGGATCCCTGCCTCTGCTTGAAGGATCCCTGCCTCCCTGCTGATTGGAGGTGGCCACATGCTGCCTGTTTTGCAATCTGCATTTTCAGGAGAGAATACATCTGCTTTGATATGATGGCTTAGTAAGAACGGTGGATGAGGCACTAAAAACTGACATTTCATCTGCCGATGGTTTTGTATATCATCCTGGATCTTTGAGCCCGGTTTGTAAATGAAGTTTGTTTCTGATCTCGCCTGAGCCAACGTAGCGATGGATTTTCCTAGTAGCTCAGTTATCAGTTCCTTCTACGTATTTCAGGACGTCTGTCCTGTGTTAACATGACAAAGCCTTAATTCAAAAGAGCTGCTTATCAAAAGATGAACCACAGAGGTGGGCACATTCCCATTGATCCTGTATTTCAGAGTATATTTGTAGACTGTGGGTGAAAATTGGCTACCAGCATGTGAGTTTATTATTTAGTTCTTGGCCCCTGGTGATCACCCTAGCAGTGGTGAGAGGAGGAACAGCGGCAGCCTTCAAATAGCGATTCTTGTTTTCCTTTGATCTTGTCTGCTTTATACCTGCATATTTATTCCAGCTTGGTGATTCAAGAAATGGAAGTACCTGTATTCCAGGAATAGATTTCTCTATAAACAGTGTTGTGTGGGACCAGAAGCCAAGCTGTGGGAGTTTGAACTGGGGCAGTCAGCAAAAAAACCCAGAATGATGTTGGAAATCAAAGGTGAGGAAATTTCTTTATATGAAATGGGAAGACCATGAAAGGTGTCACAAATAAGAATTTGATGAGCTTCAAACCTACAAATATAGTAAGAATGGTCAAGGATGATACAGGAGACATACAAAGTGGTGGCTCTTTGTAAGCCAAAAAGATCAAAATGATACGAAGGAAAGTAGAATTAAGCATTAGGAATATAAACTAGAGGTGCATATCGACACGAGATGGCTATAAACCTATCATTAATTCTAGAGAAAATGAAGTTGTTCCTTTGATAGTTAATATGCAAAGTCGTGAAATGGGTACATTTAAATCAGGTTTTCTCAGTCTGGGCACTATTGAATTTCGGGTGGCATACTGCTTCATTGTAGGGGCCGTCCTGTGAAGTGTGTTTTTCAGCATGTCTGGCACTTACCCACTAGATGCCAGTAGCAGCCTCCATGTTGGAACAAACAAAAGTGTCTCTAGACATGGCCCCGTTTCCCTGCGGTATAATCTCCAATACAAATGAGAATCATTGCTTTAGATGTTTTCTGAGGTTCAGCATGTTTCAATAAAGGGAAAGAAAATTAATTCAGTGTTCCAGGTGATGAAGTGAGCACAGTTGGGGAGACCATGGGGGCAGGAAGTGATCCATCAACTAATGTTTCAGTGTAGACAAAATGGATCGATTTGGGGAAAAGAGATGCCTGCTTAAAACACATGCATCCACAATAAAGAGAAAAATAGAGTTTCGAAGTTTTAAGAGATTGACTTGCACGCCACTTGGGTAGATATACATTAGAACACTAGGATTAAACCTGTTTTATTCGTTTTAGATTTAAAAGCAGATGATTTATAAACAGACTTTTAGAATTTAATCTGATTTCTAGCCACTTCTGCCTACAAATCTGAGGGGGACTTTTTCTGGGGTTGTTTATCAGACCATGATAAGGAGAGCAAATAGCTCTGGGAAGAATGATCTTGGACGTAAGTATTCCAACCACAAATCATACTTGCCTCATTGTCATAATATTGGTATACTAATTTTCTCTTCTTTGAGCATGAATTTTTTTTTTAGCAGACATCCCTTTTTCCCAGATTGACTCATTTTGTCTACACTGAAACATTCGTTGACGAATTACTTCCTGCCTCCATGGTCTCACAATTCAAATCTGCATTTTGGCCTAGGATGAGAAGTAAGAGTTTTCACTTGTCCATCTGAGAAGCTACGTCTCTTGCCATTCTGATTTACAAAAATCCCCAAGCTGAAGAAGACTACAGTGGCCGGAAGGCTTTTTACTGTGTGCTGTGTATAAACTGAGGCTGCAGGCATTTGAGCATAAGGGCACTCTGTTCATTTTATTGTATTTATTGGCTTTTCCGAGCTCCTAATTGTCATGGTGGAAACCCAGAGGTTATTTCGCAGGTAGAAGGAAAGCATTTTATGGAGAGGAATAATGACTTTTAAAATCTGAACCCAGTGACCTGCTCAGCTCGAGACTGGAGGAAGCTCAGACACTTTTTCCTCTTATTTAGCTTCTCTGATCAGTGAGGATGACAGGTCACTTGTGAACTGTGACTTTTACCTGGTCGTTATGGCCTGGCCATGTCAGAAGGTTATGCGGAAGTTAAACTATAATCAGCATCGCGTCTTCAATAACCACTTAAGAGACTTTGAGTTTTACTTTCTGGTACACAGCCAGAAACGTGATTAATCTTTTAACTGAAAAGATTATAATAAAATGAAGCAGTAAATGTGTCACAAATGACTTTGCAAGTTAAAAACTAAGAGGTTCTAGAAAACTTTATGAGAAAGAAGGTGGACAGAAGTGGGAGATGCAGAGACGTCTCTGAACCCTTAAATGTAGGCGATGAGGGCAGAGTGCTGAAAATAGGTAGGTTTGAGTAAAATATAAGAGACTGTAACAATAAAAGTATGTTATAGTCAAATGTAATAGACCACAGTAGTAAAATATAACATAGTACCATATATGATAATATAATATAATGTAAATTTGACTATACTGTTAAAAGCTGATATATTGACAGGCAATTATCTAGATGCTAAAGCTAAAAGAATAAAGTAATACTGATATACAAGAAAACATTCTGGACAAGATGGTGCAGCAGTATAAGCACTGACTTACTCCCCACCAGCACGCAAGACACAAAGCAAGACTAACAAAATGCAGAAGATTCCATTAACAAGATTTAGCCAGAATAGAAAAAATACACTCTAAAAAAAGAAATAAAGGAAGAAAGACATATTAGAGTTGGTTGTAGGCCCTGGGCTTTCTTGACTTTGGATCAGAAGAAAGGTAGAAGAGGCTGAAGGTCTGTTGATGTCGTGGCTAAGTTCTAAATGTCTTTCGGGACAAATAGGGTGAAAAGCCAGGATGTGGTGCAAAAACAACATCCATGGTGAAAATACTTCTCACAACCAAAAAAGAGTGTGATGTGAAAAAAGCTTGAAAACATTATTTCATTCTAAGTGAAAGAAGACAGACAGAGAAGGTCAGATATTACATGAATCCTTTCATAAAACTCTCCAGGATAGGCAAATTCATAGAGTCAGAAAGAGGCTTGGTGGTTGCCAGGGGCTGAGGGAGGTTGTATGGGGAAGTGGCTACTTAATGGGTTCAGGGTTTTCTTCTGGGATGATAAAAATACTTTGGAATTGGACAGAGCTGATTGTGTACCATTGTGAATGTTCTAAATGTCACTGAAGTGTACACTTTAAAATATTTAATTTTATGACAGTGAGTGTCACCTCGTAAATAATAATTTTGAAAAAGGAGGTGAACATCTTTTTGAGCTGCACAAGTGCTACCATTTTGAGCAAGACACTATGCTACAGAGCGAGGAAAATCAAAAACCAACTTCACAATGAGGACGCAAAGAAAAGTGTGCTGCATGGAAGGCTGAAAGTGAGACATTGCAGCTGTGCAACATCATTACAAGATGTGGTTTTCGCCCTTCTTTGGCTTTGTAGTATCCCACTGTGTATGTGCGCTACATTTTCTTTATCCAATCCACCTTTGATGGGCATCTAGGTTGATTCCATGTTTTTGCTATCATGTCCTTTGCAGCAACATAAATGGAGGTGGAGGCCACTCTCCTAAGAGAACTAATGCAGGAACAGAAAACCAAATACTACATGTTCTCACTTATAAGGGGGAGCTAGGCCAAGCACGGTGACTCACACCTGTAATCTCAGCACTTTGGGATGCCGGGGCAGGCGGATCACCTGAGGTCGGGAGTTCAAGACCAGCCTGACCAACATGGAGAAACCCCGTCTTTACTAAAAATACAAAATTTCCTGGGCGTGTTAGCACATGCCTGTAATCACAGCTACTTGGGAGGCTGAGGTAGAATTGCTTGAACCCAGGAGGCAGAGGTTGTGGTGAGTTGAGAGTGAGCCACTGCACTCCAGCCTGGCCAACAAGAGCGAGACTCCATCTCAAAAAATATATATAACAATAATAAGTGGGAGCTAAACATTGAGTACGCACGCACACAAAGAGGGGAATAACAGACGGTGGGGACTAGTTGAGGGTGGAGGGAGGGAATAGGGTAAGGATAAAAAACTGCCCCTTGAGTACTATACTTATTACCTGGGTGATGAAATAATCTGTACACCAAGCCCCTGTGACACTCAGTTTACCCATCTAAGAAAGGCACATGGACCCCCGAAACTAAAATAGAAGTTATGAAAAAAGACCTGTTTTTCTACCTGACGTGGGTGGGCAGGGGCAACCACATTAGGCAAGCATGGAGATGGGGAATACAAAGTCTCGGAGAGACAGAGAGCAAGTCAACCAATAAAAAACAGCAATCTCAAACCACATCCTAACTGTTCAGGGATGCATCCTGGCTCCTTCATATTTTAAAGAGTTTGAGTTTTAACAGGGATTCGTCAATCTGGCAACTCCACATGGGAAGTGGCTTGGGACTCAGCTGAAGGAGCATGAACGAGGCTTTTATAGGATGAAGGCAGGAGTGGAGGGTTAAAAAATGTGTTTGAGTAAAGTTGAAGCAGTGACTTTATTTGGACTATCTCTGTAGAAAGTTCGAGACCATATAACCAGTGCTCAGTTGGCCATTTATGACTAGCTGAGCTAAAGTTTTTTTTCCTATAAATTAGCCACTTAGAGGAAATGAACCATTATAACAAATATATAAATCTATGTCTGACAAATTATGAAAAGAAATGTCTAAATCCCCACCGGACCTAGAAAATTTCCAAATGAAGGATGAAAGCTTTTGGTTTGCTTCCATAGAACCCAGTGCATTTGAGCCATTTCACTTTAATAACCTCTCATTGAGCTGTTTTAATATTCCCCATCAACATAAAACAGGGAATAAAACATGCAAAATCTATAAATAAATATAATTTTAGGGATGACAGCATCTAAAATCAGTGCTGAGACCTAAAATAACTGAAGGCAAAGATATCTTCTTGTTAAAAATATTAAAGAAGTCCTTAAGTATATTTATAATGGTCAAAATAATAAGGACCTGAACTTTGGGAGGTAGAGGCAAGCAGATCACCTGAGGTCAGGAGTTTAAGAACAGCCTGGCCAACATGGTGAAGCCTAGTCTCTAATAAAAGTACAAAAATTGGTTGGACATGGTGATGGGTGCCTGTAATCCCAGATACTCTGAAGGCTGAGGCACAAGAATTGCTTGAAACCGGGAGACGGAGGTTGCAGTGAGCCAAGATTAAACCACTGCACTCCAGCCTGGGTGACAGAGTGAGACTCCATCTCAAAAATAAAAATAAAATAATAATAATAGAGAAATGCTATCCACTAAAAAGGTATATAGAAAAATCAAAACTTGATTAAATTAAGCAGAACTGATGGTTATGGAAACTCTTGTGAGGTCAAAATGCAGTCATTTATATAAAAAACATATATATGTTTGAAACAAATTCTACTTCAGATATAATTGAAGTAAAAACTAGTGAATTCGAAGATATTCCTAAGAAATACACTCAAGGGATACCACAAAAAGACTCAGAAGTTAAAATATGAAAAGTAAATTCAAGAAATGGTGAAGAGATTGAGTTTTCATGATCCATATAAATATTTGAAACTTCTAAAACTGAAATGAATGTGACAAGTCAATGTTTAGAAAGATAATTACTGATAATCTTCTAGAATTGGGAAAAGGTCCAAAATTCAGATTAAAAGTGAAATGAGTCAAGAACGAAAGTTTAAACACTGCGTGTTTGCACTCGTAAGTGGAAGCTAACAAGAGTTGCTCTCATAGAAGTGGGAAGTAGAAGAGAGGATGGTGGAGGCCGGAAAGGGGAAGGGGAAGAAGGGAATTGGAAGAGATTTGTTGAAGAATACAAAACTACAGCCAGATAGGAGAAATAAGTTCTAGCGTTCTATATCACGGCAGGATGACGATAACTAACAATCATAGAATTCCAAATAGTTAGAAGAATGTTTTCAACACAAAGAATGATCAAAAAAGTTTGAGGTCATGAATTTGTTAATTATCCTAGACTAATCACTATAAATTGTATGTATACAAACATCACTGTGCCGCCCAGAAACGTACGATTATTATATGTCAATTCTTAAAAGTACCCGGCAGTTTTCAAATAGGTAAAATTCGCATGTAGAGATTATGTGGTGAAACTGTAGATTAAGACAAAATAAAGACTCATATATATACATATAGAGAGAGGAACTTAACATGACCTTTAATAAAAAACTAAATAATTTTAACATATAACTTACAGAGAAGATAAATTTCTGTAATTTCATATAATTGTGGAATTCTCCCAATGGAGAATTTAATAAAGTTTCAAATACAGAATGGTAATCTTTTGAGTTGTAAGAAAAATGGAGAGTTCGATCATTAGTTAGCTATCATAAGAGGTCCATAATGGTCAATCAAGAGTATTCTGGAAATAATTTATTTACATTATTAAAATCATATCCATTTCAATTTTACTATAAAATGTCATTGTAACTGCTAAAAGAATAAAAATGAAACATATAGATTCCAAATAAGCAAGCAAGAAAAAAAGCAACAACAAAAAATTAATCCAAAAGAAAGAAGAGTAGTAAGAAGAAAATGAGAAGCAAAAGAAGAGAGTAAAAACACAAAATAAAAAGAATCACTAGAAATTATTCAAAATAATGAATAATTAGCACATGGCTATGTGCATGTCTGCCTGTGTGTTTGCAAGTGGTGTGTGTGTGTTGTGTGTGTGTTTGTATGTGTGTTCAAATGTATTATATTCACCTATTGAAAAGTAAAGATTGACACATTGAATTCAAATTCTTCAGAAATATATTGTATGCAGGAGAAGTACGCACAGAAATGCCATCTAGAAAGTTTTCAAATGAAGGATGAAAAAACCTCTGTGATGCATGAACTATAAAATGCTGATTAAGGTTTGAAGAAAATTCTCTCTCTTACATTGCTGAGAGAAGCAAAAGTTCCCATGACCCACTGGGGAATCATTGAGCAGTATCCTTCTAAGCCTATACCTTAAGGCTTTCGAATGTTTACATAAAGTGCTATGTAAAAGGAAAGCCAGTGCAGCAGTGTTTGTAACAGTAAATGATTGGAAGTGATCTAAATGCAGGGTGGCACAACAAAATCATACCAGTTACATCTACTTTAAAACCTGTCTAATAGTGCTGTTGATTACTACCAGATACATATATAAGTAACAGTATTTTAATTTACAAAATTCTGTGTTTTGGGTGAACAACAAAATTATAGCAAGCTGTACTTTTAAAAATAAAAATAAAGCAGAATTGGGTCAGATGATTGCTTACAGAGAGCTTTACCTTTTTCCGCACACACACACACACACACACACACACACACAATCAACAAGAGGAAAATAAAAAGGATTGAGAAGGAAAGAAGAGCAAGACAGTCAGACTAAGAAATGAACAAATGTAATCTTGGGTGATGGCCATGCGCCTTGGCTGCTTTCCTGGGTCTGGTTTGAATGCAAAGCCAATTCAGAATGCATCGCTTTACTATAGTGTAGTCCAATGCCGAACAGGGGTAAGCTATTTTGGACAACTCTTGGATTTCTGCAAGCTTGGGCGTGCACCTTGCTAGAGCAAGCCGGAAATAGGGACTTTTTGGATGAGTTTCTCTTTTCAGTTATTAAAATCCTAAGGAAACAGAACTAACTGTGAAGTGTAGCTGACTGGTTGTTTGAAGATACTGATTCTAAGTATCTCCCTTTATGACTGTAATTAGCCCTGATCTAATTTAATTGGCGAAAGAGAAGAGATTTCTTAGGCTTGTTAGGTAATTAAGACCATAATGTATCTAAAATATACAAAGAAAATAAAATTCAAGAGGAAACTGGTTTGGAAAGGCTGTTGGAAAAAAGTGTGAATGGTAGATATGGACGATATCTTCCTTACAGGAAGAACTGGAAAACAAACAAACACAAGCTCAACGGGGGCTGGACATGGTGGCTCATGTCTGTAATCCGAGCACTTTGGGAGGCCGAGGCAGGCAGATAGATCACCTGAGGTCAGGAGTTTGAGACCAGCCTTGTCAACATGGCAAAACCTCATCTCTACTAAAACATACAAAAATTAGCCGGGCATGGAGGTGGGTGCCTATAATCCCAGCTACCCAGGAGGCTGAGGCAGGAGAATCACTTGAACCCAGTAGACAGAGGCTGCAGTGAGACAAGATCACGCCACTGCATTCCAGCCTGGGGAACAAGAATGAAACTCAGTCTCAAAAAAACAAAACAAAACAAAACAAAACAAAACAAAAAAAACCCCTCAATTTGACAAGGGAGAAAAAAGTATTTTAAAGTAAAGGAAATAAAATTAATTTAAAACTGGAAACACTGCAACTCTATAGTGATCACAAAAACGAAAAGAAAACTTGCTCTCTGTGAACTGGGGAGTAAAGTGACACCTTCAAATCATTGCTGGTAAGAAATGTTAACATGCTATTATTATTTTCAAAAACAACAGTGTGGCAAGGAATAAGCATTAGTTACTTTAAAAAGTGCTACGAAATACAGCTTAAAGGACCCATGCAGAATGCAAAATAAATTTCATTATTCACAATTATATTTATTACTGATTAAAAAAATAAAAACCCACATTGGAAATAATATGAGTGTGAGAACCATGATCCATCATTAATGAATGTGTTTTTTCCAACTTTATTCTGAGTTTCTGGCCAGGTTGGCTGGAGTGTTTGTCTGAAATAAAGAGATAATTAAAATTCATTTTATTTTTAAATTATAGACTATTGAACATATAGGAAATTAGAGATAATAATATGATGAGATCCCATTAATCACACAGTTTTAGTAATTAGCCATTTCTTGGACATTTTATTATTATCATTATTTTTGCACTAGACTCTCCCACTTCTGACAATTTCCAGCATTGGAGAATTTGAAGTAAAGCCCAGGCATAATATCATTTCATCTGTAAACAGTTCATCTGCTGATATGTCAGTATAATTTTTTTTCATTTCAGTCGTTGGTTGGGTACAGGTGGTGTTTGGTTACATGGATACATTCTTTAGTGGTGATTTCTGAGATTTTGGTGTATCCTTCACCCAAGCAGTGTACACTGTACCCAATAGCCCTCATCCTCTCCCACCCTTCCCCCAAGTCCCTGAAGTCCGTTGTATCATTCTTTTGCCTTTACATCCTCATAGCTTAGCTCCCACTTATAAGAGAGAACATACCATTGTTTGGTTTTCCTACTCCTGAGCTACTTTACTTAGAATAATGGCCTCTAGCTCCATCCAAACTGCTGTGGAATACATTATTTCATTCCTTTTCATGTCTGAGTAGTGTTCCATGGTGTAAATGTACTACATTTTCTTTATCCACTCATTGGTTGATGGACGCTTAGGTTGGCTCCCTATTGCAAATTTTGTTGCTATAAACATGTGTGTTCATGTGTCTTTTTCATATAATGACTTATTTTCCGTTGGATAAATACCCAGGAGTGGGATTGGTGGATCTAATGGTAGATCTACTTTTAGTTCTTTAAGGAATGTTCATCCTGTTTTCCATAGTGGTTGTACTAGTTTACATTCCCACCTGCAGTGCAGAAGTGTTCCCTTTTCCCGTCAGTGTTATTTCTAATGAATCGGAGCTTTGTATATAACACAACCTCTGTACCATGTTCCCAGCTGAAATAACTCCAACCCTTCCGTAGTTATAGTTTTCAGAGAGGACAGAGACTTAGCAAGTGATGAATCTGCTATGAAGACTTGGCCACTCAGGATCTGGGGGCAATGAATCTCCTGGCTTCTTTGCTAAGCTCTGTCTGGGATGGAGGTAGCTCTGTTCATTCCCTGTTCCTCTCTCTAAGACCTTGGACTTTCTCAAAGTCAATTCCTTCCAAGGTCTGAGTGCCAGAGGTAAAACCATTTAGCAAAGCCTGCCCTTCTGGAAATGACCCTCCTTGAAGCTGGGCATGGTGGTGCACACCTGTCGTCCTAGCTACTCAGGAGGCTGAGGTGGGAGAATCACCTGACCCAGGAGGTCAAAGCTGCAGTGAGCCATGATCGTACCACTGCACTCCAGCCTGGGTGACCAAGTGAGATCCTGTCTTTAACAAAAAAAATAGATTGCTTTCCTTAGATTATTGTTCAACACGTAAATTAACTGTGTGTACCATTCTTACCTTGTTCTCATTCTGTTGTGTTTTGATTTTAAAAATACTTAAAACACAATAGAATGAGAATAAGGTAAGAATGGTACACACAGCTTAAGAAAGCCATCAATTCCTAGACACATCATTCAAGGTTTGGGTATAATTTGGTTAAAAAAAAAACCCTCAGACTTCAAGAATGTCTTGTTCTTGATGCTCAGGCTGGCAAGAGACATTTCTGCTTGAGGTTTTAAAAAGAATGGGCATCAGTGATGTTGGCCCAAAGCAGCTACCTGAAGAAATATAGGGAGAGTTTGGTTAAAGGATACAAAACCACAGTTAGATGCAATGAATAAGTTCTAGGGTTCTATACCAGGTGTCAGGAACAGGCCGCACAGCAGCCAGTAAAGCTTCATCTATCTTTACGGCCACTCCCCATCATTTGCATTACTGCCTGAGATCTGCCTTCTGTCAGATCAGCGACTGCATTAGAATCTCATAGGAGCATGACCCCTATTGTGACCTGCATATGCAAAGGATCTAGGTTGTGCGCTCCTTATGAGAATCTAATGCTGATGATCTGTCATTGTCTCCCATCACCTCCCAGATGAGACCATCTAGTTGCAGGAAAACAAGCTCAGGGCTCCCACCGATTCTACATGATGGTGAATTGTACAATTATTTGATTATATATTACAACATCATAATAATAAAAATAAAGTGCACAACAAGCGTCATGTACTTGAATCACCATCTCTTCCCTCTCCACTGTTCACCCACCTCCTCAATCCCCTGGTGTGTAGAAAAATTGTCTTCCATGAAACTGGTCCCCTGCCAAAAGGTTGTGGACTGCTGTTCTATATTACTGTGCGATGACTCTGGTTAACAATAATATGTCACATAGTTTGAAATAACTAGAAGGAATGTTCCCAACACAAAGAAATGATAAATGGGATGATGGATATGCCAATTACCTGATATAATTACTGTACAACATAGGTATAAACCATCATTATTACCCCATAAACATATACAATTTTTATATGTCAATTTTAAAAATTTAAAAATTTTTAAAAAGAGAGAAAAATGACACTACTTTGTTTTTCTTGCAGTTCCATTTCTAATTGCCATTTTATTCTAACCAGTCTTCCTCTGTCATAGTTTATATAGGAATGTCAGCAGGTTCTTAGAATAACTACTTAAAATGTTCAATCTTCCCTTTTAAAATCCAAGCAATTCAATTGCTATTTTTATTTAGATCTGTAATTGCCACAAAGCATTTAGAGTTCGGGATGTGTAGGGTTATATGTTTTGCGTTCTCCAGCTAGAACACTAGAGGACATGAGACCAGGAAGATTGACTGGCGCCAGCATGTAAGGGAGATGGCTACTAGGCCTTGGCTGAGAACTATGAAAGGGAGAGACAGAGAAAGTAGGTAAAAATAAATTCTCCAAGGCTTTGAGCTGGGAGGTAACATTGTCAAGGTAGTACTTTAGAATCATACAGGACAGAGGTCTGCCTGTTTCTTTTCCTAGTCCCAGGAAAATGTTAACAAGATATTCATCAAAGAGAGAAATAGAATATTAACGTAATTGCCTTTGGTTTTGTATTTAAAATCTTAGCCTTTTTATTTTAGGCTAAAGTAATGATCATGTTTAAACAAATAAATTATGACCATTGTATTGGAAGAGGACCTTCCTTCCTTCCTTCCTTCCTTCCTTCCTTCCTTCCTTCCTTCCTTCCTTCCTTCCTTCCTTCCTTTTCCTTCTTTATTCCTCCTTCATTTTTTTCCTCTCTCTCTCACTTTCTCTCTGTCTCTCTTTTTCTTTATCAACAAAGGATAAGGGTTAAAGAGACTAGAAAATTCAAGTAAATCTAAAAATTGCACAGTGGAGGGGTTGAAAGTCTCTTCACACAAAGTTTCCATTACCGTGACGGGTACTTCAAAGTCAAAGAAAATAAAGAAAAAGGAAAAAGGAAAGAAATCCAGACTCAATGCCTCCCAGAAGATTCAATTTAGGTGCATGAATATTTCAAGTTATGTGTTTTAAGGAGTAAGATGTGAGCATGAGTATGGCCTGCTGTTTATTAATACACAATGGATTCCTTACCCTGCATCTTTGAAAAATGCTGACTGCTTTTTCAAAACTCACTGCCCCTGTATGGGATTTAAAAATCTTCCTGTAGAACATCAAAGCATTAACAATCTCATTTCTTTTTTTTTTAAATCATAATAATGAACATTCATATAACACTCTACATGGCATATTACTTTATTGTAACCATTTTGTGGAGTAAGTCGTAAAATGTGAGAATTTTAGATTAGGAAATAAACGCACGTTAAATTTATTCTACTCACTTAAATTTTTACACATTTTAAGTGGCTGTGTAGAGATCAATCAGCAGGGATTTTTCATCAAACCAGGGAGAATATTGATAACCCCTTCAAATAAAGGAATTCTTAGTGCTTTTTTGTTGTTTTCTTTTGGATTGTATGAAATTACCCTTCTCAAGGTGGAGAACTGTTGAAATTATAACCTGCTCTTTGTTTTTCCTCCTCTAGCTGTAAAACTCTAACTAAAAAGAGCCCAGTTAAAGACTTTCTGCTATTGTGGACAAATTGCAAATTAATTAGGCAAAAGGAGGCTTCTAGTATCAAGTGAGATGAGAACACAACAGTTTTTGTTACTTGGGACAGCATTTAGAATGGCTGATAGCAACCAGCACTGGAGGGACCACCATCCCTGAAATGCCCTTGACGTACCGGCAACGGCCAGAACACAGCACACACTGCATAGATAATGTCCTCCCCGAGCTGGGAGTCTCCACTGAATTTTACAGCATTTACAGAGAAGCATCTGAGTTTACAGTCTAAGAAAACTGGAGTTCATTCAGACCAAAGAGTCTTTAACTTGAATGTGCACAAACTCACATAGTGGT